>NC_140508.1:62056065-62657065 GCF_964339955.1 Pipistrellus hanaki
GGCAATTGCACAGGTGACCTCCTGGTTCATAGGTCAGTGCTCAACCACTGAGCCATGCTGGCTGGGCTGGAGCCTTTTCTTGACTTCCACTTTCCACCCATCTTCTCTCAGGGTGGAAATGTGCACCTCCGGCCAATTATAGATCCTATTCCACTTGGAAACGTGTTTTTTTTAACCAGTGAGGCCAGTAGAACTTCCAGCCCAGAAATAGCCACCAGGGGTCTCTGTTCTTCAGTGTAAACGCCTGCAGCCCGTGAGGAAGTAGCTGCTGAAAGCTCAGGAAGAGGTCGGGGGCAGTCATTTCCTCCTTCCTCGGTCAGCAGCACAGGCTGCACAGGTCACCCGCGGATCAGCTTTGTGAGCACATCTTGATTTTGATTTAAGGCCAAGAGTCAAGGAAGACATTTAGGGAAAGTAAGATAAAACCTTCCAAACCGCAGAAAGGGACCCAAGGCAATAAAAAAGAGTTGAGGCAGGATTATAGATGAAAACTCCTTTTGACGCTGTAATCTCGGTTTTTTACAATGTTTCCTAAGTGATGGAGAGTGTGCACCCAAGCAAAGAGGCTGCAGGGCCTCTTGGGCCTGAAACTTTGGGCAACAGCCAGGCTCTCTCCCTGTGCGTGTTCTGTGTGGGAGGAAAGAGTGGCTCCAGCGTGAAGGGCTGGAGTACTTCAAGGAGAACTGGTTTTAACTTCAAATACAGTAGATTATTCTCATTATGAACTTTTAAAAAAATATATTTTGACTTTTTACAGAGAGGAAGAGGGAGGGATAGAGAGTTAGAAACATCGATGAGAGAAAATCATTGATCAGCTGCCTCTTGCACACACGCCCTTAACCGGAATCGAACCTGGGACCTTTCAGTCCACAGGCCGATACTCTATCCATTGAGCCAAGCCGGTTTCAGCTGTTATTATGAACTTAACAGTCATAGCCTCTCCTACTCACAACCCCAGAGGGTCACGTGACTTGGTAACTCTATCGATTCATGTACATTTGATTCCTAAACATGCAAGATCCATGTGAGGGGCAAACCCCCAGGGAGAGTAGCCCCTGGGTCTGGCATTTGTCCCCCGGGACAGCTCTGTTCTCTTGTTTCTTTGTTTGTTTGTTTGTTTTCAAAGCTCTTGGTGGGAAGATTACATGGCAGGGCTGTTTATAAACACTTTTTCCTCTCAAACCAAAGGGTCCACGATGTTTCGGGGAGACTGCGCATGGATACTGTCACCAAACGACTTTCCCCAGGAAGTCAGGGTTCACCCGGGGCTGTGACTGGAAAAGAGGGGGCGCCCTAGGAAAGTCCTCTACTGCCCCTTGTGGTGGCCACGTGACTCTGAGGCTCTCTGCCCAGAAGCCTCTTATCAAATGGAAATAGTGCTGCCTTCTTCTCTTTGAACAGACTGTGTCACCGTCATGAGACTGTCCATGTCAACCAAGTAACGGTGGTCACCCTCAGTGACGCGCGTGAGTGCCTCTCAGCACCATGTGCCAACAGCACGGCCATTCATTGATGGCTGGGTCCTCACTCCGAGGCCCCACCGCCAATCACAGTCACCCGGAGCCACTAACCTCAGCGGGTCCAGGAAGGATGCTTCCTTTCGGGGGTGGGCCTGGTAGCCACATAAGCATGTTGCTCTGCTCAAAGCATTCCTCAGATAATTAGCAGTTTAGTCACCGCCAGATTTTTAAGCCAACAGAGTGGAACCCAGCATAAACCCAGAGGTACAGGACGTGCATGTCACAGTGGGATGCTCCTGACCTGTCTTCCCCCCTTCCTGTCTAGAGCACTAACTACATCGCCGCCCGCCAGCCGCCGAAGAAATCGGGAATAGCCAGGGTCACCTTCGACTTGTACAAGCTGAGCCCCAAGGACTTCATCGGCTGCCTCAACGTGAAGGCCACCATGTATGAGATGTACTCGGTGTCCTACGACTTCCGGTGTACAGGGCTCAAGGCCCTGGTGAGGTAACAGACTTACTTCAGGGTCAGCTGAGGGGTCTGGAAACTGCACACCACCCGTCCCCAGGTGGCCTGTCCCCCACTTGCTCCTCTGCCCTCCCAGGCCCTGCCCCTCAGAGGCTCTGACCTGGCCCGTCCCCGATGGAGTTCACGCTAACTCACATTGACACGCAGCAGTTTAAATCTCACCTCCCTAGAAGTGCCCGGCTAGCTCAGTCGGTAGAGCAAGAGACTCTTAAATCTCAGCCCCCTGCCCATCCCCTCCCCTTCGCATACCCAAGGCCTCCAGCATAAGCAAGCGGCTGGAGGGTAGGATGTAAGTGTCCTCCCAGGAGCATAGTCTGCCTTCTCAGCTCTTTCTGGTCGCTGAACAGCATTTGGAAGAGGCTGGTGGCATGGTAGTCCCAGTCAGCATCATCAGCATCCCCCGGGAGCTCACCAGAAATGCAGAGTTCCAGGTCCTGCTCGGACCTCCCGGGTCCTATAAGTTAGCTAGCCCAGGCGGGATGGGCGGGATGGGCAGGTGGTGGTGTGGAGTGAGCATTGCCTCTCCGGGGGAAAGGGGATGTGAAAAATTCCCACTCCACCTGTTCTTCACTGGCTCAGACCTCCCAGCTGACGCGTGTCCCGTCCCTCCTGCTGCAGGAGCATGCTGCGGTTCCTGTCCCACGCTGCCCAGGCCGTCGGCCACTTCCTCATCTACACAGGCAAGCACATGCTCCACGCGCTGGGGGACTCGGAGGGGCAGAATTCTCCCGGGCTGCGCTCCCGGCATAAATTTACCATCGGATAGGGCTGCACTGTGAGGCGCTCAGCCGGCCTTGACGTATCTGTTCCTTCGCAAACGACGAATTTTGAAGACGCTTCTGTTCACTTATGCCTTATACACACATGTACCTGTCGGCTGTCCATCACTTCTGCCCTGGAGTGGTACCCAGGGGAAAGGAGGGGCCATGCAGCAGGGTGCCCGGAGGAGGAGGGAAGGTGCAGGTGCCCCCTATGGGGAGGGAGGGACCCAAGAGCAGGAATGTCCTGGGTGGCTAAGGAGCAACACCACATGCATTAGGCCCCTTTGACTCCTCACTTCCTGCAATAAACCAATCGCAAGAATTACTTTTAATGTGTATAATACTTCCTGGTGTCTCTTTCATCTTCCAAAATTAATATTATTGATAAAACTTTCATTTAGAAGCAAAACTCAGCCAGAAATCTTTTGCTAACAGATATAACCACTTTTTTTTTGGGGGGGGGGTGTTAATCCTCACTGGAGGATACTTTTTCCATTGATTTTAGAGAGCCTAGAAGGGAGGAGGATGGGGAAGAGAGGAGAGAGAGAGAAACATCGATGTGAGGGAGCCACATCAAATGGTTGCCTCTCCCACGTGCCCAACCAGGACAGGGAACCTGCAACCCAGGTGCAGGCCTTTGACGAAATCGAACCCTTCATCCTTCGGTTCTCAGGCTGATGCTCTACCCACTGAGTCACACCAGCCAAGACAATATAATCACCTTAAAAAAATGCTGTATATGTATTTTTATTGATTTCAGAGAGGAAGGAAGAGGGCGATAGAAACATCAATGAAAATCATTGATCAGCTGCCTCCTGCACACCCCTTACTGGGGATCAAGCCCACAACTCCTGCAAGTGTCCTGACCAGGAATCGAACCTCCTGGTTCATAGGTCAACACTCAACCACAGAACCACACTGGCCGGGGCAATATCACTTTTAAGTCTTTATTAGTACTTGGTGCAGCAGAACAACGAGCTGGTAAGTGTTGCTGTGGGTGTGTGACTTTTAATGTGGGTCCTGAGTGAGCTCAAAGGGACTCAAAAGCTTAGGGATGGTCTTCAAGCAGCACTTTCAGCCTTCTTCTTAAACAAACAAACAAAACAAACAAAACAAACAACTTCCCACCTGGACTGGATGTATGATGCTGGCGGACCATGTCTTCACTCCCTCATGTCACCTGTGCTCTCAGTCGGGACCCTCATTACCAGTGACAGAGCTCTGACGGGGGCTGCCCTAACCGGAGGCAGCCAGGAGGCAGCACCCAGAGCTGCAGGCCCAGCCCGGGGCACTCACACAGGGTGGCAGCAATCTCTTCCTCTCCGTCCCCTGAGCTGGCAGCTGTCAGCATTACCCGCAGGCCCTCCTCAGGACGTCCTGGGCTGCGGCCAGGGGACCCTGCCCCAGCCCCTCGCTGCAGACACTGCAGCTGGTGACACACAGGGACGCACACCGATCCTGCAGACAGGGAAGGCCGGCCCCAACCACACGGGGCTCCCCAAGGAAATGGGGGTGCTGCTACTAGCATAAGGGGAGCAGATGCTAGGAAACAAATCTACCCTGCTCAGATTTGTGGGTTTCCTATTAAGAAATGTTGCCACAGGCCTGCCGGTTTGGCCCAGTGGATGGAGCGTTGGCCTGGGAACTGAAGGATCCCAGGTTCAATTCCGATCAAGGGCACATTCCTGAGTTGTGGGCTCGGTCCTCAGTGGGGCACTTGCAGGAGGCAGACAATTCATGATTCTCTGTCTTCATGGCTGTTTCTATCTCTCTCAACTCTTCCTCTCTGAAATAAAAAAAATAAATAAATAAAAATTTTTTTTAATGTTGCCACAGGCCTGCTGATGTGGCTCAGTGGTTGAGCATCGACCAACCTATGAACCAGGAGGTCACAGTTCCATTCCCAGTCAGGGCACATGACGGGGCTGTGGGCTCGATACCCAGTAGGTGGTGTGCAGAAGGCAACGGGTCAATGCTTCTCTCATCATTGAGGTTTCTCTCTCTCTCCCTCTCCCTTCCTCTCTGAAATCAACTAAAAAGTACGTTTTTTAAAATGTTGCCACAATACCTTTCCCCTTTGCTGGCTGACAGCTCCGACACAGTTAAGACACTACAGGCTGTCCCGGAATCCTGGGGTTCCCTGCACCCCAACCATTTCTGCGGCTCCTGCCCCTGCCACACCTTCCCCAGTGAGGCCAGCTGCTTCCTCCCTGCAAAACCAGCCCGGAGCCCCCCTGTGTCCCGTCCCGCCCAGCCCTGGCCGGCTCGGTGCACCCCCCCTGCTCCTGGGCTGGCTGGGTGCACCCCCCCTGCTCCTGGGCTGGCTGGGTGCACACCCCCTGCTCCTGGGCTGGCTGGGTGCACCCCCCCTGCTCCTGGGCTGGCTGGGTGCACACCCCCTGCTCCTGGGCTGGCTGGGTGCACACCGCCCGCGGGGAGCAGAGGCCGGGACTGGCGGCCCGCGGGCGGGGCAGCGCGGGGACGGTCCAGGGAGGTGCCCGCGGCTCCCTGCAGCCCGGCGGCTGGAGCCCGGCACGGAGTTGCTATATAAGGAGCCGCGGGGAGCCCGCCCGGAGCCGGGACCCAGGCCGGCCGCGCTCCCTCCCGGGCGGGGCTCCGGCTCCGCTGGCGTCACTTCCCCGGAGCCGCATCCCGGCCGGGCCGCCCGGCTTCCAAAAAAGGAAATTTCCCCGAAACCGCCCGGCCTGACTCACCGCCCCCCGCGCCTGCGCTTCCCGCGGGGTCCGGGCCCAGGCCGCCTGGGGGGGGAGGGGGAGGGCGCGGGGGGCCGGGGGTGAAAGGAGAATGAACTCCCATTAGGGGAATTAGTTAATTAGTTCAGAAGGACTTCAAATCTGGGAGCTCCCGAGCCGAGCCAGCCTGGGGGGAGGAAGGTTGGGGGGAGGGAGAAGGGGGAGGGGAGGGGGAGGGAGATGGTGGGGGGCGGGGAGGCCCCTCCAGACTCTGCAGAGCCTGCGGGGCGCCAGGCTCCCGGGCACAGGGCCAGGCGGAGAGGATGCGAAGGCTGGTCCTGCAGCACCAAAGGCTTTGGGGAGCCCTCCGAGGCCCCGGATGGGGGACACGGGCAGACCTGAAACCTGCCCCATTGCAGGAAGGGTCCCGGCGGGTGCTGCTGTCCCCCTCCCGCCTCTGGTTCAGATTAGGCGGGTGCATTCCAAACGTGACACTCTCTGGTGCTAATCTTAGCTTCCCTGCAACCCACATTCAGCCACTGGCTCAGAGGGAGGCGTGGGCCCTGGCTGGGGGGGGGGGGGGGTGGTGGTGGTAAGGGGGTGGCCAACGGGGAGGGGGGCGGGGCTGGCTTCAGCTGCAGGCTCGCCAGCTGGGCTGCCCAGGCGGATCGGATCCGAGAAGGCGCTGGGGCTGATAGGTGGTACCAACAGCTGAGTCCTCCGCTGAGTCCGTGCTGGCGGCATGTCCCTTTCCAGGCCCTCGAGAGGCCAAGTCCCAGAGCTCCACTTCATTGGCTTCCGGGGTCGTCATTCAGAAAACACGGAATTGTTCCCATGAGCTCGGTGTTCGTGACCTTCCAGGTCTGGGTGCTCCTAGATGGTTACCGGTGTGCCCCACATCTCCCGGCGTGGGCTAGATTCAGGGTCACGTTCTGTCGTGCGCAGGGCAGCGAGGACTGGCCTGGCAAGAGCTAAGGGTGTTAAGAATGAGATCTTCTAAAAGCCATTACCTGCCCTGGCTGGTTTGGCTCAGTGGATAGGGCATCAGCCTGCGGACTGAAGGGTCCTGGGTTCCATTCCGGTCAAGGACAGATGCCCAGGCTTCGGGCTCCATCCCTAGTGGTGCAGGAGGCAGCCAATCAATGATTCCCATCATCGATGTTTCTATTGCTCTCTCCCTCTTCCTTCTTCTCTGAAATCAATTAAATATATATATATATATATATATATATATATATATATATATATATATATATATATAAAATAAAAGCCATTACCTCATGGCCAAAGACAGACTCTGGTTAAAATCATCCTGAACAGACTTCCCTGCTACAAGTCTCCTCCTCCATCTATCAAGTTAGGATCAAAATGAAGTGGTTCAGGAATTCCATCCCCAGATAGGTTTTCTCAGCACCGTTTCAAAAAATGTAAACAGAGTAGAGTGCCTTTGCCAGCCTGGCACTCCTCAGCTCTCCACAATTCCCCTCTCCTCCAGCCTGGAGGCCTCTGCCACCTGGGTGGCCCGGGGCCCCAAGCCAATGGCATTGCTGTGCCTTTCTCAGAGGAGAATCAGGAAAACTGGGATCCAGTTCCTCAAGGGACACTCCCCTTCCCCTCACACGGGGCAGCTGCTACTGGTTTTTCTCCTCCACAGAGCCTTAAGGTGGGCATGTCCACCCTTCAGAGTTGCCCCTCTCACAGAGCCACGTAGGCCCTGCCTGTGCGTGGCCCCCCTGGGGCACGGGGCTCCCTTCCTTCAGTGCCTGCACCTGTGGGCCTGTGGCCTTTCTCCGGGGAGGGGCCCAGCCTGCTCACAGCCCAGGAACCAGCTACAGAAGGCCACCAACCTCCTAATCTGAGGAGTGCTGCCCCC
Source organism: Pipistrellus hanaki (assembly GCF_964339955.1). Classification (NCBI taxonomy): domain Eukaryota; kingdom Metazoa; phylum Chordata; class Mammalia; order Chiroptera; family Vespertilionidae; genus Pipistrellus; species Pipistrellus hanaki. The sequence goes on from NC_140508.1 coordinate 62,063,381, forward strand.
CTCAGGACGGCTGTCCTCTGAGATAAACAGCTCATATCTGAAGAAAACTTTGGGCCTTGGCCAGATAGCTCAGTGGGTTAGAGTGTCGTCCTGATACACCAAGGCACATACAAGGGTCAAGCAATGAATGCATAGATAAGTGGAACAACACATCAATGTCTGTCTGTCTGTCTGTCTGTCTCTCTCTCTCTCCCCCTTCCTCTGTCTCTAAAATCAATTTGGGGCTGAAACCACTTTGGCTCAGTGGATAGAGCATCGGCCTGTGGACTGAAGTGTCCCGGGTTCGATTCTGGTCAAGGGCATATACCTTGGTTGCAGGCACATCCCTAGTGGAGGGTGTGCAGGAGGCAGCTGGTCGATGTTTCTCATCAGTGTTTTTGGCTCTCTGTCCTTCTCCCTTCCTCTCTGTGGAGAATCAATAAAATTTATTATTATTTTTAATTTTTTGTTTAAAAATAAATAAAATCAATTTGGGTGAAAGAAGAAAGAAAACTTTGGGTGGCATCCCCTCTCCTCTCTGTCACCTTTCTCTTTCAGGCCTCCTGTTTCTTGCTGCAATAACCCTACTTTCTATAAAGGAGTTGGAACCACCTCATGTGAACAGTTGCAAACACCTGGCTCGATCTGGGGGCTCATGGTTTTGTCACACCCTGAAAAGAGCACAACCCCAAGGAGACTCCTTCAGAGAGGGGCCAAGGTCAATGCCACACCTAGCTTCCTGCTGCACACGGCTCCAAACTCTCCGGCAGCCCTCAAGCTCATGAGGGCAAAGCGTGGAGCTTTCTTCACCCCAGTGTGTGTGTGTGTGTGTGTGTGTGTGTGTGTGTGTGTGTGTGTGTGTGAGAAAATATGCACGACATTTAAAGAAGTATGGCTTTTAAAATCTGACTGTCAGGGTACCACTCTTTATCTCAAACCTCCCACCCCACACGGGACCCCTGTGCTCCCTCTAAACCCTTAGCAGGAGCACTTTCAGGGGGGACAGCCCTCACAGAGCAGCTCATTCTGCTTGTGGACAGTTTTGTTAGTGGGGGGGGGGGGTGTTTGTTTGTTTGGTTTGGGTCCCTAAAACTTCTGCCCACAGGTGCTACTTCTGTGCTCTGGAATGACAAAAATAAATCCCATCTATTTCCCCAGACACTGTCTTTCATCTCCCCAAAGCCCCTCCCCGTGCCTCCCATCCTCCCACCAGTCACCAGGGCAGCCCGGGGCTTCCGGCACCCTCTCCCCCAGCAGCCCCTGTGGAGTCCCTCTTACTTCTGAGCCCCGGCTCTCCCTGCTCCACCCTGTCCCGGCCCCGCACCTACAGGAAGCCTGTCACTCACTTCTTTTGCTTCCCCCGCCGTCTCTGCAGTGTGGTGGACACGTTAGGTAGCACAAGCTTCCTGTGGGAGCAGAACCTAGGGAGCCCCTGTCGCTGACTGTGGGGGTCCCGGCTCAGAGGGCGGCTCGGAGGGCCCTGGGTGTGCCCCCTGGGGAGGCTGCGGGGCAGAGCTGCCCTGAGCCGGCAGGGGGGAAGGGTGTCCCTAGGATCTCCTCCCCAGGATGCTGCACCTAGCCCTGTGCTTCTGTGCGGGATGGTACATGGGGTTTCATTATCCTAAGCTCCAATCTGTGCATGTTCACCATGCCCTGTAATGGAAAGGGGGTTTTACTGGTTGACTTTAATGCTTCCTCCTGTGAATGAAGCACGACCATCCTCTAACCCACATATGTCAAACACAAGGCCTGCGGGCCAAATCCAGCCCGCCAGGCCTTGCAATGTGGCCCACACCGCGCTGTCATCACTGCACTCCGCTGTCAGTTTATGACATTGTCAGTTTATGACTGTTCAGTAAACCATTCGGCCCGCGATTTAGGCTGGATTTTAGATTTTGGCCCCTTCTCTGATTGAGTTCGACACCCCTACTCTAACCACACATCTGACAGCAGCCCTGCCAAGGCCTGACTGCTCCACGTTTAGCCTCCAGGGACACCCAGGTCTTATTAAAAGTGGAGGCCCAGCTGAAACAGGTTTGGCTCAGTGGATAGAGCGTCAGCCTGCAGACCGAAGGGTCCCGGGTTCTATTCTGGTCAAGGGCATGTACCTTGTTTGCCCATGTACCAGTGGGGGGTGTGCAAGAGGCAGCTGATCGGTGATTCTCTCTCATCAATGTTTCTAACTCTCTAACCCTCTCTCTTCCTCTCTGTAAAAAATCAATAATAGCCAAAACCGGTTTGGCTCAGTGGTAGAGCGTCGGTCCGTGGACTGAAAGGTCCCAGGTTCGATTCCGGTCAACGGTATGTACATTGGTTGCGGGCACATCCCTGGTGGGGGGTGTGCAAGAAGCAACTGGTCGATGTTTCTCTCTCATCGACGTTTCTAACTCCCTATCTCTCTCTCTTCCTCCTCTCTGTAAAATATCAATAAAATATATTTTAAAAAATTCTTTAAAAAAATCAATTTTATACATATATATATATATATATATATATATATATATATATATATATAAAGTGGAGGCCCAGGCTTTCTTTGGGGGCCCCGTCTCTGCAGAGCATTTGCAGTGCCCTCTCCTCAGTGACTGAGGTCAGCAGCTGGCCAGGTCGTCCCACTGGCGCACTGTGCTGCCCTGGCCACGGCAGGGCCGAGCTCAGCTCCTAGAAATAGTCAGCGAACCAGGGGCCCACACATCACCCCGCACTATGGCGTATACGGCTCCCGTTCTCCTCGTTATCCTCACACCTCGCTGAGGGACAGCAGGGGGAGCAGGGCCGGGTGTCCTCAGCTGTCAGGGCGTCGCCCACCTGCTGTGGCATTCCTGGGGCTTGTCGCTGCCTGCCAGGCCTGGTCCGAGGGCAGATGGCCACACAAAAATAGCCGGAGCCCTTGCGGTGCCACTGCTCCAGCTGTTCTGCTGAGTGGACGCCAGGTGAGAAGGTGGAGAAGGCTTGGCCCCTCTCAGGGCCTTGGAGAGAGGCCAGCTGCTCAGTGCATCCCCCGTGGGGTGAGACCTGGATAAAATGCTTCTTTCTGTTTGTTCCATCCGTTTCGATCAGTTCTGTTGCAGCTTAGAAGTTCTGTTGAACCGTGTCAGTACACACACAGCCCTGCTTCTTCAAGAAATTAGGGTCTAGCCAGAACCGGTTTGGCTCAGTGGATAGAGCTTCGGCCTGTAGACTGAAGGGTCCGGGTTCAATTCCGGTCAAGGGCATGTACCTTGGTTGCAGGCACATCCCCAGTGGGGGGTGTGCAGGAGGCAGCTGATCAATGTTTTTCTCTCATAGATGTTTCTGACTCTCTATACTTCTCCCTTCCTCTCTGTGAAAATCTATAATATATATATATATATATATATATATATATATATATATATATATATATATTATTTATTTATTTTTTTTTTTTTTTAAGAAATTAGGGTCTAGCCCTAACTGGTTTGGCTCAGTGAATTGAGTGTCGGCCTGCAGACTGTAGGGTCCTGGGTTCAATTCCAGTCAAGGGCATGTACCTTGGTTGTGGCCACATCCCCGGTGGGGGGTGTGCAGGAGGCAGCTGGTCGATATTTCTCTCCCATCGATGTTTCTAACTCTTTATACCTCTCCCTTTCTTTCTGTAAAAATTCAATAAAATATTTTAAACATATCTCATTTTTAAAATATTTTGTTGAACACGGATCTCATGTTACGTGTTCTGACCACATTACAATACAATTTTTTTAAAGGAGAAGGGGAGGCTAGAGTTGCATGTGTGGCCGGGACAGGTCTCCTGGCCTCTCAGACTCGGTTTCCTCCCCGGTAACGGTGAGTGCTGCCTGCAGGGGGAGGGGGGGGGCCGGGACGGGGGCGGGGGGGGGGGCGGAGGGGGGGGTTGACGGGAAGGGTGATCACTAAGTGAGATGCGGCTCCTGCCCGGAGCGCCGCGGACTCAGCGCCAGATCGCTTTGCTTCTGCCCGATTTAACGCATGAGCCATGGAGCTTCTATTTGGGAGCTGGTCCCAAATATACCTCCGGAGGGACGGGCCAAAGCAACGGGCCGAGCCGCGAGGGCGGGAGGGGAGAGATGTTTTCGGGCTCACTGAGCCCGCTGAGGAGGGAGGGAGTGGCTGCCACAGAATTCCTGAGAACAGCTGAGACAGCTGGGCGGGGCGGGCTGGCCGCCACGGGGCGCAGCTCTAAATAGCTGGTTTTACTGGAGAGGGGAGCAGCGAGAACCCTGCATCACTTTGGTCTGGCAGTTTGCGATCTGCAGGCATCATGACCGACATGGTCCCTGTTGCTTCCCTAGCGAACCCGCAAGGCAGAGAGAGTGCCCGCCCACCCACTGCCTCTAGGCTTGTCAGAGGGAAGGCAGGGCTGGACGGGCTCTGGCCTTCCCGCCTGCCCCCACCGACCCTGCAATGGAACATGCAGGGCCAAGACTACAACTAGACACAGGACTAGTTCCTGCTCTAGCTGGTTTGGCTCAGTGGATAAAGCGTCGGCCTGAGGACTGAGGGGTCCCAGGTTCGATCCCAGCCAAGGGCACATGCCAGGTCCATCCCCAGTAGGAGGCAAGCAGGAGGCAGCTGATCAATGATTCTCTCTCATCATTGATGCTTCTATCTACATCTCCCTCTCCGTTCCTCTCTAAAATCAATAAAAATATATTGTTCCCATCCAGACCAACAGGGGATGGTGAAAGAATTGAGGCAAAGAGCTGGGTGATCATAATCAGTGGTGAACCATCCTGACTATTTTTAACCCGCCGTCTGAATTTATACTTTGCGTGGAGAAAGCCCTGATGTAGGGAGGCAGTGTGACCTTTCCCCTGTTTCCCACAATATTGGGGTGCTCCTTTCAGCGAGAGAGTCCTTCTGCCCTGCAAACGCTCTGCGGGCCTGTTTGCTCGCTCGCAGTCTCTCACCGGGTGCTGCTGCACAGCACGTACTGTGCTGAGCATTACGGACAACGCACAGGAAGTCTAGTCACAACCTTAGGGTTCACAATCTGATCCAGGCACCCCGAATGTGGCACCTGGGCAATCTGGGCATGGGCAGCGCTCAGTGAGGGCATGATAGTGTGGTTGGTGCAGACCTGGGCCAGACGATAAGCTCAGCTTTGACACCTGTAGAGTGATGTCATGTCCAACTGGAGTCTGGGACCAGAACATTTCTCTATTACACACACACACACACACACACACACGCAATTACCTTTTAAATCACATAATCACTTAGATCAATTTCTATTTTGCTTAATGTGGGGGATTGGATGTTGTCTTTTGTTATTCTTCAGTCTTTCCAATTTTTGTGAAGCTTGGTTGTGACTCCCCTAGCCTTTTTTGAAAAATTAGGGTGAAAATGTCCCATCTTAACCATCTTTACGTGTACAGTTCAGTAGCATTAGTATATTCACATGGTTTGCAACAGATCTCCAGAACCTTTTATCTTGCAAAACGTATTAGTTTCTAATGGAAAAATAATATAAGCCCTAACCGGTTTGGCTCAGTGGATAGAGGGTCAGCCTGCTGACTGAAAGGTCCCAGGTTCAATTCTGGTCTAGGACATGTACCTGGGTTGTGGGCACATTCCCAGTAGGAGGTGTGCAAGAGGCAGCTGATCAATGTTTCTAACTCTCTATCCCTCTCCCTTCCTCTCTGAAAAAAAAATCAATAAAATATATTTTAAAAATAAATAAAGACTATTTTATAAAATATAAACTGCTCAAGACTAGTCCTGACAGTTGCCCGGCTTCTGCTGTTTGTTTTTTTAATATATTTTATTGAGTTTTTGCAGAGAGGAAGAGAGAGGAATAGAAAGCTAGAAACATCGATGTGCCCACAACCAAGGTACATGCCCTTGACTGGAATCAAACCTGGGACCTTTCAGTCCGCAGGCCGACACTCTATCCACTGAGCCAAGCCAGTTTAGGCGTTCACCTGGTTTTAAAAATCCCACACTGATGCCTTAACTGGTTTGGTTCAGTGGATAGAGCACATGTGTCAAACACAAGGCCCGTGGGCCAAATCCAGCCTGCCAGGCCTTGCAATGTGGCCCGCACCGCGCTGTCATCACTGCACTCCGCTGTCAGTTTATGACATTGTCAGTTTATGACTGTTCAGTAAACCATTCGGCCCGCGATTTAGGCTGGATTTTAGATTTTGGCCCCTTCTCTGATTGAGTTTGACACCCCTAGGATAGAGCATTGGCCTATGGACTCAAGGGTCCCAGGTTTGATCCCGGTCAAGGGCATGTACCTTGGTTTTAGGCACATCCCAAGTAGGGGGTGTGCAGAGACAGCTGATTGATGTTTCTCTCTCATCGATGTTTCTAGCTCTCTATCCCTCTCTCTTCCTCTCTGTAAAAATCAATTTTATATACATATATATATATATATATATATATTTTAAATCCCACGCTGAAGGGCCTCCCCTGCCCTCCACCCTCAGTCTCCTTATGGGGCTATTCCAGACCCTGTTCTCTCTGGGAGGCCCCCTCATGGGGCCTCTGCCCCGCCCCCCTCCCAGTCTCCCCTCTGGCCTGCCTCACAGCTCCTGGGCTGATTGCTGGGCTGTGGCCCCCAGGCCCGCACACCCTGCTGTGTGTGCTTAAGATAAGGGGCTTGGGGTGGGGGGAAGGTGGCGGTGGACGGTCTCTGAGTGTGGCCGGGGCTGTGGGGACTCGCATCCACTCCATTCAACCACCTCATGTTGCAGAAGAGGAAACGGAGGCTCAGAGGTCAGCTTGCTAAGGGTTCATCAGGAACTGGATCCCAGGGTCCTGTCACCTCATTCAGCACCTCCAGAACATGCGGAAGGCCGTTGTGCTGTGCACGGCATCAGAGAAAATGGTCAGTGTTGGACTTGCTCGCAGTGTTGGACTGGGAAAATAAATGAAGGTTGGGTTGTGTTGAAAAAGGCCATTTGGCATGCTGCACATTTTTGCCTCGTGGCCATACATACGGTAACAGTTCTGTTATGATCAGGTAATTGTCAAATCATATTTGTTATGAACTTGGTTTACCATACTCAGGTGTAAGCATGTGGCAAAGAGAAAATTCTGAAATGCCTTAAATTCAATTATAGCAAGCCTGGGAGTGGAAGGAAGCAAAAAAGGGAAATGGGGGAGGAACAAGCTTCCTCCTACCCTCAAGGTTCTTCTGGCTGATCTAATAACCAATAGACATGAGACAGATTAGCAAGAGCAAGCAGCCAAACTTAACTCATACCTACGAATGGGAATCCTATACACGAGAGAGCTCCCCTCGTGCAGGAGCGGTTCAGAGACAGAAAGGGGGATCGAGGTGTATAAGACATTCTGAGCAAGGGACGGGGTGAGGTGCCTTGGGCTTCAAGGGCCATTGCAGTGAGAGCACATGTTGAGAAGTGTGTGGCTTGCCCTGCCACATATAGTAGACTAGAGGCTCGTTGCAAGAAGATTCGTGCAATAGGCCTTCGTTCCCCTGGCTGCTAGCACGGGTTTTTCTCTGGCACCCAGGACCCAGGCCGGAGCCTTCAGTCTTCTCCACTCTACTCCTATAACTCCCTCTGCCCCGTCCCCACCCCCACCCCTGTCCTTTCCCTCATAGCAGGTGTCCTGCCCTTCCCAGCAGCTCCATGCCCATGTATGCAAATTAACCCAACATCTTTGTTGGGTTGATTTGCATACTCACTCCTGATTGGCTGGTGGGCATTGTGGGTGTACAGTCAATTTGAATATTTCTCTTTTATTAGTGTAGATGGGTAAAAAGGCATTCCTGCTGATAACTCTTCTCGCGAGCCAGGTTCCTGATTTACATCATTCTAGAAACCCAAGGGGGGAGCAGAGGTTCCTTTGCAGCCCGCAGGGTCTCGGTTGCCCCAGCTTAAAATCTTCATAGCACTGAGGCACAGTTCGGGGGTGGCTCATTCTACAGGAGTTAATCAGTTAACAACTGAAGTACAAACCAACGAAAGACTGCTCCGCTCTTTAGAGTCTGAATCGATTAGTAAAGTAACTTTTCCAGGTGACTATTTCTGCGACGATCTAAAAGAGACAACAGCCAGGTGCCCTAAGCCCCTGGGGCCTCTTTTTGTTTGGCTCCTTCCAGGCCCTGCTGCAGGGGTGCTGGCCTGTCCCTGAACTGGGCCCTTCTCCCTCCCCTTCCCCCTCCCCCTCCCCTCTGCCCCTCCCCCTCCCCCTCTCCTCTCCCCATCCCCCTCCCCCTCTCCTTTCCCCTCCCCCTCCCCCTCCCCCTCCCCCATCTCCTTTGTCTGGAGCTAAAGCAAATCCCTTCAGAACAGCTTACATCTTTCTCTCTACTTGACTTATAAAAAACGCCTGCAAAACTCAGGGCGGTGTGGTCTTTTTCATCCAGCAATGGCCTAATAAACGCTCTCATTTAACGACTTTCGGCAGAGGAAGTTAATTTCTTTGTTTAACACATGGATGTCCACTCTTCTTTGTGCAGGTCATGTGTGTCTGCTCCTGCTTTCTTAGAAGCGGAGGAAATGGGACAGTCAGGGAGCGTGTCAGGTTAGCTAGGTCTGCTTCAGTTAGCGCAGGTGCTGATTAGTCACAGGACGTGCGAGCTGCAGGGAATGTGACGATCTTCGTCCTTCCTCACTGGCTAGGGAGGAAGCTGATTTCATCGGAGCCCAGAGCGCCCAGAGGGCAGGGCTCAGAGTCTCAGTTACCTTTCCCCGCATTTCCCCCCGTGGACGCCACAGGCTGCAGGCCACCGCCCTCCCCGGGGGCCTTCCCTGGCACGGATCAGAGAGGGCAAGTCCATGACAACAAAAATGGTTTCTAATCCAAATCTCTGGGCGCTATTGTCCAGGGAGGGCAAACAAAACAGGGGTTTCCTTTTGTTCCCGGCCCAGGTGTGCCCATCACTGTCCAAATGAGCCCAAACACGGGCGCTCAGATGGCCGGGCTGAGCCCAGGGGCCTCGCTTTTGGCCTTCGGTTACTCACCTTCCCCAGGGCGTGTGGGCGGTGCAGCAGCTGTTTCTCAACCAACCAGCATGGTGCCTGGCACCCCGAGAATGGGGCTGCATTAGAGCCAAAGGCTGTGCCCACCTGCCCAGCAAACGTCATGGGGCACCTCGGAGCTCGGAAATGAGCAGATATTCCCACCTCCCTCCCTCGTCACGCTTGGACTCACAGTGGGTCCAACAGACCGAGCTCTGTGTCCGGAGGCTCCGGCCTTCGGAAGGGCTTCTCGCAAGTCCTTCTCCTCCCAGGAGTCGCCTCTCAGCCATGGCCCCGTGCACTCCCCTGTCCCTTCTCTGTGCACTCCCTGTCCCTTCTCTGTGCACTCACCTGTCCCTTCTCTGTGCACTCCCTGTCCCTTCTCTGTGCACTCACCTGTCCCTTCTCTGTGCACTCCCTGTCCCTTCTCTGTGCACTCCCCTGTCCCTTCTCTGTGCACTCACCTGTCCCTTCTCTGAGCACTCACCTGTCCCTTCTCTGCGAACTCACCTGTCCCTTCCCTGTGCACTCACCTGTCCCTTCTCTGAGCACTCACCTGTCCCTTCTCTGCGAACTCACCTGTCCCTTCTCTGTGCACTCACCTGTCCCTTCTCTGTACACTCACCTGTCCCTTCTCTGGCACTCACCTGTCCCTTCTCTGTGCACTCACCTGTCCCTTCTCTGTGCACTCACCTGTCCCTTCTCTGTGCACTCACCTGTCCCTTCTCTGAGCACTCACCTGTCCCTTCTCTGTGCACTCACCTGTCCCTTCTCTGGCACTCACCTGTCCCTTCTCTGTGCACTCACCTGTCCCTTCTCTGTGCACTCACCTGTCCCTTCTCTGTGCACTCACCTGTCCCTTCTCTGAGCACTCACCTGTCCCTTCTCTGCGAACTCACCTGTCCCTTCCCTGTGCACTCACCTGTCCCTTCTCTGAGCACTCACCTGTCCCTTCTCTGCGAACTCACCTGTCCCTTCTCTGTGCACTCACCTGTCCCTTCTCTGTACACTCACCTGTCCCTTCTCTGGCACTCACCTGTCCCTTCTCTGTGCACTCACCTGTCCCTTCTCTGTGCACTCACCTGTCCCTTCTCTGTGCACTCACCTGTCCCTTCTCTGAGCACTCACCTGTCCCTTCTCTGTGCACTCACCTGTCCCTTCTCTGGCACTCACCTGTCCCTTCTCTGTGCACTCACCTGTCCCTTCTCTGTGCACTCACCTGTCCCTTCTCTGTGCACTCACCTGTCCCTTCTCTGTCTAGGAAGGGAGGAGGCCATCGCCACACCTCGGCAGCACCTTCTGACCCACAGAACCTGGGGCTGTCGCCAGGCTGTCTGCATCCTCCACTCACCGAGCTAAATCACTGACAATCCACTCCCACCACCACCATTTCATTCCGTGTTTTCAAACCTAGAGGGAAGCTGACGGAATAACAATAACAAAAAGAACACCCATACCTTCCTCTGGACCAGTGGTTCTCAACCTTCCTAACCTTTAATACATTTCCTCATGTTGTGGTGACCCCCAACCATAAAATTATTTTCTTCATAGCTGTAGTTTTGCTACTGTTATAAATCATAATGTAAATATCTGTGATTTCCGGTGGTCTTAGGAGACCCTGCTAGCGGTTCTCAACCTGTGGGTCGAGGCATTAGAGAGGTTGAAAACCACTGATGGAGAGTCACCTACTGTTGACATTTTGCCCCTTTTGCTTCCTCTCGGGCATACAACACACACACACACATCCTTTTTTATGAAGCATTTGAAAGCAAGCCGCACACTATGACACTTCGGTGTGGAACTCCGACATGACCACAATACCATCACACCTTTAAAAAAATCAATTGGATATCACTTAATTTCCCCAATTATCCTCAAAATGCCTGTTAGGGAATTTTTTTAAAACTGGGATCCAATCAGGGTTCATGCTTGTATTGGGTATTTTGTCTTGCTTAGATGTCTTTTTTAAAAACCATGAGCTCAGTTGGTCCGAAGGTTGTGGGTTATTGTTAAGCTGATTAAAAACCATGAGCTATCTTGGTGGTTTGTTCTGAACCCTGAGTTTTCCAGATCTTCTGTAATTCGGTTTACACAGAAACCCCAAAGTAAGTGGCAGCGGGGACCATGGGGAAGGGCGCTGGGGACACCTCTAATGGCCGGGCAGCCCCTTCTGAGAGCAGAGAGAAGCCTGAGGCCCCTCTGGTCCTGCCCCGCCCCGCCCCTCCCTCCGCAGGCGCTCCCTCCGAGGCTCCTCTGCAGACTTGGGGAAGGGAGGCTGTGAGTCTTTTTTTTATTTTTTATTTTTTATTTTATTGAGATTTTACAGAGAGAAAGAGAGAAGGATAGAGAGATAGTTAGAAACATCGACCAGCTGCCTCTTGCACACCCCCTACTGGGGGTGTGCCCACAACCAATGTACACGCCCTTAACCAGAATCGAACCTTTCAGTCCGCAGGCCTACGCTCTACCCACTGAGCCAAACCGGTTTCGGCAAGGCTGTGCATCTAAAAAGTAAACGGGCAGTGACTCCTGCCCTTTTTAAAAAATGGGAGGAGCTAAAACTCCAGGCCCTGTGGGCCTGGAGGGGCATTCTCCGCAAGCAGAGGGACCTTCTTGCCAGCCAGGTGCTTCTGGCCCTGGACTGGGAGTGCCAAGGGCAGCAGAGAGGGCGGTTTGGATCTGGAAGGCAGGGAAGTGGGGTGGGGGCCCCAGCCTGAACACACCCCTTTTCCTCTCCCTGAAAACCCATCCCATCTTCTGTGCACCAAAGGGTCTGGGGTTCGATTCCCAGTCAAGGGCAAGTACCTGGGTTTCTGTATGCTCCTGGCTCCAGTGGGGGAGTGTGTGGGAGGCAACCAGTTGTGTCTTGCACACATCATGTTTCTCTCTCTCTCTCTCTCTCTCTCTCCCTCCCCCTCCCTCTCTCTCTCCTTCCCTCCCTCCCTTCCTCCCTTCCAATGGGGAAAATATTCTCAGAGGAGGATTAACAACAACAAAACAAATGGACAGGTTTTATGGCGTGTACATGATACTTAAATAAAGGGAGAAGGACAGTTCAGAAATCAATTTCAGAGGTTGTGGCAGCACTTAAAGAATGGGACAGACTCAGCAAGAAACTATGAGAGTATGAACAGAGTGCATAGTAAGGGCTAGATTGTTCTGTGAAGCTTCTGTTCGAGTCCAGTGCGTGTGCCCATGCACTGAATCACAAGTATGTTTGTTACAAGTGAGTCACGTCCAAAAAAGCTCAAAAGTCACTGACTAAGGCCGGTTTCCTTGGAAGAGTGCTGTCTTCCACTTCAGTTCTTTCTTCTCTTTTCCTGACGCTCTTGCATCTATTTAGTCCTGTTCTCCACCTTCCAGCTCCAGCCTCGTTGAGTTAAAGAGATTTTCTTTTCGTCCTCAGAACAAGCAGGGTCACCTGGCAGGAGTATCTGACCAAAGAGAAGGATCCTCTTCTCCATCCGTTCTCTGACATGGCACTGGGGAGAAGGACAGTTCGGAACCAGGATGCTGTTGGGAGCCATTCAATAGCCCTGTTACCTGCAATGCTGGCTCTCGGTTCTTGAGTTTGGCAAAGAAAGAATTTAGAGCCGAGAGCTCTAGAGCAAAAGGAAGTTTTCGTAGCATGCAAAGTGAAAGTATACTCGAGGAGAAGATTTGAGTGGGCTGCTCAGATTGCTGCCCTGGCCTTTTATTTTTATTTTTTATTTTTTCAGTGGTCCTTAGACCATTGCCAGCCTATAGCCATACAGTGTTGTTGTTTTACACACACACACACACACACACACACACATATATATATATATATATATATATATATATATATATATATATTTTTTTTTTAATTTCAGAGAGAAAGGGAGAGGGAGAGATAGAAACATCAATGATCACCCCCTAACCACTCCCCTGCCAGCCTGATCAACACCTAACTGCTCCCCTGCTTGCCTGATTGCCCCCAACTATCCTCCCTTGCAGACCTGGTTGCCCCCAACTGCCTTCCTCTGCTGGCCTGGTTGCCCCTAACTGCCCTTCCTTGCCGACTATCTTGTGGCTGACATCTTTTACCACATGGAGGCAGCCATCTTGTGTGAGGCTGTGAGGGTCAATTTGCATATTACTTCTTTATTATATAGGAATATAGGATAGGATTCCAACATCTGGCCTATGCCTGAATCTGGTTCTGCTGATTGTTTTACCACTTTTAAATGAGCTCAGTCCTTTCTTTGACTTTTTTGTATACTGGGCCATGCCTGGGTCTGGTCTACTGATTGCTTTATCTCTTTAGAATGGCTGGGGTTTTTCTTGACTTTTTGTATAATTTTTGTAGAGAAGCACAGTAGAGACTTTAGGAAATAAGATTTCCCTTCCTATCTTGCCTCAGCTGCAGCACTCTGCCCACTGAGAGGGCATGCCTCTTCTCTAGTGAGGACATTAGTGTAAGAGTTTATTAATCTAGTCAGTGATTGAACTGGGTTTGGGTTTTATTGTTGCTATAGTAACCCTCAGGGCGCCACAGCCTCAAATCCCTCCAGAAGGGTTTTTTAAAGAGCTTTATTGAGATATTACTAACCTGACATACAATTCACTTCATTTAAAATGTTCAGTTCACAGCTTTTCAGTACATTCCCAGCGCTGGGCATCCATTCTCACAATTCGTTTTAGAACGTTTTCATCACCCCAAGGAGGGACCCCACTCCTCTTAGCCGTCACCTCCTGCTCCTCATCCTCCCCAGACAACCTCTTCCCCACTCTCCGTCCTTCACATCAACGGCATCACGCACTCTGTGGTCTCTCCGTCCAGCTCCTTTCACTGAGCACACGGCGGGTCCTCCACACGGAAGGATGAACCGCAGTTCACTCCTTGCCACACGGAGCACTATTTCGTTGTGAGAGTGTGTGCCCGGGGGTTGGTGTTGCTCCTTCCTCAGCTTTCCCGTCCCTGCACGGCTGCGCCAAGGAGGAGTCTCTGTGCCTCTGCTGGTTACTTGGTGTCAGCCTTGTGGTGGGACAGGCCCCCTTCTCCCGGTCAGTCTCAGGAGCCTGGCCCCCTGGAGAGCAGCGGACAGTTTCCCAGCCGGCCGGCCTAAGCTCTTCACCTCGTGCAGGAGGATCTGGGAAGGGGTGGCACTGAGGGAGGCCCCAGAAAAGAGCTGTGGCTCCAGCCCCTCTGTCACACTCACCACGGAAGTTACTAACAGAACCCGCTGGCATTTTAGCTACTGGGATCTTACCTCCTCCCAAGGATGACTGTGACACCGCCCGCTGTGCACCACGGGGTGGGCCAGGGGTGTGGGGGGGAGGGCGAGCTTGAGCTGAGGACTGCGGTGTCCACAGGTGTGTTCAGCGGACCCTCTCGGGTGTGGAATGGAGTTGTGGGGGAGGAGGGCGGGGACACAAAGGGCGGCAAGCTGAACCTTGGGGCTGGAGGCCAGCTCCCCCACTGCCACTCTTGATGCAAACCCCCAGGAGTCAGAGTCTTGTACCGGTGCCTGGCTTTCCAGAGAGGAAGGCCCGTCTGTAAGGCAGGAAGGCCGAAGGCACTCCGTGATTTTGTAAGTTTGATCTCTAACTTCTGTAGACATCCCTGCACCCTGGCTCTGGTCCCAGCAATATTGGGGACAGGCCTCAGCCTCCTGACGGAAGCCCTGTGTGCAGAGATACGCCCTCTGTATAGAGATTCGGGCCTACACGAGGGCAGAAAAGCAGCATCAAGGCGGGAGTCGGAGGGAGACAGGGGCAGGCATCCAAAGGTTACAGGATTAATACGTAAAATTGGAAAGGTTTGAAAAACTCCCAAAAGAAAATTTTAAAAAATGTTCTTCCCCTCTTTCCGACCATACACATACTCCTTAGGATTTCCCCAAAGTTTTTGCGCATCTAAATAGAAACTGGTGCCGAAACCGGTTTGGCTCAGTGGATAGAGCGTCAGCCTGCTGCGGACTGAAAGGTCCTGGGTTTGATTCCCATCAAGGGTATGTACCTTGGTTGCGGGCACATCCCCAGTAGGGGGTGTGCAAGAGGCAGCTGATCCATGATTCTCATCCATGTTTCTAGCTCTCTCTCTCTCCCTTCCTCTCTGTAAAAAATCAATAAGATATATTAAAAATAAAAATAAACAGAAACTGCCGGTGGGAATGGCAGAACTCTCCCCCTGCGAGGGGAGCAGCCCGAGGCGCCCACGAGGTGTTCACAGGGGAAAACACGAGTGGAAGTCCCCGATGGGGCACATTCAGACGGCAGGGACCACAGAGCCGGGCCCCTCGGGGAAATCCTTTCCTTTTACAGATGAGCAAACGCAAGCCCGGAGAATTCAAACGACTGAACACAGAGCTAACTGGAAACAGACCGGAATGGAAGTCCAAGTCACCCTGACTCACCAGCCAATGGGCATTCCTTTCTACCACATTGGACCTCCCAGGAGAGGGATGATTGGTCCCTCAGGACCAGATTCATGCCCAGAAGCAGCGATGGTTTGCACCTCAGACATTAAGGATGTATGTGCTGAGCCCCTATGGGGTTGCCCATAGGAGCGGGGCTGGAGAGTGGTCCAGGTGTCTGGTGGTGGAGCACACCTGGGGGGGAGGGGGGGCGGGCCTGGGGGAGCAGGGCCCGGTGTGGGCAGGGCACCTGAGCCTGGAGCCGAGGAGGGCCAGGACCTGGTGGGACCTGGATACAAGCCACTAAAAACAGAGATTTTGTGTACTTGCTGGAATGCCTGCCAGCAAACACCGGGAACTGCAAGGCTGGAGTTCAGAGAGGTCAGGGCTGCATGATGTTATTAAAAAAAAAAAAAAAAAAAAAAAAAAAACTACGGAGCCATGCTTTGCAGAGCAGAATGGTCCCCAAGTCCTCAGGGAATCCCCCCTCTTTTTGTGGCCCCCGGAGGAGAGACAAGAAAGACAAACTGACCCTAACCGGGTTGGCTCAGTGCTAGAGCATCGCCTGCAGACTCAAGGGCATGTACCTTGGTTGCGGCACATCCCCAGTGGAAGGTGTGCAGGAGGCGGCTGATTGATGTTTCTCTGTTTCTCTCTCATATTTCTAACTCTCTCTCCCTCTCCCTTCCTCTCAGTAAAAAAAATCAATATATATATATATATATATATATATATATATATATATATATATATATATATATATATATATATATATATATATAAAGGTCCTGGGTTTGAATATATATATAAATAAAGAAAGACAAGCTGTGCGGGATTAAGCTGTCCTGCGTCCTCACTCCTTCAGCGCTCACGCACCCAAACACCCAGCGCGCACCGCCCCGCGAACACGGGAAGCCGCGGGGCTGGGACCAGGCAGCCCGGAGCCCAGACCCCCGGGCTCCCCGCGGGCGGGCAGAGGGCTGGGAGCCGGCTCGCCCAGCGCGGGGTGCCCGTGCCCAGGGCCAGCCGCCGACCCCCGCGCCCCTCTGCAGACGGGCCGGAGGCGGCGGGGTGGGATGGAACTTGGGGCCGGGACACCGAGGCTCCGGGAGGCAAAACCCGGGACGTGAGCCGCGGGGATGTCCCCGGGGTCCGGGTCCCCGCGAAAAACCCTCCGGCGTGTCCCAGAGCCCTTCCCCCCGCCGGCGTGAGCCCAGGGCGCGGGGACCGAGTGCTCCCCAACACCCCGCCAAGGCCCGCGGTCCGCCTCCCCACACCCCCCCGGGGGCCCGGGCAGAGCGCAGGCTCCGCGGACCCTGATCACAGCCCGGGTCCCGGGCGCCAGGGCCTCGGGCTCCCGCGGGCGGCGGGAACCGAGGCAGCGGACCGGGGAGGAGGGGACCGGGGCCGCCTCCCCTCTGCCCGCGCCGGGGACCGCTCCCTCCGCCCGGCCTCCCCGCCGGGCCCCCGGGAGGCGGGCGGAGGGGCAGCGCCGGGCGGGGAGCCGCGGGAGGGGCGGAGGCGCGGGGAGGGCGCGGCCCGCGGCCATTGGCCCGGCGGCGGCGGGGGCGGGGGGGGGGGGTTGGGGCGGAGAAGGGTCGAGGCCCCGGGCGCCGCCGGCCGCAGTCGCGGAGCGAGCTCTGGAGGCAGCGCCCGCCATGAGGGAGATCGTGCACATCCAGGCGGGCCAGTGCGGCAACCAGATCGGCACCAAGGTGGGCGGCCGCCGGTCCGGGAGGGGCCCCGGGCGGGCTGCTGGGCGGGGGCGCGGGGGGCCGGGCTGGAGGGGCTGCCTTGG
Organism: Pipistrellus hanaki; assembly: GCF_964339955.1. Lineage (NCBI taxonomy): Eukaryota > Metazoa > Chordata > Mammalia > Chiroptera > Vespertilionidae > Pipistrellus > Pipistrellus hanaki. Next base: position 62,080,471 of record NC_140508.1, read on the forward strand.
GGGGGGGGGGTCTGTCATGGGGGCGCCCAGCCCGGGCCTCCGCTCCCCATCCCCTGGGAGCGGCTGCGGGGCCGGGGCGCCGGGAATCCGGCCGCGCCCCGCCCGCCCCGGGCACCGCGGGGCGCCGGGCCCGCTCTGACCGTGCCCCCCGCACCCTGTCCGGCCGCAGTTCTGGGAAGTGATCAGCGATGAGCACGGCATCGACCCGGCGGGAGGCTACGTGGGGGACTCGGCGCTGCAACTGGAGAGAATCAACGTGTATTACAATGAGTCTTCCTGTGAGTGCCCCCTCCGGGCCCCTCCGCTGGGCCCCCGCCCTTCCCTCCCCCCCGGCCACACCCCAGCCCCCCTCCCCGCCACGGTCTCCCCTCGGACCCCGGTCCGCTCCCTCCGCGGCCACGCCCTTCCCCGCGGAGCCCGGCTGTGCCTTCCCGGGTCCGGGCCGCCCCCCGACCGGACCGCGGCCGCCCCCTCTGGGCCCGACCCACTCTGCCGGACCCCGGCCACCGCCTCTGGGACCCCGGCCTTCCCGTCTCTTCCCACCCCGCCGGCGTCCTGCTGGGGCTCCCTCCCCGGAGGGCGGAGGGGGTTTGGGGCTCCCTCCCCGGAGGGCGGGAGGGGTTTGGGGTTCGCCTTCCCGGAGGGGAGGAGGGGGTTTGGGGTTCGCCTCCCCGGAGGGCGGGAGGGGGTTTGGGGTTCGCCTTCCCGGAGGGCACAGGGGTTTGGGGTTCTCCTCCCCGGAGGGCGGGAGGGGGTTTGGGGCTCCCTTCCCGGAGGGCACAGGGGGTTTGGGGTTCGCCTTCCCGGAGGGCACAGGGGGTTTGGGGTTCGCCTTCCCGGAGGGCGGAGGGGTTTGGGGTTCGCCTCCCCGGAGGGCGGGAGGGGTTCGCGCCGGGACGCGCCGGGATGCGGCTCCGCCCTCGCCCGCCCGCCGGCGGGAAGGAAGGGCTGGCCAGGGGTTTGAACAATCCCATTCCGCGGCCTGAGCTTTTGAACGGACTGCCCGCCAGCGTTGTGACATCAGCTCCGTGGGTCACATCCGGCTTTTCCTTTCTCTCCAGTTTAAGGGGTATCTCTCGGTGGAGATTCTTGGCTATAAACGTGCAAAGGGCTCCCTTAACTGGCTTTCCGGGCCTTTGCAGACCCCCAAAAGACGTGACACTCCCAGGCTGTGCTTTATCTCCGTTTGGAAGTCGCCCTGTCCTGGATGCCCACATGCATGTACACGTTATTTCTGTAACAACTCTTCCAAACAACAAAAAACTAAGACACTGAAAGAATGCCCAGAAAGTGACAAATACTACCCTTCCGTAAGACATACACATCCCCAGCGCTGACCACGTCCAGTGTCCGGATTCCTGTGCTGCTGCTCGTCCACGGAAGAGCTGAAAAGAGCAGGACGCACAGCTCGCCGGGTTTTACTCGTTAAGCAGCTGTGACAAAAGGTCTGGACAAGCAGGGCCTCGAGGATGAAATTTCTAGATAGCATAGCGGGAAATTCCAGTGCATATGGCACTTCCTGTTAACCCTTAGGGCCAGCTGGGCTGCGCCTTCCTCAGTCTGTGTGAGCACGCAGGCCAGGAGGCGAAGGCAGATCCTATTAACCCCATCCTCCCTGGGAACAATTTCTCGCCCAACTGGCACAAGGGTGTGCTTTCTACAATAGTATATAGTCACAGATGAAAGAGTTTCTTGGAAAATGGCCGATGGAATGTCGCTTGGGTTCATACACATGTGTGCGTCAGGGAGGTGCCAAAAAGCAGAAAGAACGTCACAGCAGCACGACAATTTTTTAAAAATATATATATATATATATTTTTTACTGAGTTCAGAGAGGAAGGGAGAGGGAGAGGGACAGAAACATCAATGATGAGAATCATTGACCGGCTGCCTCCTGCACGCCCCACAGTGGGGACCGAGCCTGGGCATGAGCCCTGACGGGGAATCTAACCGTGACCTCCTGGTTCCTGGGCGGACGCTCAAACACGGAGCCACCCCAGCTGGGCACAGCACACCTGGCCACCACAGACAAGGTTATTTCCACGGAGCTAAAAACGTAATCTGCCCAACAGGAAAGAGGCGTTAGGGCGAACGGGAAAACCCAGGAGGCAGGAAGTCAGGAGACTGGATTTCCCACCCTGCAGCTTCCTGGAGCGGCCTCTGCCCACCCGGGCCTCTGCCACCCGGGCCTCTGCCACCCGGGCCTCTGCCACCCGTGGCCTCTGCCCACCCGGGCCTCTGCCACCCGGGCCTCTGCCACCCGGGCCTCTGCCACCCGTGGCCTCTGCCCACCCGGGCCTCTGCCACCCGGGCCTCTGCCCACCCGTGGCCTCTGCCCACCCGTGGCCTCTGCCCACCCGGGCCTCTGCCACCCGTGGCCTCTGCCCACCCGTGGCCTCTGCCCACCCGGGCCTCTGCCCACCCCAGCCTCTGCCACCCGTGGCCTCTGCCCCCCGTGGCCTCTGCCCACCCGTGGCCTCTGCCCACCCGGGCCTCTGCCCACCCCAGCCTCTGCCACCCGTGGCCTCTGCCCACCCGGGCCTCTGCCACCCGTGGCCTCTGCCCACCCTGGCCTCTGCCCACCCGGGCCTCTGCCACCCGGGCCTCTGCCACCCGGGCCTCTGCCCACCCCGGCCTCTGCCCACCCCGGCCTCTGCCACCCGTGGCCTCTGCCACCCGTGGCCTCTGCCCACCCGGGCCTCTGCCACCCGGGCCTCTGCCACCCGTGGCCTCTGCCCACCCGGGCCTCTGCCACCCGTGGCCTCTGCCCACCCGGGCCTCTGCCCACCCCGGCCTCTGCCACCCGTGGCCTCTGCCCACCCGTGGCCTCTGCCACCCGGGCCTCTGCCCACCCCGGCCTCTGCCACCCGTGGCCTCTGCCACCCGTGGCCTCTGCCACCCGGGCCTCTGCCCACCCGGGCCTCTGCCCACCCCGGCCTCTGCCACCCGTGGCCTCTGCCACCCGTGGCCTCTGCCCACCCGGGCCTCTGCCACCCGGGCCTCTGCCACCCGTGGCCTTGCCCACCCGTGCGGGGCTGGCTTCCTTGACTGAACAGTTCGAGGTGGCATGGTGTCCTCCCCGTGCTAGGAGTCCGTGATTCTTTTTTTTTTTAATTTCTTTATTGATTAAGATATCACATATTTGTCCTCAACCCCCCTTCCAATCCCCCACCCCTCCCCACTTATGCCCCCCCCCCCCCCGCCATTGTCCTTGACCACTGGTTAGGCTCATAGGTGTGCACATAAGTCCTTTGGTTGATCTCTCCCCTTTACCCCCACCCTCCCTCTGAGGTCCAGCAGTCTGACCCGTGGCTCCTTATCTCTGGGTCTGTTCTTGTTCATCAGCCTATGTTGTTCACCATTTCCCCTAGGTGAGTGAGATCATGTCCTACTGGAAATATAAGAATCAAAAACAAGACAAGCAATAATCGTTCTGCCGAAGGGCACGTGCATCGGTCTGTAGTGAGCTGCTTTCTGGGCCGCCCGTTCTTTGGGAGCCGTGATTCTGAGAAAGCCAGGCGCCCTCTGAACCCTGCTCCCCGCCAGGCAGCTGAGGGGGGACTTGGTGTGGGGAAGCCCGCTCCGTCAGAAACCAGACTGACCTCCGGGCGGGCTCTGCTCTCTTCCAGCCCAGAAGTACGTGCCCAGGGCCGCCCTGGTGGACCTGGAGCCGGGCACCATGGACAGTGTGCGGTCGGGGCCGTTCGGGCAGCTCTTCCGGCCGGACAACTTCATCTTCGGTACGTCCCCGCTCTCCCGCGCTCTGCTCCTCTCTTAAACACCAAATCTGACTTGTGTGCGAGATTAAAAGCATCACACGGCACAGGAAGTCTCGAATGGAAATGCGCAGACCCCAAACTGATCCCAGGCACCTCTTGTCATGCTTGACTTTTTTTTTTTTTTTTTTTAAGGAAAGTCACCTCTGTATTTCTAAATGAAATGCTTATCCTGATAGTTCTTTATTTAAAAAAAAATTAAACATTAACTTTTCCCCCCTTCATAAGTTATTATAATATGGTAATAGTAACTTATTTTTGGTTCCTGTATTGCTCATCTTTTAACGTCAATACATTTATGCCAATATTTCTTTTTTTTTTTTTAATATATTTTATTGATTTTTTGTAGAGAGGAAGGGAAAAAGACAGAGAGCCAGAAACATCGATGAGAGAGAAACATTGACCAACTGCCTCCTGCACACCCCCGACCGGGGATGTGCCCGCAACCAATGTACATGCCCCTGACCGGAACCGAACCCGGGACCCCTCAGTCCGCAGACCAACGCTCTACCACTGAGCCAAACCGGTTTCGGCTATTGCTCATCTTTTAACTTCAATACATTTATGCCAATATTTCTTACTCATTATCTATACACAGCTCTGCTTTCTTTTGAAAGACTGGGGCCATAGGAGTTTCGTTCTAGCAGAATGGGCAAATCCTCCCCTCCCTTCCTCCACCTAAAAACAAAACAAAACACACAACAATAGTGCCCGCTCTCTGTAAACTTCTAAAGAGAATTATATAAAATTAAATAAATTGTGCCTAGCTGGTTTGGCTTAGTGGAGAGAGTGTCGGGCTGCAGACTTAAGAGTCCCGGGTTCGATTCCGATCAAGGGCACATGCCCTGGTTTCGGGCTCCATCCCCAGTAGGACGGGTGCAGAAGGCAGCCAGTCACTGATTCGCTCTCATTGATATTTCTGTCTCTCCCTCCCTCTCTTCCCTCTCTGAAATCAATAAAAATATATTTTAAAAAATAATATATTAAGTAAAATTAAAGTGGCACCGTTAGTATTACCATCCTTCATCACCCTGTAGCCATAGGTTTCAGAGTCAAAGCCACAGGGGGATGAACCATCTCCCATTCATAGACAGTTCTGTGCTACAAGAGGACACAGAATCGGGAAGATTTTATTGGTTTACGAATTAATGACCTTGTAGCAGAATCAGGCAGTGACTTGTTAGGAAGAAGACGGGTTCACAAAGACTTTACGTGTTCTCTGGGTATCTATCATCCACTTCTCATCACCTGACAACCTACACAACCGATGGGACAGGTGAAGCTTCTAATAATAACTTGTTCAAGAGTTTTCTTTGACCTTTAATATTTCAAATAGATTTGGACTCTGGTGCCCCTTTTCTTACATTAGAAAACCTAAATTGCCAATATCTTTATTGTTCACAAATGAGAACATTTATATTCTTTACCTTTCCCTGAGCTGGAGGCCATCATTGGCCCCAGGCGCCCATGGACAGGACTCACACACAGAAACACGAAGGTTCACGTGTGACTCGGTGAACCCTGTTCCCAGGGAGGTTGGGGAGAAAATAGGAAAAGAGCGTTCTGTGTGGTTTAAATTTAAGATGTCTCATTTATGTATGTTCTAGTGGGCTTCGTGTAACATTGGTATGTTTTGTTTCTTAAAATGGGTGATTGGTAAGTAGGTAATCTCCATTACATTGCTCTTCATGGCCTTTTACACGCCCTCAGTCTGTCATCAGAAACGTCACGGGTGAGGCTGTGGCACCCGTGGGTGCCCTTTCTGGGCAGGGACTCAGTGGACGCCAGAGGCCATGCGCCCTCCCTGCCTTCCCCTCTCCCTGTCGCAGCCCCGCCGTCTGCTCAGGGCGAGGCCTCGCCCTCCGCACCCCTCCGCACAGCCAGGGCACTGGAGGTCAGAGAGTCGAAACCGTGAACCAATTCTTACGTCATTGAATTATCACAAACGATGGAAGTCGCCGTGTTAAACTAGACTCTCAGGGCAGCAAATGTAGCAACTGTGGAAGTTTTCTTTGGTTTTATTTAATTGCACTGAATATTAAAGTGTAGGAAAGGTTTGATCTCATCTATCTAGGTGTCAATAAATGGGATCAAAATGTTTAAGAGCAAATTAAGATAGACCTATCATAACTATTATCTAAGTTACCTAATTCACTGTCCGTGTCATCTTTGAAAAATGTTAGAAATGATGCTTGGCGTTTACACTGTCCCCGGGATTTTTTCTTGCATCTTTGCTTCTTGCCAGAACATGCACGCCTGTCTTTGACTCGGAATATTTAAAATTTTTAACACATGGTACTGATGTGAAATAACGTTACTTCTTAGTAATTTTTTAAAAAATTAATGTTCTTTTTATTAAGAATTTTGAATGGTTTAAGTGAGTATGCTTACTTTGTTAAAACTGCACATCTGTTTGGTGGAAGGGAGGGGCTTCCAGAATGTAGGAACAGACTGTATTGTTTGGCTGAGCAGTTGTTTCCAGATATTAAAAGAGGCAGCATTGTCTCTGAGTGGGAGATGGTTCATCCCCCTGTGGCTTTCTAGCTCTTTGTCTCCGAGGTGGCAAATTAAAACAAGCCAGCGTCAGTCCATTTTCAAATAGAGTTTGAAATGTTTTCTTTCTAAAAAATAGACTTGAAGTGTGTATAATCCTAAAAGTGAAAATGATCTGCATTTGAGTTTTAAACATGAAAATACTTTTTTAAAAAAAAAACAAAACACCTTTTCCCCCAGTGAATTGCTGGCTGCATAGCCATCATGCCTGTTAGATGGCAGGAGACAGCCTGGTGGGGGAAAATGAAATGCCGGAGAGAGAAACTTTCCTTTAAGCCTCTTTCTGCACTGGCACTATTTTCTCCGAATGTTAGTGCTGGGAGAGGGTCAGAGAGCACACACAGCTCCCAGGGTGAGCTCTGGCGGCACACCCGCGGGCGGACTCCCACACGACCCCACTGCCAAGCTTCGAGATTGCAGCCTGGCGTTCCGCACCCTGAGCCGCTGATTAATGTCACAACACCGCATTACAGAAGACGTTCAACTCATGACCCCCAAATATTTAACTGGGAACGTCCGTTGCTATGAGACCAGGGCAAAATATTTTCAGAAGTCACCCGCTTCCTCCCTTTGACACGAGCAGAGAAAACCTTGTCATGTTATAAACACCGAGGGAGCCAAGTGCGCGGTGTGAGCTGAAGGCAGAGGAAGGGCCCAGTCCAGGACCTCCGCGCTGACCCCTCGGGCAAGCGTGGCCCACTGTGGCTGCTTGTCTGCCTACAGCCACCTGCTGCTTTCCATTTCCTAGTTTCTCCTCCAGTTTAAGGAAATAACTCCTGTCTCTTTGTAACAGTTACACTCAGTCCTTCGTTTCACAGGTGTGAGCCCCAGGTGCAAGGCTGGCCCTGAGCAGAAGGCTGCCTCGAGCTCGGTCTTCCCAGCACCTCTGCTGTGGTCCTGCCAGGCTGCAGGCTGCTGGGCTGGGTGGGGAGGGGGTCGCAGGAGTCAGTAGGGCCATGGGAAGGACAGTGATCATTTTTGATCCTAGGAAGAGTAGGCAGCCAAGTTTCACTGTGCGACCCAGCTGGGCGGGAAGAAAGAGAAGTGAGAGAACAGTCACCTCCTGACCAAGGTGATAACCACCCGAGGGGCTGAGGGGTCAGTGCCCGCAGGGTCTGAGGCAGGCACAGAGGGAAAGTTTCTATCGGTGATCATTAGATAGATAGTTTCTGCAATTTACTTTGAGCCACAGGTCCTGTCATGCCAATAGCCTGGGTGCCTTTGACCAGCCAAATGGGGCAAAGAAGACAGGAGTGAGGCGGGCCTCGCTGGTGAGGTGGGGCCGGGACAGACGGGACAGCCATGGTTTCAGACGGGCGGTCCGCCCTCCTGAAACCTCACTCTTTAATTGTAAACATATTTAATGTTTTCATTACAAAGTTAAACTGTTTCCACATGGGTTTTTTGTGGGTTTTTTTTTCCTCCTTTAAATATATTTTTATTGATTTCAGAGAGGAAGGGAGAGGGAGAAAGAGGCAGAAACATCAATGATGGGAGAGAATCATTGATCAGTCGATGATTCTCTCTGCACGCCCCACACTGAGGATTGAGCCTGCAACTAGAGCGTATATGGCCTGACCAGGAATCGAACTGTGACCTCCAGGTTCATAGGTCAACACTCAGCCACTGAGCCATGTCGGCCAGTCTCCACATGTATTTTTTCAAACAGCAAGCAAGTACATAGTGTAAACACAGAAACCCCCATCCTTCCACTGATGGCCCCTGATATTTTCGTCCCTGAGGACAACGGAATGCTGTAGACAGTGGAGGAGGGTCCTGCCTGACCTTTTCCATGTACACATGTACTCATGACCTCGCGCATGCATGCATGCACGCGCGCACACACACACACACATACACACACACACACACAGTTGGTTTTGTTTTTTGAAAATGGGGTCATGCTACACATACTATTTTGTAGGTTTTTGGAAAAAGTTCACTAACATCTCCCATGACGGTCACTGCGGATCCGTTGTTAGGTAATTCCCCACTTACTGGTGACACTTTAGAATTTTCCTTAAAGTCAGGTTTCCATACTTTTCTTTTGATGAACATAAAATACACGTATGCTTAACTAAATTTTTATAAGCAATATATATATAATGTTGAAACTGAACTGCCTATAATCCCTTCCTTTAGAAGCCATCATTTATTAGCTCAGTGTGTGTTTCTCCAATTTTCTTTCCAAAATGCAATTTTAAATGTTTCAATAGAGCTAAGAACATTCCTTTTTGCTAGGTAGCCAGGTGAAAGACGTGCGTGGTCCGGGGGAGGAACAGGAAGCACAGGGTGTGCGGTGAGCGCTGGTCCCTCTCCTGCCCGCGCTGGTGCCCCGGGCCCCTCCCAGAGCAGCCACTCTGCGACGCGTGTGTCCTCTCAGTGCACATCCCAGCAGGAACATGTCTATTAACATACAGAATTCGATCGTCAACTATATGCACCGTGTAGGACTCTGGGTTTTCCCCCACTTAGAATATACTTAAGAAAGTTTTCCCATGTCAGTCCCAGGCTGATGGCTGATAGTCTTTGCATAGGTGCTAGCCTCTTTTAAAAGACACTCCGGTTGCTTCCCTTTTTCTTTCCTATTGCAAACTGCTCTTCAGGAAATGGTGTCTCTGGGGCATTTTGCGCACGTGGGTCTATCTATGGGGGAAAATTGGTAGACGCAGAATTACTGAGTCCCAGGGGGCTGATGTGACAGGTATGGCTCCATTGTTCTCCAAAGGGTCTCGTTTTCCTAGGCCTCCAGCAGCTGCCCCGTATGAAGGGGCCTTTCCCAAACCCTCGCCCACCGGCGTACCCGAATTTCTCCCCTCTGTCTCTCCGTTCCACAGGGGAGAAGCCGAATCTTGGTGTTTTAATTTGCAATTCCCTTATGGAGAATATGTCAAATGCTTGTCATCTCCATTTCCTTCTCTGTGAGCTGTCTGTTTACATCCTTTGCCCATTTCTCTAAAGGCGGTTGTTTTCCTTGCTGATTGGTGAGGCTTTGCATATGCAAGGAGGGTATCCCTTTGTTTGTGATACAAGTCACTAATAGTCGGTTTTAAAATTGCTGAAGAGTCACAGGATTAGGCTTGTTTTCTCTTGTTTTAGACTTCCAGGACGCCACAGTGCTTAGCACTGATAACTGCTATGGAAGCTATACAGGCCCTTAAGACGACTCATTCGCCTCGATGAAGGCCTTGAGAACAGAATCCCGGGCTGCTGGTCAGCAGACCTCAGTGTGAGGGGCCCCCTTCCACCAAAGTGCATGAGAGCCTCCCAGCTGATGCAGCACCAGGCTGGTCTCAAGGGGGAGCCTTGGTGGGGTCACTGCTGCCTGCCTCGGTTTCCCCTGTGGTGTGCAGCATCAGGCATGGACCTGCCCACACAGAGCAGAGGAGCTGGTCTTCAGGCTGTGATTGTGAATTCTTGCCTCCAGCTGGGTGTAGGCAAAATTCAAGTTAACTTCTGGAGAGTAAGTGGACATTACCTGGTCAAAACATATGTCCATCTTAAAAATTGATGAGGGTGCTCAGCTGGCATGGCTCAGTGGTTGAGTGTCGATCTATGAACCAGGAGGTCACTGTTCAATTCCCGGTGCCCGGGTTGTGGGCTCAGTCCCCAGTGTAGGGTGTGCAGGAAGCAGCCAATCCATGATTCTCTCTCATCATAGATGTTTCTGTCTCTCTCTCTCTCTCTCCCTCTCCCTTCATCTCTGAAATCAATAAAAATATATTTTTTAAAAATTGATGAGTATTTAACTTGCCTAAAGAGGTACTAATATGTGTACTCACCAGCAGTATTGGTGGTGCCTGTTTACCCACTCATTGATATTGATACATTTTATTTTATTTTATTTATTTTAAATATATTTTATTGATTTTTTACAGAGAGGAAGGGAGAGAGAGAGAGAAACATCGACCAGCTGCCTCCTACACACCCCCCACCGGGGATGTGCCCGCAACCAATGTACATGCCCCTGACCGGAATCGAACCTGGGACCTTTCAGTCCGCAGACTGACGTTCTACCACTGAGCCAAACCGGTTTCGGCGATATTGATACATTTTAAATGAGGATGGAAAAGATGTATTACCGATTAGATAATATGATAATATATTGTTATCTAATCGGTAATACATCTTTTCCATCACCATTTAAAATGTGTCAATATCAATGAGTGGGTCCTATGGTCTTGCCCTATTTATTTATTATATTTCTCTTTATCCTCACCCAAGGAAATGCTTATCAGTTTGAGAGAGAGAAACAATGATGTGAGAGAGAAACATCCATCAGTTGCCTCCCTTATGTGCCCCCAAATGGGGATCAAACCCACAACCTAGGTATGTGCCCTGACTGGGAATCGAACCTGCAACCTTTCAGTATACGGGAGGATGAGCCAACCAACTGAGCCACACCAGTCCGGGCTGTCTCGCCCTGTCTAAATGGTATGCTACTCTTTTGCTTATTCCAGGACAAACTGGTGCCGGAAACAACTGGGCGAAGGGGCATTACACGGAAGGAGCGGAGCTGGTGGACTCGGTGCTCGACGTGGTGAGGAAGGAGTGCGAGCACTGTGACTGCCTGCAGGGCTTCCAGCTGACCCACTCGCTGGGCGGGGGCACGGGGTCCGGCATGGGCACGCTGCTCATCAGCAAGATCCGGGAGGAGTACCCGGACCGCATCATGAACACCTTCAGCGTGATGCCCTCGCCCAAGGTGTCGGACACGGTGGTGGAGCCCTACAACGCCACGCTGTCCGTGCACCAGCTGGTGGAGAACACGGACGAGACCTACTGCATCGACAACGAGGCCCTGTACGACATCTGCTTCCGCACCCTCAAGCTGACCACCCCCACCTACGGCGACCTCAACCACCTGGTGTCGGCCACCATGAGCGGGGTCACCACCTCGCTGCGCTTCCCGGGCCAGCTCAACGCCGACCTGCGCAAGCTGGCGGTGAACATGGTCCCTTTCCCCCGCCTGCACTTCTTCATGCCCGGCTTCGCCCCGCTGACGGCCAGGGGCAGCCAGCAGTACCGGGCCCTGACGGTGCCCGAGCTGACTCAGCAGATGTTCGATGCCAAGAACATGATGGCGGCCTGTGACCCCAGACACGGCCGCTACCTGACCGTGGCCACCGTCTTCCGGGGCCCCATGTCCATGAAGGAGGTGGACGAGCAGATGCTGGCCATCCAGAACAAGAACAGCAGCTACTTCGTGGAGTGGATCCCCAACAACGTCAAGGTGGCCGTGTGCGACATCCCGCCGCGGGGCCTCAAGATGGCCTCCACCTTCATCGGCAACAGCACGGCCATCCAGGAGCTGTTCAAGCGCATCTCCGAGCAGTTTTCCGCCATGTTCCGCCGCAAGGCCTTCCTGCACTGGTTCACGGGCGAGGGCATGGATGAGATGGAGTTCACCGAGGCCGAGAGCAACATGAACGACCTGGTGTCCGAGTACCAGCAGTACCAGGAAGCCACGGCCAACGACGGTGAGGAAGCTTTTGAAGACGACGAAGAGGAGATCAACGAGTAGAGACGGGTCCCTGTCTCAGTTCAGACTTCCTTGCTTTAACTCGGATGTGCCTTAACTCCATTGGCTGTTCAGTGGTGCGCTGGTCTAGATATATATGGGTGCAGGCCCCTCCCAAAGGCAATGAAATCGTCCTCTCAGTCATCTGGAACAAAGGAAGTTCATTAAAATGGCAGAGAAGTGGCAGTCCTCCCCCAATCAGATCAGACGAGGGACATTTTCTACTGGAGGACTTTAAAAGAATACGTGTGGGCCATCAGTAAAGGGCTAAGTGAATAAACCTCACCTTCTATTAAGCGTTCAACCATGTCTGAGGATCAGCAGGGAAGTTAGAAACAGTATTTTTTTAATCCTTTGTGAAACGAAGCTGTGCCGTGTTGCCTTATCTTGAATATGCAATATTGAACCTTTGAAACAATTTATTCGTAATAAAACACTAAAACTGTTCCTTCGTCTCTCCCAGCCTTTGCTTATGCGATAGATTTGTCACCATGCATCCTTAGGAGGGTTGCTCAGATCTCTAGTCCGCCCTGGGTGACCTGCCCCTGCAGCTCACGGGAAGGAAAGAGGCTTTCCTTGAATTGCAGGCTTTGCCGGCGGGAGCCAGAATGCCGAGCCCCGTGTGCAACAGCATTTAGACCTCCCACAGAACTTCCCGCCTCCCTGGGCCAGCGGGTCCCAGCCTTCCCTGACAACTCCGCTGAGGTTTGCCAGAGGAGCGTCCGGTTACCTTCAGGCTCCCAGCTAGCTCTTGGTGGGTGAGGGGCACCGGGTAGATGAGCTCAGAGCAGGACCCCAGGCCAGGAGCCTGGCCCAGCACAGGGGGTGAAGGCTCTTGTCTGTGTAACGAACGATCCCTTTCTGGTTCCTGTAAACTAGCCACTTCTGAAACAGGTCTTGTCAAGTCAAATTCCGCAGGACAGGACCAGGCTAGTTTTACTAGTAACTGGCCAGCACTGCCAACGTTCGCAGTGAACGAGTGATTTTGCTTTAGCCAAAAGAGCGCGGTGGTATGTCACTTCCAGGTGGAAGCAAATGTTAGTGCTTGGCCCTCTGCTCCTACTCCCAAGTGGGGGACCCCGATTCCTCCTGTGAAGGTCACCCAGCGTCTCCATCGGTGACTGTGGACAAAGCTCCTGGCCTTTGTTGGACAAGAAGGAAGAGAAGTGAGTCTTTGCCATTCGGAGCCAGAGATCTGGGGCCACCTCAGTGTGACCTGGTGCTGTGAGGCCATGACTCACACCCACCAACTGCATTTATTTGTGTTAAGCCCTAGCCTTTCTGTAAGGGTCTTTGTTGTTAATCCTCACCCAAAGATTTATTGCCATTGATTTTTTTAGAGAGGGAGAGACAGAGAGGAAAAACATCAATGTGACAAGAGATGTACATTGATTGGTTGCCTCCTGCCTGCAACCGAGGTACATGCCCTTGACTGGAATTGAAGCCAGGATCCTTCAGACCATGGGCCAACACTATCCATTGAGCCAAACTGGCCAGGGCAACCCTAGCCTGTTTTTTAAAAAACATTTTTATTTTTAGAGAGGGATAGAAACATTGATGATATATATCCTGCATGCCCCCCACTGGGGATTCAGCTCAAAACCCAGGTATGTGCCCTGACCCAAATCAAAATCAGTGACCTCTTGGTTCATGGGTCAATGCTAGACCACTGAGCAACACCGGCAGGCAGACTGATGGGTAGACAGCAGGACTTGAACTGAGTTAAGAACAGGTCTTTTTTGGAGAAGTCTGAACTATTTTGTGAGACTACAGTAAAAATATACCTTACTATTCCCATCTAACCTGGAAATGTGCTAAGGTTTGATTTCCTCCGAGCACCTGCTGTGGGCAGGCCCCTATGGCCGAGTCTTACAGCCTTAAATCATTCTTCACTCAGCTGCTTCCCAAGCATCGCCTGGGAAAGGCCGTCAGTGTGACTTCTCAGTCACTGCCGGAGCCACCTCCCATCCCATCAGCCCAGTGCTGCTCCAGATGCCACTGATTCTGTCTCAAGTCTGAGAAGTCACTATTCCCTCAACATACTTAACTGCATCACGGATACACAAGGCAAGTAGAACATTAAAGGAAGCTGCTAAAAATATGCATTCATAAATGCAAAAATGTATGGGACTTCCAAATCCAATAGTGGCTTTGTAAGGTTTAATCCATCTACGTTTGCAGCACTGCAAACCTCCACTTTTCTGGACCCACACACACCCTCTAATAGTAACAGTCATGGGAGACCCAGGGCACAGGGCCTCTCCAGCTTAATGTCACTGTCCTTCTCTGAAGTCCAGGTGATGGCTTGGGACAGCCTGCCACACCTGCTATGAGACACCGACTCCCAGTCCCAGTGGTCAACACGTGGCCGTGACTGGTCTAGTAAGGGTGTAAATCAGATTCTCGCCGACTGAGCTGGTGTCCGAGTTCACCATTCCAGGACACACAAACCTAGAAGCTCCTCATCCTCGTGTGGGAGCAGATGAGAACCAGAGACTAAAAGAAAGTATCCCAAGCACAAACAGTGGCCCTGTGTGTGGTCAGGAGAAAAAAGTAAAATGTTTACACTTTATTTCTGATGTAAAGAAGCCGTATTTACATAATAACATATTTTTTTTACTATGTTACAGCTCTCTGTAGAAAATCATTCCAGTAAAACAGCAACATGTGGTCTGGATCCGATCTTCAAAGTATTAGTCAAATTTAAATATTCGTATCAGGAATTCAATTTAATTTCACAGCCTCTGAAGGGAAATGGGAATGAAGGGTGGGGCGATGGAAAGTGAAATACAGGCCTCCCCCACGCTGGCAAGCTTTCAGATTCTCCCCCTGACGTGTTCTGCTGGCTTCACTGATGGTGGAGCGGGGCCAGTGCCGGGCACCGGGCTCCGCTCTCCGGCCGCTGTCCAAGAGCCCAGGGCCTGGGGAAATCTCCCCGCGCCCCTCTGGGACTGCTGAAGCTGAGGACTAATACTCCTCTCCCCACCACTTCGACTGGTCAGCAGCTGTTAAGATCAACTTAGCAGTGTTCTCATTCTTCTGAGAAAGCCAGAGTTGAAATAACGTGCAAATTGAACCCACAACACAAGCTAAAACGGCCTCCCTCCTCGGATCTGATTGGCGATTTTCTCCTCTGGGGACACTTCCTTTTCCTTCTCCTTCTCCCGGTCTTTATTCCAGTCCTTCAGGCCCTCTGGAAGTGAAGTGTCCTCATCCAAGCTGCCAGTGCCTTCCACAAATTCTTCATAGGTAGATTTTTCCGCAAATGGTCTGGGGCCCAAAAGTTCAACCATATCACTTTTATCTAATACTTCTTTTTCTAATAATAGAAGAGCAACCTGAAATATGAACAATATAGTTACTCAACATTTATAGACAATCTCACCCCAAAAAGGGTTTAAGAACCACTGAAAAAGATATATATAAGGTCACATAATTTTGAAGTAAGGTGTGTAAAATACTATAAAAACAAATGTCCAGCAGTAAAGGCATGGCTAAATACATTTGGTATATCCACACAATGAAAACTGAGTAGTATACAGTATTTGCTTTTTAAAAGAGGGGAAATACATCTTTCATTGATGAATCATCTTCTATTTTTATTTTTTAACTAGAGGCTGGTGCAC
The DNA here is from genome assembly GCF_964339955.1 of Pipistrellus hanaki. NCBI lineage: Eukaryota > Metazoa > Chordata > Mammalia > Chiroptera > Vespertilionidae > Pipistrellus > Pipistrellus hanaki. The sequence goes on from NC_140508.1 coordinate 62,095,947, forward strand.
AGAATTCGTGTGGGGGGAGGGGGACGTCGATCTGGGACTTCTCAAGATATGTCCCTCTCACAATCCAGGACTGCTGGTTCCCAACCACTCCCCTACCAGCCGGATCACCTAACTGCTCTCCTGCAGGCCCAAGTGCCCCTAACTGCCCTCCCCTGCTGGCCTGGTAATCCCTAACTGCCCTCCCTTGCCAGCCTGGTCACCCCCAACTGCCCTCCCCTGATGGCCTGCTCACTAGCAACTACCCTCCCCAGCAGGCCTGGTCACATCATATATTTTTGTCTACATCTTTAAGAGATAAAATCTCTTTAAAAAACAACCAGAATACTAAATGATTTAATTTGTTAATATATTGTTTGTGTATAGAAGATTTGAAGAAATAAAAGCTTTAGGATTTCTTCTTAGATTATCTTTAGTTTTCAAATTTACCTATTTACAGTTATGAGAAACCACTTAAGCTGTGATATTTTACTTAACCTAATATGTAAAAACACTGTCATTTCAACATGTAATCATTTTAAGAACTGATATATTGTACATTCTTTTGTTTAAAGTCTTCAAAACCAGCGTGGATTTTATGCTCACAGTCCATCTGAACCCAGACCAGTCACACTGACGGTACAGGCTTGGTTAGGAGTTAATGGCAAGGGCTCTGCAGACTGGACATCTGGGTCCGAATCCTGGTCCTGCCATTTACCAGCTACCTCCCTGATGATCTTAACCGAAGTTAAGCAACAATGTTTCTTTTGTTTCTTTATGTATTAGTGTCTTCATTTGTAAAATGGGGATAATAATATAGTTACTTCATGAGGTTACAGGAGGTTTTAGACAGGTTAGGCAGTACCTGGTATATATATGATACTAAACTAAGTGAATGCTGATTACCTTTATTCTCCTAAATCTTGACCCTTAGATGGGTAAACTGAGGCCCAGTATTTGAAGGCATGTGCTGTAGTAGCAAAGGCTCCAGCCACTTCCCCTTTTGATGGCTCCTGGCTGGCTCCACATTATTCTTAATGGACTTAATTTTCTGATGGACCAGGCAGAATTTCAGAGCTCTGCGGTGTTTCAAGATCTGAGGATCACTTTTCCCTTCACAAACAGTTACTCCTTTGTTACCACTGTCAGTACACAAACTGCACATGTGGAAGGGTAAATAACTGAGTATAATTCTCTGGACCCATTTGAGCATCTATGGCGGGCATGTGGAATCCCCAAGCTGGTCATCTCATTTCGGTGAGCACTTCTGCTCTCTATTGTCTTTTACAGCTCATTTTTCTCTTTAACAATTAACTGTAGGGGAATAACCAACAAATCCTTTATCTGGTCTGGATCTCCTATCCTTATATCACTTGCAAATGCCTAATGCTCAATTCCTCTTGGATGTCAAGGCTGAATCTCCCCCCCACCCCCGCCCCCCCAGGCTGTACTTGCCAGTAGGAGCCCTGGAGTCATTCCAAGGGCTTCCCTCCCATCCATTCTCCCTCCACTTAATAAATCTTAATAACTTTAATCAGCAGCTCTTGGTGTTTTAGATGTCACCACCAGCACCGTCTCAGGAATGTTACACATGCCTGCAACAGCTCTGAGCTGGTCTCTGTTCTAGTCTCTTCCATCCCACTGCTGCCACACTCTCCTTTTAAGTGATGAACTTGAATCATTTCTACTTAAGATTCTTTAAGGACTCCCTCCCATAAAGCAAGGCGGTTAGATTAGACCATTTTGAAAGTCACTTTTATGCCCAAATGCCAAAAATTATGTTTCTAAATTTTCAACCTGGCTTTTGAGGACCTGGGTACGGTAGTCTCCCTTCCCCCCACTATCTGCTCCAGGCAGGCCGGCCCCATCCTGCCTCCCTCCCCGTTCCCTTCTCTGCTCAGCAGGCCTCCGTGCTGAGCTCCTTTCCCACTGGCCGGAATCTGACTATCCACTTTTGCTTATCAAAGTATTCCCACCACCTCAGAAGCAAAAGACACATAGAAACATCAGAATAAAGGAAGGATCCCAAGAGTTAGCCAGATACAAGAAATGATGACTTCAATAAACCCACCAAGAGTTAATATCACTTTGAACGTTTCCTGCAAAACCGTGTTTAGAATTATTTGTACGATTGGCACCTACCTTCTCCACATCGGCTTTCTTTTCTGTGAGAAGAGTCACTGTTCTTTTATAAGCCTCGTTAATAAGTATTCGTACTTCGTCATCGATCAGTCTTGCTGTGGCTTCACTATAAGGCTTCTCTAATACCATGTCACCCTGACGTGGGAGGTCAAAGGAGATCTGCCCAACCTTTTCATTCATGCCAAACTGAACAATCTGAAAAAGAATACATGGTAGTGGCAGGCATCCATTTTTGCTGACAGGCTAACATATTTTCATAAAATGCCCATAAGTCTTTAGATTACCTCCACACATTTCATTGTGATCTACTCTTTAACCTGGCAAAATCTACATGGAGCCTGAAGTGGGCTGAAGGTTCTGTGTGCAGTGGCAGCAATGACTAGTGCTTTAAATTCCTCAGTAAGAAGACCAGACCAGGAGCCCATAAACAACAACCTACAAGAAAATCAGGTGAGAAACAGGAGGGGACAAATCCCAAAGCTATAAGACCTGCATGATCCTCTCTGAAGGAGGGGAAGTAGAAAAGAAGCTTCTGACAGACCTGAGAGGATAAGAACCCAAACCCTCCAGGTTCTTCCTGCAGAGCGTCATGTCAACCTGAGAACCACTGACCCGGAAAAGGCACTGCATTTCCCGGCCCCTGAGCCGCAGGGCAGGAGACTGTGTGAAGTGGTGGGTCCAGTCTGGGCCATAAGAGCCCCAAAGCTAACAAGCAGCAGCTTCGGGATGATTAACAAGACAAGTAACAACAAGTATTGGAGAGGCTGTGGAGGAAACCTCATTCACTTCTGCTGGGAATGTAAACGTACAGCCGTATGGAAAATAGCACGGAAGTCCCTCAAAAAATTAAGAATAGAATTACCATAAAACCCAGCAACCCCTCTTCTGGACATCTACCCGAAAAATTTAAAGCATTTATTCACAAAGATATATGCAGCATTACTCACCGTGGCCAAGATAGGGAGACAAAGTGTCCTTTGATAGAGGACTGGGAAAGAAGATGTGGTACATGTATGCAATGGAAGACTAAGCCATAAGAAAAGATGAAATACTGCCATTTGTGACAACATGGATGGACCTTGAGAATATTATGCTAACCAAAATAAATCAGAAAAAGCTATGAACCATATGATTTCACTCATGTGTGCGATATAAAACTGAAACTCAATAGACACAGACAATAATTTGGTGGTTAGGGGGGAGTCATCCAGGGTAAAGGGGGCTAAATATATAACGGAAAATGATTGGTCTTTCAGTGGTAGGCACACAATGCAATATACAAATAATGTACCATAGAAATGTACACGTGAAACTCCTATGATCCTAGCAACCAAAGTCACCCCAATAGATTTAAATTTAAAAAAGAGAAAAGCAGCAGCTTCTGGAAGTAAAATCCAAACTGACTAGAAAAGGGAAGGCCCAGATAAAAGCTAGGAGCAGGAACTGAGCCAGGAGGACTCCGAAAGTAGTAGGCCATGTTTTTTAGTACATGTGCTGCCGAAGCAAGCACAGTAGGCCATGTTTTTTGAAGCTTCATGAACACATCAGAAAAGGGAATTCTAAAGCTATCAAAATAGAAAAGCTAGCTGTCCTAATCTTCCTCCTTCCTAAGAGGCCAGAAAAACAAATTTAATGTAAAAATGAACAATAGGAAAATCTCTTATGAAGTTATTCTGAGAAGAAAAGAAGAGCAGCAGAATAATGTCTCCACATAGATAAGAAAAGCAAGATGGAAAGACGTCCATAAAACAGATGAAAGCTATAGTCTAGACTCCAGAAAAGGCTAAAAGAAATCAGAAAAATGATAGAAAATGTATAACAGCATAAATCAAGATCAGAAAAGCTCAGATGGGGTTCAAGGAAAAAGATATAAAAGACAAATTATATTTAAAATAAAGATTGAACCAGAAACAACATGAGCAAACAAATACAACAAATAATGTCCTAAGAAATAGAAAGTAAAGACAATAGGGAAAAAAATATATAGGCATTATTGAAAGGATTTGAGAAAGTGACAGATCCAGAAGAGCTGACATATGAGAAACAGGAGTGCCCCAAAAAAGTCATTTCTTTTCATAAGTTCTGACTAATTTACAATGGATTTCCTTTAAGAAATAATCTTGGCCTACGAAGCCTAAACCAGTCAAACTCAGTGTTACTGTTTCAGAGCCATTCATGACTAACTCTCATGCAAACGTGAGATGAGGAAGCAGCACTCTGTTTCATACTTACTTGGGCATATGCACTCTGAGTCACTTTTTTCAGATCATCTTGAGCACCAGTTGTAATTCTTCCAAAGAAGATTTCTTCTGACACCCGGCCACCCAGAGTCATGCACATCCTGTCCAAGAGCTGCTCTTTGGTGTACAGGTACTGTTCTCTAGGTAAATACTGAGCGTAACCCAGGCCTTTGCCCCTTGGGATAATAGACACCTGACAAATACAAAACATAACACTGCTGGGGATTCCACCACCAAATGTAGAATTGATCACAGCATTTACAGATAAACTCACTTATGAAAAATAAAAGCATAGCAGTTGGGCAATCCATCAGCTTTGGCTAAATGAGATGGAGCAGGAGTGACTATGCAGAAGTATTTGCTCTTAGGATAACTTCACCTTAAGAGTCCTAGAAATTATCTTTTTGTAAACTCAATTGAAATGATTGTCTTGAAAAAAGGCTGCTGGCATGTGGTCACTCCTCCTGAGAGCTTGAATACAGTGAAGGCTCCACTCACCTTGACTGTGAGCGATGGCCACGCTCTTTGTACAGGAGGCAGGTATGGCTGACCAAGGCACTCAGCAGCTTTCATTTTATCTTCTAGTCCTCTTTTTGCAATTGAGTGAATTCCTTTAATTTTAAAAATCCCACTTTATGGTTTGTTGTTTTTTTAATATATTCTAGATACAATTCCTTTTTCCTGTGTGTGTACTACCAAGTATTTTCAGAGTGTGTAGCTTGCCTTTGATTTTTTTTAATGGTATCTTTTTTAATGGTATCTTCAAAGACTGGTATCTTTCAAGTTCTTAAGTTTGATGAGATTCCATTTATCAACTGTTTCTGTGGTTCATGATTTTGTGTCCAATGAAATTTCTGACTACCCAAAGTTACAAAGATTTTTTCCTAACTTTTTTTCCTAGAAGTTTTATAGTTTTAGTTTTATTATCTATTTCAAATTATTTTCTTACATGTGATGTAAGGGTCGTTTACTTTCTTTCAGAAACACTGAGCTGCCAGAATCATTGTTGGCAAGACAATCCTTCCCACCTTCAATAAACTAGGTATCTCTGTTGAAAATCAATGAACCTATTATGTAGGATGGTCTATTTCTGGACTCTATTCCATCTCACTGAACTATGTGCTAAATTTTCTCATCAATACTAGTCTTCATTGCTGTAGCTGTATACAAAGTCTAAAATCAGTGATTGTAATCCCTTCAACTTAATTGTTCTATTTTAGCTTATACCTGCAATTCCATATAAATTCCTACCCTGTATTTTGATAAATTTATCCCTATGTATTTCATAAAATGAATTTTTTAAATTTCACCTTTCAATTATTCATTGCTAATACCAGAAATACATTTGAATTTTGTATATGGAACTTAAATTCTGCAGCCATGATAACTCCACTTATGAGTTCTGGCGACTTCTTTTAGATTGTTTAGGATGTTCTGTGTACACTTTTAATGTTGTCTTCTCTGCGGTCGTCTTGTTTCAGGGACCCTCTCCCACTCAATTTCCAGCTGTCCCAACACAGGAAGTCAGCTGTGTTGCTTCCTGGCATCCATGCTGCACCAGGTTGGGGAATACACTCGGGTGAAAAAGCAGAAAACGTAACAGTGCTACTTGGTGCACCATGGCTTTGGTCTCTGCTTGCTTCCCCAGGCTCTCTGGGAGCCCCTCTGCAAGCACAGTGTAGTGGTCAGCCAGGGCATTCTTACTTGGGTTTGAGTCTCACCCTCTCTCTAGTGTTCTTTGCTTCCAGGGTTTCCCTGTTAAATTCAAATTTTCTTCAAATCCTGAGCTTTCTGGCACCTCAACATGGTAAAGCCAGCATTTTCCAACACTGGTTGTGGAAAACCCTCAGGCAAGAAAGCCACAAGCACCCAATTCTAAGCCATTGTAGCTGCTACTCTCTGAGAGTAAACTCTCCCAGTTTTAGTCTGCTTTTGGAAACTTTTCAGTCCCTTTGAATAGCAGTTTTCTTTACAAAACTTTATCTCACCTGTAGGAGAGTTTCTGTAACCACTTTCTTCCTCTGCTATTTACTAGATGTTTTTGCTAAATTTCTTTAAATTTAAACATCTCGTCTATTTATCCTTTGAGGGAATGCAATTTTCTCCTGCTGTTCAAACAACTTCTTTACCTTTAGAAGAGGGTCTGCATGTTCCAGATACCAGCCGGCAACCGCGTGGCCTGCCTCGTGGTACGCCACCGTTTTCTTCTCCTCGGGCTGCAGAACCTGGGTTTTTTTCTCTAAGCCTGACAAAAGCAAAAAACCAAAACCACTTTTATGTTAGTGACACTGACGTAAAAAGAGTTATTCAATATTTCACAGTGCCTTATCTAAAAGGTGATTTAGAGATTAAGATGCTTTAACAATCAAAATTTATCAATCAAGGTCAGAATAAAAATAAAGGATCAACTTCAAAATACACCCAGCTACAGGGAAAATGCGGTCACTACCCATACCCCTAGGCCCACTTTTCCCCTAACTTTGCTACTCTTTTGAGCCACATATATTGTTTAGGGACTTAATAAAATTCAGCACTTAAGTCAACTTAAAACATACAATCCATAGAAAACAAAGCCCAGAAAGAACTCACTGCTAGTTTAGGTATTCAGACAAAGTGCCTGCTCTGTTCCTGATGGAAGGTAGATAACAGATCAGGACATACTGACTCAGAGAGTTAGTTAGGCTGTAGCACCCAACACACTCAGCAAATAGCCCAATGGGTTCCGAAAGCCAGACGAAGCAGCAGCAGGGTACACCAGAGAATGACCCCAGGAGACCTGAGCTGGGCCTGTGTGCCCACTACAGAGCTGAAGGGCCCCTAGCCTTTGCACAACTCTTCTTTGGCCTGGATAAAAGTGGATGCTGAACCTCGTGTGCACCTCTGAACTGTAGAAACTCACTACACAGTTTGTACTAATACAGATCATCACACCAAGACAGAAGTAGTTTTGTTGTGTTCAATAACTAGAATTTCTCAACTGATAACACATTAATGAGTCTAGAATTCCATTGGACACCCTGCAACTGAGACTCAGCACATCTCATCTTCTGCCAAACCAGCTGCCTCATAACCCCCGGCAGCCTGTCAGGCTGTCCCTTTCTTCTGCCTCTGTCCTCTGGGACGAGCCACGCTAACGCTGCCATCTCACATCAATGACTCCATGGTTCTGTCCCCAGATGCTTCCCCATTCTTCAGAGTCAGAGTCACTTTCCCAGACTACTATTGATTATCATATTACTGTGGCTCAGGAAAAAAAACCAACTGCCTATAGGATATTTAAAAAGTCCTTGAGGTTAACATTCAAGGCTTCCTAAAATCTAGACTTAAATAACGTTCTTCAACCTTGCCTTACTTTAAACAGGAACTGAGTCTGATCAGTTTACTTTCCCACAACAACAACCAGACTGGTGTAATTCAAGGGAAGACACCTCATTCACTGCTAGCTACCCATGTGAGTGAGGCTGCCATCGCCATCTCAGACTCACCCAACACCTACACCACCCATCTCCTTGCAGACCGCAGAGGGAAGAGGTTTGCAACACCAAAGGAACACAACAGGTGCATGGTGAGCCCCATAGCTAGGGAAAATACCTTTCTTCGCTCTACATCTTGCCAAAAAAATCCCTGGCCTCAAATTCATCTTATCAGCCTTTTTACTTCAGTTACATTCAGTTGCCTTACCACCAATCACTCGTTCGATTGCTTGTTCAAAGTGTTTCTGGTTTATGGACTCTGAAAGGTGTCTCGCAGCAATCAAAGCAGCTTCATTACAGACATTAGCTACATCAGCTCCTACAAAATGAATATACAGAATAGCTTACTCACCAAATGTGACTACTCAAACTGATTAGTCACATTACGAACAACCAAATCCATAGTCAATTTCTCAACCAGCAGATTGGATAAGGGTTTTATGTAAATATAAGTCAGTTTCATTGATGATACCCCTAAGGTATTCTAGCATTCAGTAACAACCTGATAATCCTGGCCCAATGAACTAAGGTAGAAGTATTAGTAGTAGTTAATATGGTTCATATAAACAAAGATAGCCCTCACTGGTTTGGCTCAATGAATATAGCATCGGCCTGCAGACTGAGGGGTCCCAGGTTCAATCCCGAGTGGAAGTGTGCAGGAGACAGCCGATCAATACACTTGATCTTAGCCAAAAGGCCGAGAAGCGATTGCAGCCAATCAATGATTCTCTCTCATCATTGATGTTTCTGACTCTCTAACCCTTTCCTTTCCTCTCTGAAATCAATATATATAAATATATAAATAAATATATATATAAATAAATAAAAGCTAGTATTTAAAAATGCTCATTAACAGTCCTATTTCCATTGGGATAATTACTTATGTGGATATTACACAGGATGCTGACATAAAATAAAAAACAAAAGCATTGCCGGGACCGGTTTGGCTCAATGGATAGAGCGTCGGCTTGGGGACTGAAAGGTCCCGGGTTCGATTCCGGTCAAGGGCATGTACCTTGGCTGCGGGCATATCCCCAGTAGGGGGTGTGCAAGAGGCAGCTGATCGATGACTCTCTCATCGATGTTTCTGACTCTCTATCTCTCTCCCTTCCTCTCTGTATAAAATCAATAAAATATATTTAAAAAAAAACAAAAAAACAAAAGCATTAAAATAACCTAGTGCATTCAAACAATGAAAGTTAAAATTGTGAAATATGCCAAATGCTTTCTAGAGCCATAAGGCTCTTTGAATTAACTTTTAAGACAAAGTATATGGTAATACAAATAAACTATAACATAATATATATGCCCAGCAAACAAATATTAAAATGCTATAAACTGCAAAGTCCAAAAACAAAAAGCAAATAAAAAGTTAGGACCCTGAGACGTCTGAGATCTTCCTCTAACAATGAACTTGTTATAATCTCATACTTTTCAAATGTTCCTTTTTATTCGAGTTTGGAAGAGGGAGGTAGGAAATCTATCTTGCATAAATGTTTTAAAACATTTTGCATTTAAGAATTCTTGGAAAAAGCACATTAAAAGATGCTCAACATAATCTTTACTACACATTACACAAATACACATCAAATCCTTGAGATACCACTTCACACCCACTAGGATGGGTGTCGTAAAAAAGACAATGACAAGTGTTGGTGAGGATGTGAAGAAACTGGAACCCTCATACTCTGCAGGTGGGAATGTAAAATGGTGCAGCTGTGGAAAACAACTTGGCAGTTTCTCAAAAAGTGATTCAGCAATTCTACTCCTACATATATAATCAAGAGAAATGAAAACATATGTCCATATAAAAATATGTACATAGATTTTAATAATAGCATGATTCACAATAGCCAAGATAAAAAATTAAAAAAAACCACAAATGTCCATCAACTAATAAATGGATAAATAATATGTGGTAGCCCTAGCTGGTTTGGCTTAGTGGACAGAGCGTCAGCCTATGGACTGAAGGGTCCCAGATTCAATTCCAATAAAGGGCACATGCCTGGGTTGTGGGCTCAATCCCCAGTGGGGGGTGTACAGAAGGCAGTCAATCAATGATTCGCTCTCATCATTGATGTTTCTCTCTCTCTCTCCCTTTTCCTCTCTGAAATCAATAAAAATATATTTTAATAAGTGGTATATCCATATAATAAAATGTTATTCAGCCGAAACCGGTTTGGCTCAGTGGTAGAGCGTCAGCCTGCGGACTGAAGGTCCCGGGTTCGATTCCGGTCAAGGGCATGTACCTTGGTTGCGGGCACATCCCCAGTGGGAGGTGTGCAAGAGGCAGCTGGTCGATGTTTCTCTCTCATCGAAGTTTCTAGCTCTCTATCTCTCTCCCTTCCTCTCTGTAAAAAATCAATAAAATATATTTTTTTAAAAATGTTATTCAGCCATTAAAAAAAAACATGAAATTCTGACACGTGCTATAACATGTATAAAGTCTGAAAACATGCTGCATGAAAGAAGACAGATACAAAAGACCATCCTATATAATAAAAATTGTATCAATTTGCTGAGACCGGTTTGGCTTGGTGGATAGAGCGTCGATCTGCGGACTCAAGGGTCCCAGGTTCGATTCCGGTCAAGGGGATGTACATTGGTTGCGGGCACATCCCCGGTAAGGGGTGTGTAGGAGGCAGCTGGTCGATGTTTCTCTCTCATCAATGTTTCTAGCTCTCTATCCTTCTCTCTTTCTCTCTGTAAAAAATCAATAAAATATATATATATTTAAAATTATATCAATTTGCTAATACGCAAATTGTTCCCTCAACTGGGAGTTCGACCAGGGAGCAGGGCTGGCCAGCCAACTGTCCGTGGCCTCCGTGGCCTCTCCCCCTGCATCACGGCCAATCGGGGGCAGGCGGCTGGACCCCACCTGCATGAATTCAGCACCAGACCTCTAGTCCCATCTAATAAAAGGGTAATAAGAAAATCAACTGGACGGCAGAACCACCAGTTGCTATGATGTGCACTGACCACCATGGGACAGATGCTCAATGCAGGAGCTGCCCCCTGGTGGTCATTGTGCTCCCACAGGGGGAGCACCGCTCAGCCACAGGCCAGACTGAAAGCACAATGGCCTGCCTGCATGGCAGCACTAAGGATGTCCGACTGATAGCTTCCAAACTGCAAAAGGGCACAGGGACCCCTCCTCCCCCAAGTGCACGAATATCATTCACCAGTCCTCTAGTGTTACATAATTCTCTATATATATAAGAGTAGAGGATAGAAAAAACTATACATACAAAAAATAGATTAGGGGTTGCCTACGGCTAGGAGTGGAAGGAATGGCTGCTTATGGATTCTTTTGGGGTGATGAACATATTTTTAAGTTATAGTGATTGGCTTCAAAACTATAGTGAATATACTAAAAAACACTGAATTGTACCTTTTAACAGAGGTGAATTTGATGGTATCTTAATTTTATTTCAATATTGAGTTGTTTTTAAAAAAAAACAAATAATTTCTGTAACATTAATGGATAAAATGATATGCTGTCAAGGAATTTGTGACAAGTTACCCAGAGACAGAGGAAGAGGGTGAAGATATAGACAAAGTTAGATATGAATTAAGAATTGTTCCCAAAGCTAGGTGATGGGTGCAGAGGGGTTCATTACACTATTTTCTCAACTTGTGTGTTTGAAATTTCCAATAAAAAGTAAAAATATACACCTAGGAAGCCCCAAGATGTGAAGTAACAAAGTAAACTGGTGCTTGGCAGCTGTCATTGATTTAAAAAGGACTTATAAACAGAAAGTGTTTATTTTCCACTCACCTGAAAACCCTGGGGTTAAGGATGCAAGTTTTCTTGCCAGGTGATCCCTTTCCAAGGAACTGTCCAGTTTTAGGGGTCTGAGGTGAACTTTGAAAATAGAGGCTCTTCCTTTTATGTCCGGTGGTCCTGGAGAAATTATTTTTAAAGGGGGGGGGGGGGGAATCAGTGAAACTGTGACTTCCTCACAAAAACTCGACTAACCCAACGAACACCATCTTACCAATAAAGATTTGCCTGTCAAAGCGCCCTGGCCTCATCAGTGCGGGATCTAGGATATCTGGTCGATTGGTGCCTGCCAAAATTACTACATTTGTTGTTGTGTTAAAACCTGAAAAGATAACAAAGATGCAATTATTAAATGACATGAGGCAGAAAGTAACAATGTGCCTGTGAAGAATGTATGAGCACTACAGACATATGACACTTAATATCAGAAGCTAATTTCCCCCAAAGACGGCTCTCTGATTGAAATATGTGGTGCTGCTCGTGGGCTGACGACCCTCTGATTCTGGATACAATGCCCACTCACTAATGCAAACTGGCTCAATACTCGACACTGTGCCTCCTCTTTCCAAGCACTCAAGAGCATCCACATACCTTATGGCATGAAGAAACTGGCACATCCTAAGAATTGGCTTTCCCAAATAAATTTTAAAAAGCTGACTACCATGGAAAGATTGCTGCTTTCTAAGTAAAAGTATTCAAAATTTGCCAAATTCACATGGTTACAAATGGGTTTTTCTGATGCTTCAAAATCATAGTTTTGAGAATGAGATTATAAGTCTTTTGTAAATCATTTCACCAATTTTTCTCTTATTCAGCCCCAGATACAAATACCAGCCTTTAAAAAGGCTATTTCTTAAGGAAAATGCTTTTTATCTTTTGATACTAAATATGAGCACAAGGATTTTCCTTTGAGATACCCTATCTAATAAAAAGGGAATATGCTAATTGACCATTAACCCCTCACAAAGATGACAGCGCCCACAGCCAATATGCTAATTGACCATCACACCCTCAGATGGTGGTGCTCAGTCCCCTCAGCCCTGCCAGGGCAGCAGGCACATGGCATGGCCAGGCATGCCCCCAGGGGGGTCTGGCCGCTCTGCATGCCTACCTCCCGAGTCCCCCAGTCCCGACCCAAGGCGTAGGCAAGCCTTGAATGTCGGCTGCCCAGACACCCAGGGCTAGCCCAAGGCTCAGGTAACCAGGGCCAGCCGAGGCTCGCACTGCCAGGAGTGGCAGCAGCAGAGGTGTGATGGGGGTGTCACCTTCCCCTGATCACCAGGTCACCTCCAACCTGAGGGCTCCTAGACTGTGAGAGGGGGAAGGCCGGGCTGGGGGACCCCCCTCCAGTGCATGAATTTTCATGCACCAGGCCTCTAGTGATCTACAAAAGAGTGTAGTTTAAAATCCAAAAGGCTTGAAAACTCACCATCCATTTCCACAAGCAACTGATTAAGTGTATTCTCCTGTTCACTCTGCCCGCCAAAGTTGCCTCTTCCTCTCTTCCTTCCCACTGCATCTATTTCATCAATGAAGAGAATACAAGGGGCATTCTTCCGAGCAAGGGCAAATAAGTCTCGAACCTGAGTAAAAATATAAATAATAGTCAGCTGACAAATGAATACTATTTATCCTCCAAATAAAAAATAAACATCAACTTTCCTGTCCCACAGGAAGAAAATTCTTTTGTGTGTGCTCTACTATACAATACATATTTTTAAAGTAACAAGCAGCAAAGAAGTGGCAAGTCACTTGGTGAGTAACTGATTTAAGGTGAGCAAATATGTCTATAATCTCAAATTTGACCTTTTTATCACATCTTATTAACTAAAAATGGATCATATTAATTTGAAATAGATCATAAATCTAAATTAAACCACTGAAACTATAAAACCCTTAGAAGAAAACATAGGGAAAATATTTACAACCTTGATTTGGCAATAGATTCTTAGTTGACACTAAAAGTACAAACAACAAAAGAAAAAAACCATAGATATACTGGACTTCATCAAAATTTAAAACTTTGGTGCTTCATTCTCAAAAACATGAAAAGACAACACACAGAAAAAAAGAAAATATTTGGTTTAGTGGATATAGGATTGGCCTGAGGACTGAAGGGTCCCGGGATTGATTCCAGTTAAGGGCATATGCCTGGGTTATGTGGAGACAGCCGATAATGATTCTCTCATCATTGATGTTTCTATCTCTCTCTCCCTCTCACTTCCACTCTGAAATCAATAAAAATAATATATTTAAAAAAAAAATACTTGCAAATCATATATCTGACTAGGCAGTTAGTATCCATAATATATAAAGAACTCTTACAACTCAACAAAAAGAGAACCCAATGAACAGACTGCAATCGTGGTCAGAGTGAGGGAAGGTGGGGTGAAGTCACAGGCCTTGCTGAGGCTTTTTCCTGGAAGAGTGTGCAAAGCAGTGACTGCAGAGGGGTCACTCCACAGGACTCCAGGCAAAGGGCCATCTTTACTAAATCCCCATTTCAGGGGAATAAAGGAGGAGAAGGAAGAGGAGGAAGTTGCACCATCAGAATAAAACAGGACTTACTCTCGCTGGACCCACACCAACAAACATCTCTAAAAACTCGGATCCGCTAACGGTGATGAAAGGGACGTTGGCTTCTCCGGCGGTGGCCTTAGCCAGCAGTGTTTTCCCGGTGCCTGGGGGACCGGTAAGAATGGCACCCTTCAGATATAAAACAGAGAAAGCATATTTAACTAGAATTTCAGAAAAGTAAGTTGCACATCTATAGATAATTCCTAAGTACAAATTATATAAAATTTTAGTGATAGACACTAAATATTTCTTCAACACTTGAAGGTAGTATATTAGTAAGAAGAGGAAGAAAAGGATTATTAGACTATATTACTTTTGAAAATTCGATCAGAATGTGAAACCTTAGATATTTCCCTTATTTTATAAGATGTTTAGTGTTACTTTCTAACAGTACATAAAGGATGAATTAAGCTAGGAAACTACTAATAGGGAGAGAGAAACAAACTAAGGTTTACTTAAATAATTTAAGGAGACACAAACATTACACTCCCAATTTATATTCTACTTATTTTATTCCCTTCAAAATTTCACAAATGAAATAAAAATTTACTGACCAATGGTGAACTAAATATTTAATTAAACACTATAATTACTTAAATTGTGAAGATGACTAAATACGATGTATACAGGTAATTAAGTTAATAGCAAATTATAAAAATGGGTTTTTATCCATATAGGTAGGATACAAAACCAAGGAAACGATGATTCCCTTTCTCAAAGGTTTCCTTTAAAGTAAATGTTATTAATGGATTTTTAAAAGAACTAGTTAAAATTTCCTGATTCATTTACTTAATGACTGAGGCTGGCCCTGGGAGTATAACGATTAGCAAGGCCAGCTGACCACCAGCTGTGGTCACAAGGACGTCTGCTAAGAAGAGGGAAGGCAAGAATTAGTGCTGTCTGGCTCTTGTCCACTGAGCCCTGTGCCATGGATCTCAGAGCCAAGCCCAGGAGGGGGTCTATTCAGACCTGCTAAAGGAGGGGCAACTGGGTGACAGCAGGGAGGAATATGCTCAGGGCACTACAGCCTCTAAGAAAGGGGTATCTAAAGCAGGCTGGAGGGAGAAGGAAGGCAACTCAAGGAAAGCTTCCAAGAGCAGAAAATACAAATCTTTTGGAATATACATAGTACATGCAAGAACACAAATTCCCACACACTAAGCAACCCGAAAAAGACCCTCGAGTAAGCAGAGACTAATAAGAGAAAAGAGAAAAACAGCTTCTTTATAATGAGTAATCAAACTTCATAAAATTATAACTTCAGAGATCAAGAAATAATTCAAGAGATTTTGGGGTTAATGAGTTGGAAATAACCTCTGAAAGTTTACTTTACCTTTGGAATTTTTGCTCCTAGGTCTTGATACTGCTTTGGGTTTTTCAAGAAATTCACAAATTCCATTATCTCTAGCTTGGCCTCCTCGCAGCCAGCCACATCTTTGAACTTCACATCTATCTCATCCTTTAAGACCTTGGCAGTGGTTTCTCCAACACTAAAGAGTCCACCCATACCACGGCCTGTTCGACCAATACCAGCAGGCCCCCTTCGTATGGTGTACAGTAAGAAAGCGATGATGAGCACCGTGGGCAGCATGCTCAGGAGGAAGGAACTAAAAAGGGAATCATACACAAGAGCAACATACTTTTAAGACTGTTAATCACTGGCTTTTTTTTTTTTTTTTTTTAATATATTTTATTGATTTTTAACAGAGAGAAAGGGAGAGATAGAGAGCTAGAAACGTCGATGAGAGAGAAACATCGACCAGCTGCCTCTTGCACACCCCCTACCGGGGATGTGCCCGCAACCAAGGTACATGCCCTTGACCGGAATCGAACCTGGGACCTTTCAGTTCGCAGACCGACGCTCTACCGCTGAGCCAAACCGGCTTCGGCAATCACTGGCTTTTTTAATGTTTTGTAAGATATACTTTCGTTGTTGTTGTTAATCCTCATCTAAGGTTATCTTTTTCCATTGATTTTTAGAGAGTAAAGGGAGAGGGAGAGAGAAACATTGATGTGAGAGACACAATGAATGATTGCCTTCACTCCCTCAGGTGCCCTGACTGGGGCCAAAATCAAACCTGCAAGCTAGGCACATGTCCTTGACCAAGAATCAAACCCATGACCTTTCAGTGTGTGGGCCAGTGCTATAACCACTGAGTCACATTGTCCAGGGCAGCATTTAAATATTTAAATTTATACCATTTTATTATGAATTTTTTTCTTTCTCCTTCTTATTACAGTTCTTATCTGATTTCTTTTGAAAATCGTGCATGTACTTAATGATTATAAAAGGGATATTATAAAATCTTGAAGGAATGGCATCAAAACTGCTAATAATATTTATCTCTGGGTGTTGAGGTTATAAATGCTTATTTTCTTTGTACTTTCTTAGTTTTCAACAGAGAACATATACTGCCTGCTTAACAGACTTCCTGTTGAACTCTCAGATATGGATATAAGATTTTTAGTCCCACTACTTATACAGTAGCAATTGTTACTGTGCTGCTTGTGCGGTATCGGTGATGATGTGCGCTGCACAGCCACTCTGCCAGGATTGTGCGGTTTGAGAGAGATTCACAGGAGCTGGTTAGCCCTCCAAACCTGGGGGAATGTGCTCAGAAATGACTTAAAGCATGGGGATGCCTTTTGTCTATTTGTCTCAGGTCAAAAACCAGTATGTACTTTTAATTTTTCATTCTTTACAATATGTTAAATGCTCCTACAGCAGGCAACAAGAACCATGAAAAATTTACATTTGGTTTATTTCTGGAGGACACAACAATACTGACAATAAAAATGTAAAGAATGGTGCAATAATACTTTTGTAATGTTTCAGCACCAGCCTATAAAGTTAAATAATTATACTATAGCCTCAAGGGCTGAGAGATATATCACCTGTGAGACCACTTCAATAGCTATCTAAGTCTAAATATTGCAGGTAGGTTGTAGGTTTACATAAACCAGGATTCAAGAAGGTCCCTAATGAGCAACCTAACAGCTCAATCAACTCTCCATTTCTCTGCTTTCATATACACAAAAAAATGAACATTTATTTCTGTTTTCACTTTCAAATTTGTAACTCTAGAGCAAGGTATACCTTCAGTATTTAATGCAAATGGAGTGATCTTACCTGGCTGTACCCTGATGACCCCTCAAAGGCAATAAAATTCCTAAATAAACTTAAAGACAAGTGACTTCTGAAATCACTTCTTGAAAGACTCAGACTTCTAAGTGGCTTTGTTAAAGACAAGTAACCCCGAAGGGAAGCAGCAACTTTGACAAGAATTACTTTAAAATCTTGGAAAATTCTGGAATATAAATGTGAATGTAGTTAAAAGGTAGGAATGCCACTCTTTAACACATCACAGCTCTTTAAGCTAAGATCCTACTAAAAGTGCAATGGGTATGAATACCCCAAACCACTGCTTAATCATTATAAATGTGTAGAAAATCTATCAGTTACTAGCAAAAACTAGTAAATTACCAATGGGTTTTTAAAAAATCTGGCCAAACTGAAAAAGGTTTATTTGACAATCTAATGTGTAACCGGCATGTACTTAATAGATAGAACACAAAGTGAATCATGAGCATGGTGAACAGTCTTCAACATGTTTAAGTATTTTCACTGCTTCTTACCCATCGCTTTCAGCAATATAAACAACAGGTACCCGATGCTCCCCTTCTATGCCCAATTCCTGCTGTAAAGTTTCCAGATTCCGTTCAAAGGTGTCCACACTGCCAATATTAAACCAGACGTATTGCTATAAAAACAGAAAAACAAAATATCCTAAGAATGAAGGGGAAACAAGAGTTTAATTCATTAAAGGGTTCAGCTTTTAAAGAATATTTTAAGGAATACTAAAAGTTTACGAATTAAAAAACCCAACAATAATAAAAGACTGGCCAAAGCAGGTTTGGCTCAGTGGTAGAGCGTCCGTCTGCGGACTGAAAGATCCCAGGTTCGATTCCGGTCAAGGGCATGTACATTGGTTGCAGGCACATCCCTGGTAAGGAGTGTGCAAGAGGCAGCCGGTCGATGTTTCTCTCTCATCGATGTTTCTAGCTCTCTAACTCTCTCCCTTCCTCTCTGTAAAAAATCAATAAAATATTTTTTTAAAAATAAAATAAAAGACTAGTTTTAATGACACAGTTATTAAGTTTCACTCCGTGAGAACACCTAGCAATCTTTGGCAAATAAGCATTTCTTAAGCAATATTCCACACTAGTTTTAAAAGTATAAACTCAAAAGAATAAAAAATCTATTTGAAAACAATGCTTTTTTATCTTTTCAGAAATAAATATACTTATTTTACCTCTTCTCCACTTCCCAGTTATTTCTCAGCTACCTATTCCCAAACTACTAGTAAAAGCTAATGTGACACAGTAATAACAACCAAAGTAAAACCTTAACTGCAATATGAAGGAGAAAGTAATTCAAAATAAAGTGGTATAACTTTCACACGTCAATGCTTGTGCCTGCCAATACTAACTGTGACCCTTACCCTCTGGGAAGAACGCTGCCCACTGAGAGCCCCACTCCAGCCGAGGGATTAATGCTCCAGCGAAGTGAGGAGCCCTACTGGTAACCAGGCCTAAGGTAGACATTTATCTATGTATAATTTTTGCTCCATATACAATGATTTAAAAAACATCCTTATATAGACATCTTCAGATTCCCGTCAAGGGCATGTACCTTGGTTGCGGGCATATCCCTAGTAGGAGGTGTGCAGGAGACAGCTGATTGATATTTCTCTCTTATCAATGTTTCTAACTCTCTCTCCCTCTCCCTTCCTCTCTGTAAAAAAAAAAAAAAAATCAATAAAATATATTTAAAAAAATAAAATAAAGTCTTGGAATACTACTAAAAACTGGGATTTCACTCACTGTTTCCTAAATGCATGGCCAAAATGATTACTAAAACCAAAACAATCCTCAGATCACAATTATGTAGGCAACACGCACATTCTCACCTATGGTGGTGAAGGTTACAACTGCTGCACTGCCCAGTGCTGGCATTCCAGTGTATGTGAGGGAATGTTTGCTTTTCAGCTTTAAATCTGAGAAGTTAATTTACAGCTAATGCACATCAATTAATAAAATCATTTACCCCATCAACAGGAGTTTTCCCTGGTGTAAAAGTCACTCGAACAAAACGCTTGTTGACGACTTCCAGTCTGTCTACCTGGAATTTTAAAAAGTTAAATATTCAAACGTAAGTGTACAGAAAAGACCTGAGGTATTCTTTTAAGCTCATTTAAAATGCATATAATATTTCAGGCATACAAAGAATGATGATAAATAATTTAAGGCTAACCCATTTTTCCCTTCTGGCTTGAGAAATAAAACACCACACACACTGCTGACGCTACCAGTTTCGCCCTCTCCTGCAGAGGTGGCCACTCTGTATTACGTGCGGACCATCCCAAAGCACTGTACCATGCACAAAAGTCACCCTACACATACACTCAACAACAAAAACGGTGTCATTTGGTATGTATTCTTCCCCAGCATTCTCTTTCTTCCTTTTGTTCTGTCTGTGAGGTTTATCCACGCTGACATGTCAGTCTGTGGAGTATTCCACTCCATTGAGCACACCTCAAGTTATTTATCCATCCTTGTCATAACAGACATTGCGGCGTTTGAAAATGTTCGTTATCACAAACAATGCTGTTACGAACATTCCTGTAAAACCTTCCCACTCCCTTCCTCTCTGTAAAAAATCAATGAAATATGTTTAATTTTTAAAAGGGGATTTTATAGCAAATTTGGGGGTTGCTGGGTCAAAACAAACAGGTTTTTTGGTTGCAGTACTTTTCAGCATTAAAAAAATCCAATATGAAAATAGTACCTCTTCAATGGACAAGCTTGGCTAACTCGTTGACTGTCACTTTATTGACCTAACCCACTGCTTTTACCTTTTTAACCACAGTAGCCTCCAATCCCATAAAATACTTACTACTCCTTTGGAAAGATAGTTGTTGACAAAGTCCTTCCATGTGATTTCTCTTCCAGAGCTCTTGAACAAGAAGTAAAACATGACTCCACCCCAAAACAGAGTAGTCCAGAGAAAGTACATCCTGAATTCCTTGTCATCCCATGGAAAGTCACCCTGGGCAAAAAAAAAGACCGTTTCTGTGAAGAATGAAATGTCCCAATACGTTCTATGTTATGTTAGACACAAACGTACATCTCCCAACGCCATTAACGCCTCCTAACTTTCCTGGGGCCAACTCAGGTCCTCAAAATTAACAAACAGCTGAGAATCTAACCTTCTGAAACCTGGTCCACCAATGAGAATCCTCTTTCTTGCCACCTCGTTTTCCACCGCCACCAACTCCTCCTCCAGAAGGTCGTGGGGAAGCAGCTGGCTTTGATTCTGTTCATAAACAAAGCACATATATAGCAGTGTAGCAGGTTTTTATATCTCAACATGTTTCCATTAATAGTTAATAAAGTATATATTATAAAACACATTATGGCAACTGACCAGTAACTAAATAAAGTACTATGAGGAAGGATGAGACTAATACAAAGAGTAAACATTCAAGGAGACTTGTCAATGCTTTATGTAATTATCTCATGAAATCTGCAAAATAACCTAATAACCTGGTAATTACACCCATTTTCCAGATGAAGAAATTGTAGCTTAAAACGTGAATTGTCTGTTATAGTGTTAAGTGATAGTAAGTGACAGAGAAGGGTGAATGCAGGAAAGTGAATTCCTGAGTTCCCACTTAAAGGTAAAAAGGACTCTGCTTTCCCACTCCCATGAAGTGGACAGTTAACAGGTTTTTTTGTAGGAAAGACAAGATTCTGAAAACTGGCTTTAAAAACAAAATAAAATATAAAAAACCCTACCCACATAAAATTAATTTGCAAGAATCTGAAATTAGTCACTGTTATGGGTTGAATTGTGTCCCTCCTCCCCTAATTCATATGTTGGAGTCCTAACCTCCAGTGGTCATATTTGGAGATAAGATCTTTACAGAAATAATCAAGTTAAAATGAGGTCCTGTGGGTGGATCCTAATCCAATATAATTGGTGTTTCATAATGCAGACTGGTGCAGCCACTATGGTAAGTATAGTATGGAGTGATCCCACTTCTAGGAATGTATCCTAAGAATCCCAAAACACCAATCAGAAAGCATATATGCACCCCTATATTCACAGCGGCATTATTTATAATAACTAAGACCTGGAAACAGCCCAAGTGCCCATCAGTAGATGAGTGAATAAAAAAGCTGTGGTAGATTTATACCATGGAATACTACACAGCAGTAAAAAGAAGGATCTCTTACCCTGTGAGACAGCATGGAGGGACCTGGAGAGCATTATGCTAACAAAATAAGCCAGTCAGAGAAAGACAAGTATCACATGATCTCACTTATATATGGAATGTAATGAACAAAATAAACTGATTAACAAAATAGATCCAGAGACACAGAAGCACGGAACAAAATCTCAGAGGGAGTGAGGGGAGATTAACCAAAGAAGTTATATGTATATAAGCACAGTGAAGGTCTGGAAGAGGGAGTGGGAGTGGGGTGGAGGAGGTTAATGGGGTGAAAAGGGGGACATCTGTAACACTTTCAACAATAAAGACAAATTTTTTAAAAGGATGGGGAGGGAATTTGGACACAGACATGAATAAAGAAAGTCCATGAACACACAGAAAAGACAGCCATCTGAATCCCTGAAGACACTGAAGAACAACTTGAAAAAATGGACTATACCACCATATGTGTCAAATAAACTGCCTGTATTAGGTTTCTAAGATTTTTCTCAGTGACTTAAATTATGTGTCAAATATATTCGTTAAATATGACTGATATTGATCAGTCATTATCTCTAAGGTGACCTTAAATTAATTCAACTTGAAAAATGACAAGAAAATGTAACGAGAAAATTAAAGATAAAATAAGACACCAAGTGTAATACCGTATGTACTTGTAACCTACTAGTTTCAGAATTGCCTTAAAATAACACTCTTGTTCAGTGAAAACTATCACCAACATCACGTGTTAGAGGAAAATGGTAAGTTCAAACATAAATCTTTTTAAAAGGTACCTTTTTTTTCTCCAGTAACTTCTTTAGGTTCACTAACTTTTTTCCCATTTTTTCCATTTTTTCCATTAGGAAAGTATTTTTCAAATCCTGAAATAAAAAATAAGTATCCTCAAACTAAAAGTCATCAGGTTTGGTGTATGTGTGTTCATTTTTAAAGCAACTGATCCATCATTAACAAGCGTAAGCTAAAAGTGTAACATTTCTTATATAGGAGAAAATCAGTCAAATACAGTTCACAACCCAGGGGTGTAAAAGGAAGAAGTCTCATTGGCATGCCAATTTCATCATCTTCACATGTGCAATCAGACTGGAGGAGGCAGGGAGAGTTACAGCGGGAGACAACCTGTACCCACCCCCGTGTAATAAACACCTACTGGGCACGCTCTTTAACAAGGAAGAACATTATGGTCACATGGGAAGTGTTTACCTTTCGGAGGACGAGAACAGAATCTTCGATAAGCAGCAATTACATCTGTCAAAAGTGAGTTTCTGCTGGTCGTTGCTTGAGTTGTAGCATAGCGATAAAGCTGCAACATGACATATGAAAACATCAATTATACTAAAGAATTTTTTTAAAGGGCTTCATTTCCTAATATCATAAAGTGGATGAAATGTTTCTCCCTTCAACAGGTGGTCACAGACCAGCAGAGACAGACCCTTCCTAGGGAACCTGCTACTCTATCCAGCAATAGACATAAATCACGATCCAGAACACAAGAATACTTCAAAATCACACACAAGTTAGACCTGTAGCCCAACTACAACTCTGCCAACACATTCTGTTGGATATTGTTTACTTAATTTGCAGCATTCAAAAGACAAACTTGGGCAGAGAAAACCTGTTGCTTCATGTTGAATAACCTGCAGGGTCTATAATACTGAAAGATTTATCTGAAATTAGAGAATAATGCTGCTCATAAACAATTTACCTTAGTTCAAAGATAAAGTTATAGTCCAACATCACTGATAATACTTAAACTAGTAATAGTTGATAAAGATATTTAATATACTGTCATCCCAGTGAGAACCTTTGTTAAATATTACAGATACATGTTTTAAATAACATTTGTTGCTAAAAAGTTGTGTATAAATGTAATCAAGGTAAATAAAAGTATAACATAAAACAACTGAAGAAGCTTCCCATTACATTTTTAGTACAGTTAAAAGGAATCAAAGGCAAGGCACATTGAGGGGATATATCCAAATCTGGGAGTGAAAAAACTCAAGTAATATCCTTTTGGAAAGTAAAAATTTACCATCATTTTTTTTTTGGAGGACAAATTTTTAAATACAGATGAGAATGTTTAAAATGAAGTGCATCTATATTAGCATTCATCATTGTTAGCCTCCTTTATGGTCTGATGAGAAAAGTAAAGCATCACAAAACCACTTCACATTCACTAGAGTAGCAATAACCAAAAAGACTGACACTAACAGTGCTGGTGAGGATGTGGAGGAAAGTGGAATCCTCATACGCTGCTGGTGGGAATGGGAAGTAGTGCAGCCACCTGGAAAAGTTTGGAATTCTCAAAACGTTAAATGTCTCTCTGGCCAGGAGGCTCAGCATCCCATTCACCAAAAGGTTGGGCTTGATTCCTGGCCAGGGCACAGACCTAGGTTTCAGGTTCGATGTTTCTCTCTCACATAGATATTTCTTTCTCTCTCCCTCTCACTCACTCTCTCTCTTTAAAATCAATGGAACTATATCCTCAGGTGAAGATTAAAAAAAAAAAAAAAAAAAAAGTGATACATTCATACAATGGAATATCATTCAGCCATAAAAAGAAATGAAGTACTAATAAATGCTACCACATAGGTAAGCCTTGGAAACATAATGCTTAAGTTCAAGAAATCAGACACAAAAAGCCACACATTATGATGCCATTTATATGGCACGTCAAGAATAGGTAAATCCATAGAGAATGTAAATTAGTAGCTGCCTTGGGCTAGAGGGACGACTGGGGAGAAATAGGGAGTGATGGTTATAAATATGTCAAAAATCACACTTTAAGATAATAAAGTTTATGGTATGAGAAAAAATGTCAATTAAAAAAAACAAAAATGAGCTTATTTAACTTCAAATTAATACACAATTACACAGCAAAACAGGACAGAAATCCTGATACTGTTCTTGATGGACAGCAATGCTGGTCTGACAGCTATCACCGTCAGCACAGAGGACTTCATGTCAACATGGATGATGCACAAGGACAATAGTGTTCCTCCAAAGAAAGGCCTTTTAGGTAAGATTCCTGATATAAAAACTGCAAATAAAAGGCAGATCCTACCTGCTCCTTATATCTAAGTCCAATAATCTCTAGAGGCAAAAAGAAAGGAATTACAGCAAAACAAAATAGGGAAATGAATGCAAGGCAAGAAACTGAAAAGGGATAGTACTGGCAGTATGGAGTAGAAAAGAGATGAAGATAATTCAAGACTGGTGAGGGAGCTTCAAAGAGTAAAAACCATGAATACAGGTGTGGATGAAAAATAAAAGCTGTAATAAATCTAAAGGAAAGTAACCTTATGGAGTAATCTGATCATTACATTCCGAACTAGGCAGGTCATGGTGAGCAGCCACACCCCAGGCATAAAACTTCAAGTAAAAGTTTTATCTTTCCTTTAAGCAAGCCCTGTCCATTGTAATTTTATTTATTTATTTTTTAATATATTTTATTGATTTTGTACAGAGAGGAAGGGAGAGAGATAGTTAGAAACATCGATGAGAGAGAGTCACCGATCAGCTGCCTCTTGCACACCCCCTACTGGGGATGTGCCCACAACCAAGGTATATGCCCTTGACCAGAATCGAACCCGGGTCCCTTCAGTCCCCAAGCCGACGCTCTATCCATTGAGCCAAACCGGTTTTGGCTCCCGCCTTAATTTTAAATGTATAAAAGAAACTGTAAATTGCCATTCTGCTGAGCATTTGAGATTTTGTTTCTGTCATCAGTTTGGTTCAAATAAACTCATAAAAATTCTCTAAGGTTTAGATGTTTCTCACCTCCACACAGGTACTATCAATAGCCCTGCTAACTCCAGGGCCTTAACCCACCTGCTCTTTTGCCTCTCTGTGTACCTCTAGTAAACCAGAACAACGCTGGGTTCTGAGGAACTGACAGACAGCAAGAACCTGTGTCGCTGAAATAGCCGACCTCCACTACTTACTACAATACATCACCTTTACTGGAGACAGACTGAGGCCAGGACCAGTGGGCTAAGGAAACTGAGACAGATAACCTGAACAAAGTGGCCACGCAATTTACAACCAAACACAGAAAGGTCTCCTCCCTGGAGATAACATCTGAGCCTCAGTTGTATTTCAAATCCAGAAAAGCAGCAAAACCAGGGCCAGCTGAACCGACCCCTGGCCCCAGCAGTGACCAATGAGTAGAGACCACACCCTGAAAGAATACACTTGGAAAACTGAATATCCTGCTGAAGCCCTCCTGAGATGAGACCGGCCCTAAAATTCCCACTGGCAAGAGAGAGAAGCCTCAAGAAAAAGGACCGAGAGAGAAAACCCTCAAGAAACCAGTTTGGCTCAGTGGATGGAGCCTCGGCCTGCGGACTAGAGGGTCCCGGGTTCGATTCAAGGTTAAAGGGCAAGAACCTTGGTTGTGGGCACATCCCCAGTGCGGGATGTGCAGGAGGCAGCTGATGGATATTTCTCTCTCATCGATGTTTCTAACTCTCTATCCCTCTCCCTTCCTCTCTGTAAAATAATCAATAAAAAAATATGTTTTTAAAAGAAAAAGGGCCCAGCCTGTGCTCTCCCTTGGGGAGCCCGCCTGAGTCTGCCCCTTCCCTCTCAGAAGAGGCCCGCATCTCCTAAACTCAGAGCTCCAGGAGACCTGTAACCAGGGGAGCGATGGCGCAGCAGTTCATTCTAGACTCACCCCTGAACCTGGTCCCAAGGCCCCCTTTCCTCTGACTTCCTTGTGGGCCAAAGCCCCTGCCTAGGCTCTCCTGTTGCTTCTAACTATACTAAGCCCTTCCTTGTTTTCGTATGCCCGGCTTTAATGCACGGGCCTTCAAAGTCACCTGGACTCGTGCTGTGAAATTCTCCCTACACAAGTCAAGAGCCCAGGCGCTAGGGCTGGAGCTGGACAGACCTGCTCAGGGCCAGGGCCCCCGCCCCGCACCAAGATGGCTGCCAGTTTGTCTACCAGCATCTGCTGGTTATCACCGAGAGAGACCACCTTCTGCTGAGGACAGGCAGGCCCGTGTCCCCCGAAGAGGGGCATTATCTTAGAACCACAGTTAGTATGTGCTGGCGTGTGCGATGTGCCAGACACAGAACGCCAGCAATGGCCCCACTCAACAGATGGGAAAGTGGAGGCTCGTAACTCCAACACCTGTGCTCTTCTCACATCCTGCTCGGGTGCAGACACAACACAGGCGCCCCATGTTTCCAATGCCATCCAAGGTGAAAACGAAGGCAACCGACGCCGAAGAAGTGACAGATATAAGTTCCTCTTAACCTTGTTAGATCTCGGTTGCCACGTTCACCCTCGCATGAAGTCACAGGGCCCTCGAAGACGATCTTTTGAAGTCCCCGGATAACAAAGATCTGACTCCACCGGAGAGACATTATTTCCAAAAATCCAACACGACGCTCAGACAGGCCCCGGCGTGCTCACGAGAACCACGGGACACCCGGCCCGGAGCGCGGGGCGCCCAGGTCTCTCGGGGCGGCGGGCGCACGCGGCCTCCTTCCCCGAGGAACTCGCCCCGGGCGCCCGGCGGTCCACGAGCGCGCCCCGGGGCCGGTGACCTTGACGCCCGGCTCTCCGGACCCGGAAGCGGGCCCGGCTGGGGGCGGAGGGCACAGAGCGCCCGGGACTCACCGTCCGGAGGTAGGCCTGTTTGTTGGGGCCCACGCCGCCGCCGGTAACGAGCAGCGGGGGCAGGCCGCGGGGCCAGCAGCCGCCCCGGCCCCACAGCAGCAGGCAGCGGTGCGCCATGGCTGCCGGCGCACCCCGCACGGGCCGGGGGCGCTGCGCAGGCGCGGCTCAGCGGCCGCGGACGGGCAGCGGCCGGTGGCTCCGGCCGGCGGGGGACCGTTCGGAAGTGAGAAGGCACAACGTAGTGAGCCCGCCGCTCTCGGGCAAGCCCACGCTCCCCGACGCGCGCTTTTCCCGACCCCGGCGCGCTGACGTCAGCCGTAAGGCGGAGCCTCCGTCCCGGCCGCTCAGGCCGCTCCGCAACGTCACTCAAAGAAGAGCGTGGAGGGCGCGGAGGGCGGTGGGCGGAGCCGAAGAGAGAAGGGAGAACGGGGAGTGGAGGGCGGGGCCGGGGGCTGGGCCTAAGGGGAGGGGCCTGGGAGGTGGTGGGCGGGGCCGAAGCGGGCGTGGGAGGGCGGGCCTTAGTTAGAGGGAGGGACCAGCAGAAGCAGCGGATGCGAGTAGAGAAGGCTGCTAGGACCTCAGGGCTGCTAGGGCAGTTTCTTGGGAGCCACATGCGGCTCTTTGGCCCCTTCAGTGTGGCTCTTCCACAAAATACCACGTGCAGGTGCGCACATACAGTGCGATTGAAACTTCGTGGCCCGTGGGGAGAAGTCAGTTTTCGGCCTGGGCGACTCTATTTTGAAGTAGTGGCGTCAGAACACTCAAGGGGCCAAAGAGCCGCATGTGGCTCGGGAGCCGCTGTGCTAGGGGGCAAAGCCACCTTAGACATCTCACTGGTCAAATGTTTGAGCACCTACTCAGTGATGGGCATCGTTCTAGGCTCTAGAGGCGCCAAAACACATACCTTAACTCCTAGGAGAGCAATGCACAGAAGCACAAGTCTAATTGCAATAATAAAGGTGTTGGGCCCGGCCGGTGTTGCTCAATGGTTGAGACTCGACCTATGAACCAGGAGGTCCCGGTTGGATTCCCAGGTTGCGGGTTCGATCCCCAGTATTGTGAGGGAGGCAACCGATCAATGATTCTCATAAATGATGTTTCTATCTCTCTCCCTCTTTCCCTCTCTCACTTCCTCTCTGAAATCAATTTTTAAAAATGTGTTTTTTAAAGTGTTGGGACTCTGACATCTAGCTTGGGCCCATCAGGAACCATTTAAAAGATAAATGATTTTTAGAGAATAGGATGAGTTCTCCAGGCAGTGGAGACCTCTCAATTTTGTACCAGAATGGCCAGTTTGTATATATATATATATATCCTGGTGGGGGAGGAGTACAGCAGGGGCACAAGTGAGAACATACCAGACAATTGTTTACTACTGCCACCATCCTATATAATAAAAGCCTAATATGCAAATCAACTGAATGGCAGAAAGACTGGTCACTATGATGCGCACTGACCACCAGGGGGCAGACCCTCAATGCAGGAGCAGCGTAGAGGCCTCAGGCTGGCCAAGACAGGTGCGAGTGCCCCCCCCCCCCCCGCCCTCCCGATCGCCCCGTCAGTTGCCTTGCAGAGGGAGGTGACAGTGGTAGTGGTGGGGGGCAGGACCAGTGAGCAGGTGGTGCCAGGCCGGCCAAGGTGGGTGCCAGCAGGAGGTTCCCCTCCCCAATCGCCCCACCGGTTGCCCCACAGGGCCAGATCAGCCCTGATCACCGGCCAGGCCTAGGGACCCTACCCATGCATGAATTTCGTGCACTGGGCCTCTAGTGTCCGTGGGCCTCTAGTGTCCATATAATGAGAGGGGCAACTGGCCCCCTTCGTTGTTTGCCATTCCTCCCAGGCACTGTGGTGGTTACTATGTTTGTGCACCCAATCTGCTAGTTTGGATTTTTGTGAGGCAGTCAGTGTCCTGATCTCTGATAGTACCTCAGCCAGTACTATCTGCAGCAACATGGATGTACCTAGAGGATATTGGGCTGAGCGAATTAAATCAGACAGTGTAAGATAAACACCATATGATTTCACCTAGATGTGGAATCTAAGAAAACAAAATAAACAAGCAAGCAGATCAGAGACAGTCTCATAGGTAGCACATTTTGACAGTTGACAGATGATGGGTTGAAGGAGGGGGCTTGTGGGGTTGGGTATGCATGAAAAAGCAATGGATTAAGCAATATAAATTGGTAGTTACAAAATAGTCATGGGGGATATAAATTACAATATAGGGAATATAGTCAATAACATGGTAATAACTATGTATATATCAGATGGGTACTAGATTTATTGGGGTATTACTTTGCTAGTTATATAAATGTCTAACCACTGGGTGGTACGCTTGAAATTAGTATATTATTGTACATCAACTGTAATTGAAAAATAATTTTTTTTGTTAGTCCTCACCTGAGGATATTTTCCCACTGATTTTTAGAGAGAGTGGAAGGGAGAGGGAGAGACCAAGAGAAACATCGATGTGAGAGAGACATATCAATTGGTTTCCTCCTGCACGCACCATGACCAAGGCCGAGGAACCTGCAACCAAGGTACATGCCCTTGACCGGAATCGAACCCAGGACCTTTCAGCCCTTAGGTCAATGCTCTCTCCACTGAGCAAAACCGGCTAGAGTAAAAAAAGTATATATTTTTTTGCTGAGACCGGTTTGGCTCAATGGATAGAGCGTCGGCTTGGGGACCAAAGGGACCCGGGTTCGATTCCAGTCAAGGGCATGTACTTTGGTTGCAGGCATATCCCCAGTAGGGGGTGTGCAAGAGGCAGCTGATCAATGACTCTCTCTCATCGATGTTTCTAGCTCTCTATCTCTCTCCCTTCCTCTCTGTACAAAATCAATAAAATATATTTTAAAATATATATATATATATATATATATATATATATATATATATATATTTTAAAGGAATAAAGTACTGATACATCGACATCAACAAATTTTGAAAACGTGTTAAATGAAAGAAGACAGTCACAAAGGACCACATATTGTATGAATCCATTTATATGGAATGCCCAAAATTGGCAGACATAAAGCTGATTAGTGATTGCCTAGAGCTGAAGTTATGGCTGATAGACTATACAAGAAGCTAATAAAAGTCGTTACAGAAGGTAGGGTGGCATGGGTCAACTGAGACTTCCCAGAATGTGTTTTCACATTGTTGACCTTTTTTGAATCATGTGACCATATTACCTATTCGAATAAAGCATAAAATTTAAGAATATTAAAGGAGACTATTTTAGTGCTGAAATTATACATTTAAAAAATAATCTTATGCTTATTTATATTTTCCAAATATACAATAGTAAATACACATTAGTTTTATAATCAAGAAAAAATAAAACGTTTAGCCCTAGCTGGTTTGGCTCAGTGGATAGAGTGTTGCAGACTGAAGAGTTCCAGGTTCGATTCCGGTCAAGGGCACGTACATTGGTTGCGGGCACATCCCCGTTAGGAGGTGTGCAGGAGGCAGCTGATCGATGTTTCTCTCTCACCGATGTTTCTAGCTTTCTATCCCTCTCCCTTCCTCTCTGTAAAAAATCAATAAAATATATTTAAAAAAAAGAAAGTAGTTATTTTAAAAATAAATGAATAAATAAAACATTTAAAATACAAAGTCTGGGGTCATTTTTTCCCATCAATGGAGCAGTGTATAAAGTTGCAAGAAAGTAAGTCTCTCACTTACTCTTGCCTAAGTAGTTGTTTTTTTCTTTATCTGTTCATATGTATGTATGTATGCAAGTATGTTAAATGTATTTTTACAGGAATAAAATTGTACTTTATGCACCTCGATTTTTTAATTAACATCTATTTTGGTATTTAATAACATATAGTCCCACCCCATTCTTTAATCAGCTCCACTCTGTTCTTTGGTATAGCAATTCCAAACCAAAGTGGTTCAGACTGCTTTCAATCTACTTCTATTTCAGACACTACAATTAAATTCTTGTAGATGCATGTATACACATGTGCAGTAGCCATTCAGAGGATGACTTCCTAGCAGAGAGATTACTTAGTAAATAATATTTTAAAAATAACAATTTGCAAGTGCTATGTGGATTGGACCTTGAGACAGCACATGCAGAACTGTGCTTGATGTTTTCCCACTAGGTGGCAGGAGAGACCTATAAATTTCTAAGACAACCAAGTATTGTGCATTTCAAACCTTAAAATATTTTGTTTGTTTGTTTTAAATGATGTTGGTAGTGTTCCTGGTTCATCTATGACAACCTGATGCCCTGTTTTCCATAAGGTGAGGCTGACATGGTACTTTCCAGGTGGTCAGGGCTTGTGATGCTGTTCCAGTAATGTACCTCAGGTAACAGAATCTGAAAAATCACAGTCTGCTCAGCCGGTGTGGCTCACTGGTTGAGCATCAACCTATGAGCCAGGAGGTCATGATTCAATTCCAGGTCAGGGCATATGCCCAGGTTGCTGGTTCCATCCCCAGTAGAGGGTGCGCAGGAGGCAGCCTACCATCTGTTTCTACCTCTTGTTCCCTATTCCTTCCTCTCTCCCTAAAAATCAATAAAAACATACTTTAAAAAAAATCACAATGTCTTATTAATACCATCTAGATGATAATGAATAAAGAATGCATTATGAGCCCTAACCTGTTTGGCTCAGTGGATAGAGCGTCAGCCGGTGGACTGAAGGGTCCCAGGTTTGATTCTGGTCAAGGGCATGTACCTTGGTTGCGGGCACATCCCCAGTAAGTGGTGTGCAGGAGGCAGCTGATTGATGTTTCTCATTTATATTTCTAACTCTCTATCCCTCTCCCTTCCTCTCTGTAAAAAAAATCAATAAAATATATTTTAAAAAAATAAAAGATGCATTATGATATCAATACCAAGGTGCATCAATGCAAGTTTTAGGAATGACAATAGCAGAACATTTAGAATATTCCTAATTACTACTATCCTTGATAGTGATCAAGTATTTTTAAGTTGTTGACCATAGAGTATACATAAACCATAAAGTTCTGAGATTTTCCCTAATTATATCTTCTTGTTTATCGCAAGACCCCTTAGTCATGAGCCATTTTTGAAGACGTTACTGTAATACCAGAAGGCAGCAGAGGAAAGAAGATTTGTAAGCTGGGAAGGAAACCGTGTCTTAAGTTTCCGATGAAAAACTACATACGTTATAATGGAGGAAATTAAAGTGCTCAGAAGCAGAAATCAGGTACAAAATTGAAAACATGTATTGGAGAGACTTACTTCAGAAACTGTTTGGAAGAGGAATTAATTACATAGATTTCATACCATAGAAAGCAAAAGACCACAGAGATATACTCTGTTTTAATAATAGTCTAGTACATCTTGGCTATTTTGAGGCTCAGGATAATTCTGAATTTAGTTAGAGAACATGTCCTTAGATTCAAATAACCTATGCGTAGGAGCTCAGAAAATCTAGATGCTAGTGGCACAGGCTCAGAATTGCTGACTTCCCACTATCTCATTCTGCCAGCGTGGCAGGGTAAAGAACCTGTCAATTGAGTCTTTACCATCACTATTTGGGGATCAGTTAAACATCAGAGCTCAGTTTTTGTTATTGTCCTGGGATATTTAAGCCATGTTCATGGCAAACGGGAAAGAAACAGATCCAAAAGTTCTTCAAAACTTCTTACCTGCTGGAATGTTGACTTTCTCCCTAAATTAAAAATCCATTCTGATACAGCAATTTTCAAACATATTTATTTTTAGCAGCAGACCCTTGTAAAAATGAAAATTTGACACAGAATCTCAATACGCAGAAACTAAACAGATAAGAAATAGAAGTAGGACTAGTTGAAAAGCCTCTTAATGTACCCCAGAGATGACCTCCAAAAGCAATAGGGCTCCCCAGAACCATCGTCAACTAGGTGGTTCTGTCTGCGGTTACACCAGATGGAACCCCACCCAGCCGCTCCCAGGCTCGTGACTCCCTAGGAGTCAGGATTGACTCACTGAACAAGCAATTATCAAGTGCTTCTGTTTGCCAGGCGCTGGGATAGATCCTGGGTACGCACAGCGATGAGGAAGGCTAAACCCCCATGCTTGAAGAATTTACATAACCTAGAGCAGAACTGCTTTCCAAACTTTAGGGAACTTTCTGACTGGTGGGTGGCTCGTTAAAAATACCTATTTCTGAGATATAGGCATTTTATCCCAGAGATGTCAATTACAAAGGAAAGAGGTGGAGCTTAGGAATCTGCCTCTTTAATGAGTATTAATCTAGTGGGAGAGACAGAAACACAAACAAGTACAGTCATTATAAAAAAATGTGCTGAGAGTAATGATGGAGGTATGTGGGAGCAATTACGGGAGGAGAAGGAGTGAGGAGCACCCAAGGGGGTGAGCAAACAAAGCTCTGGAAGTAGTTCCACACAGAAGAGGTGGATAGGACAAGCAGGAATTGTCTGGGTGTGGCGGCGGCACCGTTCTGAGGGGCCAGATAGGAGCACGTTGAAGTAACCCAGAAGGGAAGTGAACGGAGTCAGAGGTCAGTGGGGATGGTAGCTAACAATGATAAGGGCTGACACTTATTGTTACTGCCCACAAGTCACTGTACTAAGGACCTCACGTATGTTCTCATTTCATTCTCACAAGTCCTATAGGGTGGGTACCACTAGAATCCCCATTTCATAGATGATCCAATACTGACATTTGCCGAGAGTAAGCAATGTGCAGAAGGGGAGTCAGGTCTGGAACCCAGGTTTGTTTGTCTTCCAATCTATGCCTCCAACTCTAACTGTTAAATCATACCATCTCTTAAAGCATGTGGAAGAAGGGATGGGTTAAAACAATCTGTAAGAGGTAAATTCCGAAGGACTTGCTGACCGATTGGGTGTAGGTTAAGGGATTACTCTAGCTTGGGGTGCCTAGGTGATGCCATCCATGTACCTGGAGAGTGAACCCTGGAAGAGGAATTTGCTTAAGGAAGATGCTTTGGCCATGATGAGTTTGAGGTGGGGACCTAGAGACTACTTCATGGGTAACTGGACATATGGGTCTGAAGCTTGGGATAGAAATAAGATAGAGATACAGGTTTGGGAGTTAGTAGAAACCAAGAAACTTGGTCAGCTCACTTGGGAGAAGGTGTAGATGATTCTCTCTCATCGATGTTTCTAACTCTCTATCCCTCTCTCTTCCTCTCTGTGAAAAATCAATAAAATATATTTTAAAAAGAAAGAAAGAAGTAGTTATTTTAAAAATAAATGAATAACATATTTTTATATGTTAAAACTACGAGAAAACAGTAGAACACACGGGAAGAAGAATCTGCAAAGCAGAGAGACAGAAGGAATATGACAGAGTGGTTGAGTGTCGTTGAAACCAAGGGGCAGAGTTTCAAATGTAGCAGAGAAGTCTAGAAAGAGAAGGACTGACAGTACCCCTTAGACTAGAAAATGTGACGGTTTAATGATGATCCTAATGAGGGCAGTTTCAGGAGCCCATTCCAGTGTACTGTGGAATAGATAAGGGGTAAAAAGGTGGGAAGAGGCCTGCCGGTTTGGCTCAGCATCGTCCTGTGGACTGAAGGGTCTCAGATTAGATTCTAGTCTAGGACACATGCCTGGGTTTCGAACTCAATCCCCAGTGTGGGGCATGAAGGAGGCAACTGATCAATGATTCTCTCTCATCATTAATGTTTCTCTCTCTTTCTCTCTCTCTCCCTCTTCCTCGCTCCCTCTCTTCCTCTCTCCCTTTCCCTCTCTCTCTCTCTCCCTCTCTGAAATCAATAAAAAATATATATATACTTTTTTAAAAAGTGGGAAGAGCAATCGTGGACTCTCCCTCTGAAAGGTTTAGGTGAGAAGTAGGGAGAATATGCATAGCGTTTATAAGGGGATGTAGTAGCTGAAAGACATCTTTCCAATGCTTCACACACACACAGGTTGGCACTTAACACTATCAACTTCGAGAATGGCATGCCTAATCCATCCTTTCCCTTGATGCTTCTGAAATGAGAGAAACGACCCTGGTTCTCAAGCCAACAACATGCAGAATAGGCACTTCAGCCAAAGATAAAAGTTAGGGATGACTTTTGCTCCTGAATTCTCCATTCCTTGGAAATCTTTCCTTAGTTCCCACACCTACTTTGACAAGACCATGCTGAGCTGGCTTCCTGTGAGAGGTTTAACCAACAGCAGACTCTATCATCCCATCTTTTTTTTTTTTTTATGTTTTATTAGTTCTTTTACAGAGAGGAAGAGAGGATAAAGAGTAAGAAACATCAATGAGATGTTTCACATTCCCCACCAGGGATGTGCCCGCAACCAAGGTACATGCCCTTGACCGGAATCGAACCTGGGACCTTTCAGTTCGCAGGCCGACACTATCGACTGAGCCAAACCGGTTTCAGCTATCAATCCATCTTTGCCTGCTAGCTATTGGAGAAAAGACTATATCCTGTGCTTAGTTTAAAGGCCAGTCACCCTTTGACTGGCATCTTTCCAGTTCTAACAGAGACCATAAAACTGAAACAACAAAGACTGCTGGGTGTCACCAAAGCTGATTCATGTGTCACCTGGCCGTGAGCATATGTGTCTGTCTCGGCTGCTTCTCAGAGTGCACTGCTGTGTCTGGTAATTGTGCTGGGGTGCACGGGGGATCTGCCCCGCACAGTGTGAGCGGGCTTTCTCTCTTAAGTAGTCCTATGGAATATGAACATTGTGCTGTCAAACATTTAATTAAAAACAATAAATCTTTGCCGAAACTGGTTTGGCTCAGT
Organism: Pipistrellus hanaki; assembly: GCF_964339955.1. Classification (NCBI taxonomy): domain Eukaryota; kingdom Metazoa; phylum Chordata; class Mammalia; order Chiroptera; family Vespertilionidae; genus Pipistrellus; species Pipistrellus hanaki. Next base: position 62,131,780 of record NC_140508.1, read on the forward strand.
GGACAGAGCGTCGGCCTGTGGACTGTAAAGGTCCCAGGTTCGATTCCGGTCAAGAGCATGTACCTTGGTTGCAGGCACATCCCCAGTGTGTGTGTGTGTGTGTGTGTGTGTGTGTGTGTGTGTGTGCAGGAGGCAGCTGATCAATGATTCTCATCAATGTTTCTAACTATCCCTCTCTCTTCCTTTCTATAAAAAGTCAATAAAATATATATATTTTAAAATAATAATAAATCTTTGCCTATCTTAGTGGTGGGTGATTTCTCCTTTGTTTTCTGCAAAACCCAAGCAAGAAAAACAAATCAACCCTCCTGATCCATTTGGGATGAGCACGGGTACAGATTGGTGAAGCAGCCCAGGCCTCGGGCTCCTCTAAGGATCCACACACAGAGGCAGAGTCAAGGGGGAGATGTTTTTGTTTTGTTTTCAAGTTGAGAAACTTGACCACGTTATAATCAAGGGTGGGATGTGGGGTGAAATGACCAGTGGGTGGAGGAAATAGAAACTGTAGAAGGGAAGAGTAGTGGAGCAGGTGCCCGCAGAGGGGACCGAGAAGAGTGGGGTGGTTGCCTGAGACTAGAGGTGGGAAGGGTGTGTGGCCAGGGTCTAGATCAGGACAATAGGTACTGTGTTTTGGACACTTGCTATGTATCTGATACCATACTAGGCGTTGACACCCATTTGTGGTCAATTCAACCACTCTACAGAGACTGGGTCTTAGACAAGTTAAGCAACTTGCTCAGGTCATACAATTAGTACTCGGTTACCCAGTGTCAGACCCAAGAGCCTTTGTCCCAGGGAGGCCCGAAGACAATGGGAGAAGTGGGGAGTCAGTGAGGAGGCTGGGGGAGAAAGCTAACCAGGGGCTAGTGAAGTTTCCAGCGAGGCCTAATGAAACAGGACACCTGTCATTCCCTGTGCGATAATCTGTCAGATTGTGGTTTTTCTCCAGTAGCACAGAGTGCTTGGGCTGGAACCAGAGGAGGCATATTGCAGACTGTCCTGCATAGGTGGGAGAGAACTGGGGGTCAATTCTCTGTGAGCTGTGTTCCGGAATGCGGAGGTTGGGGGGTTGGAGGCAGAAAGGTCTGGAGGAACTGGTGGAATGGAGGAGGCTGGAGATGGCTATGAGGTTGAAGAGCAGGTGTGTGGTACACATGTGGTGGTGCACACAGGAAGGGCCTGAGTCTGTGCTAAGAGGGGCGGTGTATAAGGCCCTTCTCAGCATGGCTCCTAACTTTCTTTCTTTCTTTTTTGTTTAATCATGAGTTCTTTGTAAAGCACATTAGCTTTTTTTTAAAAAAATATATTTTATTGCCGAAACTAGTTTGGCTCAGTGGCTAGAGCGTCAGCTTGCAGACTGAAGGGTCCCAGGTTCGATTCCGGTCAAGGGCATGTACCTTGGTTGCGGGCACATCCCTAGTGGGAGGTGTGCAGGAGGCAGCTGATCCATGTTTCTGTCTCATGAATATTTCTAACTTTCCATTGCTCTCCCTTCCTCTCTGTAAAAAAATCAATAATATATATTTTAAAAGTACACACACACACACACACACACACACACATATATATATATATATATATATATATATATATATATATATATATATAATTGCTTTTTTTTTTTTTTTTTTACAGAGAGGAAGGGAGAGAGATAGAGAGCTAGAAACATCGACCAGTTGCCTCCTGCACACCCCCTACCGGGGATGTGCCCGCAACCAATGTATATGCACTTTACCTGGGAATTGAACCTGGGACCCTTGAGTCCGCAGGCCAACGACGCTCTATCCACTGAGCCAAACCGGCTTCAGCATGGCTCCTAACTTTCTAGCTTCAACTCCTGCCACTTCTTTCTGGGACCCCCACAATCCAGCCTCACAGGTGACTTGCAGCCCCCCAAGAGCACTGTACCTCCTCATACTTCTGGGCTTCTGCATATTCCGTTCTCTTTCTCTGGAAGATGCTTCCAGAACAAGCACGGAGGAGCAGTTCCCCAATCGGCCCCTACAGCGGCGTCCCGCATTCCTATTTTTAGGCGCTGCGGCTTGCACAGTCACCTGACACCCAAGCTGGCGGCTCCCGAGAGCGCCTCGCCCAGACCACGCCCCCTCTGCATCCAGGCCACGCCCCGCGGCATCCCGGCCCGCCCAGGCCACGCCCCCGCAGTACTGAGACCGGAGCCGCCGGCAGCTCCGGGTCTGGAGCCGGGACCCCGCGCGCGGCGGCGGGTGCCGGGCGGCGATGAAGATCTGGAGCTCGGAGCACGTGTTCGGGTGAGGTCGGGCTGCGGGCCGCCGCGGGCTCCGGGCCGGCGCCGGCACTGCCCCCGCGCCGCTGCGGGAGGCCGAGGAAGGCCGGACCCCAGACCCGGCCCTCGCAGAGCCTCCCCAGCCTGGCGTGGACCGTTCCCTCCGCGGCCTCGGCTTCCCGGAAAGGGGCGCAGGCTTTGTCCCTGCGAGGGGCGCCGTCCGCTGTTGGATGGAGTCGCCGCCCGGCCGGCGGAGGCCGTGGTGGGATTCCTGAAGCGCCGGGGAGGGGGTCGGCCTTTCCCTCCGCGGCCGGAGGAGGACGGAGCCCGGGGGTGCATCTCAGCTGGTCCTGTGAGGCCCGGGCGCCCTCCGGGGTGCGCGCCCCCAGCGGGGCGGCCGCGGCCGGAGGGGACCGTCAAGGTGACAGTACTCAACCCCCCCCCCCCCCCCAGGCCTGACCTCGCCCGCACCCCGTTCTCCTCTGGGGCTGGGGGCGTGCGGGCCTGGGGGAGCAGAGGCCTCACTATGCGGTCCGCAGATCACGAACATGAAGCGTGTTGTATAAACGAAGGGTCCACGGCTGCCCAGGAGCTCGGGAGGAGGCAGATGCGGAGGAGGCAGTGGGGGCTGTGGCACGGGGTGCACTTGTGGGCATGGGAGGCCTCCAAGCTAGCCTGGGGAGCTGGGAGCGATTAAAGGTGCCTTCGTGACCTGGGTGGTACCTTCGTCTGAGTCATTTATCTGTGACCCTTGACCCTCTGAAGTCATTCTTTAATATCTCTTAAAGGAATAAAGATTTTTAAATATCCCCAACTCCACTTAGAAAAACTATAATTTAAAAAGAAAAATTTAATTTTTTTTTTTTTTTCACTTCATGGAATGGAATTGTCATCCTTTGGCGTTTTAAATGTAAAATTATAATTAAAAATTTATCAGGTTAGAACCTCAAATTATTTTTAATGAAATCCTTAGACTTGATGAGATCCAATCTTAGTGTTGATTTTTTATTCTCAGTTCTCCCAAGGCTGGGACATAACTGGCAGGGCTAGATGCAGAGGGGAGACTGGAGCCATTGCATCCTGTAGATGCCTGGGCAGGGGGGCTGTTTCGTCATGGAATAGTTGACAAGGACCGCCCTGGAAGTTCATGAAATGTTGACAGACAAGCAGAAGTGAGTTATCAACTGTGAAAAGTCACTACTGATAAAATTCACTGATTTGAAGTGTCAATTCAATAGCTTTTAGTAAGTTTAGAGCTGTACAGCCGCCACCACAGGCCAGTTTTAGAACATTTCCATCCCCCCACAAAGTCCCCTCGTGCCCATCTGCAGTCAGTCTTCGCTCCCATTGCCAGCCCTTCTGTTTCTATAGATTTGCCTTTTCTGGACATTTCATATAAATGTAATCACACAGCATGTGGTCCCTTGTGTCTGTCTTCTTTCACTTAGCATAATTTTTAAAAAATATATGTATTTTATTGATTTTTCACAGAGGGGAAGGAAGCGGGATAGAGAAACATCAATCAGAGAGAAACATCCATCAGCTGCCTCCCGCACACCTCCCACTGGGGATGTGCCCGCAACCAAGGTACATGCCCCTGACCAGAATCAAACCCAGGACCTTTCAGTCCGAAAGCTGAGGCTCTACCCACTGAGCCAAACCGGCCAGGGCTCTCTTAGCATAATTTCATTGAGGTTCATTTGTGTGGTATCCTGTATCAGTACTTCGTTACATTTGTATTCCTGGCACCCTGCCAGTGCCTGCCAGATAGTAGGTGCTCAGTGAGGAGCTGAGGGGTCTTGCTGAGATTAGATGCCATTTCAAAAGGAGGGTGGCTCCCCGCCAAAGAACTTGGCCAACACCAAGCCGCTGTGGACTGGCACTGCTCCCCGGCCATTGATTTTTGAAGTTAAAAGCAAAGGGCTGTGATGGAAACTGACAAACGTGGAGTGCAGCTGGCCAAGGACAGTGCGGGGTAGGCCCTGTGGCTGCCGGGTTGCGAGTGGCAGAGTCGTGTGCGGTGGCACAGCACAAAATAGGAGCCCAGCTTTCTGCCTGGGCTGACTGTGGAGCTCTCCCCTTGCTTAGTCCGTCAAAAATCACCAATTAATTTCTTTCTTTGAGGGTTATAGATTTCTTTATATATGTGTTTCCTTTATATATTTGTTGTACTGTCAGATACATATTTGACCAAGAAAATTAATAAATTTGCTCTGGAAAGGCAAGAAATAATTAGGCACACAACCTTTTGATCATATCAAGGTTTCTTTCTTAGTCCACATGGCATAGAAGCCCCAGGGCCTGGAGAGCAGGCCCAGCAGAGAGCCATCTAAACATGCCTACAGAAACGGAGACCCGTGGAGAAAGGCGTCTACATTTAGTGTGTGTAACCTACACAGGGTTTAAGATTGTCTAAATAGTAATGAAAAAGGTAGGACTGACATATAAAAATATGGAAAGGGGCATCTGAAAGTTAGTCGGTTTATAAACTTCATCCTCACGGCATGGACTTGGGTTTCAGGGAGACCTGTAAACCTTCAGGAGCAGGGCCAACACAAGTGGATTTCTGGCAGAGATTCAAGGCCATATACTCTGAATTCTAACAGCTACCAGGAAAGGTCTCTAGTAGGTAATGTTCATCTCAGGGAATTAAGGGCTCTGGAGGACATGATGTCCTAAAACAAACTTGCTTTCTAGCCAAGAGCAGGGAAAAGAATGCCCCTCCCCCCACTTTTTTTTTTAATAAGCAATTGAGCATTACAGATAAGAGTTGAAGCACACACTCCCAGTGTTGTACCCCCACCCTCTCTCTCCACAGGCAGACAGAATTATGAATTTGGGGGTATCCCTCTGAAGATATTCCATTTGACTACATCTATGTGGGCATGTTTTTATTGTTTTAAAATAGAAATCAGTGACATCAGATATATAGATTTTTAAAAAATTTCCCTTTCCTCTCAACAGTATGGTTTGGAGATCTGTGTGTCTTGTGTATGTATACACACACGTATATGTATCATAGCTATATAATATTCCATTGTATGAATGTGTTGCAGTTTATTCTTTTTCTTATTGAAAGAACATCATTTCCCCCCTTATTACACATCATACTGCAGTGACCAGCTGTGTATATATTTTTGGTCCACTTAATCAGGGACGCACTTAGGCCAGCAATTCTCAAACCCTTCAGCCTCCTGACTTCTTTATTACCTAAGAAAATATTGGGAAACCCAAACAGTTTTTGTTTATGTGAATTATAGCTATCCGTATTTACCATATTAGGAATTAAAACTGACAAATCATATTTATTTATGAATTAAAATGAACCATAAACCCATCACATGAACATAACATTTTTTATTTTAAAACCCCTGTATTTTCCAAAATGCCCCCAAAATTAGTAAGAAAAGTGATACTATTTTTATGCAAATTTCTATAGTGTCTGACTTGATAGATTCTATTAAATAGAAGGTGGCTTGATATTCATATCTTGCTTCTGCATTCAGTGTTTAGAGTATTGTTTTGTTTGAAGCATGTGAGTAAAACCCAGCCTCACACAGTGTGTGAATAAAACACTGGAAAAGGTAGGAGTATTTTAATAGTCTTTTAAAGTAATTGTGGCTATTTTAAAAAATATATATTTTTTATTGATATTTTACAGAGAGGAGGAAGGGAGAGGGAAAGAGAGCTAGAAACGTCGATGAGAGAGAAACATCGACCACCTGCCTCCTGCACACCCCCTACCGGGGATGTGCCCGCAACCAATGTACATGCCTTTGACCGGAATCGAACCTGGGACCTTTCAGTCCGAGGACCGACGCTCTACCACTGAGCCAAACCAGCTTCGGCTAATTGTGGCTATTTTTGTTACTACAACAAAACTAATGTAAAATCTGAAACCATAATGACCAGAGTAATTGGCCTGTCCAACATTTTAAATGAGCCTCTCACTGTTGTGTGATTCTGTGGCATCTGGCACTGCTCATTGGGAGCATATGGGTTTCCCCGGTGACAATATGGGGCGCCATGGGAGTGCATACAAGTTTTTGAAATTTTCACCCAAAACCCAAGTTTTATCTTTGGCAACAAATACTATCAGTTGTTTTCCTTGAAGTGATGGGCCCATTTAATTGGTTTTTGAGAAAATGTCTGCCAGATAACCAAAGCTAGTACAAGTGATGGGCATGGAAGGAAGAAGCCAGCTGGGCCCACCACCCCCAGCTGCCCAGCACTTCCCGGCCTCCTGAGACAGTAAATGTCCATTGAGTGAAAAAGACGAACCATGTCTTAGCAGCATCGTGGAGCCGTGTTGGCCTTGCAGACCGCCTGAAAGAGTGTGGGAACCGCTGGGTGTGTGAGGTGGGCCGCGCTCAGATGTGGGCCCAGAGTTGCTTAAGTAGGGTGCAGGTGACTTCGCCTTGTTTGGGCTACCCTCATCCTTATTTTAAAAAAATGGCTGTTATGGAAATTTCAAAAGTATGAAAAGGGAAGACTAGGATGACGAGGCCCAGGGCCACCTTCCAGGTCGACAGCTCCCCTCTCGCAGCCAGTCTGGTTTCACGTGTCCCCACCTACTGTTCTTTCCTCCAATTTGTTATAGGCAAATCCCAGACGTCCTGTCATTCCATCCCAGCCCCTGTCTCTACACCAGGGGTCTTCAAACTACGGCCCGCGGGCCACATGCGGCCCGCAGAGGAGTCTGATCCGGCCCGCCAGGTTTTTTGGGCAGTGAGCGCAGCCGAGGTGTTACAGTAGGAATTAGTAGTTCATATAGTCCGGCCCTCCAGCTCTCTGAGGGACCGTGATCTGGCCCCCACTTTAAAAAGTTTGAGGACCCCTGCCACCCTCACTATGCATAGAGCGGGCCTTGGTTATTTTATGTCTTCCCGCTTCCCAGTGTGGGTAGGGAATGAGGCCTCCCGCCTCCCTGGTGCCAGCTCTGCCCTCAGTTCAGCCGCCCTGCCGTGGGGCACAGAGGCCGAGCGCCCTGGGGATGGGTTCCCACCCCACCATGGCCACCGCGAGCCAAGCCTTTACTCACTGCAGCAGTGCAGGCAAGAGTGAGAGATGGTGCCGCTCCCTCGTGCTGTCACCCCATGGCACAGCAGGGGAGGGCGGGTGGCAGGCCAGGGATGGGGAGAGTTGTCTCCCTGCGCAGAAGCCCTAAGCTAACGCTTTTACCTCTCTGAGGACTGGAGGGAGGGTGGGAACAGGAAAAGTGTGGAGCCACAGGGAAGGAAAGAGCCTGGGCCAAGGCCCCAGTGTGAGGAGGCGTCTGGTCTGCGAGGCCTCTGGACTGGGGATGCCCACCAGGTGAGATGAGCATGCGCGCAGCTGCCAGGCTCCTCAGTTGTTGTTGTTCTTGTTCCTGTTCCTGTTGTTGTTCTTGTCATTGTTCTTGTTCTTGTTCCTGTTCCTGTTGTTGTTCTTGTCATTGTTCTTGTTCTTGTTCCTGTTCCTGTTCCTGTTCGTGCCCCAGGTTCCTGGCTCAGCCGGTGGCAGAGCCTTCTGATTGCCTTTGGTTGGCTCAGCAGGATCCCAGGACGCAGGATTTAGGTGGGAGCTGGACTCCTGATACGCATTAGTTGGATATGCCTTCAATTAGAACCAAAAGGAAAAACTCGATTCGGTTCACTCTGGCACACTGCACCTCTGGCTCCCAGCGCCGCTCTGGTACCCGCTGCAAAAGGCTTGCTTGCTCATGCCAAGATTGTCTTTCCCTCCAGCCACCCATGGGACACGGTCATCAAGGCCGCCATGCGGAAGTACCCGAACCCCATGAACCCCTGCGTCGTGGGAGTGGACGTGCTGGAGCGCAGCGTGGACCGCCGCGGCCGGCTCCACAGCCACCGCCTGCTCAGCACCGAGTGGGGGCTGCCCGCCCTCGTGAGAGCGGTGAGCCCGCAGCCGCCTGCCCCGCTGCCCCTGCCCCGCTGCCCCTGCCCCGCACCGCCCTGCCCCTGCACCGCCCTGCCCCTGCACCGCCCGGCCCTGCCCCTGCCCCTGCCCGGCCCTGCCCCTGCCCCTGCACCGCCCGGCCCTGCCCCTGCCCCTGCCCCGCCCCGCCCTGCCCCTGCCCGGCCCTGCCCCTGCACCCCGGCCCTGCCCCTGCACCGCCCCGCCCCGCCCGCACGGCTGTGCTCCCACTACACCTGCATCCCCCGGCTGCACCCCCTCCGCCCCAGCGGGCACCATCTGCAGGAAATGACTCCCTTCCCTCAGAGCGCCCACTCGGGATGTCCAGGCAGCCCGAGAGATGGTCTGTTCCCCTGCAGACGGCACAAAACTGTCCGTCTCCGTGGGCCCGACACACCCCCTGACACGTGGCGTGGCTCCGCCCTCGGCCCCCCGCCGGCACAGAATCCCCTCCGGCCTCGCTTGGGCTGCTGAAATAAACACCACAGGTTTGGGGGCTTAAACCACAGACATTTGTTTCCTCTGTTTTCGAGGCTGGAGGTACAAGAGCAAGGTGCCGGCAGGGCAGTTTCCTCTGAGGACGTGAGGGATGGGTCTGCTCCAGCTTCTCCTTGGCTCAGAGACGCCTGCCCGCCCACCACCTCCTCACATACTGGGCCCTTGCCCACCCGGAGCTCTGCGTGGCACCCTCCCTCCCTCCCAGGCTCTGCCGCTGGCAGAGGGCCTTCTCTGCACTCCTGCCCCCCACCCCCATTTTCCTTTACATCAAAGCATTCATTACACTCAGACACTCAGGTCCACTTGAAGTCATTCATTTGTCCAGCGTCTCTCCCACCTGCTGGGACAGAAACCTGAGGGTACCGCGCAGGTTCATGGCGCACCCCCACCCGCGTACAAATGAGTAAATGACACGGCGTTTTGTGTTTGATGCTACACAATGACATTGTAACATTCCATTATGCTGGTTTTGCTTTGTCTTTTAGATTTTGGGGACCAGCAGGACTTTAACATACATCAAAGAACACTCTGTGGTGGACCCAGTGGAAAAGAAGATGGAGCTTTGTTCCACCAATGTAAGCAATGGCCTAAGCTGGGAGAGGTGGTTGGTATGGCGTGGTGGTGGTGCGTAACGGCTTCCTTTACCTTTATGTCCAGCCCACCTTTGGTCTGAGCGATCGCTTGTTTCTCATAGGTGAACTTATTTAGTAGGACGTTATTATCTTTTTAACCCAGTACAGTGTCTAGAAAATGCACGTAATGATGAACTGTCACAAAGTGAACACATCTATATAAGCAGTGGACAGATCGAGAGACAGAATGTGTCCACCCTCCCCCATCCCTTGTTCCTTTCCAGAATCGCCAACCCCCCTACCCCCAACCTCTATCCCAGTGGTCGGCAAACTCATTAGTCAACAGAGCCAAATATCAACAGTACAACGATTGAAATTTCTTTTGAAAGCCAAAGTTTTTAAACTTAAACTTCTTCTAATGCCACTTCTTCAAAATAGACTCGCCCAGGCTGTGGTATTTTGTGGAAGAGCCACACTCAAGGGGCCAAAGAGCCACATGTGGCTCTCGAGCCGCAGTTTGCCAACCACAGCTCTATCCTGACTTCCATTGGCAAGGGTGATTTTTAGCAGTAGTTTCATTTTTCTTTGGACTTAGCAGAAATTTTAAAGGCAATTTTCCTCCTTCACTCCCTCTCACTTCTCTCAATTAAGAAACTGTACTTTGGCTTAATGCATACTCAAAAACATGTTGGGGAGGATGCATCGGCTCGGCACACGGTGTACTTCATGAAAGCTCACTGTGGACGTGTCTCTGTGTGCTGGAAGGTTGGGTCCTGAACCACGTGCAGTGTTGGCATACCATCCCTGACCTTCCCCTCGTCCCAGGCAGCCCCGCTCACTGTGTGAAGTCACAGGGAGCCATTGGCCCGCTGACAGTTCACATATTCCGTTTTCTCTCCTCCACTTGGAAATTCCACTCCGTCCTTCACGAAAGTTTAGTTTCCAGTAAAGAAGGATTGTTCATGCTCCGGTGAGGCCCAGTGGGAAGGAGATAGGGTGTGGCGCAGGACAGTTGTGAACCCGTGTCCTGAAATTATCACGGAATGGTGGTAGGACTGCGTATGTTCCTGACTAACCTTTTCTGGGTCCCACATGCCTTGCCTTGAAAAGAAAAAAGAACAAACCTCACAGTATTGTTATGAGGATTAATGTAGGGAAATAAGGTTTATAAAGGCATAAAAATATTGCACATAGAAAGATAATAGCTAATCGGAGTTTCATTGTTAATGTTGATATTTTCATACACTGTATTCACTGTAACTAATGAGCTTTTGACTACTCTGTACTCAATAGCAGGAAGGAGATTTCCCTGCTAACCACTCTGCCAGAACAGAGGCCAGTCTACGGAGCACCATAAAAGATTATTACATGAGCAAAGTATTGATATAAGTGCTTTAAGTTTATCATTGCTGGAAGATTGTATTGCCTTGGACCACTTGAACTTAAAAAAAAAAAAAAAAAGGTCTTATATTGGAATTGGCTCTTTGGTAAGAGAGTAAATTGGGTCAAACAAAGACGAAATTCCATTGGCCAATATGGCAGCCATATGTGGCTATTTCCGTTTCAATTAATTAGGAATAAGTGAAATTAAAAATTCAGTTCCCCTGCACACTAACCACATTCCAAGTGTACACTGGCCATGCATGTTTAATGACTTCGACAATGAACAGCTCAGAGATAGAACATTTCTAATATATATATTTTAAAAATATATTTTTTTATTGATTTCAGAGAGGAAGGGAGAGGGAGAGAGAGAGAGAAACATCAATGATGAGAGAATCACTGATCGGCTACCTCCTGCCCCACTCTGGGGATTGAGCCCGCAATTCAGGCATGTGCCTAACTGGGAATTGAACCGTGACCTCCTGGTTCATAGGTTGAGCATCAACCACTAAGCCACATTGGCTGGGCAGGACATTTCTAATATTATATAAAATTCTGTGGGACCGTGCTATTCTACAACTCCAGTTTTCAAATAGTTCTTAATAGAAAATATTAAAAATGTACTTGGGGAAACTAGTTGGTTTACAGGACACAGCACTGAGGAGATACCTCTATACCTTGCTCTCACAGTCTGTGCAGACCTAGCATGCTGCCCTGTGAAACCCCAGGACACTGTCCCAAAGCCAGAGCCCGCCCCTGGTGGGCGAGAAGCTTCCCGCTGTTTACCTGCATGCTAACCCAGGAATATGTTGTCCTTTTTTTGCTGAGGGTTTGGAAGTTTGAAAATACAAGTTCTCTCACTATCCAAAAGTCCAGTGTTCCTATAAAACCTTAGGTAAGCCGAAATGGTGTCGAGTGAAGAAGCGGTTTCATGAGGACACACCCTGGTCAGGATGTACAAAATAAACGGAGGGAAAGCACAGATGCTCACCGACAGCTCGCAGCTCCACTGGGGCTTGCTGCTGAGATGCTAAGTGTGGCTCCTGAATGCTGTTTTTGCTTGTCACCTTTTCTCATAAAAGCAAAGACCCTCTTCAAGTTTCTATCAGTTAGCAAATGGTTTCTATCAGGGACTAATGTAGGTCTTTCCTAAAAGCAAAGTAGCATATGCAAACTTTTGAAAAAGCGGGGGCTCCCTGTCCCTGCAAGGCCAGGCCCCGCTCAGATGGGGGTGGAGAGAGGCCGGTGACAGCCGCCAGGATCGGTTTCCATGGGACCTAATACGGTGGCGCCTTCTGAGCCAAAAGGTTTCTTCCGTTCCGTGTTGGGGATGGAAGAGTGTGGCCGCTGGTTTGGGAAGAAATGGAAGAGAAGCAGAACCTAAAGCCATTGTTCCTTTTCTTTAAGATCACGCTCACAAACCTGGTGTCGGTGAACGAGAGGCTGGTGTACACCCCCCATCCGAAGAACCCTGACATGTACGTGGTCTTGCCCGGCTCCACACGGTGAACTCCGAGTCGGGGCGGGGGGGGGCCTCCCTCCCCAGGGCAGCTCAGCCTTGTGCTTCTTGCTCCCCTGTAGGACGATGCTCACCCAGGAAGCCATCATCACCGTGAAGGGGATCAGCCTGGGGAGCTACCTGGAAGGCTTAATGGCCAACACAATATCATCCAACGCAAAGAAGGTACGGCTCTCCGTCCGCCCTGGGTGTGCTCCGGCTGTTAGGGGCCAGGGGAGGCGGGTGGACACAAGGGCCGTGTCCATGCGTGCTGGGCCCGCTGTCTAGTTTAGCTCGTCCGGCTGCACATGCTCCACATTTACATTCAAAACTGGAAGGTGAGCCATCTGAGGGAAACGAGTAGGGGAAAGCCAGCCGAGGCGAAAAGCTGAAATAATCGGCTCAGCTATTAAACAGACTCCACACATCAAAATGCTGAGTGTTTACATCATCAGGCAGGGTATTGGGGGTTTTCACCGGTTTCCTATTGAATAGGCCTTGGGTAGCTTTGGCCCCACCTCTCCGTCTGCAGGCTTTCCCTGGAGGCAGCTGGCCTCTGGCGGCCCGGGAGGGAGCTTGGTGGGGGTGAGAGGAGGAAGGAGGCACCCGGAGCCGTCCTGCCGGGTGCCCGGGCGGAGGCTCAGCCCCAGGGACGCTCCCGGGGCCCAGGCTGCCTTCCTCTGCAGCAGGGGAGAGAGCTTGGACGTGTGCAGGTTCGAGGTGATGCCTGCCGCCCACGAGGGCAGGGCCTGGGCTTTTCGCCCGAGCTTCCTTCACAGGCTCCCACCTTCCCCGGTGTCCTCCCTCTGCTCCCACCCTGGCTCTCCCCCCCTCCTGTGTCTTCATAGTGAGAAGCGATGCCTCTGTTGGTCATCCGTTAGCTGCTGCCTGAGCCGTCCCTCCCTTCCTACCGCGCTTAAGTCAGATCCCAGCGGAAAACCGCTTTTGCTCGCATTTAGTCTAGAAGAGCCAGTCTGCCCCACTGTTTAGAGAAATCCAGACCTGAGAAACGAATGCCGTCGCTTAGCTCGTTCAGGGAAGGTGAAACCACAGGGCCCGACACCGCAGGCACTGTGTCCGCGAGCCCTCCGCGGTAGGGGGCGGGGTGGGGGGGCAGCCTTACCCGTGAGTCCGGTGTCTGGCTATGGGCAGGCGCCCTCAGGTTTGTGAAAAAACACAGGAGGAACTCAATCCTGGGCGAGCCAAGGCCACCTCAGACCTTTTATGAGACAAACCGGGGTAAACTCAGTGCAGCCAAACACAATTCTTTTACTCACTTACCGTAGGGGTCGAAGGCCTGGTAGAGAATCAGTCCTCCCTCCAGTTGCAGTTACGGTTTGACAGAACCCCTGGTCAATTGGGGAGGTGCCTGGGAGGGCTGGGAGGCCGAGGGTGGGCACAGGAGCGGGGAGCTGGAGTCAGGTCCCCCGGCTTCGGAGCCAGAGCTCAGGGATGACGCCTGGAGCCGGGAGGGGGCTGCCCTTCCCCTCGGCCCACACTCAGGGGGCCTGCGGATGGTGTCCGTGTAGCCAACCTGGGGCGGGAGTTTTAGGCAGAATGCATACCCCTTAATTTTGAACTTGAGACACTGCCTGCTTGCAGGGAAATTGTTACTGTTGTACCTTTAAAACCGGCGTTTAATGCCAGGCTTGCAGCTGCCGCTGCAGGAGGCCGAGCTCTCACACCCTGTTGAAACCCTTCTGTGTTGCTCCAGGGGTGGGCTGCTATTGAGTGGATAATTGAAAATCCTGAAAGCGCTGTGAGCTAACGGGGCCTGCGCCTGCACCTCAGGATCGACAGTGGTAACTACCTCCCTCCTCCCTAAGCCGCCTGAGGACCAGCCGCTGGCCGTCCGCGTGCATGGTGTGCGGGGCGGAGGCGCCCTGTGAGCTGGAGCTGGTGCGAGTCTCCACCCTGTGCTCCGTAGTGGGGAACAGTCACTGGGTCTGTCCTCGTCCTCGTCCAGCTCCTTGTTTCGTGGCAGGATTTGTTTTCCTGGGAAGCCCGAGTGCTTGTCACCTTGCCTCTATGAAGTGCTTGCTTACATCCCTACAACCTGTGCAGAGCACAGGGCGTTTTCACTTGTAGATCCAGACCGTGTTAAAGGCCGAGGTACGGGAGGGTTGTTTCATCGGAGTGGGATCTGAATATCTGCACGTGTTCTTTTTTTTTTTTTTTTTTTTTTAATATATTTTTATTGATTTTGTACAGAGAGGAAGGGAGAGAGACAGAGAGTTAGAAACACCGATGAGAGAGTCATCGATCAGCTGCCTCTTGCACACCCCCCACTGGGGACATGCCCGCAACCAAGGTACATGCCCTTGACCGGAATCGAACCCGGGACCTTTCAGTCCCCAAGCCGACGCTCTATCTACTGAGCCAAACCGGTTTTGGCTGCACGTGTTCTTATAAAGACTCCCCTGGGCCTGGAGCCCATGCTGAGAGCAGAAAGGGGGCCACCTCCTCACTCCCCGCGCTCCAGCCCCGGCCGTGCACCTGCCGCTGGCCGTGTCCTGTTAGTGGCAAAAGCGTCTCGGTGAGCTGCCCACACACCCTTGGCTTCCTAGGTCAGCACTGGCCGGATTGTCAACACGGATTTGACACTCAATGGTCAGCAGTGATCTTGCCATCTCATAAGAAAGTCGAAGTTTCCTGCTGCCTTCCGTTTATGGGGTCCTTACCCTCCTGCCTTGAAACTCCTCACCCTGCGGACTCTCTCCGCTGTGCTGCTCTGGGACCCGCCCGCGGTCAGTCTGTCTGCAGCCTCTGGGGATACATTTGGTGTCTCAGTCGGCAAACCACAGCCACAGGGCTCAGGCCTCTTTAAGAACTTCTTGCTGGTTTTTCTTAAGTCACTGAGGTTTAGGCTTGCCAAACACCTTTACCTTGAACCCAAGGTCATGGTCTGCGGCTGCTCCTCTTTTCTGCCATGGGTGAGGTGACCGCTGGGTGGGCTCGGTGTGTGTGGGCAGCGTGGTGTGTGGGATGGTGTTGGTTTGAGTTGTGGGCTCTGCCACATTCAGTTTCCTCATACACTGGAGCTAAACTGCCTCCATCTTTAATCAGATGCCCAAAAAATCAAAGAGGAAAGAAAGGAAGGAAGAAAGAAGTGAGTCCTGACTACGATCCAAGGGCCCAGTGTGGGAGAGGTGTGGACTCTGCTGGCCTCGCCTCCCGCCTGCTCACAGTCTCCGCCAGGCTCCTCCGAGGCGACCCCAGGACAGGGAGCTCGGCCGGTGCAGAAGGAGAGTGAGACCCGAAGGAGGAAGACCTCTCACAGGAGGAGGACAGGACTTTGTCATCCCGATTGCTGAGTGCGTCCTGGGGGCCGGCCCTGCCTCGGCCCCGCCACCCCCACGCCAGCGCTGAGTCAGACGGTTCTTGTGCCTTTGTCTGTTTTCTCCTTAGCAACGGCTCCCGGCTCCTCCTTGCCAGGTCTTGGGAAAGCACTAAACAGCTTTTCTCTTCTCAGATCAGTGCCCGTTTCCCTCCCGAGCCTCTTAAATAACAGTCTCCACCACCATCCCTTCACACATGTCTGTTACCATCTGCCACTTCAGATGGTGTTGCCATGCACCCTCCTCCTCCCCTCATCGCTGCGCAGATCTGCACACGCAGGGTGGGGCGTGCACCCCGACGGTGACGTGTGGCTGACAGTACGTGAGCCCTCCCGTCAGAGGCAGATGGGTGAGGAGAGCAGAGCTCTGTCCTCGGCTGCACCTGGTCTGTCCTGCCGTCCTGGGACCAGCGACCCCCGTGCTGAAGGCCGGGTCCCTGCGCCCCGTTCGGACCTGCCTCAGGGAGAGCCACCGCTGTCCTGTCAGCTTGACGGCGCTTCCCACATTGGGAGTTTTCATTTTCCCATTTTCAAAAGTAAAATGTGCAGTCTCTTTCAATATCTTTCAAATTATAAAACCTTTAGAGAAGGCCTTCTCCATAAAGGATGGGCAGAACTGTGTTTTATTAGGTATTGCTTTTTGCCTGATAATAGTACTTCCAATCCAACATTAAATTATTGTTATTTTATTAGACTGCTTTTTGCATATAGCGTAAGGCAAAATAGAGTTTTTATGACAAAAACAAACACTCATACCCCTTCTGCATGGCAAGGTTTGCCCCTTCTGAGAGGACTCTGAACTCTTGGCTGTTTCTGCCATTTACTGCTAGATTTCTAAATATATAGGCCTATTCTGCTTTTTTTTTTTTTTGGATTCAATAATTTTAGATGCGGCCTGTTGACTTCCCGTGGTGGTGGATTATTATTTTATCTCTCTTACAGCTTCTCTCCCTCCCCCACTTCCCCAATACAGCTGTGTTGTAATTTATGGTTTAAAGGAACATTCAGAAATACCAACATTTTGAAAATACATTATTATTTTTTACCAAGCCAAATGTAAATACCAGAATTATGTTTTCTTACCTAAGTTTTTTCTCTGGAAGGTAAACTAATCTCATTCTCTTCATCTATTTATTTCTTAAAAGGCTGGCTGAGCCCTTTACACTCTGCAATACCCCGCCACATCGCTGCCCACAGGCGGTCCCTCTCCCGGTTCCCTGGCGCTGCCGCCCCGGGGCCTGGCCTCACTCTCCCGGGGCCCAGCAGCCGCAGGGCTATCTTCACTCCCGGCCCTTCCTTGGCGCCTCCTGTCCGGGGACGTGCCTCCTGGATTCCCTGCCTCTTCCCTTTCCAGTTCCCAAAGGGAAGGACATCTTGTGGTAGCACCGAGGACTTAGCACATCTGAAAATGTCTCTTCTGTTCTCACCCTTCGCTTATGATTCCAGATAAAAAATGCTTTCACTCGAAGGGGAGAGGCATTGCTCCATGGTTTTGCACTCTGGTGCTTGATCTCCGCTGGGGCTTTTTTCTCTCAAAGCTTTTAGGATCTCTTTACCTCTGATCTGGGAAAATGCATACGGCTAAGCCTGGTTTGAAGTGATCTTTTAAAAGTCACTGAGCTGTAGGTGTTAAATTCCTGGTTTTGATATTATACTATAATTATATAAGATGCTGTTAGGGGGAAGAGGGTGAAAGGTGCACGAGGCATTCCTGTGGCATCTTTGCAGCTTCCTGTGGATCTATAATAATGTCAAAATTAAAAGTTAAAAAAATATATAAATAGTGACATCACAGAAAATGGCAGTGGTGGGGCTCCAAGAATCAGTCCCTCCAATGAAACAGCCAATAAGCTGGTGTGATCACTTGTTTGTCAGTTTACTTTGTTCATTAGGTTCCACATATGAGTGAGATCACATGGTACCTGTCTCTCTGGCTTATTTCACTTAGCATAATGCTCTCCAGGTCCATCCATGCTGTCACAAAGGGTAAGATTTCCTCCTTTTTACGGCTGAGTACTATTTCATTGTGTAAATGTACCACAGCTTTTCTACCCACTCATCGACGGATGGACACTTGGAATGCTTCTAAATCTTGGCTATCCTATATAATAAAAGCCTAATATGCAAATCAGCCGAACAGTGGAATGACCCGTCACTATGATGCTCACCGACCATCAGGGGGCAGACGGTCAACGCAGGGTCTGCCCCCTGGTGGTCAGTGCACTCCCACAGTGTGAACACCACCAGGCTGACTGGAATAAGGGGCTGCTCAGAGGGCAGGTTAACAGCTGCTCAGCTGACCAGGATGAGCAGTGTCCCCATAGCTGCCGACCCCTGCAGGCCACGCCCCCACCAGTGCAGGAATCCTGTACACCAGGCCTCTAGTTGTAAATAACGCTGCAATAAACACAAGGGTGCATATATTCCTTCAAATTAGAGTTTGGGTTTTTTTGGATATATTCCCAGAATTGTAATCATTGGGTCATAAAGCATTTTCATTTTTAATTTTTTGAGGAAACTCCATACTGTTTTCCACAGTGGCTGCACCAGTCTGCATTCCTACCAGCAGTGTACTAGGGTTCCCTTTTCTCCACATCCTCACCAACACTTGTTTGTTGATTGATAATAGCCATTCTGATAGGTGTGAAGTGATTTTAATTTGCATTTCTCTGATGATTAGGACATTGAGCATCTTTTTATAAGCCTATGGGCCATGTGTATGTCCTTTTTGGAAAAGTGTCTATTCAGGTCCTTTGCCCTTAAAAAAAAAAAAATCCTCACCGAGGATACGGTTATTGAGTTTTAGAGACATTTCTCTGAAGAAGATGTGGAGAAGAACAAGCATTGACAAAAATGCAGAGAAACTGGAAACTTTGTGCATGCTGGTGGTGTCGCCACCGCATGCCTCATTATATACTCAAAAGTATTGAAAACAGGAAGTACTCAACTATAGGAATGTTCACAGGAGAATTCATAGCTAAAAGGTGGAGATAACCCAATGTTTTTCAACTGATAAATGGATAAACTAAATGTGGCGTATACATGCACTGGAATATTTTTCAGCCTTAAAAAGGCATGAAGTACTGATACATATTACAACGTGGGTGAATCTCTAAGACATGCTGAGTAAAAGAAGCCATGCACAGAAGGCTTCATCCTGTATGACTTCCTTTACACATGGTATCTGTAGTTGGTAAAGCTGTGTAGACACAAAGCAGATAGGTGTTTGCCAGATGGTGGGGAGGCACACATGGGGGAGACTGCTTAATGGGTGCAGGACTTCCTTTTGGAGGAATGGAAATGTTTTTTTGTTTTTTTAATATATTTTATTTTTTACAGAGAGGAAGAGAGAGGGATAGAGAGTTAGAAATATTGATGAGAGAGAATCATTGATCAGCTGCCTCTTGCACAACCCCTACTGGGGATGTGCCCGCAACTCAGGTACATGCCTTTGACCAGAATCGAACCCGGGACCTTTCAGTCTGCAGGCTGACACTCTATCCACTGAGCCAAACCGGTTTCAGCTGGAAATGTTTTGAAATTAGATAGAAGTGGTGGTTGCACGACACTAAATGCACTAAATACCACTGAGGGCATACTTTAAAATGGTTAAGGTATGTGAATTTCACCTCAGTAAAAAATAAGGAAATAGTTTTAAACAAACACACACACACACACACACACACACACACACATATATATATATATATATATATGTGTGTGTGTGTGTGTGTGTGTGTGTGTATATATATATATATATATATATATATATATATATATATATTATATGTATATTAAAGCTGAGGTCAAGTTAAAAAAATCATTGTGTGGGAAAGTTGGGGGCCTCTTGGGTCTGGTAATGATTTACTACTTGATAATTTCTCTACCATTCTCTTATCTTTTACTGGAAGGAAGTCCAGTATTAAGCTTCCTGGATTGATCTTGTAATTTTCTTATTTTTCTCTCCTCTTTTTCTATCTTCTGGGAGGTTTCCTGGAAATTGCATTTTTAATCTCTAAATCTTTGTTGGTTATAGCATCCCGTTCTTGATTCACAGATATAGGGCCTGGCCTCTCCCTGCAGAAATAAACGGTGCAAAGCTCTCCTCTTTCCTCCGCGTCTGCTCCCCGTCCCTTTACATTGGAGGCTCTCCTCTCCTCAGCTGTCAGCCCATGTAGTCCCCAAGCGAAGCGAGCTCTGGGTGCCGGGCAAGGCCACCGCAGCGGGGCTCCCCTCGGGGCTGCCACCACAGGGTGTCCTGCAGCCGTTTCCTTGACCCCCAACTACTTTCCTCTGGAATGGCTGTCTCTCTCCACAAGACCCCTCAGCCTACGGGGGTGTGTGTAGGGCTCCCAGGGGCCTAAGAGCCCAGCTGTGACATCCTCCTCCTCCAGCCTGCCCCTGCCCCTGCCCCTCCCTGCGGGCCCTCCTCTCTGGACACTCCCAGGCTCTGAGTGGCGGTGTCTGCCCCACGGTGCCACGTCACTGCTGTCACTGCTCCGGCCCGTTTCCAGCTTCACGTGGTCGGGGGAGGCTCCTGACCCGACGCGGTTTCTGAGGTTTGTGTTTCTGTTCTTTTCCTTGTAGTTCTATGGACTTTTCGGAGACAAGGGCAGAAGGTCCTTTTCCCACCATCTTGTATCGCCTTTATAAACAATACAAATTTTAAAAATACATAAAAGCCATCCATGTCTGTGATTGAAAGAAAAAAATAGGAGTGTCTGTAGGGTAAAAGCCTCCCCCTGAGAGAGAGAATGGCTGGCCTCTGCCAGCTGACTCCCAGATTTTACAAATGCTTGGTGCATATGGAAGTGTGTGTGTTTTTCTTTTTTCTTCTATTAAACATGGATGGATCATACTGTACGCACTGTTTTGAGTCTGTCTTTTTTTCTGCTTTTAAGCACCATTGTCTTGAAAAGGTCCCTCTTGAGGATTAGCTGTTTAGCACCGAAGTCTCAATTCTTGAGAGATTTGAGGGCTCCTGGCAGATTAGTTCCGGGTTGCAAAGGCGGTGGGTGCAGACAGAGCATCTGGTGCCCTCGTGGCGGGCATCCCGCAGACTCTGCCCGAACCCTTCCTCCAGCGACGACCTCTTGGTCCACCCGTAAGGAGCTCTGTATAACCTCCTGAGGCGATGCTCCAGAGATGGTCATGGACGGAGTTCTGTCCTACAGGGACATGGAGACTGTGGTTTGGGAAACCATGTGTGGAAGCCAGGATGTGTCAGGCAGGCAGTCACCTGATGCTGCAGGACGGGGAAGGTGAGCAGAGGTCCCCGCCAGCTGTGGAGGAAGATGCTTCCCGGGCAGGGGCAGTTGTCCATGTAGGCTATTCGGCCACTTCAGTTTGGGGGAGTGGAGTAAAAATAAGCACATACGTGTGTTTTTTTGTTTTGTTTTGTTTTTTTTTTTAAATCCTCCTAGGCTTTTCATTATAAATAAATGTTGTTTTCCTTAGGGTCAGCCACTAAGTAAGAAAGCAAAGTGATTATTGTCGGAATTTGTTTAGTGTAAAGCAGTTTGGCTTTAGGACATGGTCTGGTTTAGTTCTGGGCATGGCTTCAGTATTTATTTGTGCAACTCCATTTGGAATTCACCATCGGAACACAATGTTTCAGAAGACATTGTGAAAGCTGGGTGCAGATAGCCAGGTGAAATTTAACCTGGACTTCTAAATTAAGAAAATATTCAAAAGCCCAACTTTAACCATATCGTCTTGTTTCATAACGATTGTCTACACTGCTATGGCCCCACAGGTGATTTTTTTACAAGCAGACATTCCCTGCTCAGAGATAAAACTTTCCCAATGGGGACTATTAAGGAGGTCAAATCAGGTTGATCCAGGTCATGCCCAGCTCAAAGTTGAGACTAAGATATGCTTCTGGTCTGAGTGCTCCAGTCTGAATTTTGTGATACAAACCACATGCAGAAATAAATTGTATTTTATTATAAAAATAAAATTTAAAAAATAAGTAAAAGGTAAGAAATAAATGTAGACACAGCCTCAGTGTTCTCTCGCCTGGCATTCACCCTCCTCCCTGGGCCGAGGGGCTGGACACTCACCAGAGGGAACATTTGTGGAAACGCAGCCGAGAAACACAGGAAAGGGACTCGAGAAAGGGAGCGGTGGCTTTGCTACATCTTGGCCTATGGCTTACCTTCACTCTTTTTGTTTTTGGTGGGAAGGTTTTTTGTTTACTAAACAAGAAGTTAATTTAAATCTTTGATATCCTTTTCCCAGAAACCAAAATGTGAGAGTGAAAAAGCGAATGGCTTTCTCACACTCTATAGCCTGACACTCAAATAGAAGTTTCTTGTGAGGTTTGATCCTCAAGTTTGCTGTGATCAGAGAGTCCCCTAGGCTTCCTCAGAAAAGTGCTGTTTCACAGCCGGGCACTGTGGTTTTGAACAGCGGAGCCCGCGGTTGACCTTGGGAGCTGTTAACACTGCTGACCGATCCCAGGCTGTGAGCCCCAGGGGTCCTGCCAGGTCTGGGCTGGGAGCTCACCAGGCCAGAGGGCACTGCCACGCCCATTGCGTGCCTGGCGCTCTGCCCCTGATCGCACAGGACTGGTTTCCTGTTCTCCCTGTGTTGCAGCCGTTCTGCATGCACTTTACTTACCAGCTTTCATTATCTCCCACTGACCACAGCCCTTGGAGTTCATGTAGGAGATGGTTTTTAATGATAGGCATAAAAGCATCCCTATTTCACTTTGGTTTCTGCACATGAAATGGGATACAATTTTCCTTATTTATGTTTTAACCAAATCAACCAGTTTAAGTTTTTTAGAGGAGAAATGACTGTCAGAAAAACTAGTTACTTTGATAATGTTGTATTACTGGCCTAAAGTTTCATTATTTTGCCCAAAGCATAGAAATAAAGCCAGGATTCTGCCCCCTTTCCCTTGTTCCCAGTGTTACATCCCTGTGACGGTGGCCCTTGAGTTTGGTAGGAATAGGTAAATGTGAGAGTCACTGTGTGAACTCTTCAGACGAACCAGGGCTGTGGGCCCGCCAGGCTGTCCTGGGCGCTGTGTGTCCGAGCCTGCCTTCTGGTCAGGCTGCCACCGCCGCACCCCGACAGAAGTCACAGGCTTCCCTTGTAGAAAAAGTGGTGGCGATTTGTTGTAATGAGCTGGTTATTAATAATAGAAAAGGGCCGAAACCGGTTTGGCTCAGTGGTAAAGCGTCGGTCTGCGGACTGAAAGGTCCCAGGTTCGATTCCGGTTAAGGGCATGTACTTGGTTGCGGGTATATCCCCGGTAGGGGGTGTGCAAGAGGCAACTGGTCGATGTTTCTCTCTCATCGACGTTTCTAACTCTCTATCTCTCTCCCTTCCTCTCTGTAAAAAATCAATAAAATATATTTAAAAAAAAAAAATAATAGAAAAGGACCAAAGGGAAGGCCAGACGTTAGGGACGTTAGAGACGTGTCATTTGGGCAGCTTCACAGGAAGCTGCAATTTCATACTCCCCAGAGAACCACCGCCCATTCCCCACAGATGACTGGGAAGGGGCCCAGCCACGGGAGACGGGCCCATGGGGAGACGGGCCCGTGTGCAGTAAAGTTAGGGTGACCTGGGGAAGGTACTTGTCAGTCAAACCTGAAAACAAAGATCATTGGCCTGAATGAGCGGGGCCACTGTAAACCCACAAAAATTTGGGGCTACATAGCCTCCTAAACAAAGGCATTCTCTCTCTCGTTGCTCTGGGCTCATGGGGCTCTCCTGTTCCTGCGTCATTGTATTCACCCATGTTTTCTCCATGGCATGTGCCCTGCGGACCCCACATGCAGTGGACTGAGGGTCTGTAGCTGGGAGTACATGGTAAGCTGACCTGATGCTGTAATAGTCTGTGAAGACATGGAATGGAAACTGGACACTGGCTTTTACTTCAGCTCAATTAAAAGCACAATGGGCCAAGCCAGCATGTCTCAGTGGTTGACTGTCGACCTTTGGACCAAGAGGTCACAGTTTGATTCCTAATCAGGGCACATGCCCAGGTTGTAGGCTCAATCCCCAGAAGGGGGTGTTCAGGAAGCAGCTGACCAATGAATCTCTCATCATTGATGTTTCTCTCTTCTCTCCCTCTCCCTTCCTCTCTGAAATCAATAAAAATATGTTTTTAAAAAAAGCAAAATGGGACTTCGGTGGTGGGACTGAGGAAAATGGGACCTTGGAAACTCAAGGATTTAATTACAAGCAAATAAAAATCATCAGTTCTCCCTTAAGAGTCTCAGAAAATTATTATTTTTTTTTTTTTGCAAGAATTCCTCTCCTCACTGGTAACAATGGCACCAAATATTCTTTGAAGATTCTTCCACCCATTTGGCATTCGACCCAACTATTAAAGCTGTATCTATCTGATTTGAGCTTCTAAAGATTGGGTGACTGCCTCCAGCATTTCTGTCCTCGTGTTTAGGAAGGGGTGGGCATGCTCTGATACAGCAGTTACCTGCTGGGTGACTCTATTAAAAGTGGGTTTTTTTTATTTTTATTTTTATTAAATTTTTTTTTACTCTTTTATTTATTTATTTATTTATTTATTTATTTTTACATATTTTATTGATTTTTTTTGCCCCCCTCCCTCCCTCCTACACATCCCCTCCCTCCCCAGAGTTTTTTTTTTTTTTAATATATTTTATTGATTTTTTACAGAGAGGAAGGGAGAGAGATAGAGAGAAACGTTGATGAGAGAGAAACATCGACCAGCAGCCTCCTGCACATCCCCCACCAGGAATGTGCCCGCAGCCAACGTACATGCCCTTGACTGGAATCGAACCCGGGACCTTTCAGTCCGCAGACCGATGCTCTACCACTGAGCCAAACCAGCCCCGGCTCTCCCCAGTTTTATGTCCATTGGTTGTACTTATATGCATGTATACAAGTCCTTCGGTTGATCTATTATCTCCCCCAGATCTCCCTACCCTCCCAAAGTGGGTTTTTTTTTTATAGTCTTCCCTAGTAGATCTCTACTTATGGCTGAGCCTGAGCGAGTGACCAATATGTTAAGAACAGATATTCCGAGGTTCTGTTACAACTTCAGCATCTAAGGAAGAGGCAGGATTATTCTGGTGACTGTGGCAGCTACGGAGGGTGCCCTGTGTGAAGCAGCCCTGGGCTTGCAGGTGTGAGGAGTAAACCTGGGCAGATCCGGTGACCACTCGGCTGTTGTCTCATCTGTAAAATGCAGACGCTGAGACCACCTCCAAGCACTGAGCCAGAGAAGGCTGTGAAGTGCCTCCGCATGGGCTTGTGGCTCAGTCCGGTCCGGCCCAGTCGGGTCGGGTGGGTCAGGTCCACTGTGCTGACCGCTGATGCTGGCCCTGGCCCTGGTCCACCACTGGGCTGTGGAGTCCCTGGGGGAGAGGGGGGACTGCTGGCAGGGCTGGAATCGGAAACAATAGGCTTCATTGATGGAACTTTTTAGTGAGAGTGCGTTTTGTTTTTCCTAAAACTTGTATAATCGCTAGTACGAGTTAACTGTCAACTCTAAAACAGGAGGCGGCTGGTTAAGAAAGTAACGAGCACTCGGAACTGATGGAATTCCAGCCTTGACTCCTCATCAGGTCCTGTGCTTGTGGCCCGCTGTCCCAGGGCCGTGTGCTTTGGGCAGAGGCCAGCAAACCACAGCATGTGAGCTAAATTGGTTTTTGCATTTTTTTTTTTAAAGGGTTGTAAATATTCCCTCCCCCTCTCCATACAGAGGAGTATGCGACAGGCTGTAAGAGGCCCACAAAGCCTGAAGTATTTTCTCCCTGGCCCCTCAGAGAAAGTTGCTGTAAAGATCCCACTAAATCGCGAAACCAGTTTGACTCAGTGGTAGAGCGTCGGTCTGCGGACTAAAGGGTCCCAGGTTCGATTCCAGTCAAGGGTATGTACCTTGGTTGCGAGCACATCCCCAGTAGGGGGTGTGCAAGAGGCAGCTGGTCGATGTTTCTCTCTCATCTCATCGATGTTTCTAGCTCTCTGTCTCTCTCCCTTCCTCCTCTCTGTAAAATATCAATAAAATATATATTTTTTAAAAATCTAACATTAAAAAAAAAAAGATCCCACTAAATCTCTCCATCAGCATAAACAAAACTGAATTTGGTTTCTTCCACCGAGCTGCTGTCCTTCCCATTTCTCAGTAGTGCTACTCCCACCGCCCTAATACAAACCTGAGTCACTTGACGTCTTCCTCTTGTTCTCTCTGTAGCCATTTGAAACTCAGTATTCCTATGCAAGGTCTCACATCAGTTCTGTCTTCACTGGAACTGTCCCAGGCTGCCTCGGTGCTTCCCGCCTGGGGCAGACGGCTTCCAAGACCCCCCCAAACGGGCTGCCTCCTGGTGACCACGTCCTCACGCGGTCTCCACAGAGCAGGCTGCACTGTGGGTCACACTGCTCCACGATGGTGTGTGACTTCCCGGCCAGGCCAGGCCATGGACACGGTGCAGCCGGCACCCTGCTACGGCTGGCATCGCTGCCCTGGGGCAAGCCAGCTAGCAGGCGGCGAGGACTCAGGAGGAGCCCGGAGAGGGGCAGGGAGGGAGCCCTCCTGGGAGCCGTCCTCTGCCCCAGCGAAGCCTCCGACTCCCGGCAGCTGACGGGGTCACTGCAGCCTCCCGAGACCCAGGCCGGGCCTCCAGCTGCAGCTGCTCCTGCCTTCCTGACCCACAGGAACCCGTGAGAGAACGCTGGTTGTTTAAGGCCTCGGAGTTTTGGGATAATTTGTTACACAGCAATAGCTAACTAATAGTTCACCTTATACTAAACTTGTATAGTGCAACCACCTTACATTCATTTGGTTCGACTTATCAAATTGCTCAAAAATGATTCTATCATAATCTCCCTTAATTAAAGAGTTAGAGAGGTTCCTCATGCCTTTTTGTTGGAAAAAGTCAAAGACCAAGGCCTAGAGTAGGGGTGTCGAACTCAATCAGAGAAGGGGCCAAAATCTAAAATCCAGCCTAAATCGCGGGCCGAATGGTTTACTGAACAGTCATAAACTGACAATGTCATAAACTGACAGCGGAGTGCAGTGATGACAGCACGGTGCGGGCCACATTGCAAGGCCTGGCGGGCTGGATTTGGCCCGCGGGCCTTGTGTTTGACACATGTGGCCTAGAGGGTGGGAAGAGATTAACCAAAGAACTTGTATGCATATATGCTTAACCCATGGACACAGACGATAATAGTGTGATGGTAAAAAAAAAGTGTGGTGAAGGCCTGGGGCGGGGGTTGGTAGGTTCAAGCTAGAATGGGTCAATGGGGGAAAAAAGGAGACATCTGTAAGGTTTTGAACAATTAAGATTAAAAAACAAAAACCAACAACCAAGGCCGAGGCATTGGCCTCGATTATATCAATTCAGATGGTCATCAGACTGTACTTGGAAAATACTGGGCCCTCCTCCTCTGGCCCCATCTTAACATCTACTTCCACGAAGCTGCACCTGAAGCTGACACCAGATCGCAGCTTCTACTATAAATTCCTAGAGGCTTGTATTTCCTGGGCTTTTTAAAACTGGTCACCTACGTATTTGACCAATGTAAAGTCCTTTGGGTGCCAAGATGAGCTGTTACTTTGCAGGCACAGTGCACTGAAAGCTTTGGTGGCCTGAGGACTCGGCTCGGAACCATAGCAGCCAGCAGGAAAGCAGCTGACGGAGCAGCGGGTGTGAGAGCAGCAGGGAAGTGGGGAGACCTCAGGTTTGATGTTGGGCTAGTTAGTGGTTTGACCTTGAGCAAATGATACCCTAGCCATTCCTGTTTCTTGTCTGTAAAGGAGGAAATTAATAGACGGAGCTGGATGATGAGTTGTCTGTACTTCCGTTTCTTTTTAATGCAATTAAAACGGTCTGGTATATGTAGTTGCCCTTCCAGGTACTTACTTCTCTTCACATCCCACTGCGGGAACAAAGACTTGCCAAACCAGACAAGGTCTTTCCATCGCTGATGCAAAATGGCTGGTGCAAAGGGGTTTGTGTCTGTTTATGTCAACTCATCGTTGTGCGGTTTTTAATTCTGGGAAACGAACTCAGTTTCTTTATAGCAATTAGTAAAATTTACTTTGCCTCCCCAAGTTTCAGATAAATGTAGCATATTTTGCACTTTTTCCTGTGCATAATCAGGTTTGTCATCACGACAGAGAAACGCTGTTAGAAAGAGTGGTCTTAGAGATCACCTGGCCCAACGCCCTTGCTTTAAAACGGAGACGGAAGTCCAGAAATGCTACAGAACTTCCCCAACGTCAGGGCAGGCCTGCTGCCGCCAAACTGGGGCACAGTTTAACCGGAACCAGTTCAGATACTTGGAACCAGGCACAGTATATCACCCTGAACTGCCTCGTGAAAGGCGGGATCAGAGCTCTTGGGGCCTTAAAAGTCCTTTCTGCTAGGGCAGTGGTCGGCAAACTGTGGCTTGCGAGCCACATGCGGCTCTTTGGCCCCTTCAGTGTGGCTCTTCCACAAAATACCACGTGTGGGCGTGCATGTACAGTGCGACTGAAACTTTCAGAAGTCGGTTTTCAGCTCTCAAAAGAAATTTCAATCGTTGTACTGTTGATATTTGGCTATGTTGACTAATGAGTTTGCCGACCACTATGCTAGGGGTTACCATTCTGGAACAGAGAGAGACCCAGTTCTTATGCCTAAGTTGTCTCTACCACTGGCTACAAGGAAATCATAGGCTGCCACAGGAGTCCCCTGGAGGTAAGCGTGTCCAGCCGCCACACCCAGGGCTTAGTCCAAGCTGCTAGTCGGTGGACCGGAAACAACCTTGAGCCTGTGGGAGGGTAACCCAAGGGGCTTTTTACCTCGTCACGGTGTCCTCCTTGGTGGGAAGGTGAAAGGCTGTTTTCTCTGGAATGCCTGAGATCAGCGTTCTTCCCCTTAGAAGCGGTTAGTTTCCTGTTTACGCGTTTATATTCTCTACTGCAGTAGCCACACTGTTAGATTTACCTGCACAGAATCTTGCTGTTCTTTCTCCGTGTTTCCCTCCTGCGTGGATACATCTGCTTAGGAACTAGATATTTAGGTTAGCTCTACAGAAACCCCCAGGTCCCTTTTGGCATTCCTACTCTCACACACTGCTGCTCGGGGAGGAGGGGAGGTGACATTCTCTGTGTCTCCCTAGAGAAAGGGGGAGGGCGGAGTGGGGGAGGAGGGGAGGTGGGCCAGGGACTGACAGACAATCCCTGCAGTCACAAGGGAACACCGAAGCAAAGAACATATATAAGAGCAAACTGCAAGTGAGCAAGCTTGCCCAAGGATGTCCCTCCTGCCAGCCACACACAAGGGCTTCGGTCCCAGAGGACCAGGTGTATTAGAACAGCTTGCAGGGCATTCCTAGTTCACAGCCCACAGGGTCTGGCCCTCTGGGTGGCAAACAAAATCTGAAAAATGGCATGGATTCAAACATCAAGATGATTCTTCAGCTCTTAAGCCCCAGGGACATAAAGCAACTTCTTTTTTAAAATCCTTAACCAAGGATGCTTACTGATTTTAAAGAGAGAGGAAGGGAAGGGGGGGGGGGGGAAGGGAGGAGAGGGAGGGAGGGGGAGAGAGAGAGAGAGAGAGAGAGAGAGAGAGAGAGAGAGAGAGAGAGCGATTGGTTGCCTCCTGTGTGAGTCCTAACTGGGGATCGAACCCACAACCTTCTTGGTGTATAGGACGCTCCAACTGAGACACGAGGCCATGGCAAAGCATTTTCTTGGTGCCCCAGTTTTCAAAGCCCACTTTTCAAGAGCTATGTCCTATAATTCTGAAGCCCTTTTCTTTCCACTGCTTCAATAAGGCTGCAGTGGCTCAGATTTTGCCATGGTCCTCGTTAGGTTGTATTTCTCAAATTGATCATAAGGTGCTGATGATAAAAGTATCTGCCTTCACAACCGAGGTGGCTGCTGACAGCTAGTTATCAAAAGACATCGCCATTTTACAACAGGAACTCAAGACAGAAGGTATGATGGAAAGTCATTTTATTTTTCCCCAGATAAATTTTAAAATAAAAGATTTTAATGGAAAACTTCTAGTACCGCCATGTCACCCAGAACGCCAGCGATGCGGTCTTTCACACACGTAGGCAGCCAGGCCCAGGCCCCGTCCGTATACACATTTCTCCATGGCCTTTCCACAGTTTTGCATGTACAAAATTTTCTGCTATTTTGCTTTAGCAAATAGCAACATAATTTAAAACGTTCATGTCGCCTATGTGACACCTAAAATCCAGGCCTATATTTATTAACACAGTTAGAAAAATAAAAGCCTTAAAAAATTCATGGTAGGAGTTCACGGTGTTAATCACATAATCTCTTCAAATGTAAGATCATTTTTTACATTTCTACATAACAACCTTCTGGTTTAATTTGAAAGGCTTAAGACAAACTCGAGTAGGACTGTTAAGTCGATGTACATATCAATTATTTAATTTTTACTTGTCTTGGGAGAGTTAATTTCCACTGTCCACTCAATGAATGCCTTTCAAATATTAATAAATATATTACAGTATTTACAAGCATTCTTATCTACTCTGACACTGGTAGAAAGTTAAGCCATGGGGAAGAAAACAGGGTGAGTTCATGAGGTCTGGGACCAAAGCAGCGGGTGGGTGCTTGAGTCTGGAGCGGGGGGAGGGTCGGGGGGAGAGTTAGAG
The DNA here is from genome assembly GCF_964339955.1 of Pipistrellus hanaki. NCBI lineage: Eukaryota > Metazoa > Chordata > Mammalia > Chiroptera > Vespertilionidae > Pipistrellus > Pipistrellus hanaki. Next base: position 62,161,857 of record NC_140508.1, read on the forward strand.
GTGGGATGTGCGCAGGGAGGCTGCTCAGGGTGCGTCCAAGCTCTAAGACACACCAGGTTCCAAGAGATCCCGGCTGGCCAACAATTCTTTTATTATTGTTGGATCAGAAGTAAATGCCAGAGAGCTGGAAGCCAGGACAAAGAGGAACGCTGTAAAGGTATGTTATTTTAGTAGAAAGAGGAGGAAGAGAGACCTAAGGTCAGCCTAAGGATTGTTAAGACCACACTCTACAAGCTGTTAGTGAATTGCTCTCTGGAAATTACCTAATTTAGTGGAGGTGTTTGGTACACGCCATGGACAGGACAGGATTAAATGCGAGAAATTATTTTGGCAACAAAAAGTGATACTAATTTGATTTCTCTAATTTTAACTATATCATGTGCTCTTTCCTTACACTACTTTCTGCAAATTGTCTCATGCAGATATATCATCCATGTAACTTCTTTAATGCAATAATGCTGTTGAAGAATTTACATTGCAATGCTCTGGTGTGAGGTGATCATAATGCCCAAACCTGCCCATATGGAGAAGTCAAGTCAAAGATTCAGATGTGCTAGATATTTGCCTTGTGAATAAAATGATCATTTTGGGGTTTTGGTTTCTTATATGTAATGAACAACATAACCCGGGATAGCGTGTCATTCTATTAAAAGGCACACTACCCCAGGTCACCTCAAATACCACTCCCTCTGCCCTGCACCCCTCCTGGTAGCTGTTTAGAGGTCCAGGCCCGGGCCTTCGAAACGTGTGGCTCCTACCAGACTGTCTGGGGTAGAGTTCAAATAGTCTCTTGGAAAATTTTCTAAATGACATTCACCCAATATAACATGTAAAGCTCTTAGACAAGAGTCTTTAAAATAATTTAAACATTTGCATAATCAACAAGGGTTCTCTGGTGGCCCACTTTACATGCAAATACAGACAAACTGTTAACATGCATTATTTTAGTCAATTGGTAAAATTTATTTCATAAGTAATTTTAAGCCATTTACTAAATTGTAAACTTCAATTCATTAAGAACTACTACCAGAGCAGTTTTGAGGTATTACTGTTAATTTAATATAGAAATGTTACTACAGTTTGATGTGGTATGAAGTGTGACTGCCATGCCTTTTATGAATTGGTGCTGTTGTAGTAGTGTTGACTACAGATGTGTCTTACAGCTTTTAGGAAATTATTGTGCATGTGCATTAACTGACTTTCCAAACATCAATGGCAATTTGATTGGTTGGTCGTTTCTAAGCATACCAAAATAATAAAGTATAGCCCTGGCACGGGCCAAACAGGAGAAATTTCAGATACACAATGTTGTCCTCAACCTACCTTCATCAAAAGCCCACCCCACTTGCTCAGTTGTTTACAAGGAAATCTTGTGCAAAAAGCATCCAAAAAGACTAACAGCAGGTTAATTATCTTCTAATTTAAAAAGAACTAGACAATGTTTTTTTTTTTTCCTTTTCAACTTCACTTATAAAAATAAATAAATTTTAGTTTGAGACCTTAGGTACCAAATTGTGGCTTGATTTAGTCATGGCGGCTAGACTATAAAGCTGTGGAAACCGTAGTGGAAAATGCATGAGCTCCAGCTCATCCCCAGTGTGGCCGCCAGCTGGCACCCTAGGCTGTTACAACCCTTTTTATAGTTAAGCTTGTCTTCTAGTCCTACAAAACTTTAACTCCCAGGTCTCCAATATAAAACGACAAGTAACCACGGTACATGGAAGATAGGGAATGAAAACCTGTCACTCACTCCAGAGACACCGGTCCTCTGCACGGGGGCAAACACAGCAGCTCGGAGGAAAGGGCCGCCCACGCGGGGGGACAGCTTATTCAGGTGTGTTGCGCTAAAATGTAGGCATGAAGTCCTCCTGTGGTCTTTATCTCAGAGCAGCAATAATCTAAAATCAGTTGGACAGTATGAGCGGGCAAATCCCTCTAGGCTTTGTGCTGTGAGCTGATAAGTAGCGGGCCCCACCCCCAGACATCTGGTGAGCGGCGGGGCTCCGGTCACTATGTACATTAGATAGTAACACTGTCAGGTGGAAGTGCCAATATGACTTACTGCTTAGAACTGTGCTAACATCGACACCTTTGTTAGGCTGATTTCTCACATGAGAAGATTTTTACCTTAGTCAGAAAATTATATGAGGAACAGTAAGGAACTGAACTAAGGAAAAAGTTTCTGCCCTCCAAATCTACACACACACATACACACACACACACACACACACACACACACACACACACACAAAAGCAAGTTTCAAATTATTGTCCTCTCAGTGCAAACGAGCGATTGGCTGACCTGTCACATATCGTCGATGGATATGAACACAGCGCTCAGTCTGTGGAACAATGCGATGCAGCAAGAACCTGACCTAATGCAAATCAAGCCTATTAACTAAAGCCCACAGCAAAGGGAGACAGCCCAGCTCAGTGCTCTCCAGTGCTAACGCCGACACTGAGCACAAAAGCAACTGAAAGGCACAGCTCAGATTTCATTGATAGTCCTCTCTGAAGGGCAGTACTCGGAGGGGCCTGGTGAGGACATATAGAAAGACTGTGTCTTCCTTTTTAATCGGGCTCTTTTGTTGGCCAGCACCAGGCTACGCCGGCTTGAACTGATGATTTCCGAAATAAACTTTTTGCAGTCTACACACACCTCCATGGTACTCCAGTCCTCCATTAACTCTTTGGGAAACTGTAGTTCTTCATCGGATTTGTCCACAGACTTAGATTTTGAGGAGAACCTGGAATAAAACAAAATGTTTAAAAGATCCAGAATTATTACTTCAAGTTGTATTGCAATACTAAAAAAATAAGTGCAAAAAAAGAAAATTGGTTGCAAAAATATTATGGAATGGTGAGTGATTTAGTCATGTCATGTTCTTGCAAAGAATTTCTAATTGGAGAAAAGGTTCAAAATATTAAAAAATAAATAAACAAAAATCCCATCATCTCACTTATATGTGGAATCTAATGAACAAAATAAACTGGTGAAAAAGTAGGTCCAGAGACATGGAAGCATAGAACAGACTGACAGATCTCAGAGGGAAGTGGGGGATGGAAAGAGATTAATCAAATAACATATATACATATATGCATAACCCATGAACACAGACAACAGTGCAGTGAAGGCCAGGGTGGGGCAGAGCTGGACAGAGAGGATAAAGGGAACATGTTTTATTAAGAAACTAGAGGCCTGGTGTATGAAAATTCATGCACTGGAGGGGGTCTCTCAGTCCAGACTGCCCCCTCTCACAGTCCGGGAGCCCTCAGGGGCAGCAGGCGACCCAGTGACCAGGGGAAGGCGATGCCCCCATCACACCTCTGCTGCTGCCACTGCTGGCAGTGCGAGCCTTGGCCAGCCCTGGTTACCTGAGCCTCAGGTGGCTGGGCAGCTGCCATCCAAGGCTTGCCTGTGCCTCGGCCAGCCCTGGGCGGGTGAGCAGCCACCATCCGAGGCTTGCCTGCACCTTTGGCTGGCCCTAGGCGGCTGGGGGGCTGAGGAGACTGGGGGACTCCAGAGGCAGGCGCATGGAGCGGCCAGACTGGCCTGGGGGGTGGGCCCGGCTGTGCCATGGGCCTGCTGCCCCAGCGGGGCTGAGGGGACTGGGCGCTGCCATCTTGTGGCTGTGAGTGCCACCATCTTTGAGGGTGTGGCAGTCAATTAGCATATTCTCTCCTTATTGACTGTGGGCGCTGCCATCTTTGTGAGGGGCATGATGGCGAATAATTCCCTCTTTATTAGACAGGATAACATTGACTGGCGAGGATGTGAAGAAAAAGGAATCCTTGTGCACTGTTGGTGGGAATGCAGATTGGTGCATTGTGGAAAGCAGAATGAAGTTTCCTCAAAACATTAAAAATGAAACTGCCTTATGACCCAGTGATTCCTCTTTTGGGAATTTATCCGAAGAAACCCCAAACTCTAATTTGAAAGAATATATACCCCTATGTCCTCTGCAGAGTTATTTATAATAGCCAAGAAAGATTTGGAAGAAGCCCAAGAGCTCATCAGTAGATGAGTGGATGAAAAAGCTATGCTATGTTTACACAGTGGAATACTACTCTGCCTTGAAAAGGAAGAAAATTTTACTCTTTGTGACAGCATGAATGGTCCTAGAGAACATTATGCTAAGTGAAATTAGCCACTCAGAGAAAGACAAGTACCATATGAACAAACTGAACTAGCAAACAAAATAAATAAATTTTGACTTAGTCATGGCTTGATTTAGTCATGGTGGCTAGACTATAAAGATGGCCTGACCTCCTTCCACTGTTCTTAAGGACCAACAGTAACCTTACTTTTACTCTGCCTCAAATTCAAAGGGATTGATGCTCAGGAAACTTTTGTTTTCTTTTAAATTGCCAGCTCTTGGCACAAAGCTTCATTTCTGCCTTTACAATAGGAAACTAAATTCCAGATCATAGTAAAGATAGGATTAAAACAGATTTTCTTTCAAACTAAAGAAGGAAAGAAAGATTAAACTGTTACATGCACATTTCAACTCCATTGAAAATAAGGGCAGATCTAAAGATGACTTTTAAAGGACCCACAAAAGTAATTATTTCTAAAGGGAACACATTGAATGGGAGAACATATCTGCCAATGATACATCTAATAAGGCACATGTGACAAACACAAGGCCCGCGGGCCAAATCCAGCCCGCCAGGCCTTGCAATGTGGCCCGCACCGCGCTGTCATCACTGCACTCCGCTGTCAGTTTATGACATTGTCAGTTTATGACTGTTCAGTAAACCATTCGGCCCGCGATTTAGGCTGGATTTTAGATTTTGGCCCCTTCTCTGATTGAGTTCGACACCCCTATAATAAGGGGTCAAAATCTCCAAAATACCTAAAGTTCTCATACAACTCAACAAAAGTAAGGTAAACAATCCAATCAAACAATGGGCAAAGGACTAAATAGATACTTCTCTAAATAGGACATACAAATGGCCAAGAGACATATGAAGAAATGTTCAACGTCACTAATCAACAGAGATGCAAATTAAAATGACAATGAGATACTAATTTACACCTGCCAGAATGGCTACCATCAATAAATCAACAAACAAGCACTGGCAAGGAAGTGGGCAAAAAGGAACCCTTGTACACTGCTGGTGAGAATGCAAACTGGAAAACAGTGTGGAGTTCCCTCAAAAAATTAAAAATGGAACTGCCACTTGACCCAGTGATCCCACTTCTAGAAATATATTCCAAGAATCCCAAAACACCAATCAGAAAGCATATTTGCACCCCTATGTTTTAGAGCAATGCTATTTATAATAGCTAAGATTTTAAAATAGTCCAAGTGCCTATCAGTAGATGAATGGATAAAAAAAAGCTGTGGTACATTTACACAGTGGAATACTATGCAGCTGTAAAAAAAGAAGAATCTCTTAACCTTTGAGACGGCATGGAGGGACCTGGAGAGTATTATGCTAAATGAAAGAAGCCAGTCAGAGAGAGACAAATATCACATTATCTTGCTTATATGTGGAATCTAATGAACAAAATAATCTGACAAACAAAAGAGGTCCAGAGACATGGAAGCATGCAGTGGACTGGGGATTCTCAGAGGGAAGAGGGGAGGGAGGGAAGAGATCAACCAAAGAACTTATTTGCATATATGCATAGCCCATGTTTGCAGACAGCAGTGGGGGGAGGGGGGTCAATAAAGGGGAAAGGAGGGATGGCTGTAATACTTTCAATAATAAAGATACTTAAAAAAATACAATATGTAAAAAGTAATTATTTTTAAATAGAAATAAAAATAAACTATGAGAGTATTTCAAGTAGCTAACTACTAACCCTTGATAAGTTACCTTTCAGAAGTTCTGGAGATTTTCGAGCACTCAAAACTATATTAAAATCAACCAACCAACCCACCCACCCAAACCCTCTGGAGCCAAAACCCTGCCACATCACCACAATCCTCAAAAGGCGCATTCTTCTTTCCAGAGAATCTCTGAAGATCCCGGTCTCTCGCTCACCTGGCAATGCTCCGCAGTGGCCGCTGGTGGCTGGTGGAGGGCTTTTCTGGCCTCACGCTACTTTCCCCTCGTCGTGAGGCAGAAGGTCCCAATGAAAAGATCGGAAGAGTAGAGTATGGCTTGGATGGCAGCCGCATCTATTATCCCAAGCAAAACTGAGAATGAGCAGTACTGTTAAAAAGGCAGTCTATTAAAATTACTATTACGTTATGATGTCACCAAGCATAGCTTACCTTTTTGCAACACTGTGAGCACACGGGCCTGCATACAAAACCAAAAGTATTACTTAGCGTGATGCCACAGATGCGAAAGGAGAGACAGAGAAGCCGATGGCTGCATGTTGTCAATTTCTACAATAAATTGCAAGAACTCTCTGGTCCTTCTATCAGAATATAACATATTGATACAACTGTGGATTGCCAAAAAGATAATCAATCTGTAAAACTTAACTCTTACATTGTTTCCTATAAAAGGATCAACTTACATCTGGGATTTTCTTAATTTTCTAACCAAGGGTCATATGACAATCATACCTATTTTTTTTTCTGTTCAAACACAACACATTATTATTAGAATGATCTTGGATATGTAAAAGAAATAAATGCAGAGAAACATTTTCAAGGTCTAACACTAAATAACTGATCCACTCTTTAGAAGAAATCAATATTCCTAACACATAAACAAAGCACAATGTGATAATAGATTATTTTTAATGTTGTTCCTATGTAGAAAAATAATGAAACAATGGAGTTAACTGGTATTTCTTTGACTTCTGTCATCAATTACAAGAAACCTTACCTCTTACAGAACTGACAGGTATAAGACCAGGTGAAGAAGGAAAATCTCCTGATTCGGCAACAAAAGCAAAGCTAAAAAACACAAGTGTAAAAGGAGAAAACAAACAAATACCGACAATAGTTAATTTCCTATTTGCATGGTTTAAAGCATTTTATATTTATACACTGGGGAAGTTTGGTACACAGAAGGAAGAGGAGAACTCACAAACCCTGTTCTTATGTTTGGCTCTGTGATAATTTTAATGGCTCCGTATTTCATCTTATTCTACTGTTAAAAGGTAGTAAAAGGCCACAGCTCCCTAGAGTGAACCATCATGGAAGCAACTGGAAGAAGCTTCTAAAAAGTCTCCCCAGTATAATGACTACATGCAGACATGGTTTTATGAAGGCATACCATTATTTGTTATGGTTGTTTTAAACTTCCAGAGGTTTTGATTTCTAAGGGAGAAAATATCCACTTTGGTGAGCAAGACAGAACAGGAACTGACTTTTGGAGAATAAGCCTCTTACCTCCTAAAATCCCCTAAAAGTCCTGCACCATCTGGCTAGCAGACAGCTCCCTCGGGAGACCATGCCTGTGACTGACCATTCCGCTACCCCTGCTCATCAATCGACTTGAAACAGCTCTACCTTTCCTTTTTTCAGGGCAGTGTAGACATCTTTATATTGTTGGTATTTTTCCAGCTCTGCCTTCACCAGGACCTGACGAATATGCATCACCTCCTCCACAGTAAGAGCTAGGCATTCCACTGGGTAGCAGAATTCCTCCTGAAATTCAAAATTCCACATGAATAAGAAACTCCCACCCCTTTTTCTGGCTTTGCAACATTTCCCTCCAGATCAGACACCTGGTTAGTAGCTTCTGAGAAGAAAAGAGGTCCCAGTGAACACTGGAACAGAGCTGGCTTACTCTAGGTACCACATAACTTCTCATTATACCAAGATAACAGATGGCAGAAAACGTCTGGGGACCATGTGAAACACTATAGCTTACTGAAGTTAAAAAAAAAAAAAAAAGCAAAAAAAGCCCCTTGCTATGTATCTATGCTGTGAAACCTTGAAAAAAATATTTGTTATTCTAAACTAAATTTACGTCAGTTATCTCATGATTATGCAAAGACGCTATTTAGTATTGTGTTGATACTATATGCTAAGAGATAAATAGCAAATAAAAAACAGTGGTACTATTTTTAAAACTGGTTTGTGGTACCCAGAATAGCCAAAAGAAGGTGGTTAGTAATTTATACGGAGAAGCACAGTGGTAAGTTACATCAGCACACCTTGAAAAACCCTCATGGCGTGAGTGAAGCTGGAACATTGGTGCAGTTTACAGCCAAAAGGCAATCTCTACTGCTCCACAGTTCTCCAGATTTCTATTACGACTTTTAAACAACTGCTGAATGCACAGTCAGCATTGGCAAGATGTGGGGGGAAATCAGGATAATTTCACAATAAATATTTATGTTGACTGAATTATGTTAATAGTTTCCCCCCAAACAGCTGAGGAAGATGTTGATGTAACTGATCCCACTGAATAAAGAGCCTCACCCCCATCTGCTCCCCATCCGGCCTGCTCTTGATTGGTGGATCTAATAGAAAGACAGAACAGTCTTGTGCATTCGCACCCTGCCAGGCCTCACAAGGGCCATTGTGGTGTGGTGACACTGAAACTTAGTGTTCTCAGTACAAACACATTATAATTCACTCCCACACACACAATAGCACTGGTCACAGACATTCTGGAATCAAACAGCCAAATGAGAAAGCACATGACCACGAATGCAGTTTAACATTCAGCTCTGTCTTTCAATCAGAGAAAAACAAAAACAAATCTAGGTTGCAAACTTGACAAACATTAGCATTTACTAAAAAAAAAAAAAAGTAGTTTGAAGAACTATTGATTCTTACTAACAGTCAATACCAAATCGTTTGTGTTCAAGCTAACTTAAGGAAGGTTAAATTTGCTTAATTGTGTTTTGGAAAAAATCCTGTAATTGAATTTTTAAGATGAAGAACTTTGAATCTGGAGGCTGGGATGATAGATTGTTCAGATTATATAATTTACTCTAAATGTCTAAAATGCTTGTTAAAAAATCACCTTTACGTAATTTTCTCTTTCAATGGGAAAGCTTTCAAAAACAGCAAGATTAAATAGGCATGTTCCATATCTACTCTGTTTTGCTCCACTCTGAGAAAAGCATAGTGTCAAATGGGACAAGGCACTGACTCGGTGAAGGTTAGGACCTTAAGCTGCATCAGGTACATACTGTTGGCTGGACACATCTGAATGATAGCTTTTCTGAGCTTTGAACATACTTCATGGAACTTTTCCTATGGTAACTTTCATTCATGAATTATAGTGTGATTGCAGTACATCTTCTGATAGCTTACTGTGTGACAAAACTGTTGACTTGAAACAAAATAATGTATAAATCGAGTAAATAACTATATAATCTCTACTGAGATTTATGGTTGTGCCCGATAGAAAGATGGCAAATAGTGCCAATTTCATTAACTTTAAACTTGGATGCCTGGGGTGGTCAATATTTCTGGTAGACGGGATCCTTTTTCTCTGCAAGGGTTCACTAGCACATGCAATAAACCTGACAGCCTGTACTGCTCTCTCCCCAGTCTTACGTCACATAAGGGCTTAGTCAAGCATACTTTCAATCTACTGCTTTGAATCACATGCAAATCCAGTACTTTACAAGGAAATAATAGGGAATTGTGAATTTTTTAATTTGTGTTTCTTTTCTTTTAAAAAATTTCAAGTAGATTAGCCTTTAGTAAGATAATTTCCATCAGGACAAATGCTAATGTTTTAATTCTGGTGCCTTCCCAAGGACAACAAAACTTTAATGCAACATGAAAAAAAATAAGAAAGTTAATACTATTCACTTTTTTAATGGCTAAAAAATATTGATTCAACATTCCCCAAGCCAAATTAAGCCTTAACAGGTCTTGCTGAGATACTAATGCTCCAAACATAAAGAGCATTTTCCCACGGTGACAGTGGCTCGGTCACTCCTTCAGCTCTAAGCTCATTTTCATGGTGGAAAATGGACTATCCAGACTAGATCAGCACAACTCTAATTCTCCAGTTTCTTTGTACTTCAAAATGACTCTCAAATTTAGGAAAGGGAAGCTGAATCTCAAAGTGTTTTTAGTAATGATGACAATATGTTATAGAAGCAGGTGTGCCTTTAGAATTTACTTTTATGTACGTTACAAAGTTTTTATTGAAGATTTTGGTTATTTTTACTATTCAAAACAGGTCAGAGCCTCACCAGTGAGGCTCAATGGTTGAGCATCGACCTTTGAAACAGAAGATCATGGTTCAATTTCAGGTCAAGGTACATGCCTGGTTTGCATCCCCAATAGGTGGCATGCAGGAAGCAGCCGATCAATGATTCTCTCTCATCATTTATGTTTCTATCTCTCCCTCTCCCTTCCTCTCAGAAATCAATAAAAATATGTTTAAAAACCAACAAAACAAAAACAAAACAAAAAACAGGTCAGAGTTAGGCAGCACAAAAATTAGAGAGCAAAATGTATGATCTGGTTACTGAGTCACAGAGAGATGGGAATAGTCATATTTTATATTATGTTCTTAATTATAAAAACTCCCTAATAAGTTTAAAAATTGTCCACAATGATACTTTTTGAGTTCTTAAACTAAATAAAAATAGCAACTATTAAGTTTAATTGTTCTTTCCTTTTTTCAAGTTTAACTTTAAAATGCTAAGTGAATTCTTTGCCTAAAGTAATATGTGGATTAAATATAGATATATATATCTGTGTTTGGGGAGAATTAATAATAAAAATAAAAATGTTGACAGATCTTCAATAATAGCAGAAGGAGTGACAGGAGTTAAAATGTCATTTCTGCACTTAACCATACTGCCCAAATGGCAGATCTGAAAATTGGGAAAAGGTCAGAGATTTATCTTAAATTTCATGACAAATAAACAGGGAAAGGGATTTGTTGTTTCTCATTCACATTCGCAGTTTCCTTTCTAAATCAAGGGTAATAAAGAATAACAAAGAAACCAGCTGCTGGCTCACTGGTTCAGTCAAGGCAAGTTTAGGAAATAAGGGGCCCTGGACAGTGCAACAGGCAAGGCTGCCACCAACACTGTCAGCAGCAGCGCCACACTGGGTGGGGAAGCCTCATGAGGCCCCAGGCTTTCCATTTCACTGAGGTTTGGAAATTATTGTACTTTCTTAAAAAAAAGTACAGTCTATATGAAAACCTCAAAAACAATAATAAAATGCAAGATTACCTAAAATATCTAAAATAACCAGAGCAATAAAAAGAGAACTTGAAGTTTCTCTTTACAGAGAAGGGGGTATCATAACAACCACATAACACCCTGACCATCACAATGCAGCTGCATGAACGGTGCTGGGGAAGAGGAGTCTGAGCGCAGGGGAGACGTGATGAGCACACGGCCCTGGAAGCGCAGGGCTGGGAGTGTGGGACACGGGCAGTGACAGGGCTCTGTGAGAGGCAGTCTCCCTGATGGCAGCGAGGCCCTGGGGTGAAAGCACAGGCTCTCAGGGGGCAGCATTCCTCCTGCTGTAAAATTGAGTCGCTCCAAGAGACAAACACTCACATGTCCCTTGAATCTGATGCTGCATTTTGAGTTTGTTGTCCTTTCAAAGTTATTTTCCTCTCAATTGAGATCATGGTGTGCTCTATTCATCCTACAAATGATTGGAATCAATGATCAGAAGCAAAGTGCCCATCTAAGCTGTTAATTCTTGCAGAGTGCAGGAGTTCAGGTATCGCTGTCAGAGATAGAGCAAAATAATCCCCAGAACCAGCAGAAAGAGGCCAACCTTTGAGGATTTCCACCTGCTGGTAAGAGCTCTCTCACATAGATAATACATAGCCCCTGCTACCCCAAACATGGCTGCTTCAAAAGGATGAGAGCTGAGCAGAGAAGCTGTTTGTATGGTAGAAAAAAGTGGTCGGAAAGGCGTCCACGGCCATACACTGGTTATCCTAGGCACCTGAACAACAGATAAGGGAAAAGAAAATGGCAGGGGGAAAAGAAAAGGAGAAAATAATGCTGAACATGAGTGACCTACAAACAGTGGTTACAGAGCATGAAAGAAAAACAGAACAAAACAAAAACACCACAAAGGATGTTAATGGTAGATTCCATGCATATGTCCACACCAACATCTGCGCCCACATGTTAAAGTCAGCAATTAAATCATGAAGTCAATCCTAGAGAATCTCAAAGTTTATACAGCAAAGACCTGAACTTCAAATTTCCTAACATGCTGTCTGGTGAACAATGAGTTTCCTAAAACAGCTCGTGGGGATGCAGGACAGGGTACCTGGCGCCGGGCTGGGGAGAGTGTGGGAGGGGGACCTGGGGAAGGTTTTTATGACAAGTGCCCTTTCATTTAGGTGGGCAGACACCTTCAATCATTTGACCAAATGACTGACAAAAAAACTACATAATAAAACATCCTAAGGAAAGGGAGGGGGATACATAAAAATAAGAGAATAACAACAATGACATTTCTGCCATTTTCAGTAAAGGGGTTAGAAATACAAAATGATTCTGTTTCTAAAATATAGCTAAGATTTTAAATGAGCATACTTTAAAAACAATACTTATCAAGCTGGAGGGTACTACGCACAGGAGTGCGATTTGATGGATTTCCTGAGATAAGCTATCAGCAAGAAAAGCCATTACTTGACCAGGATGGTATTTTGTCTCAGCTGGTGCGTAGAGGTTCTTGGGGGGGATTGTAGTTCTGTGTGGAGCCTAAACTGCCAATGCAATGCCTTTCACTGAGACCCTTCTTAGTGACTGCCGACTGACTTTACTTTGCTCTTTTCCCCACAGAAAAACCCAACTCACAGCCCGACCAACCACACTCTGAGAGGTCCCCTGTGCCAGGAAGTATACTTCATGGGCTCTTGATGTGGACTGATAGTCTTTCTTGGCAAAAACTGTCATTGCTACCTGAAACTCCTGCGTTGTTGATCTGATGGTTGATTGACAATTTTAAAATTTAAGTCTAACTTCAACAATGATGTCATATGATATGATCATCTACATGATAAACTGGCTTCTAGGAAAATCCATGTGAACAGAAGAATCGCCTAATTATCAGACTTGTAAAAAATAATCCCTAAGGACCTCCCTCATACATATTTTTAAGTTGTGACAGTAACTCTATATTTTGCTAAAGCAATAACTTGTTCCCATTAACAAAAGTCTTCAGATTTTAAAAGTTTGAACCTGTCTAGTTAGAATTCTGTTTTCCTGCTATATTTAATCAGATATTAGTGTTTTGGTGATAAGAGGAATCCTGTCAAGAATTGCCATAAATCATTAATTCTTTAATTGTATCCTTTGGGAGCAAGATGACTGATTAAATTTCAACACTGTAAGCTCTGTTCAACCTTAGTATCTTCACACTACCCACACTCTATTCCTCTACGTGGAGTGATACATCATAGCCTAAAAATATGGACTAAGTATATTCCAGTTTATTCATGGGTATCTGAAAAAAACATGAGATGTTAGGTTGCCAGGAGAACTACTGACTGAAGCCCTGCGTCTTGCCTGCACACATTTCTGACGTTTAGTGGGACTACAAAGGAATCTCTGCAGACCTCCCCTGGCTGGCGATCTATTCTTCCTGGCAGGGCCTGTGTCCCACATCCCACCGTTCTGAGACACGAGTGGCCACTACATGAATCCAAGTCTCTGGAAAACAGCAAACACTGTCAACCAGTACAAACAGCAGCTTCGGCCCCAAAATATACTTGGAAACAGTGAATAACAGCTTTCAATGAATCAAAATTTTCTCCTGGTACTTCTGCATAATAAATCAGTCTACTGTAGCTAAACTTTGTTGTTTTTATTATTAGTTTTAACAATTTTTAAGTAGCTCAATACCATTTGAAAGAAAGAAAACATTTATTAGTTCATACTTTCTATCACTGTTGTCTTCTGGGCGGCAAAAAGGTGCTTTAAATGAACAAAGAATGACCAACTTTCATTTAGGTTGCTGTTAGGGTTTGTTTTCTTTAGGTATTAAAAACAAGGTTATTTGAAGTCCATTCTAACCTTTGGAAGTTTTTTCTCCTAATCATCATCTCAAGAAAGCTAAAGATTCTAGGTCCTCTACCTGGTCCTGCAGTCACTGTGCAGGGTTCCAGTTACTTACAAGAGACCGGGAGCTCTGCTTGGATGGCGGCAGAAACTGCCTCACGTTAGTGGGCGTTTCCTTCTCAATGGAATGCCGTCTCTGCGGAGGCTGCCGTCGTTCTGGCTGGGGCGTTGATGATATGGGCAAGAACTTCGGAGGTGCTAAAGAAAAGAATTAACAAAATTAAAATGAATTTTCTTACTATGAGGATTGTTAGAGAAGAATCTTTGCAAGGTCAACTTGCTACAGAAATTGCAAGGAAAAAGCAAAAAATATTCATTCAAATTCCTACCTAGAAATGCAACAGAAGTACAGTCTCAAATTTGTACATACAAATGCCCTCATGTTGTTTTCCATAGAATTTTGCAATTAAAGAGTTTCAGGCATTATTCAACAAATCCTATAAAATATGCATTTTGTATATCTAAAAGTCTCCCAAATCAAACCAAAATTCTTTTAAGAAATTTTGTTTTATATTTTAATATTATTCTGTGTTAGTTTCAGATATACAGCCAGCATAGTGGTTAAACAATCATGTACTTTACAGGGTGACATTAACAAAATTCTAGTGTTCCTTTCTAGGCATGCATAGTCACTCTCTAATTTTCCCGGATATGCAGTTGCTTTTGAATGTCCTAATGTCCTGGGTGTTAAAGGGGGGAAATACAAAAATAAAAGAGGGTGGTGCCAGCCTTTAAAAGCTTTGCAAGTCCCTTGAGCTGGAGCAGAGGGTAGCTAGCAGAAATGCAACAATGGCTGCCCACCTCTGGAGTCAGAGGCAGCAATCAAGGCCTAGCATTTGGTGACAGGGTCCTTTTGGTCCACCCTGGCTAACGCAAGCTTTGTGCAAGCTGCTCCAGAAGCAGTACACACTGTCTGCCAGGGCCAGGGGGTCGGGGTGAGTAGCTGGTTCTATGCTAACAGCTGACTAGAATTAACCACAATTTACTATCCAAGTCTTTGGAAGTCGAAAGCCTTCAACAGACTCCAGAGTTCCAAAACAGAGCCAAGTCTGCCAGAGCAACTGTTGTCTGGTACTACAGACTCCCACTGTCTTCCCAGAATCTTCTTCTTTTTCTTTTTTTAAAATACATTTTATTGATTTTTTTACAGAGAGGAAGAGAGAGGGATAGAGAGTTAGAAACATCGATGAGAGAGAATCATCGACTAGCTGCCTCTTGCATACCCCCTACTGGGGATGTGCCCGCAACCAAGGTACATGCCCTTGACCGGAATCGAACCCGGGACCCTTCAATCCTCAGGCCGATGCTCTATCCACTGAGCCAAACCTGTTTCGGCCCCAGAATCTTCTTAACATAAAAATTTTATTCCTTTTAAAATTTTATAAATAAAAACATTTAGGAGTCACTTAACTTTCTAAAGTACTGACTTATTTCCTACAACTGTTATCTGTAAAACCAAAGGTGACTGATCTAAGTTAAAAACCTGAGTCCTGGTATTAGTTTAACCTTACCTTATAATGTCACTCTGGGAATATAACTGAATATTTGTTTTGGACTAGTGAAGTTCCAGATTTAGTTCTTTATACCCCAAATAATTTCGAGGCACTTTGGGATCCCCTACTTGAGGAGAAGCATGTTTTTTAAGGTATCTCATGCTAGTTCTTTGTGCCACAAATACTTACTCTTCCTTGTGGACACAGCCTCCAGAAAGGGATCGTCAAGGAAGGAGGGAGACACGCTGCTGCTGCTGGCTGACTTGTGCAGAGTCTCTTCCTGGGAAAGGAAGGAACAGCGAAATAGTGAGATTCCCTAGACCAGTGGTCAGAAAATTCATTAGTCAGCAGAGCCAAATATCAACAGCACAACGACTGAAATTTCTTTTAACTCCCCCCACCTTCTCCTCCTCCTCCAACATTTCTGTAATACTGGTTTGATGTTGATAAACTCCTTCAGCTTTTTCTTGTCTGGGAAAATCTTTATCTCTCTTTTAATTCTAAATGATAGCTTTGCTGGGTAGAATAATCTTAGTTGTAAATTGCTCCTTTGAATATTTCATGCCAATCCCTTCTGGCCTGCACATTTTCTATTGACAAATCAGCTGACAGTCTTAGGAGACCCCCCCTTGTAGGTAACATTGCTTTTCTCTTGCTGCTTTTAAGATCCTGGTCTTTAACATTTGCCATTTTTAAAAAATTGATTTGGTGCCATATGCGCACAAACTGGGGATCGAACTAGTAACCTAGGCATGTGTCCTGTTCAGGAATTTAATCCATGACATTCCAGTGCATGGGATGATGCTCCAAGCACTGAGCCACACTGGCCAGGGCAACCTTTACCATTTTAACTATGATGTGTCTTGGTGAGCTTGTTTGGCTTCATCTTGCATGGGACTCTCTCTGCTTCCTGGACTTGTACATCTATTTCCTTTGATAGGTAGAGAAGTTTTCTGTCATTATTTCTTTAAATAGGTTTTCAATTCCTTGCTCTTTCTTTTCTACTTCTGGTACTCCATATGATACAAATGTTACCAAGTTCAATATTAGTCTGTCCTCATTTTTAATAATGCCTTTTTTCTTTTTTGCTGTTCTAATGGGTGTTTTCTGCCACCAGTTTCTAAATCACTGATTCAATCCTCTGCTTCATTTAATCTACCATTGATTCCTCCTAATATATTATCATTCATTTGTTATTGTATTCTTCATTTCCAACTGCTTCTTTTTTATGTTTTCTATCTCCATTTTTTGGCTTCCCATCTCTTTGTTAAAATTCTCACTAAATTCATATACTCTTCCTCTAAGTTCATTGAACATCCTTAAGATCAATGCTTTGAATTCTGCATCTGATAGATTGCTTGTCTCCATTTTTTTTTAAAAAATATTTTTAGGGGGGGTTCATTTTCTGGAGGTTTGCTCTGTTCTTCATTTGGGACATGTTTCTTTGTCTCCTCACTGTAACAGCCTCCCTGTGATTGTTTCCATGTATTAGGTAGAGCCGCAACATCTCTTGGTCTTGGCAGAGAGGCCTTATGTAGCAGGTGTTCTATGGGACACGATAGCACAGTCTCCCCAGGCACCTGGGTCTCAGGTGCTGGGTCTCCAGTTGGGTCCTTCATGTGGGATATACGGGCCCCTTCACTGTAGGTGAGCCTTGAGACCTGTCAATGGAAGGGATTGATCCTCAGGCTGATTTGGTTGTGAGGACTGGCCATGACTACAGTGAAGAAGCAATTGTGCAGAGGCTGACCCTATGGTGCTAGATTCTCTTTAGTGGGGCCCTGATACTGGCTGAATCTGCCATTTGGGTGTTTTGCTGGTTGAGGTGGTTAAGTGATGCTTTGGATGTGGTCTAGAAGCTGACCACTGAGTGCAATGGTTCTGGGCCCTCTTGGGTGGTGCAGGCCAAAATTAGTCACCGCCTGTGCCTTGCCTGGGGCCACATGAGCTACAAAGTGATCTCCAGATGGATGCCACCTGTACTGGGCTTGGAGGTACCGACACTCTAACTACGGAATCACCAGCTAGGGCAATTTAGTTGTAATTTTGATGTCATGAGAGGAGGCAAGTATAGCACTTACCTACTCTACCCATCTTGAAAATAACTCTTAGTTTCATCATTTTTAGAAGAGGGTACATATTTCCCTGGCCAGTGCTGCTCAGTTGGTTGGGCACTGTCCTGTGTATCAAAAGGTGCCAGTTTGGGGCCTGGTCAGGGCACATGTCTGGGCTGTGGGCTCAATCCCCAGTGAAGGGCATGCAGCAGGAGACAGCAGATCACTGTTTCTCTTTCTCATTGATGTTTTTTTCTCTCTCTCTTCCTTCCTTTCTAAAAATCAATAAAAATATATATATTTTAAATAAGAGGGTATATATTTCCTAGTATTATTGGAAAGACCAGATGGGATACTGCATTCAAAAAGCTTAACACATTACCTGGTCTATAATAAATGGTGGTTTATATTTTTATTAGGGGAATATTTAACACATTTATAACAATAACAGGAACCCCACGAGGGTAGAGGCCATGTGTCTCATTCATTGCTGTTACCTAGTATCAAATCCATCACTTAGTGTATAATGAATAAAAAGTTTTTGAATAAATGGATGAAAAAAAACATTCTATGAAATGACATGATTCTAGAAAATTGTCTACATTCTGCCAAATAAAATTTAAATTCCTTTTATTAGTGAGAAAAGATCTTATTGGATTATACTATACCAAAATGAAGTACACTACTTATTCATAAAAAAATTTATTATCTACTCTATGATCGGGAATACACATTAACTATCAGGCATCTTATTTCTATAAAAAACTGATATTTTTAAATATAGAAGAAAATCAGGTTAATATATTAATCTATGATTATATAAGACAAATAGTGAAAATTCTCTTAGACCTACTTAGTTAAGGTGACTTTAAGAATTAGCCATTCACTAAAAACTGGCCTCATCTAAAACCTACGGCTGAAAGCATTAGTTTCAAACAAGTTACAATTCAAAGGATCTTATCGAAGAACAGAAGAAAAAAGACTGTGTAAACCACACGGTTCAAACAAGGAAGGTTGGAACAGTGACCTCCATGCTCTTGACACCATGAAAAACAAATCAAGCAATGTAAGCAAATCCTCAACCTGCGAGTGACACAAATCTCCAGAAAAGCTATCAAACAACTAGAATGACCTTCTTCTGCTTATGGAAGGTCAAAAGGAAATAAAAGTCAAGAGTATTTCTTAGGAAATGAAAAAAAGTCACACGCAGCACTTTCCAAATGATTATGAGGTGGGTACAACCCTGACTTAAACAGCAGAAATCAGCCCCTGCCTCACAGACGTCAGCCCACCTTCCCAAGAAACATTTCTTTCTTTTAAAAAAAAATATATTTTATTGATTTTTTACAGAGAGGAAGGGAGAGAGAGATAGAGAGCTAGAAACACCGATGAGAGAGAAACATCGACCAGCTGCTTCTTGCACATCCTCCACCGGGGATGTGCCCGCAACCAACGTACATGCCCTTGACCGGAATCGAACCTGGGACCCTTCAGTCCGCAGACCGACACTCTACCACTGAGGCAAACCTGCTTCGGCAAGAAACATTTCTTAAAGCCCAATTTCACAGAACTCTGAGAGGTATGTCCACACCTTCCACCCTACTCTTCTTTACTGGTTTGAATTCTCCCACTATGAACAGACAACCTGTCCTGGGGCAGGTAGGGTAAATACAAGCCAGTTTGTAGGAGACAGAAAAAAATGTGGGGACACCGACCTAAATACATTTCTAGAAATATTTTGAGAAAAAGTTCAAACCAAAAATGTAGCATAGTTACAATAGTGTTGTTATTTATAATTCCCAAATAAGGGACTGGTTAAATAAAATATGGTAAACTATTATGATGGGATATCGCACCGATATTAGACATCATGTTGGAAAAGTTTATGTAATGAGATGGGGAAATGCTCGTGA
Source organism: Pipistrellus hanaki (assembly GCF_964339955.1). Classification (NCBI taxonomy): domain Eukaryota; kingdom Metazoa; phylum Chordata; class Mammalia; order Chiroptera; family Vespertilionidae; genus Pipistrellus; species Pipistrellus hanaki. The sequence continues at coordinate 62,181,253 of NC_140508.1, forward strand.
TATATTATTTTAAATAAAAATCACAGGTTAGTTCTAGTTCTGGCAAAATGACAGGTTAGACAACCTACTTCTAAGGCCAAAAGTGGTTTCTGTGGCCAAGTTTAACAAATGGCCAAGTTTAATCACTAGGAACTTTCAAAAGCTTGAAGTTAGTGCTTGTTATTTATTACTTTACTATTATTATTTAAATGTACAAAGCTGCCAGATAAGTTTTATGAGATCTCACTCATATGTGGAATCTAATAAACAAAATAAACTGATGAACCAAATAGGTCCAGAGACATAGAAGCATGGGACAGACTGTCGAATCTCAGAGAAAAAGGCAAGGGATCTGTATTTTCTAAATGTTAAAGTTTGAACATATTTAGATGTTTTAAAATTATACTTAGAAGTTTTAAAATTCTATATTCAGAAGAAAGGAACATAAGTATGCTCATTTAGTATACTTTTGACTAGTCTATCTTTAGTACTTAAAAACATCAATTTTAGCCGAAACCGGTTTGGCTCAGTGGATAGAGCGTCGGCCTGTGGACTGAAAGGTCCCGGGTTGGATTCCGGTCAAAGGGCATGTACCTTGGTTGCGGGCACATCCCCAGTAGTGGGTGTGCAAGAGGCAGCTGATCAATGATTCTCTCTCATCGATGTTTCAAACTCTCCCTCTTTTTTTAAAAAAAAAATATATATATTTTATTGATTTTTTACAGAGAGGAAGGGAGAGAGAACCAGAAACGTCGATGAGAGAGAAACATCGACCAGCAGCCTCCTGCACACCCACCACCGGGGATGTGCCCGCAACCAACGTACATGCCCTTGACCAGAATCGAACCCAGGACCTTTCAGTCCGCAGACCAACGCTCTACCACTGAGCCAAACCGGTTTTGGCCGATGTTTCTAACTCTTTATCCCTCTCTCTTTCTCTCTGTAAACAAATCAATAAAATATATATTTTTAAAAAACAAAAAACATCAATTTTAATTTGAAGAGGAAGAGAGCAAAATGCTTAGTTCTAGGCCAGTGTCTAAGAACATTCACTTGTTCCATGAGTCAGAGATTTCCACTACCAGTGACTAAGAAACTATCATCCAGGCTTAACTCAGCAGCCAGAGACAAAGGTCTGAGTTAGCTGAAAACCCGCTCTAACGTATCTCTTTTCAGCACCTTCTTTCTTTTAATTTTTATTGTGACAAGTATTACCTATGTCTCGATCCTCGCCCCACTCCCTCCAGTCCACTCCTGCCCCCGCCCTCATCACCCCACTGTCTGTGTCCATGGGTTATGCATATATGCATACAATCAGCACCTTATTTCTGGATTCACATTTGAACTGATGATGAGTAGATGCTCAAAAATGGCCTCCATCTGATTAAAAGAATTGTGTCTATCAAATCATCTCAAGATTTGGACTTGGGACTCTGGTAGTAGTTCTTCAAAAAAAGGACAACCAGCCGAAACAGGTTTGGCTCAGTGGATAGAGCGTTGGTCTGCGTACTGAAAGGTCCCAGGTTCGATTCTGGTCAAGGGCATGTACCTTGGTTGTGGGCACATCCCCAGTGGGGGTTGTGCAAGAGGCAGCTGATTGAGGATTCTCTCTCATCGATGTTTCTAACTCTATCCCTCTCTCTTCCTCTCTGTAAAAAATCAATAAAATATATTTTAAAAAAAATAAAAAAGGACAACCAAGAAGATTGTAGAGGTTGCCCATTTATCTTATGATGGCCAGGTATATAGTCTTGCCTCAAGAGATGAGTGGAGGAGGAAAAGAAAAGTTGTTAAAAATGGTTCAGTAGGTGAAGGAGGAGCACCCCTTGTCCTTAAGACCAGTGCTGTCCAATAGAGCTCCGCGGAGTGATGGTTAATTTGCATATTACTCTTTTATTAGGTAGGATGTTAGTGTCTACAGGGTATTAAGAATTGAGAATCTAGCCGAAACCGGTTTGGCTCAGTGGATAGAGCATCTGCTAAGAAAAAAGGTAAGATGGGCCTGAAGAGAGAGAGACAGCATGTATGAGTGTGCACTGGTCAGGCAGTAGTAAGGATATTTCCTTATTATTCTTAATGTTTGAAAGACATTTAGTAGCAAAATTGTTATTATTGGTATCTTCTGGGTTAGGGTTGGAGACTGATGAGAGGGGAATTGAAGAATAACGCCTTAAATTCTACCCTGGATGGATGTGGAGAGGGTGGAGCCAACAACCACAATAGCAAACAGAAGATGAGAAGCTGGTTGTGTGTGCTGTTGGGGTGGTGGTTGGGGCGGGGGGGGGGGGGGGTAGACAGGAGGTAGGGGGCAAGAATGTGATATCATTTTACACATTTCGATTTTGAGGATGGAGCAGAGGAGATATACAGTACTGATGCTCCAGACAGAGGACTGAGAGATTTGGGAAGCATCAGCAACAGCATCCTTCCTGTTTCTTGAAAACAAGGATGTCAGATCTTGCCCAGAGGGCAGTAGTGAAAGATGAAATCTGGAGAACACTAGCACAGTTTCCTTCCTGAGGCCTGCCTGATGTTATCGGAGAACGGACAACCTCCAGTAGGGATGTGTCAGTGTGTGTGTATTTTAGGGAGAGAAGTAAATGGATGACTATTCTACAGTGTTAAGTGTTTTTAGTGGAAATATGTTTCCTTTTCCCTTCCTCCATATCAAAGGTATTTAAGATAATATAAGCCTAAAAACTGTTGACTTTTTTTTTTTTAACCCTACCATAATCTAGGACTACATCAATATTTTAAAACTTATTCTATATATTATGGTCATTATATTGATCTTTACTAAGTGACAGTAAATAATCCTCTGTTTTATTTCCTGCTAAACCAATCAGTTTTAGCCCTAACTTTATTGCTTGAAAAACGGCGAGTGTCAGCACCGTGAACTCGGAGCCACGCTCTGTGGACGGGGCCTCCCGGGCCGCACCTCAGAGTGGGAGCAGAGCCTCACCTCGGAGTCGGAGCTGTCCAGCTCGGCCAGAGTCGGGGCTTTGAGGAGCCTCTTGCGCTGCACAGACACCTGCTGCGCAGCAGTTAACCCGTTCTCCTTTGTTTGTGCCGCTAGACCTCCATTCACCACCGATGACTCCGCAGTGCTCTTTGGAGAGTCAGGGGCAGTTACATCTGGTGAGAGAAAGAAGAAAGCTCACCTTTTCTGGAGCTAAGAAAGGTAATCAGTGGACAAAACACACTTCCCCAAGTACCTGCACTCAGAAAACACACACCAGTGACGTAGCATTTCCATGTCACACATATAGAGCACAGAAGCTTGACACACCTATGTATACAAAACATTTTTGTTAAGATAATACCTGTTGGGTTCAATTGAAGAAAACCTTTGACTGACTAGTGATATATTCACATTGATGGGTTAAAACTTAGAGCTGAAAGAAGTTCTACAGATAACTGACTTAACTTCTTCATTTTCCAGAGGCTGAGAGGCTAGTTTTTCTTTCTTTTTTTAAAAAAATATATTTTATTGATTTTGTACAGAGAGGGAGAGAGATAGAGAGCTAGAAACATCGATGAGAGAGAGTCATCGATCAGCCGCCTCTTGCACACCCCCTACTGGGGATATGCCCGCAACCAAGGTACATGCCCTTGACCGGAATCGAACCTGGGACCTTTCAGTCCCCAAGCCGACGCTCTGTCCATTGAGCCAAACCGGTCTCGGCGAGGCTAGTTTTCCTTTATAGACTCTAAGAGCTAGTGATGGGTGGATCAAAGTAATGGCATGAATGAAGCCTGATTAAGTGTATGGTTGTCAGATACGAACATCGTTTGATTTAAAATAGCTAATAACCCATATTCATATAAACATGAACACAGAGAATCTGGGATACAATCCCTCGGAGAAAGCTGACTTCGTTTATTCAGAGCTCTGATCTGGATGGGAAAGCAATGTAACAAATTAAAGAAATGCAGGGCACAGAGCAGAGCACAGGGTAGACAGTACAGTAAGAGGCAGATGGCTCTGCTCAAAGCCAAGCTCTGCTGCTAGTTTCCTAACCTTTTGTTCCTCATCTATAAAATGGGCTAACAACAGACATGAGTTTGTTTTGAGGATTAAATAAGTTAACAACTGTGTATGATACTTAATGCTGTGTGTATTAAAGGCAGTTCACCATGAATGTTAGCAACTAATAACACCAATTTGTATTTACATTAATGAGTAAGCCAAGGATCAGAGTAATTTAGCCAGTCATACATCTAGTGGGTAGAGGAAACCTGAATCCTAGTCAGTACTGATTCTAAAGTCCATTTTTAATTTTTTTATTTTTTTTGCGCTGTAGCCTGGAATCTTCCAATGCAAATGGAACCACTTTTCTTCCGTATTTCAAATGAAGTATTAAATATCAAAGTTTAATAACTAACTACCAAATTAGAGTATTTAAAGATGAAGTAAAGCAGTCATTGTATAACTTAAGGTCCACATCAGCGCTGTGAGCAGGCCTGTGCGCATGGAACAGCCTGAAGCCCCTATAGTGGGGGGTAAGGGCACACTAAACACTCAGCGGAAAAGACATGCTTTGAGCTCCTTTACGAGGGGAAAGCACTGTAACTGGTTATTATAAAATCAAGAATCAGTAGTTCCCCCCAACAAATAATGTCTATATGCTTAAAGTTTAAGAAGTGGCTTTTCAGGAAAGATTAAGTATATAAATGTGTTCTAATACAGCCTTCTATAACATTATCTGACTTAATATTTACAATTTCTGCTTATTTTGAGAGATCAAGAAGGCCAGAGAACACTCCCTGGTGGACTAGAAGAAAGGGTTTGAGAAAGCTAGGAAGGATGGAGGAAAGGAAAAAGGAAGGAAGCAGACAGACATACCTGTCCATCAATCATTTACCAGTTTACACAAGATTTCTAATAGAAATTTTGACAACACGTGCATTACTTTTGTTATTATGTTTCCAGGTATAAAGTAGCTAGAACAAATAAATAATTAGGGAAGGAGGTATGCTGAAGGGGACAAAAGGGTAAAAGCAGCAAGTTTCTATACACATTATAATGGTTAAAGTCTTCAAATACAGCTTTATTAAGGAGGTGTACAGAGTGGTAAGCTGCAACACTTAAGAATAATTTCCAAGAAAGCAAAGGAGGAAATGACTGGGCTAATTAATTCCTAGTCAAGAAAAAAGGTAGTGCTTAAATATGGCCTTAAAGTATATATACATATTTTTAAATTTCTTTTCTTTTTTTTCAGAGAGAAAAGGAGAGGGAGAGAGACACAGAAACATCAATAATCAGAGAGAATCACTGATTGGCTACCTCCTGCATGCCCCTTACTGGGATTGAGCCTGCAATCCAGGCATGTGCCCTTGACCGGAATTGAAGCAGGGACTCTTCGGTTAGCAGGCCGAAACTTTATCCACTGAGCCAAATCGGCTGGGACAGAAGTAAATCTTTTTAAAAACCTGATTCTATAGTGTATCTCATTTCATACCCTTCCTATGGAATTGTTCATGTTAGTCTTTTAAGAGATAGCACAAAGTTAAAATTACACACTCTTTCATCCCTCTTCACTACCCATATTTCAATCGAGGCTCCCAAATTGGAGGTACAGTGAGGACGCAGCACAGTCAGCTTCCCAAGGCAGATCTCACATCCCCGATCTATCAGGTCAGGTGAGACCGCTTAGGAGTGCCTGGAGGAACATTGAAACAGTTTAATGGTCATATATTTACTTTAATGTTTAAAAAAAAAAGTAATTTATCAGATGCATGATTTTATGAATGTTTTTGATTAAGATATTTAAGTCATTTATGATGGATTTAAAAAACTTAAAATAGTACCTGGTAGCACTTAAATCTGGCAAAAATCATGAGGGTGGCGTCTGAACTGAAGCTTAGGAAACGCTGTTAAGTGATAAGGGCTGCCATGAGTTCATTTCATTCTCAAGGCAGAGATTTGAGAATCTACCCAATAGCTCTCCAACTGCCTAAACAATGTGCTATGAGACTGATAGCGTTCACTGACTAAAACTACTAAAATAAACACCTTGTACTAAACTGAAGGCTTTGAGATAAATGGGATGAATAAAAAATATGCTATGTAACAGTAAGGTTTCAGAATGATCTCAACACATAAGACTATGTAAATGTGTGTGATTTCATCTCATATTTCATATTTATAAAAGACTCAGTTGAAGATATTTTAAGAGATGTAAGTTTGATTACTTATACTCTTCTGTTCAAATAAATAAATCCTCATTACTTTAGTGTAAATGAGAAAACCAAATACTTCGATAAAACTTTGTACTTATCGAAGACAATTTCTGGAGGAAAAAAACCTGATCTTTATAACTAAGCAAAATATTTAAGATATGGCTTTAAAAGTCACGTATCTCAGGTTCAGTGCATGGCCATGATATTGAATGCTTTATTATAACTTTATGTGTGTTAGATACACCCAGCTGCTGTCTTAGTTGGAATAATTATAACTGGTATAAAGATTACATATTTAATATTTGCATTGCAAAAATAAATTATACTTACCTTAATTACTGTTGAATGGATTAAAACTTTCCACTAAGGATTAATATTTCTAAGATATATATAGGCAACAGAATATACCTTATGTTTTATTTCACACTTGAGGAATTATTTATGTTTCAATATTTACTCCTTAGTTTTCCAACTTTGCATTAAGTTAAAGAATGGATCCATCTTTTCCATTTATAGTTTTTAAAAAGTTGATCTTAGCCCTAGCTGGTTTGTCTCAATGGATAGAACATCAGCCTGCGGACTGAAAGGTCCCAGGTTCGATTCTGACCAAGGGCACATGCCTGGGTTGCAGGCTCGATCCCCAGTAGAAGGCATGTAGGAAGAAGCCAATCAATGATTCTCTCTCATCATTGACATTGATGTTTCTATCTCTCTTTCCCTCTCCTTTCCTCTCTAAAATCAATAAAATATATTTTTTAAAAATTGATCTTAGAGAGAGGGAGGGGGGGGAGAGAATAAAGGCAACATTAATGTGAGAGAGAACATCGACTGATTGCCTTCTGTACATGTCCTGACCAGAGATTGAACCCGTAACCTAGGTATGTACCCTGACTGGGAATTGAACCTGCCACCTCTTGGTGTCCAGGACAATGCTCCAACCAACTAAGCCACCCAGTCAGGGCCCATTTATAATTTGTCAAGATACAACTATGAAAACATAAAATTAGCACAAGAAATTGAGAACAAAGCATGTAGAAATCATGAAGTATATACACTAAGTTATGAAATAAACTATAGCAAATGATGAGCAGTGGAAGCACATAAAAACTTTTTTTACTCATTTATATCAAGGAGGTAAAGTACCAATATCCTTCTTTCCAATACACAACCCATCATATAACCTAACAGAACCCAAAATACACCTATATATAATGTGTCAGGGCATGCATAATGTCTAAACCAGTCACCTGAGCTTAACTGTGTAAGCCAATCGTTAATGTGTTTAGGTAGCCAGCCACTCTCATACAGTCCAACTGAGGGTAACATCTTTAGTAGATATTTAGGAGAGGTAGAGTGTCTGTAATATATACTGCCAACTTTTACGAGACTGGTAGTAACTTATATATTCCAAAACATTTCTGAGTTTATTTTCCAGAACAAAATTTTTTATAAGGTTACTCTGCAAATGGTTGGTAAAATGAAAATTTTCAAGCGGATAAAGAAAATAGAAAAGCTCTTTAGTGGTCAGTCAAAAGTAGTAAAATGAAGAGTGTAAATTATTTATTTGAATTTTTTGAAAGCACATATATTACTAATGTCTGAGACCTACAAGTATAAAAAAAAAGTTTAAAAAACAGTTGGGAACTAATTTAGCAGATGAAAGTAAATATTCATATACAGAATATAAAACTAGAACTCTCTGGCTCTTTAAATATAAATTTGTATTTAATATATGGCAACAATTGCATGGCATATAAAAGAAAATTCTGGAAGAAAATATTAGTCCCAACATCTCATCTCATTTTATATTGAAAACGACAGCTTCTGAAATTAAAAATTCTAACTTGCAAAATAATTTATGAGATTAAGATGGCTTGGAGCCTTCGCTCATATACAGTTTAAAAACTCCATTTAAAAAGAGGGCTGACTTTATAGATTACATTTACTCATTAGTAATTATTTGTTTCACTATTAATCCCTATCTACTTAAGGCGGAGGATGTCTAAACTTGTACCACAAACCCCGGGGCTCCGTATTCTATAACCAAAGGCATTCAGCGCTTTTTTTTCCATACTGTTAATAACACTCAGAACCATTTGAGACTTTGCCTTTCTACAGGAAGCAAAGACATATAAGTTCCTGCCCATCAACTGAGAAGCGGTGGTCCCCTGAAGTCTATCTATTATAAGCTGACAGTTTGCAGTTTAGCTACTTACAATAAATGCTTTGAGAATAAGATGTGTCAAAACTTTGTTTCTCGAAAGGTTTTTTCCTAGTCTCTTAAAAGCAAAGTTCTGTTGTAGACTGTGACATCATCGCTTTAGAAGACTGTGGGTGAGTGAGACCATCAGGACTGGCAGCCACATTCCTTAACCGTAGGTATGGTGTAATGGCTCTTCCATAAACCCTTGGAAGGCAACAGATTTTCTGCAGTTTTACTTCTTCTAAAGTATAAGCAGAAAGTCTTATTTTACTGACCACAGCCTAGAAGAAGCCTTTCAATTTTCTTTTTTGACATGTTTGAACAAGCAGATGAATGAAATGTATTTCACAGAAACCACGAAACCCACGTCAGGTGTGAAAGCATTTTTTTTTACCTGACAAGTCAAAACTGTGAGACATGCTAAGCGGCCGCACTGCTGGAAAAAAGAAAACAAACATAAAGAGAAAATAATTCAGCTGTTAGAAATATACAGGGGGGACAAAAGAGAAGGGAGAATCCAAGGAGACCTGGAGTGGCACATTTCAGACTGTAAGGCAGAAGGCAGTGAATAAAAATCTAAAATATAATGAGACCGTGAGTCTTAGTTTCAATTCTATTACTCAGACTTCAAATGAAGTAATAATAAAAGAAAATAACTTTTTAAAGAACATGTTAAAAATAAGCATGATAAAGTCAATTTTTAAAGAACCATAGTACTATAGAATTTTTTACTTCAGTATATTGATCAAAAGAAAAAAATAGTCATTTTAAAAAACACAGTTTTAGGGAACATACAAAATCTTTAAAATTTAAAGATAAATGTATTATTAAATAATTTATTTCGGGGTGAAAATTTGGCTTTCTGCATAGAGGTGAAACATTTTATATGAAATCTCATTTAAGAACTAGCAGCATCACAATCCGATATAATAAAAGCCTAGTATGCAAACTGTCCCCTGGAAGTTTGACCAGAGGGCGGGCTGGGGGAAGTGAGGGAGGCCCTGGCCAGTGGCAGCAGCGGCAGGCAACTGGGGGAAGGGAGGGAGTACCCAGCCAGCAGATGCTAGGAACCCTACCAGTGCATGAAATTTGTGCACTGGGCCTTGTATGTCAATAATTGTCTACTGAAGGCAGTGTAACCTTGTAGTCAAAAAGAGGCCTCAGGGGCCAGAATGCCTAAATCTGAACATCAGCTCTGCCACTTACTACCAGTGTGATTATGGGCAAGTTACTTAACCACTCTGTGCTTCAGTTACTTCATCTATAAAATGGTAATAATGATACCACACCTCATGGAACTGTTAGGAATATTAAATAATTTTGTACCACAAAAAAAAGAAGAAAAAAAAAAAAGGTGCTCAGAACAGTGCTTGGTGCACAGTAAAAAGCTCAATAAATATACTTTCTTAAGAATAAACTTATTTATTTCCTATTGAATACTTTGTGTGTTTTTTAAATTTTTATAACATACTAAAACCAATTTAATTTTATAACTTTAAGTGGATGAATTTCATGATAGGTAGATTTATCTTAATAAAACTTTTTAAAAAGGTTATACAAAGATTTGGTGAATTTGGGTATTCATGACCGTCAGAATTATCTATTTTCACCACAGCCCAAAATTCACACCAGGACTATGCACCCTGTGACCTAGGCTCAGGGGACAGGTCCTCTGTGGTCAGAAGAGGACAGAACATTAGATCTAGAGGGGAAGGAAGCACAGGCATGTCTGCCCAGTTTAAGTTTTCCAGGTGGATTGCCTATAACGTTCTAATGCCCACATTTAACAGCATGTAAATATCTCTAGATGTTTTTTGGCAGATATTTTTTTAAAGGAACAATTTATATTTACTACCCAAAGTCTCAATATAGTGTCTTAGAAAAAATGATGTGAAGGAAAAGCATTCAGTGACATCTCAACTTAGCAAGATGTCAGAATCCCATGCAGATGTTTTAAAAAGCACTTAAGTCAACAAAGGGGATGTGACTATTAAATGGGGCAAATAGAGCAACTATTTGTTAAGAACCATACTTATTGTTTAATAATCAGGAAATACTATTTTATGTATCTCATCCTAATATACAAACTACATTATAACTTTTAAATAACCAATTTACTGTGTTTTAGTTGTCTTTCAACATTTTACACTGACGAGAATAACTCCCCATACACCATTAAAAAAACTCTGCATCTCTAAACTTAAATACTAAAAAACAAAAACAAAGAAACTCAAATACTACCGAATCTAGATTTCCCCAATTATATAGAGAAAATAAAATGGTACACATTCTAAAAGCACTCATCACTCTTCTCCAATATATTAGTCTGCTCTTCTCTGGTACATGAGCATATCTTTTGAAATAGATTGACTACTGCACAAGAAAGAGATGCTATTATTTCTTGAAAGATGAGGTTCAGATTTTTCCAAGTTCCATATACCACGAAGAAGACAGCGATCAAGCATCATAGCCACTAGGATGTTTAGAAAAATGATGTTTTTAAAAGTAACAACTTGTATTTAAAATACAAAATCTCAATAAGAGATGTTAGGGAAAAGAAAATGATCAGATATGAACATTATGTTACAAGAATAGTAATTTCAGACTTAATAGGAAAATAGTCAGTGAAACAACAGAGAAATGGGTAAACACAGTTTAGCGATATGTGAGGATATCATGTCCTTATAAATAATGTTTTGAGTCATATTTAATGGCAGTGGAAGTGCTCATGCCACATACAATGTTAAATGAAGACAGAAGAATACTGTACATAATTTTTTTGTTTCCAATTCAAGATGCACAAGTAGATTGCAGGAACCGTCTCTGGTTGTTGAAACTGTGGATAGCATTTCTGTAAACATTTACATATTTCCTCCATTTCAACAGTGGTTTCTACTTGCAATTACATGGAGAAGAATGATTATAAAAATATCTAGGGAAACACTTCTTCAAGTTAATGCTGCCAAACTTATCCTAACCCAGCGGTCGGCAAACCGCAGCTCACGAGCCACATGAGACTGACACCCCCACTTCTTCAAAATAGACTCGCCCGGGCCGAAAACCGACTTCTGTGCATGGGCCACGAAATTTCAATCGCACTGTACGAGCGCACCCGCACGTGGTAGTTGGTGGAAGAGCCACACTCTAGGGGCCAAAGAGCCGCATGTGGCTTGTGAGCTGCGGTTTGCTAACCACTGTCCTAACCAAACCCCCCAAAGGAAAATTGTAAGAACCAATATACATCTACATAAATAATGAGCCCAAATCTTTTACTGTTCAAAAAATTTAAGATCACTTTGAAGACAGAAGTCTAGAAGTAAGACTCTATTATGTAAATGCTCATATGGATTTGTCACTTTGCATGATATAAACATATTTTAAAAATATCTTTATTGATATCAGAGAGGACTGATGAAGGAAAAAGATAGAAATATCAACGATGAGAGAGTCACTGATTGGCTGCCTCAGTACGCCCCACATTGGGGGTCCAGGCCACAACCCAGGCATGTGCCCTGACAGGAATCAAACCCTGACCAATCGATGCTCAACCACTGAGCCATGCTGGCTAGGCTAAACATCATTTTTAAGAGCCAACCCTTGCTGCCATAAAAATTAGATAGGGATAAACTGACATAACTTTTATTTTTAGGTTAGTAATTGTAAGGTACATTAAAAAATTTCAACACATATAGGAGTTCTTTTTACAGCCAAGTCTCTGTACTACGTACTGGGGTTACAATAGTGAACAAGACAGACACGGGTTCTGCCATCATGAAGGTCACAATGTAACAGAAGGGCTGAGAGTCAAGGAGCATCAATATGGAGTGACTGAAGATTTCAGAGCTGAACGCAGGGAGAGTAATCAGAACTGATGCAATAAATAAATCAGAGAAGATGGCAAGTTAGGTTAAGATAGTAGCTGTTGAGAGGAAGACTAGAAAGATCCAGAAGTAAAATCAACAGGGCTTGGCTGTTAAGAGTCAGAGATGATGCTGAGTTTGAGTTGGGCACACTGAGATGGGGAAACAGGAAGAGACGGTTTGGGTAGAAAGCAGATGAGTTTACTTGTGGACTTGTTGGGCTTGTTTTGCTTGTAGAATATAAGGAGGCTCTGTCTAGTAGACAGATGGATGCATGAGCTTGAACTTTTAGAGAAATCTGTGCTATAGATTGGGGGCTGGAAGATAGCCAGAAACAAAAACTATGGAAAAGGGCATGGTTGAACAGGAAGAAGTGAGCCCAAGATAGAAACTTGAAGAATCAAGAAGAGTCTCAAAGAAGCAGAAAAAGAAATCAGAGGAGAAAGTAGGTGAGGGTGGTGTCACAGAACTGATTCCTTTTCTGTTCAGGTGCCATTATAATCTATTTTCCTCATGAAAGTTTCTCTGAATTCTTCAGGCACCTTACAAATTGGAGGAGAGCTGTATAAACAAAATGTTTACAAACATTTTACAATATGATCTACCTATAAATCAAAATCAACGTGTGCGTATAGTATACATTAAACACATTAGATTTACTAAATACAATATAAAAAGTTTTATAATAAGGTAAGTGATACCAGATAGTAACTGATGCTTTTATCACCTAATACTCTATCTTTAAACCCATTATTAAGACAACAGAAACTTGCAGTAACACTATATCTTTATTCTAAAACATATCTTTGTATATGTGTCACAATTTATAAAATATTTTAACCACAATCTTATTTAATTCTTCCAAAAAAGCCATAATGCAGGTGTAGAGGAATTTTTATGCACCTTCTACTGACAAAGAAATAGACACTCAGAGAGGTAAAGACACTCTCCTCAAACCACAGTCTGGAGATTGGCAGAGCTCTGTCCACTCTGCCAGGATGTTCTTGTCCAGTTCAGGATCATGTAGGGAAAGACTTTCTTATTCTTGTACCATTCGTTCCACTAAGCTGATGATACAAAGACACCTTTCCAAGCGGGTGTGACTAGACCAGGAGTGTGGAAAGCAGGGACTCACCTAATCTGCTCCGTCTAATCTCTTCTGGGGAGACGGGCCGCAGCTTCCTTTCCGCTTTGATTTCTTCTAGTATTCTCTCATGGAGGCTCCGGGGCCGGGGCGGAGTGGGTTTTAGTTTTCTGGCTGAGGCCTTGGAAAAACACATATGGTTGGAGACTTAGAGTGGTCCTTAAATAGTTTTTACTTAAGTCCATTCATACAGTATAGTGTTATGAAATTATATTTTTCGGATTGACACATTGCTTGATAAAAAAAAAAACAAAACTATTTAAAGTCATTATCAAGATTCCTAAAGCATTAGGGAGATTGCTGAATTTCAGAGTGATTTAGTCCTGTGTGCTTAACTAATTTTAAAGCGACAACTGTGGCTCAGTGGTTGAGTGTCAATGTATGAACCAGGAGGTCACAGTTCAATCCAGGTCAGGGCACATGCTGAGTTTGTGGGCTCCATCCCCGGTGAGGAGTGTGCGGGAGGCAGCTGGTCAATGATTCTCTCTTATCACTGATGTTTCTTCTCTCTCTCTCCCTCTCTTCCTCTCTAAAATCAATATATACACATAAATATATATATACACATACATATGTGTGTGTATATATATATATATATATATATATATATATATATTATTTTTTTAAAAAAAGACAATTTTGCTAAAGTTAAAATTATGTTTCCTATATGCAAGCATGAGAGGCAATTAACTGAAATGCAAGCTATACTTTAATACTATTATTGTTTTTGAAAAGAATATCCTCAAGTTGCCACAATCTTCTCAGATTATTATTATCTTTATTCTATAGCTGCATGAATAAAGGCTCCAGAAGGCTGATTAACTTGCTCAGAGACATGGCTGCTAAATCTTGGAGATAGTGTGTACATCCAGGTTTATTTGACACCATGCTCTCTCTTCTCTCCTATGACCTGCATTCTTTTTTTAAAAAAAAATATATTTTTTATTGATTTTGTACAGAGAGGAATGGAGAGAGAGAGTTAGAAACATCAATGAGAGAGAGTCATCGATCAGCTGCCTCTTGCACACCCCCTACTGGGGATATGCCCGCAACCAAGGTACATGCCCTTGACCGGAATCGAACCCGGGACCTTTCAGTCCCCAAGCCGACGCTCTATCCATTGAGCCAAACCGGTCTCGGCTATGACCTGCATTCTTAATATTATTTCCTAGGTGGCCTCTTTCCCTTCTTTTAAAAAGATTTATAAGAGGGATCGTTAATTATGGTTTAGACCCTTTGTGCACTCCCTTTCAGATTAATGAATGTACAGGGTTAAGAGGCTTTGGTGAGGACTGGTATTGAGCCGAGGGAAGAAGTGAGAAACAAAGGAAACACAAACCAATGCTCATCCAGATTAAAATGTTCTGATTCCATGGTTATTAGAAAGAACCATTAACAGAGAAAGATAATATAAAAGTTGATGTACAGAAGGGTGAATTTACTGCAAAACAGTATGGAAATTACAACTTAATCAAAGAGGTTATTAGCACTATTAAGTAAACTGGATGGGCGGGCAATCCACACCAGGAACAATTTGGTATTATATTTAGCCATTATCCTAGAAAGTTTTTGTCCAGATTTTGCACTATAACCCAGGTTGTTTTGAATTGAAACATCCTAAGATAGCCTTGTATTAAACAAATGTTGAGTTTTCCTTGGACTTAAATGTAAATCTACAGCCTGGGAGTCACCATCTATATTCTATATATTTAAAGGCTAATATGCAAAGTGTCCCCTTGGGAGTTCAACCGGGAACTCGAATGCTAGCTATGACATGCGCTGACCACCAGGGGACGGCATAGAACGAAGGAAGGCCCCGGCTGGTGGCCAGCAGCTGGAGAAGGAAGGCTCTGCCAGCAGTGAGAAGGCCCCAATCGGCCCTGATCACTGGCCAGGCTTAGGGACCTTTCTTGTGCACGAATTTCATACACCAGGCCTCTAATTCTGAGAATAAAAGCTCAATGCAAAAACTAACCACTTTAAGAGCCGAGTTCTAGAGATCACACTCTACAGGAGAATAATTCATTCTGTTAACTCTAATCAAGAGGAATACATCAAATTACATACTGGATTTAAAGGAGGTCTTGATCTGATGAAGTCGAGAATGATTTCATGAGCACTTTTTTTTAACCGAGGAGGAATATCACCATTCACCTGAAAAAGGAAGACAGAAAGTAGATTCACTTGATTATAGCAGTGATTTTCAACAGTGTGCTGCAAGAATTTTTAAAACAAGCAATACCTGACTATTTAGTCAGGGGCACTGACCTCTTTTCTCTTACATTGAAAAATAAAATAAAAAATGACAGACAATCTTAATCAGAGAAACAAGTATCACATGATCTCACTCATATGTGGAATCTAATGAACAAAAATAAATTCATGAAGAAAATATATCCAGAGACATAGAAGCATGGAAGAGACTGATGAATCTCAGTGGCAAGGCAGTGGTGGGTGGGTGGGGAGAGATTTAACCAAAGAATTTATATGCATATATGCATAATCCCTGGGTCTTCTTTAAGAAGTAAAAGAAGAAAATAAAGGATCAAAAATACAAATCATATGATATACGGTGACCAAATGCTGACTACAAAAGATTCACTTCAAATAAAAAACAAAACAAAAAGAAAGCTGTGATAGCAATACTTATACCAGACAAATTAGATCTAAAAACAAAATAAATGAACAAGAAGAACAGAAACAGACTCATAGATACAGAGAACAGTTTGACGGTTATGAGATGGGAGGGAGCATGGGGGGAAGGGTGAAAAGCTGAAGGTACAAATTGGCAGTTTCAGAAGAGTCACGGGGGTGTAAAGTACCACATAGGGAATATAATCAATAATACTGTAATAACTATGTATGATGTCAGATGGGTACTAGATTTATCAGGTGGTTAGGTTATATAATGATTTAACTTCTAAGAACTTAATTCAAGGATTTAATTGTAGTTATTCAAAAAATGTATATACAAGGTAAAACAAAACAGGATGTTGATAACTGGATACAAGTTGATTAGTTTAATAAACTCTGGGATAGCCATAAGCTGGAAAAGATATAGTCATGTAGAAATGATGTTGAATATACAATGACATGAGAAAATGCTCATACGTTAAGTGAAAATAACAGGTTAGAAAACAAAGATTCCAATGTTAATCCATATTGTCCAAATAAAATGTATAGAAAAAAAATTGAAGGTTATATACCAGCATGTTAGCAAAATTTCTCTCTGGATTGTGGAATTACATACCTTTAATTTTTTTCTTTGAGCTTTTTTATATTTTCCAAATTTTCTATAAATGATCATGTATTACTTTTATGAGAAAAAATCATTTTTAAGTATAACATTGAAAAGAACATTTTCAACAATAAAATTACTGCAGAATATCCATTTGAATCCATGAATAGTTTTCTATGTTTCTTACCATCACTTTTCGCAAAGTGTATCTTTTGGATCTAATGTCATCCATTAGCATCTCATAAGGGGTGAGTTGATATTCAATGGGCAAAGGGTTGTACTGCCGCTCTTGGACCTTTTTAAGTTTTACTCCATTCCGCAAATCCCTCATCACCTGCACCCAGAATCGAGCCTGAAAGTATCAATGGCGGAGAGACATCAATGAATGAATTTATTAGTGTCACTCAGAAATAGCTACAGTCACTCAGAAAAAAAATGAAAACTTGGATTGCAAACAAAAACTATTTTAAAATTAAATTTCAGGATACTAAAAAGTGAGTAAAAAGCCCAGTAGAGAATCCACAAGCTTTAACTGCTCAGACACTTGGGTATAAATCCTAACTCATTCACTTTGGTAGACATTAATGGTCTCAGTTATTCAGGCCTCCTTGTGTCTACACTGTTATGTAGCTTTGCTCACTAGGGGAAGACTGCACTTCTCACACCTTGACTATACGATTTGCTTGGCCATTGGAATAGTAATGGATATGACGTGACTCAGGGCTTCAAAAGCAAATGCACAATGGGCTGTCATTCGTACTTCTATTATAGCTATAAGGACAAAATGCCTGGATTGACATGATACCCACTGGAATGACCACCTAGAGAAGGATGAGACACACATAGAGCGGAGTTACTACAACTGATCTGTAAACTCATGAGCTATTACTGTCTAATGCCACAGTGCTTTTGCAGTGTTTGGTTACATGGCATTATAGTGACCATAACAAACTTATACAACCACCTACTAGCTATTGGACATCCAGGTAGCTGCTTCGCCTTTTTGAACCCTGACTTCCTTATCACTAAAAGAAAATGGTACTTCATAACATGTTGAGCAGATCAGAGATGTTCTCTACATAGAACATGTGTTCTGAACATGGAAAATGCATAAAAATGATAATTTTTATGTTATTATCTTTGCACAAATTATTTAATATCAGTTTTCTTATCTACAAATAGCAAATTGCCTTGTCTATCCTTCAAAAGAATGAGATATATATGAAATACTTATAGTAATATAAAATATATTAAATATAAATATTAACCCTTTTATTTTCCCGCTTTATAAGCTACAGTGTTATAGTCTGTACTTCATTGAAAATTAAATCAATATGATATTTAACTGAAATATTATAGTTTGTTACAATTAATAAGTATCTCAAATAGCTACTTAAATATATTTTAACATCAAGTGGTATAATTTAAAAGAATTGTCTATAAAGATAACTCTGATTAAATTTCTCAAAAATGTCCCCCCAAACAATCTGTGACTAAAAAGCAAAACCAAAATGCATACCATTTATTATTCCAAAAAGAATTTGAGGTACTTAATATTGAGGTATACCCATCAGAACATTCTTTCTTCATTTCATTCTAATCTTTCTAGGTAATTAGAAAGCAGATCTAGCCGAAACTGGTTTGGCTCAGTGGATAGAGCGTCGGCCTGCAGACTGAAAGGTCCCAGGTTCGATTCTGGTCAAGGGCATATACCTTGGTTGCGGGCATATCCCCAGTAGGGGGTGTGCAAGAGGCAGCTGATTGATGATTCTCTCTCATCGATGTTTCTGACTCTTTATCCCTCTCTCTTCCTCTCTGTAAAAAATCAATAAAAAATATATTTTAAATAAATAAATAAAATATGAAGAGAGAAAAAAGAAAGCAGATCTAATATGGTCAAAAGCAAGTTGTTCATATCCCCCAAATCTGCATCTTTTCCTACTCCCTCATTTAATAATGTCATTACTTATCCAGTGTACTTAACCTAAAAGTCAGAATCCTAAAATGTGTTTTCCCACTGATACCTGAACATACCTCCGTCTACTTCTGACATTCACTGTCCTGTCCCCAAGGCCGTGATACCTGCCCGACTTTAAATCATCTATGAGGACAGGAATTCAGGGACCTGGTACCAGGCTGGAAAAACAGTAGACACTCAAATGTGTCACATGAATACACCACCATCATCTGCTCTAGAAATCTGTCTTCTGTTTTATGAAGGCAGAGACCCCATATTATTTATTCATTCTGCATCCCAAGGGCCTGAATCAGGTAACTATTCATTAAATAATTGAATATACTAAACTATAGTTTTATACCTTATCCTGAAACAGAGCATAAATTCTGATTTACATATAAGATTATGCTAAAGTATTAATATAACCAGAAAGATCAATATTTTAAAACACCAAACCTCCAGAGATATTGAGGTGATTCTAATAAAATCATATCATTTTATTAAATGGAAAATAGATATTTCCTCAAATTCATGTAACATCAATTCATACTATTGCCGAAACCGGTTTGGCTCAGTGGAGAGAGTGTCAGCCTGTGGACTGAAAGGCCCCAGGTTCGATTCCAGTCAAGGGCATGTACCTTGGTTGTGGGCACATCCCTAGTAGGGAGTGTGTACGAGGCAGCTGGTCGATGTTTCTCTCTCATCAATGTTTCTAACTATTTCTCTCCCTTCCTCTCTATAAAAAATCAATAAATTTTTTTTTAATTCATACTACAGTCCTTAACAACCAGTTATTTATTCTCCAACACTAAAGAGAATTGGGGGGGGGGGGGGCGCGCACGAAACCGGTTTGGCTCAGCGGTAGAGTGTCTGTCTGTGGACTGAAAGGTCCCAGGTTCGATTCCCAGGGCATGTACATTGGTTGCGGGCACATCCCCGGTAGGGGGTGTGCAGGAGGCAGCTGGTCGATGTTTCTCTCTCATTGATGTTTCTAACTCTCTATCTCTCTCCCTTTCTCTCTGTAAAAAATCAATAAAATATATTTTTTTAAAAATAGGGAGAGAGAGAACAGGGAGAATGCCCAGCTCTTACCCAGTCAGCGTTTTTCAGCTCCTCCAGTTCTGTGTTTGATTCATCGCTCTTCTCCATTTCTTGAATCTTCTTAAGATTCTACCAGTTGAAATAAAAATATTTGGCATAAAAATTTCATTAAACTACCTTGTCAATTTAAAATTTTTAATTGATGCCTTCAGATAAAATATAAACAACACGGTTTTTGAAGCAGATAATACAGGTAATACAGGTAGTGTCAGGTTGAACAGAATCACCAATTCTTCAGGAAAACCTTCCCTTCCTCCTTGAACAAGCCAAATCTTCCTGCCACACAACTTTGTAGCACCATAAACCTTTCCTCTATAGTTCTTATCAACACTATTTTACATTTGTGACTTACTCTAGGCTTCATGACTCAGATTTCTGTTCTCAGAAGCTAATATAGGCATTGCCACTTTTTGATGCTCAATATATATTTGTCTAATAATTTAATACATTTCAAAATACAAAATGTTCTTTTATTTATTTTTAATTTGATACATGTATATATTGCAAAATGGCTATAACAATAAGGCAATAAGGTTAGTTCCACTTCCATCACCTCACATAATTACGTATTTTTTTAATGGTGAGAACATTTAAGATCTACTCTCTTTGTAACTTTTAAGTATTCTACCTAGGTAATAAAAGAGTAATATGCAAATTAACCAAAACTCTGCTACACCCACAAACCACACCCACAAGCCAATCAGAGTGAGTATGCAAATAAACCCAACCAATATGGCTGCAGCCACAGAGAGCAGGAGGGAGGCTTGGGTTTCCCAGGCAATGGAAGAAGCCAAGCTTTCTGCCTGCCCTAGCCAGCCTAAGCCTCCACTCAAGGCTACAAAGTTTCAGTTATAGAAGGTAAACAAATCCAAACAAAAATGGTGGCAGCCACGGAGCAAGCAGAAGGCTTGGCTCAGCTCCAGGCAACAAAGTTTCAATTGTAGAAGGTAAATAAATTCCAGATACCAGGGACTCTGCTTGGGTCACCGGCCTGCAAACCACCACAAGTCCCTTGCTCAGGCTGCCCCACGCCCCAAGGGAACCCCCACCCTGATCAGGGACACCCTTCAGGGCAAACCAGCTGGCCTCCACCCGTGCACCAGGCCTCTATCCTATCTAATAAAAGAGTAATATGCAGATTGACCATCACTCCAACACACAAGATGGCTGCTCCCATGTGGTCAAAGATCCTTCCCCATGTGGACACAAGATGGCCATCACAAGATGGCCAGCAGAGGAGGGCAGTTGGGAGGGACCAGGCCTGCAAGGGAGGGCAGTTGGGGGTGATCAACCCTGTAGGGGAGGGCAGTTAGGAGTGACCAGGCTGGCAGAGGAGGGAAGTTGGGGGCAAACAGGCTGGCAGGGGAGCAGTTAGACAGCAATCAGGCTGGCAGGGGAGTGGTTAGGGGGTGCTCAGGCTGGCAGGCAGAAGCGGTTAGGGGCAGTCAGGAAGGCAGGCGAGTAGTTGGGAGCCAGCCGTCCTGGATTGTGAGAGGGATGTCCGACTGCCTGTAGTTACTGCACTGAGAACATCTGAGATTTGGGTGGCACCCTATCATCTTACCTGCCTTTTCCTGAGGGCCTGTCCTGGGGATAGAGAAAGAAGCCAGGCCTGAGCACAGGGTTTGGGGTACTGGATCCATCTGTGCCTGAAGCTAACGGTACCCTTAAACTTCCCACTTATGGGGGCCAATAAACTCGGCCCACTGCACCAGTGCTAATTTGAGGGGACTGTCACTTGCAATGGAAACAGTTATGGTTTAATATGTCCTCTCAGTCTAGAAATATGAGTTCATTCTTCGTTGTCTTTGGGGTACTCTGGTAGAATAGAAGAAACATATGGCTTCTTTTCCATCCAACCTTACTTTTTACTATTCTCCAACATATCCCTGACTATATGTAGTCAGGATGGTCTCACTGATATGCCTCTACACATCTCCACCTGTACTTATGCTGTGATAAAATCTCTAACTCTCTGCTACTAAGAAACACTATCTGTTCTTTATAATACAGGACATAATTTCAATGAACAGTCCAAGAATTTCACGTTTATTTTTCTGAACAGTAGCATAAATTGTAACTCAGATACTTCCTAGCTGTGTGACTTTGAACAAGTTATTAAACTGCTCTAATCCTCAGTTTGATGTTTTCATCTATAAAATGCAGATAACTACCTTTAGAATTCTGTTACTACTACATAAAGTAATACAGGAGAAATACAGCATGCAGCCTGGCTCATGATAAGCATATAGTAGGTATTAACTTTATAAGCCAATGAATATCTGTGGGGATTTGATTGTGAACACTTTTACTCCATCACAAAAACACTGCATTCTTTTTACCAAGTAAGATCTCCCTTTAGCTTCTTTATGAAATAAAATTCTGATTCAGCAATAAATCACTATAATACAGTTAAGAATCTATAAATACTATAATCGAACAAGCTACAACAAATGTGCAACTAAAAATCTCACGTTTTTCTCATTTGCAGCAAAAACAAATGAGATATTTGAAACAAAAATACAGATTTTTCTAATTTTAGAAATAAGCTTCTGTCAATTATATTCTAGCTTCTGAATAAACAATTTTGCTTGCACAAATGTAATAACAGATGCCAACCTGTGCCTGGAATATGATGAAAAAGTTCTGAGAGCACTCACATGGCAATTAACTCTCCCCATTTCTAACATAACCAGTTTCAAGATAACAATTAGAACTGCTCCTTGGCAACATTTTCAGCTCCTGGCATGTTAAAAATAAAGAAATTAAATCTACTGTGTAAATTACAAGTATATCAAAGCTCAAAGAGTATTTTTAACTCACATGTCTCTTCTTAAATTAAACTATCCTTACAAATATATTCACGTATAAAAATAATCTCTCTATATAAAAGCCTAACCGTTCGACTGTTAGCTATGGCACATACTGACCACCAGGGGGTAGATGCTCAACACACAGGCATGGAAACATGGTACAGACTAATAAATCTCAGAGGGGGGAGGGTGGAGAGAGATTAACCAAAGATCTTATATGCATACCCGAGGCCCAGTGCACAGATTTGTGCCCTGGTGTGGTCCTTCGCCTGACCTGCGGGGGGCAGGGTCGAAACGGGCAGTATGACATCCCCCGAGGGGTCCCAGATTGCGAGAGGGTGTAGATCAGGCGAGGGACCTCACCGGTGCATGAATCCATGCACCAGGCCTTTAGTATTTTAATAACAGCATTTTAATGATCGCCATTTTCCTCCATATTGTTAACTATTTGTCATCTAATGGTATTCCCCTATGCAAAGTTCAGAAACTTTTAAATGTGTAAAAAGGAATGTTTCAATAATTCCGTGAACCACGTTTTTTTACTCAGTTAAAATATGGTAATATACTTTCAAAGAAATTACATTGTTTTTTCTCCTAACAGAAGATACTACATATAAAATTCCTTTTTATATTCCTATGTATAATAGTCCCTTTGAAGTAAAATAATTTAGCAACAGTCTCATTAAAGATAAACTGAGCTCAAGGACTGCATCATGAAATTATGATTTTTTTGTACAGCACAAATTGAAATAATATATGTAAATCACAATAAAATGTCACTGTAGTGTGATTATATAGTATAAAATATACTCATATAATCTTTTGAAAATTCATAATAAACCATGAGTATTTGCAATTCATCTTCTTACTTCATAATTCCAATATCTGATCAAAGAAGAGCAGTTAAAGATAAATTGGCTCCAATCTGGGCATCTAGAAAAGTTAGGGTAACCTTAACCATTCAATTTGACTAATGAGATGTGAGGATCATTTAAACATTTAGAAAATCAAGACATCAGTAAATGCTCATTTTAAATAGCGGTAGCTATGTGTATTGGTAGAGGGAACAAAATGTTTCATTCCCTGGTTAGCCGCTGGCGGCGCCCTGAGTTCACTTGCCACGGCCCTCCTCACACTGCTGGAACACTGCTCCTACACTGTCAGTCCTACTCAGTATCCTATTCACCACTATGTCCCCAATGAAAATGGAAGGCACAGCTTGTGGTGAGAACCACAGAAATTCATAAAAAGTCTTAGAATAGGCCCTAGCTAGTTTGGCTCAGTGGATAAGAGCATCAGCCTGTGGACTGAAGAGTCCTGGGTTCAATTCCAGTCGAGGGCACATGCCTGGGTTGCGGGCTCAATCCCCAGTGGGGAGCATGCAGGAGGCAGCCAATCGATTCTCTCTCATCATTGATGTTTCTATCTCTCTCTCCCTTCTTCTCTGAAATAAATAAAAATATGTTTTAAAAAATAAGTCTTAGAATAGTATTTCACACAAAGTATAGAATAAATATTAGCTATTATTAATTGTAGTAGCATGTGTCATGTAGGAGACACACTAAATAACTGTAGTATGAATTAATTTTGCCAACTGATCCTAGTTCTTTTGAAATCTAGTGCTTCTTCACTCACATGTATATGCTACAGCAAAATATGGCTATTACATTCTCACAATTCTTCACCAAAATTCCCCAGTTCCTTCACAGTTTCTTCCATATTGAGGTTTATAGATACCTCCCTTCTATATAGATACATCCTGACTTCTTTTCTCAAGATTCATTGTTGTTGGTGGTCACTATTTCTAAAACATTAAAAAGTAGTGCTGATCCCAATTATTTTTATCACCGTGGACAGCTAATTTATTACAGGCTGTTAAACTGTGCTTCAGTTTCCTACCTACAAAATGATGGGAGGCATGCAGAGTAGAGGGGGTCAAGGGGAAAAAACCCACAAACAAAGGAGACATCTGTAATACTTTCAAAATGATGGGAGGAAAAGGGTAATTCCACCTAATTAATAGGAATATCATGATAAAGTATTCACATAAGCAATAAATAAGACATACTCAGGGTTTATAACTGTTTAAGTGAATATTTTATCTGAGCTCAGAGCTGTTGCTGGGGCTTTGGATCGTTTTCCCCTCAGAGGTACATTAATGTTCTTAAAGTGGAAATGTTGTAAAAATTTAAAAAATGAGTAGTATTCAATCTCAACACCCTACTCCTCAGGTTCCCACTTCGAACAGCAGGATAAATGTTGTAGGAGTTGGCTATAAGGAACTTAAGGCTGATTCTATTCTGATCTATTTGTTCTTGAATGTTAATATGCTAAACATTTAGGAACATACAACTTGAGAACCAAATGTGATATTTACTAGGTTAAAAAACACACATAGCTGAAACCAGTTTGGCTTAATGGATAGAGCGTCGGCCTGTGGAGTGAAAGATCCCGTGTTCGATTCCGGACAGGGGGCATGTAGGTACCTTGGTTGAGGACACATCCCCAGTGGGGGGTGTGCAGGAGGCAGCTGGTCGATGTATCTCTCTCATCTCATCGATATTTCTAACTCTCTCTCTCCCTTCCTCTCTGTAAAAAATCAATAAGATATATTTAAAACACACACACACACACACACACACACACACACACCATCTCACTGATGAATGGCCATAGTGTTGTCCTAAGCTGAGGAAGCAGCAAGGAAACATACCTAAAAAGAGCATAAGAGATTTTGTCCTAGGATGCCTAATTCTATGACAGACTTGGCAATATAAACATAGTCATTGCTCCTAGGTTCTCAATCTAGAGAGCAGATAGATAGATGTAAACACTGATTATAAGTGATAGAAGCCAGAGAAAAATGTTCTATCAATGAACACAGAGAATAAATAAATTAACTGCAGCCAGAAAAAAAAAATTTCAGAGGAGTGGACATTTGAGTTAGGTCTGCAAAATAAGTAGGCATTTTCTAAGCTAGAGAAGAGAGGAAAAGGAGATTTTGGGTAGCTGCAGAGGCCCTAGGAGATTGGGGACTGGAGAAAGGGTAACAGAAGAGGCATATAAGATGGGAAACAGTGAATGAAGAGCTCTGAGAGGTCAGATTGTGGCCCAATTGCATGTGGTTTCCTACATCATGTTAAGGGGTCTATCACACTTTCCACCTATGAGTATCAAGGAGCCCACAACGTTTTTACACAGGGGTCTAATACTGTAGGATAGACTGTATGTGAGAAGGGAAAAAAGTTAAGAGGCTTTGCCACAGCCAGACCACTGCATGAGAAAGGTTCAAGCAGGGAGAATATGAAGGAGGTTCTGCATTCCGCAGATGGCCAACAGTGTTAGAAGACCGAGATTCAAGTTTCACGGTAATACATCAGATCTACAACATCTGAACTACAGATTCGCTAATTCATTCAACACTAACCAAATATTTACAAAGGCCCTATTACAATGGGATATAGCAGTAAATAAAAGAAAAAAAGGTTTCTGCTCTCAATGAGATTATATTCCAGTGGAAGATATTAATGACTAAGAAAAGAGAGCAACAGGACAACTACAGACTGTGATGGCTACTAGAAAGGAAATAAATAGGGAAATATGATTTTAAAGAATGTGATCAATATAAAAGGATGAGATGTTCTTTCAGCTGAGCCCTGAAGAAAGCAATGAAAAGAAAACCCAACTATAATTAAAAGGTGAATGAAGACAATTTATAGGAGGAATTTAAGATGTTAACAAGAAACTAATTAAGCACCACAGGTGCAGTCACACTTGAGAGGAGATCAAAGATCATTATAATCAGATAATCAGAAATGGCAATCCACACCTGTGGACCTGCCTCTGAAGAAATCCAAGATGGCTTAACTATATCAGACATCTTATCCCTCCAAGATCAAAATGTTTGGAATAGTCTACCTTCGTTCTGGGTTGTTTATATGTATGATGTGAGAAGGTGAAAGGGAGGAGAACATTTTCATCACTTTGAGTACATGTCAGAAAAAGCATTTCAGAAGAGTGGACATTTGAGTTAGATTTTCAGCATAAGTAGGCATTTTCTACATGAGGGAAGTGAGGAAAAAGACTTTTCAGGAAATTTGAAATGTGAATTATGAAAAGTCAAAACAAATTATGAGTATAAAAATCTATTTCACATAGCTTCTAATATTGTGTTCTTATTGCAATTTCTATATGAGCATGTGTTATGCTCAATTATTTTTATTGTTTATTCATTTGTGAGTAATAGAACTGTATTAGGAATTGCTTCTTTACAGGGATTTTTACCATTAGATTTTAAAATACAGAATTTTTAGTCTTTACTGACATCAATATAGTAGTAATGTCAATATTGAGTGCTACAGCTCAAATTAACAACATTGAATTGCTTGCCTATAAAATCCAACTCAAATTTACAACATAATATAATAATTTCATAGCAAATTTTACTGGGTATGAAGTTAAAATGTTTATCTGTATACTCTTTGCCTATATAACCAGATTGGTACAAAAGTGAGGAAAACCTTGTTGAATAAATAGAACAAAGATTTAGTCACATGAACTATATTTTCTTTTCCTTTTTTTTCTTTTAAAAAAAATATATTTTATTGAATTTTTTACAGAGAGGAAGGGAGAGGGATAGAGAGCCAAAAACATCGATGAGGGAGAAACATCCATCAGCTGCCCCCTGCACACCTCCCACTGGGGACGTGCCCACAACCAAGATACATGCCCTTGACTGGAATCGAACCCAGGATCCTTCAGTCTCAGGCCGATGCTCTATCCACTGAGCCAAACTGGTTTTGGCATGAACTATATTTTCTGTAGACAATGTAACTAGAAGGAACCTTAGCATGTTTCATTACCCCTTCTCCTGTTTTAAAGACAAGCAAACAAAAATTTAGCAAAGGCTATTTGACTTAGGCCACATGAATAATGAGTGGAAGAATACGATTCACCAACAATAAAGGTTTGTATTAATTAATTAATTTATTTATTTATTTATTTTATTGATTTTCCACAGAGAGGAAGGGAGAGGGATAGAGAGCTAGAAACATCAATGAGAAAGAAACATCGACCAGCTGCCTCCTGCACACCCTCTACCTGGGACCTTTCAGTCCACATACGACACTCTATCCACTGAGCCAAACCGGTTTTGGCAATAAAGGTTTTTTTTTTAAATGACCAGTGTTAATATAACTATTTTAAATATAAAATAAATGGAAAAACAGTTATTTACTTGGGGGGGGGGGGAGAAGGAGTTTCCTTTCAAAACAAAGATTCTTCTAAACAATGTTCTTCTCTGATACATCAAGTTGTTTTCTCTGATACATCAAGTAGTAAATATTGTAGAATGTGAAACAATGAATTTACTGGAAAATTGGGGTGGGGCAAACATACTAGATACTTTCAACACGGTGGCAATGATGACTAGATCATGTAGGAACATATTGGAATAAAATCAACTCACTTCCTAGTCTTAAAATCATTTTTAAGTGTTTGACATTTCTATGACATCTTGTCTTTTCCCATTTCAGATTTCCTTTTTAAAAAAATATATATTTTATTGATTTTTTTACAGAGAGGAAGAGAAAGGGATAGAGAGCTAGAAACATCGATGAAAGAGAATCATTGATCAGCTGCCTCTTGCACACTCCCTACTAGGGATGTGCCCACAACCAAGGTACATGCCCTTGACCAGAATCGAACCTGGGACCCTTCAGTCCGCAGCCTGACGCTCTATCCACTGAGCCAAACCGGTTTTGACCAGATTTCCTTTTATGTCATATCTAAACTTAACATGATACCTTTTCTCTTCGCATCCCATTGCTATTTATGTGTATGTGTGAGACAGAGAGACCAACACACACATATTCACTTGTGAACCCTATTCTCTCCGCAACTCCAAATTTCTTTTTTCTAATAAAGATATTTACATTTGAAACTGTCAAGCTACACTCTCCCTTCTCCAACCCACGTACTCACTAGCCACACTTGCTGGCAGGGTTTAGGGCTGTGGAGGGGCACTGGCAGTAGGGCACAGGCTGTCTCTTCTTTCATACAACCCGATGCACACTAATGGATTGCTTAGATAGTACCTCCATCTACACTTACATACAAGGATATCAAATTGCTTATGAGACACCATAATATGCATTTACTTTCAGAATATCAAATTGCTTTTGAGCCATAGTTAACATCATGAAAAGAGATTAGAATGAAAGGGAATTTGCTTTTTAAATAAATGATGAACTACAAAGCCTTGTGCTTTGTAAATCAGCCAGGTCTAGTAAATATAATTACCACTTTATAAAAACAACTATAACACTTGGAAATAGATTATGGGTTTTATTTTTTTTTTAAATGTCAATTGAGCATATGAGAAATTTAATATAATTAAATTACTTTTTCCTATCAAATGGAACAATATCATATTAAGATTTTTATCCTAATTTTATATACACAAGCACGCACACATACACAGTACTTCAAAACATCACGGATAATCAGGTAAGCTTGCTGAATTAGAGGTTATTACTTTTAAAGTTCCAATTGATGTATGCCAACTCACAGGTATAAAAAATTGTCTGATTCTTAAAATATGTAAAGTATTTGGAGGTCTTTAAAAGAATACCAAATTAACACAGAGTATGTTATTACCAGTGTGAATTCAGTACTCTTGAGGATAAAATGGCTAACATACATACATGAACTAACATGTATAAAAATATTCTGTAATTTTAAGAAAGTCACTTACATTGCAGAGAAAAAGGAAATCCATTTGGACCCCGAAAGACTTCATTCTTAAAACCTCAGTGTTGACGGGAAATTTATGCAGCACGAAAATCTCTTAATTGAATGGTACAGAATGTTCTTAAAGTGTCAGGATTTCCACATATTTTATAGCTTGCCTTCTCAAGGCTCATTATTAGATGAATTTTATGTGTAATTTTTTTTAAATGGCAAGAACACTCGAAGACCTCATCAATACCCCACAAAAGTTCTCATATTTCCCAGAAATACTTTGGCAAAAATGTATCTAATAGTCAGAAATACTTTCAAAACTGTCTTCTTTGAAACAGAAAAATATCTGGAAAAACACATAGTATGTAAATATTCAGCTTAGCAAACATTTGCAGGGTATTTCCTAGGTGCTCATACTGCATTAAGAGTCATTAATAGCTGAAACAGGTTTGGCTCAGTGGATAGAGCATCGGCCTGCAGTCTGAAAGGTTCTAGGTTTGATTCTGGTCAAGGGCATATACCTTGGTTGCAGGAACATCCCCAGTAGGAAATGTGCAGGAGGCAGATGATCGCTGTTTCTCTCTCCCCCTTCCTCTCTGTAAAAAATCAATAATATATATTAAATATATAATATATTTAATATATTAATATTAATATTATATTTAATATTCTATAATAATATAATGATATATATTAAAAGTCATTAATATAAAAATAATTTAAAATACAGTCATTTATTTCAAGAAGCATCTGGTTCACTTATGCAGAAAAAATTATAAGTACATAAGCAAATAACTACCATGGAGAATCAGAAGTGCAAGACTGAAGGATGTGTAAGATATAAATATCGTAGAGGACATAAAACTGCAAAGAAGTCATGAATATTTCACATGCAGCCCGGATGGCGTGGCTCAGTGGTTGAGTGTTGACCTATGAACCAGGAGGTCATGTTTCGATTCCAGGTCAGAGCATATGCATGGCTGTGGGCTCTATCCCCAGTGTGGGGTGTGCAGGAGGCAGACAATCAATTCTCTCTCATCATTGATGTTTCTATCTCTCTCCCTCTTTGAAATCAATAAAAATAAATTTAAAAAATATTTCAGCAATGGTATATGTACAAAGATAATAATTTAATAAAATAAAAATTAAAAAAATTAAAAAAAAATTTCATGTGGAGGTAAAATGTGAGCAGAATTTAAATGGATAAATAGGAGTCCACCAAGCAGACAAGGAAAGAAAGAATTTCCAGACAGAAAGAACAGAATGTGAAGGGTCACAAATACATGATGTATTCAGAAATATAAATAATTTTGATTGGATAACTTAAAATGCAAAGAAGATAGTGCTGAAAAGGAGAATAAAAACACAAGAACATGAAATGCCATGAAGGGCCTTGTGTAGAATACAACGGAGTTTTGATATAGGTGATGGGGAGTCACATTAAGGGGAGCAACATAGCTCTGATGAGTTGCCAGGTGTCTAGTGATCAGGGAGGATGAGACAAACTGAAAGTAAAAATCAAGCCTTTACTCACTTACTGCAACAGTGTGGTCAAGAGGCCGAAAAGGATGTTTTGTTCCCCTTGTTCCATTTCCCCCCTACAGAACAGCATTGAGCTAGGGTCAAGTGACATGAAATGTAGGTGGGGGAAATCTTCCGACTGCTGAGGAATTCTGGGAAAAGGCTCTGCCATTCAATGGACTTGAGGACCAGTGGGAGGGAAAGAGGGAAGGCTAAGAATGAAAAGTCTGAGTCAGAGGAAAGGAAAATGTCGCAACAAAGGGCCTCCAAGTGGAAGCGCCAGGCCAGGAATACAGGGTGCATTCGAACGTGGCTGGCCAAGTGGGATTTCCTGAGTCCTTGCAATCCCTGCAGAAAACCAGAATGCAGGAAACTGGCTGTGCACCGAGTCCCATGTGGGGAGGGCAGCTTCTCCCGTGAGGCCTGCCAAGGAAAGCCAGCACATGGTCGGACTGAAGGATCCGACCACACAGAGGTTTGGGCCTGGAGCTGGATTGCTCAGGTCAGCTCTTTCATCTCCGAGAATCACTCATCGACAATGTGGAAGATGGACTGGATGGAGAGGGTTCACAGAGATGACGAGACAAGCGGGAAGGCAGTGCAATAATCTAGGCTGGACATGGGGACCTGAACTGATAAAGTGACCGACGCTCATCCATGTAGGAAAGAACATGATTCCAGGAAGTGCGAGACTGGAAGAACATGGGGGCGGCAGGGGACTGGAAGACTAGGTCAGGTGCTGTGAGGGGAAGAGCTCAAAGGGCAGGGGGCAGCTATGAAGTGGCGTTTGAGAGCCCGTGACTTCCAAGGTGGAATGATTGCAGGCTATTTCAAGGACAATGGTGTATTCAGGTATGCAGAGTACTGAAATAGAGAAGTCAAGAATACAAAGCTATAGTTCCTTTTTATCAAAGAAATCACTCAAGGTGATGGCAGATGGCAGTGACAATGGGTTTAAGAATAACAGAAGTGGACCGCATGAGTTTTTTGTACAAGGATAAAGAGTAATTGTTTGGAAATAGTAGAGAGAGAGAGAATATTACTAACTCTCCTGAGTCCAGAGATATGAAGATGTGGAGGTAAGAGTAGCTTTTCAAGAGGGAATCAGAGATTAGCAAGTACTTATCTCTGGCCAGTGTGGCTCAAAGATTAGGGTCAGCCCATGTACCAAAGGATCAGGAGTTCTAATCAAGACAAAAAACAATTTTTAAAGCTCAAAGGAGTAGAAAAATACTTATTAATACTGTCTTTAAAGTCAGAAATACTTTCTAAGAATGTCTGTGATGCAAGGACTAAAAAAAAGCGGCCATTTAATTTACTCTAGTACTGCACTTCCACCCTAAAAACGAAGCTTACGTTTCTGGATTAAAGCAATTTCAATAATTACAATCTTAGAAAGTAATCTTTTCTGCCCTGGCTGGTTTGGCTCAGTGGATAGAGCATTGACCTGCAGACTGAAGGGTCCCAGGTTCAATTCGAGTCAAGGGCATATGCCTGGATTGTGGGCTTGGTCCCTAGTAGGAGGTATGCAGGAGGCAACTGATCAGTGATTCTCTCTCATCACTGATGTTTCTATCCCTCTCCCTTCCTCTCTGAAATCAATAAAAAATATATACATCTTTAAGTAATATTTTCTACTACTTACTAAAGCATAATTGAGGATGTGCTTTTAGATGTTTACTCTGAAGCTTTTAATCGAACCCTATATCCTCTGGTTCTGCCCAGGAGAAAAAGCGACTCTGGATCTATGTATCGTTACTCTTCACATGACATATACACTAAGTGGCCATATTATTATGATCTCTGAATGCATAATAATCTGGCCACTCAGTGTACATCCTATATAATAAAAGGATAATATGCAAAATGCAAATTGTCCCCTTGACCAGGAGTTTGACCAGCAGGCAGGCCAGCCAACCACCCATATCTCCCTTCCCGGGTCAAGCTGGCCGGACCCCACCCATGCATGAATTCATGCACCGGGCCTCATACATACACCCTCACACACACACACACACACACACACACACACAAACACACTGAGTGGCCAGATTATTATTCGTTCAGAGATCATAGTAATCTGGCCACTCAGTGTAGTTTACCCTTTTCACTCTATTGAAGACTTGCCTCTTGGGTCCAGTTCTACAAAATCCTAAAAAGAAATAGACATAGCTTCTCATTGGCCTAACATAAAAAGGCAGACTATAATCAGTAGCCTGGCTAGAATTGAAGAGGAATGCTTAGAGCTCTCATTCATACATATACAATGGATTTATTCAAGGTGATTTATTAAAGGTGACCTGGCTGAGACATTTGTCATTAACTAATTATAAGAGCTAATTGGTCTTATTTGACTAATATAGACGAGTTGTTTCCTTCCTCCCTTACATATCCTACATGCATACCTCCACAAACTGTGTCATCCTAAGTTCTAAACTAGCATTTCAGAACAATACCCACAACCTATCATTACTGAGCTGTTACTGTGTGTCAGATGCTATGTTACTTTACACAGAACTCATGAATCTCGATGACCTTCTGTGTAATGTAAAATATGGCAATTCACCTCGTAAATAAGTTAGAATACTTATTTTTGTACTCCAAGTACAATATTTTAACTCATAGACATATCCTATATAATAAAGAGGTAATATGCAAAATGACCATCACACCCTCGCTCAAGATGGCTGTCCCCATGTGGTCAAAGATGGCCACCACAAGATGGCTTGCAGGGGAGGGCAGTTAGGGGTGACCAGGTCAGCAGGGAAAGGCAGTTAGGGGTGACCAGGCCAGCAGGGGAGGACAGTTGCAGGGCACCAGGCCTGGAAGGGAGGGCAGTGAAGGGTGAACGCAGGCAGGGGAGGGCAGTTGGGGGGTGACCTGGCCAGTGGGGGAGGGCAGTTGGGGGCGACCGGGCCAGCAGGAGAGGGCAGTTGGGGGCAATCAGGCCGGCAGGGGAGCAGTTAGGCGTTGATCAGACTGGCAGAAGCGTGGTTAGGGGGTGATCAGGCTGGCAGGCAGAAGTGGTTAGGTGCAATCAGGCAGGCAGGCAGATGAGCGGTTGGAAGCCAGCAGTCCCAGATTGTGAGAGGGATGTCCAACTGCCGATTTAGGCCTGATCCCCGAAGAACATCCCCCAGATTGGAGAGGGTGCAGGCTGGGCTGAGGAATACCCTCCCCCCACCCCCCAGTGCATGAATTTCTAGTAAATAATAATAAAATAAATATGATTTTGGATAATATGAATAATTCACATCTCTTCCATTAAATAATCAAATCCACTATAAAAGAGTTAAAATATCAAAGGTGTAGCCTTCTTTGTAAGTCCTTATCCCTTCCTAAAAGATGTACTAACATGTTTTAAAGTGAACAAAAGAATGGCAGAAAGAGTGAAAAATCAAGTCATATGAGAAATTGATTAAATCAATTATTATTTATTTCCCATTTATAAGGATGCTTTATAAAACTCTTTTTTTTTTATAAAATTGGTTCACACACAGGACCATAGACATGGAAGCACAGAACAGACAGAGGGAGGATGGGAGGGAGGGCGGGAAGAGATTAATCAAAGAACTTATACACATATATGTATAGCCCAGGGTCACAGACAATAGGTAAAGGCCTGGGGTGTGGTGGGAGTCCAATAGAAGGAGGCAAAGGGAGGAAAATGGGGGACATCTATAATACACACAACAATAAAATAAATAGCCAAAACCGGTTTGGCTCAGTGGATAGAGCTTTGGCCTGTGGACTGAAGGGTCCCAGGTTTGATTCCGGTCAAGGGCATGTACATTGGTTGCGGGCACATCCCCAGTAGGGGGTGTGCAAGAGGCAGCTGATCAATGTTTCTCTCTCATCGATGTTTCTAACTATCTCTCTCCCTTCTTCTCTGTAAAAAATCAATGAAAATATATTTTTTAAAAATAAAATAAATAAATTCTGCCTACGTTGC
The DNA here is from genome assembly GCF_964339955.1 of Pipistrellus hanaki. Taxonomy (NCBI): domain Eukaryota; kingdom Metazoa; phylum Chordata; class Mammalia; order Chiroptera; family Vespertilionidae; genus Pipistrellus; species Pipistrellus hanaki. Next base: position 62,215,945 of record NC_140508.1, read on the forward strand.
TTCTTTCTTGAATGAATTTTAGCACTCATCAGGATGGTAATAAATACTTTAAATAATATGGTAGACAATGTTGAAAATTTACGTTTATCTTTCACAGTGCTAACAAATATGAAAGCAATAGTACTTACCTCCTTTGCACTTCTAATTTTACTCAGAAATGTATGCAGTTCCATTGTTTCTGCAAACAGCGCACGGCATACTGCCTGATAATGATTTGGTGCCTCTGATTCACTTGAGAGATGAGCAGCACATAACTACAGAAGAAGAAAATAGTGATGCTTGCTTATTATTTGTTTTTATTTTTATGTTTTGTACCTTAAAAAGAGACACACGTGGTATATTTGTATTTTCACATCAGACAGCAAAGCAATTCTGCAATTCCCACTAGGTCAAAGCTTAGCGCAGCACAAGACCATCAGTAAGTGGTCTACTAAACTAACAAATATCCAACAGCACCTTCGAGCTTACTAGAGTTAGTGTCTATTTGAAAATAGTAGAAAAACAGCAATAGATAGGTCAAAAAAACAAGTAAAATAATCAGTTGTGATAGTTCAGATTCAGAATCTTCCTATAAATAAATGGATCACAATTGTTGTTTATTCCGTTTCAAAAAGAAAAAAGGATAAGTCAATTAAAGACATATGATAAACTTCATCAATACCTAAAAGTGGTTTTAAAAGGCCATATTGAAGCTCTGAACAAATCACAGAATTGAGAGTATTTCAGATCCTTATTCATTTAACTTTTAGCTAAAAGTCTAAGAACTATTATCAAATACTGAATCATCAATTTTTTTAAGTGAAATAACTCTTGAAAGAAATCAGTACTATGTAAACTGCTGCTTTACCTTCATGACATCTCTATATGACCGGATAGCTGAAATTTTTCTCTTTTCTTCTTCTTCATCTTCCAGGCCTTCATCTGCAGCCTCATAACCCTCATCATTGCTACCATCTGCTTCGACCGTGTTGGCCATGTGATCGATGAGTTGCTCCAGGGGAGGACTTAATTCTCTTTCTTCATTCTCCTTCAAACCATAGTCCAGTGCTTTATAAATAATAATTCCCAAAGATTCAATAACCTAGAAACATTAAAAAAAAAAAAAAAAAGTGGTTAATGGAGGTAACTAAACATTTTTATAGAATCGTAAGGTCTTCAGCTGATTAGGAAGGCCCACACATATTAGGGAGGGCAATCTGCTTTGCTCAGTCTACCAATTTAAAGGTTAGTCTAGTTAAAAACCCCTTCTCTGCCCGCCCACAGTGGCTCAGTGGTTGAGCATTAACCTATAAACCAGGAGGTCACGGTTTGATTCCTGATCAGGACACATGGCCGGGTTGTGGGCTCAATCCCCAGTTGGGGGCATGCAGGAGGCAGCCAATCAATGACTCTCTCATCATTGATGCATCTCTCTCTCTCTCTCTCTCTCTCTCCATTCCTCTATGAAATCAATAATAAAAATTTTAAATATAAATAAATAAACTTCCCTATTAAAATACCAATGGCATACTTCATAGATCTAGAACAAATACTTCAAAAATTCATATGGAACACACACACAAAAAAATTCCCAAATAGCCACAGCAATCTTGAGGGGGGAAAAACAAAGTTGGAGGGATCACAATGACAGATATCAAGTTATACCACATAACTGTAGTTATACTATAAAGCTACTGTAATCAAAATAGCTTGGTACTGGCACAAGAACAGGCATATAGATTAAATGGAGCAGAACAGAGAACCCAAAAATAGATCCACACCATTATGGTCAATTAATATTTGACAAAGAAGGCAAGAACATACAATGGACTAAAGACAGTCTCTTCAACAACTGGTGCTGAAAAAATTGAATATCAACATGCAGAAAGATGAAACTAGACATCAATTTACACCATAGACAAAAATAAAGTCAAAATCTGTAAAAGATTTAAATGTAAGTTGTGAAACCATAAAAATCCTAGAAGAAAACTATAGATATCAAAACCTCAAACATCTCAGGTTGCACAATTTTCGCCAATACATCTGCTAGGGCAAGAGAAAGCAAAAAATAAACAAATGGACTACATCAAATTAAAAAGCTTCTGCACAGCAAAAGAAACCATCATCAAAATAAAAAAGGAACCCAATGTATGGGAAAACATTATTTGCCAATGATACATCTGATAAGGAGTTAATATCCAAAATATATAAAGAACTCATACATCTCAACAAAAGGAAAACAAACAATCCAATTTAAAAAATAGGCAAAGGACCGAAATAAACATTTCTTCAAAGCAGATATACAGAAGGCCAAGGGACATACAGAAAAAGTAAAAAAATGTTTTACTACAATATATAAAATGTACTACTTATAGTTAATAGCATATTCAGACATATTATTTATTGATATTAAAACAAACAAGTTACCAAAATATGAATATAACTATCACATAGAAGTTTTTATTTCTAAACCAAATCCTGCCTCTTTCAAACTAGTTCTTAAATTCTGATTCTGCACCAGAGGTTATGACTTTTGTGCTGGAAAATTACTGACTTCACTTTTCAGTTCACAATTGCTTTCCTTGTTTCACTCTTTTTTAAAAAACCTCCATGGACTTGCTCCAGTCTACTTCACAGACCTTATTTCTTTCCACTCCCTTTCTTACTTGTACAGTGCTGACCTACTAATTGTCCTTACAGGCAATCTAAATCTTGTAGAAGCACTTCTATTCAAAACGCTGCCAAAGCACACTGATTTTCCTAAGTCTTTTATTTTTTTAAACTTCAGTCTTTTGTTAACCTTTTAATTTAAAACTTCATCCCTGCTTCAATTTAAATTTTTCTGCTTTAGACGGGGTCAAAAAGTTTTCTTCTACTAATTGACCAGAGTCAAGGCACAAAAATCTCACTGGACTCAGTGTGGTCAAAGCCACATCTGTTTTGGTCACTGTTTTATTCCTGGCACCCAGCAAAGGATATGGATAGTTATTCATGTATATTATTAATATTTTGTTGAAAGAGTGAATAGTTCTTTTCCGACAAAACACCAAATGACGGTTGATGCCAGTGCTGCGGGAGGGCCCAGAGGCCCCAGGGGCCCCCAGAAGAGGAGGTTATGGCAATTTGGCAGTGGCATCTGGGGCCGGGTCATGGCCGGGGTTGGGGCTGGGGCCGAGGTAGTGGAGCTCGTGGAGGCAAGGCCGAGGACAAGGAGTGGATCCCTGTCACCAAGCCTGCTGCCTGGTCAAGGACATGAAGATAAATCCCTAGAGGAAATCTGTCTATTCTCCTTGCCCATCAAGGAATCTGAGATCACTGACTTTTTCTTGGGGGCATCACTCAAGGATCAGGTCTTGAAGATTATGCCTGTGCAAAAGCAGACTCGTGCTGGCCAGAGGACCCGGTTCAAAGCATTTGTCGCCATTGGGACTACAATGGACCTACTGGTCTGGGTGTTAAGTGCTCAAAGGAAGTAGCCACTGCATTCAGTGGAGCCATCATCCCGGCCCAGCTCTATTGTCCCTTTGCAGCGAGGCTACTGGGGAAACAAGCTCGGCAAGCCCCACACCTGTTCCTTGCGTGGTGACTGGCTGATGTGGCTCTGTCTGGTGCACCTAATCCCAGGTGACTGGCCGATGTGGCTCTGTCTGGTGCACCTAATCTCTGACTCGGCCCCTGTGCCTAAGAAGTTGCTGATGATAGCTGGTATTGAAGACTGCTATACCTCGGCCAGGGGCTGCACTGCCACCCTGGGCAACTTCGCCAAGGCCACCTTTGATGCCATCTCTGAGACCTACAGCTATCTCACCCCAGATCTCTGAAAAGAGACTCTGTTCACCAAGTCTCCCTATCAGGAATTCACTGACCATCTTGTAAAGACCCACACTAGAGTTTCTGTGCAGAGGACCCAAGCTCCAGCTGTGGCCACCACATAATTTTATGCAAGAAAAATAAAGTGAATTAAGCCTGCTTTAAAAAAAATGTGAATCAAAGAAATGCAGCTTAAAGTAGATTTTATAGTAATAGCTAACATCTATTGAGCTTATTTTCATGTGTAAGGGCCTGTGCTAAACATTTGTATGCATTATCTTATTTAATTCTCATCATAGTACTATTATGGAGGTACTACGCATATTATCCCCTCCCAATTCGAGAGATAAACAAGTTGAGATTAAAAAAATAATTAGGTAAACAATGGAGCCAGAACTCAAACCAGGTCCGCCTCAAAACCCGTGAACTTAACCAATGCACAGCTCTATTCACACAGAGTCAAAGGCAACACAGCTGCCTCCAGGAACAGAAAGTGAAGAAGGAAGACACTCGTGACCACAGACCACTCTAGTGGGGCACTGGGCGAGGAGGCCCAATGGCAACATGCCCCTCTGGGGTTTCAGCGGAGAAGGCAGGCCTACTCTCTCTACGACCTTTCTTCAAACAGGCACACGGGACAGAAAAGGCACAAAAATTTCCACAGTCCATAGAAAGTTTCTCTCGGCCCCAGGTGCTACTGGAATTGCTCTTATGTAAAACTAGCTCATTCTGAGGAGTTCACCTCATAATTTCTGAAGCAAAAGGCTTCTGTGCTAAACTGGAAAAAAGCAAACAAACAAGTACAACCTGAGAAGAGTCAGGGCAAGGACAGCCGCTAACAACCAGCTGCCAGTTCCTTCTGGTTCTACTCCAGTCACAGCCACCACCCTCCGCATTCACTTTTCCCAGGCAAAACAGGGAAGCAGGGACCAATGTTTTTAAGGATTAAATTATGTTTTGCAACACATGGAGTACTTTCATGTCACTACGATATAAGGTTATCAAAATATGAAATTTTCCATTGTCCTCATAGACATTTTATCTTCATAAAGCAAATCTGTATGAATAAGTAACAGAGATTTGCAATCTTTAAAAGCTTAAATACATAATAAATATACTTTGAGGACTAGTTGAGCTCTGAGGATATTTTAATCTTGCTTCTTTTGGCAGCATTTTTTTCTCTTTCAGTAACATGTAGCAACTGAAATGTCATTTTATTTTTTAAAATATATTTTTATTGATTTCAGAGAGGGAGGGAGAGGGAACGAGAGATAGAAACATCAACGATGAAAGAGAATCATTGATTGGCCGCCTCCTGTGCGCCCCACACTGGGATCAAGCCCAAGTCTGCAACCCGGGCATATGCCCTGACCGGGAATCGAACCAGTGACCTCTTGGTTCATGGGTGATGCTCAACCGCTGAGCCACACCCGGCTGGGCCTGAAATGCCATTTTAAAAGGCATATCTCATAACTTCTGAATGGGTTATGTTCCAAAGTTCCCTTTGATGAAGCCTGGAAATTATAAATTTTTTTTTCAATAAAAAAAGTTGTAAACTGTTCCTTAAACGGAAAGTACACTGCAAGTGCCACGCACCCGCTCTAACCCTTTGAGCCCCGAGCAGAGAGAACGGCAGCATCAGTGCTGTGCAGGTCCTAAGAACCAGCCGTGGCAAGTAGCAGAGAAAAGAAAGCACAAGGATTCCCAGAAAAAGCCCTTCTCAGCACAGGTGGGCAGGAGGGCTGCTGCTTCCTGGGCAGACGGGCCAGAGGGCCACCTTTCTGGAGTCCCGCCCTCCTATGTGCATATGTCACTGCTTGTAGTTGGTGAAATGAGTCATGCAACTCATGACTTCTTCAGCCTTAATATAAACTAACTAAGGAGTGCTTAGTCAAAATTATATCTACAAACAACACGTAACCATTTACTATCCCCTTTATTTTTACAGGTGAGAAAAGAGATTCTGCAGATCATTTGCCAAATGTCATAAAGCCAGTGATACAGCAGTGAACCAAACCGAAACAACCCCTGCCCTCCAAAGCTGACATTTTAGAAGAGAGACAATAAACAAGTTAACAAATAAATTACAGTATTATTAGATGGTGCTGCATGCTATGGAGGAAAAGAAATGCAGGGTGGTGGTAGCAGTAGCAATTTTAAATATAAAAGTCAGTTTAGACTTTACACCAAATAGTTACCATAGAAGCAACTGGGGAGATCTGGGGGAGATAAGAGATCAACCAAAGGACTTGTATACATGCATATAAGTACAACCAATGGACACAAAACTCTGGGGGGAGGGAGGGTATGTATGGGAGAGGGGGGCAATGGTAATAATTTAATAAAAAATTTAAAAAAACAAACATAGAAGCAACTGGAAGGAGGTGAGAGAGCAGTTCTGTGAATATCTGGGAAGATAGATTCAGGCAGAACAGCCGATGCAAAGATCCTGAGGAGGGAGCGTGCCTGGAATGTTCTGTCAATAGCAAGGTGACCAGTGTGTCTGAAGAAAAGTGAGTAAGAGAGAAAGTATGAAATGAGAAGTAATGAAGTGCCAGGTCATACAAAACTTCATTTTTCTTTTTTTAAGAAACTTTTATTTATTTATTTATTCATTCATTTTTACAGAGAGGAAGAGAGAGGGATAGAGAGTTAGAAACATCGATGAGAGAGAATCATCGATCAGCTGCCTCTTGCACACCCCGCACTAGGGATGTGCCCGCAACCAAGGCACATGCCCCTGACCGGAATCGAACCTGGGACCCCGCAGGCAGATGCTCTATCCACTGAGCCAAACCGGTTTCAGCACAAAACTTCATTGACTAATTGTTTGACTTTTATGCTAAAGGAAATGGGGCGCCACTGACAGTTATGAGTAGAGAAATGATATAATTTAAGACCAAAAATTACTGCTTCTGGCTCTTGACTGAAAATAGACGCCAGTGCAACAGGGCAGAAGGAAGGAGTGCTGGTGAGAAGTGGGCAGTGTTTGGTTATATTCGGGACGTAAAACAAAAAGCATTTGCCAATAGATTGATGGTTAAGTAATAGCCAAAGAAACTCCAAAGTTTCTGTCTTGATCAGGTTTGGAGGGAAGCCAGGAATTGCGTTTAGACAGATAAGTTTGAGATGCCCATTTGATATCTCAGAGGACAGGTAAACTGGCCGGCGATTTCAGAGGAGCAACGCAGTTTTCAGGTATCAAGTCGTCAGCACAGAGATGATATTTAAGACAATCAGGCCAGATGAGATCACTGTCCTAGATTCAAGAGCTTGAGTAAAGACAAAGAAATCACCAGGAATGTTCTTTTTCTGAGATAATGAAGAATTGTCAGCAATTTGAAATTACTCACTCAAGATTCATTAAAAGAGCTCTTTAAATGTGTAATAATATTTATAATCTATTTAACCAGTGCCATCACATTTTACACAAAGGAATAATGCCACTTTTCATTCACATATATTTCTTCTTTCAAGAGTACGATTATTTTTGTATATTTGATCATCAGAAAAATCAGACCATTTCTAAAAGTGAGTTTACAGATCATCCAATCCAATCCTTTTGTCTTATGGAAAGGAAGCTGAAGGTGAAGAGATGAAATGATCTGCCTAAATTCACACAACTAATCCATCAGTGGCAGACTGCAATATCCAGCATCCCGTCTACTCTAACACTATCTACGGCTTTTTCTGAGGGAGGAGTCCCAGTCGGTTATCTTGAAAGGGAGTGGATCCCAGCCTGTTTCTATCTTCACACACTGGATCATCATTCATCCCAGAAGGCAATATAATCGCCAATATAGGGAGAGGGTAAAGGGGCTGAAAAAGCTCCTCAGGAGACTCAGGCACCGCCCCCCCCCCCCAAAGGTGTGCATGTCCAAGTGGGAGTGACTGCTGTAAGATGGACGAAGAAGGAAAAGAAAGGATAATTGTCACTTAATGACAATATAGAGAGCTGTGAAGAATTCAATTCTATCTTCTGAGCCTAATCAAGTGCTTTTATTTTTGAAGTTATTATTAAGTTCTCTGATCCCTGTCCAATCAAGTATTTGCTGTATGACTACTCTTCTTGTTACCTGATCAAAGCCTGATTATTATGAATCATTAGCCACAAAATAATAATAATAATAGCCTTTAGCTTTATGCTATAGTTTTAAATCAATTTAACCATAATTACAAAACATTCATCAGAGTTCATAGTTAACTTAAGATAGGGTTAAAATATAGTCTATTTGCTTAGAAAACAAATTCTCAACTTAGGTAAGTTATGAGAATTATCATTTAAATACCAATAAAGACTAATATATTAAAAATTTAAACATATCAATTCATTTTATAATGCATAATACTAAAAATTAGTCCAAGTTTAACAATATGACATATTTTTGAAAATATTTTGTATACTATAAAGCACTTTATAAATAAAAGACATGCTTCTCTGATAAATAAAAAAATATGAGATTGTTAAAGATCACCACTTAATGATACACATTGGAAACTGGGGGATCCTTCATGTATTCATTCATTAAGAAATATATTTACTAAGTTCCTGCTATATACCTGGCACTGCACTTAAGGGCTGGGAAATGCAACAGGACATAAGGCATAGCTCCTTTCCTGAAGGTGTTTATAGTCTAGAAAGCATGCAATTAAAATACAGCAGACTGAGTGCTTCTAGGAGTAAGTACAAAATGCCACCTTTGAAGCACATTGGAGGGACAACTAATCCAGTCTGGGGCAACTTCCAAGAAGAAGAAATGGCTAAACATAGGGTATTAGCTAGGCAAAGTGGGAAGTGTGTTAAGAGCAGAAGGAACAGCATTGCAAATATCTGGATGTAAAAGATGAGGCTTTCAAAGCCTTAAAAGTGGATAAATTTGACTAAAGTAAAGAGTGGGAGGGGGCACAACCGATTTGGCTCAGTGGATAGAGTGTCGGTCTGTGGACTGAAAGGTCCCAGGTTCGATTTCGGTCAAGGCATGTACATTGGTTGTGGGCACATCCCCGGAAGGGGGTGTGCAGGAGGCAGCTGATTGATGTTTCTCTCTCATCGATGTTTCTAGCTTTTTATCCCTCTCCCTTCCTCTCTGTAAAAAATCAATAAAATATATACATTTTTAAAAAGAGTGGGAGGGGAAAGGAATGAAACCAGAGAAGTGTGCATGATCAAATATTCCTTTAAATGAATAAGCAGCCTAACCATTAAGCAATAAATGACTGGTTAAATAAGTTATAGTATATCCATATAGTAGAATATTAGGTAATCATAAAAATTTTATAGTATTGAAAACATGAAGAATATTCATTAAAACAAATATCCATTGAGCATCTATGACTACACTGAAATTAAATTAGATTACATATGTTCACGTGATACAACTTATAAAAAATATATACATGTACATAGGAAAATAGATAAAAATCACAACATGATAAATGCAATTACTGCTGAGGGGAAGTGTTACGGGTGGTTTTTCTAACCATTCCTCCTATCATTAAAGTTAGTATAAACAATCCAAATTAGATTAGAACTTTTTCCATATGGCCAAGTACTATGAAAAGTATACATGTAACTCACCCATTACAGGGTTGGGGAAATGGTAAACTTCTATAGTTGTGTCTGTGTTTTAAAACCAACTAACCTGTATCAAACGCCTGCTTTGTACCAGACACTGCAATATAGATACAAAGATAAATGAGAACCAGCCCTTGCCCTGAAAGTGCTTACGGTCAAGCAGAGTAACAGAAAGTACAACAGGGTGAGGGAAACATTAGATATTACAGAGCTTTGTGGAAGTACTGAGGGAGGACAGACTTTTGTGGAAGTGTCAGAAATAAGTGAGTATGCCACTCCTGACATTGTAAAAACTGTCTTTAATATCTGCCCCTTGCACTTCAGTGAGTCCCATTTATCCCACTCACCTTGACCTATTTGCCACAAGAAAAAAAAAGGGAGGAGTTTGGAGGACACACTGCACCAATTATACAAACGGGGCTCACAAAGCAATGCTGGCGTACTGAACCGGCTTTACAAGGAGCCAATTGTAGGAAGTACACAATGACCCACTCAAGAGATATATTATCAGATCGTCTCCTGTTCCTTAGCACTCTGGGTTGTCAAGGGCAGACATGCAATCCAGTCAGACTGCGTATGAATAGGGAGCTTTCTAGTAAAGCCACGTAGTTAGAAAAAAGGAAGCTATATAGTTAGTGAAAGAAAACAGAAATGAAGGGCAATATAAAAGACTAGAGCCCAGCTGGTGTTGCTCAGTGGTTGAACATTGACCTATGAGTTCAAGGTTCGATTGGGTCAGGGCACATGCCCAGGTTTTGGGCTCAATCCCCAGTAGGAGGCGTGCAGGAGGAAGCCAATGATTATCTCTCATCATTGATATTTCTATCTCACTCTCACTCTCCCGTCCTCTCTGAAATCAAATTAAAAAAAAAAAAAGTATATGTATATTTTAAAGACTAGAAACTGCTCTTGTTTCACCTGCTCCAAAAAGCCAAAACAATGTTTTTCCGCTCTGCCTTCTTCTTAAAAACTTATCACCAACTCTTAAACAACTGCTACACTTATTTTCCTTTTCCATTTCACAGACATTTCATTTTTCTTTCACCATACTACTTCAATTTTCTTTTAAATATGGTAGGAATAATGAAATATAAATATAAATCTGGCCATGCTGAGTATTTAAACCTTTTTATACAGAAACTTTGGAGGAGGGTTTTCCTACGAAGTTAAGATTGGAATGAAAAATATCCTGACAGTGAAAATCACATAAGTAATTGTAATTTGAGTTATCGCCCATGTCAGATATTCACTGTAAAATTTCATTAGAAGAAGAAATCTGTGGATCAAAATCTATATATCGTAAATGACTTTGGCACTGGACTTAATTTAAAAATACTTTTGCTCACACACTTCAATATTTAAAATGATTGTGTCGCCGAAGCTGGTTTGGCTCAGTGGTAGAGCGTTGGTCTGCGGACTGAAAGGTCCCGTGTTCGATTCAAGGGCATGTACATTGGTTGCGGGCATATCCCCGGTAGGGGGTGTGCAAGAGGCAGCTGGTCGATGTTACTCTCTCATCGATGTTTCTAGCTCTCTATCTCTCTCCCTTCCTCTCTGTAAAAAATCAATAAAATATATTTAAAAAAAATAAAATAAAATGATTGTGTCAACTCATAAAACATACAATTGGGAGATCTGACTTTTGTCATTTACTTTAAAAAATATCTATGTTTTTATTGATTTCAGAGAAAGAGAAATATCAATGATGACAGAGAGTCATGATCGGCTGCCTCCTGCACACCCCCTACTGGGGATTGAGCCTGTAATCTGCACATGTGCCCTGACTGGAATCTAACCATGACCGACATTCAACCACTGAGCCATAGGCAAGGTGTGTCATTTATTTTACATCAACTTATACTAGTGGCCCGGTGCATGAAATTCATGCAATCGGGGGAGAGGGAGGTCTCCCAGCCTGGTCTGTGCCATCTCACAGTGTGGGAGCCCTGGGATAGATCACCCCAAAGAGGTAGGCCCCACCCACCCATCTGGGGCTCCTCAATGTTTTGCCCCAAAGAGGTAGGCCAGAGCCAGTGGCCTGTGTGGAGCCACTGGACCCTGGTGGAAGCTGGAAGCCGTGAGGAGTAGCTGCTGGGACCCTCCCCCACACTGCGCATGCAGCATCAAGCCCCGCCCCTCCTGGTGATGGATGTGACAGCGTGAGGGCATGATGACCACCTAGGCTTTTATTAGTACAGATTCTTTAAAAAGATCAATGTAGATATGTTGGTACTATTTGCAGCAATTCACCGCCCTGTTAACCCCCTTCTCCTATGTTTCCTCCTCCACCTGTAAGAGTGAGTGACCCAAAAACCTGCTACAATCTTCACCACCCCACAACTTTCTTCTGGCCAATAACACCTCTTGACAAATCCCTTCCTTTCTTTCTTCCTTTGTTCCTTTACATAACCAAAGTGCACCATTTTAATCATCTCTTACCTCAAAGTTTTTAGACAACATTTCATTTTTGTTACTCAACCAACTGGCTTATTTACTTCTGCCAACTTGAAGAGAGCCTACCCATGTCACCATTCCCTCTTTTCTGAGCCTGTGTAAAGGAGCAAGCCTGAAGGACAACTGGAGAAGCTGCCAGGTCTGAAATCCCAGTGAATCGGGCATCACCACAGGTAAGAGATATCTGTGGTGGGAGAGAGGGTGAGCTGGTACTGTTTCAACCCCTAAGGATAGACCTTGAAGACTCACCCAACCAGGTAACAGCCAGAACAGCTGTCCTATGTCCAACTGGTACCAAAACTTATGGGGAAACTGTGATTATCTCTGTATCTGTGCCTGGTACTTTTGAACATTTGCCAAATTAATGGTTTCATCTCAGGCCCTCCAATAATCCAACAGCTTTAAGGAATGTTTGGCAAGAAGGAAAGAAAACTGCACATAATAATTTGCTGAGAATTAAATACTGACTTCAACACCTAGCTTCTTCTTGCACTAAGAGTATTCAAAAAGCAGAGTAAATATGGTCTCTACTAATTTTTTTTAAGTCAGCCCACCTGTCTGAAATGGTTGCCTAATTTCTTTGGTCCACTTTCTAGAGGGCATCATTAAGCATGCAGGCTGGGGAAAGAAGAGTGGACTCAAATGGCACAGATGACCACATGACTGCATAGCTCAATGTGTAGGCCCCTTTCCTGCCCCCAGCTGACTGCCATCCACTCACATCCAGTGAGGGACTGAACACTGGAGTGGACATGTGCGTGAGAAGTCAGCCAGGACTGTACTGGCGAGCGATGCAGTGCAGAGGCGGCAGAGATTTCACATACTTTGGATTTTTACACTAGAGATTAGTTTGAGTCACCGAACTAAAGGGTATACATTATCTTTGACATTTAAAGTTTTTGAAATATATGACATTAAATAAGAAAACAAAATAATATGTATATCATTTGCTCCTAACATATTTTTCTTATATTCATTTGGTATAATTATATCTTCCTAAATACACATTAACTTTTTTTAACCATTATTATTCAGATTATAAATGTTCCTCTTTTTCCCTCGCACAGCTCCCCTCTACCCAGTTCCCAACCCACCCCAAGCCCTCACCCACCCACTGTCCTCGTCCATAGGTGTAAGATTTTTGTCCAATCTCTTCCTGCAACCCCTCACCCACTTCCTCCTGAGAACTGTCAGTCCATGCCCTTTCTATGCTCCTGATTCTATTACATTCACCAGTTTATTCTGTTCATCAGATTTTTTATTCTGCCAACTTTTTTTTTTAGATTTATGTGTTCTGTGTCTCCGCACCTCCTACCAATCTCAATGTGCTTTTCTTTTTCCTTCTAGTTGTAGGACTTCCACTCAGCCAGCTTTCCCACGATTCTGGATGATAGTTATTTTGTCTTTTAGTTGTGGTTTTGATGTGGTTGTGAGAGGCAGCAAGTACAAGTGTTTACCTATGCCACCACCATCTTGGTTCTCTTCCACACTTACTTTTTAAACTAAATTAGAAATGGTACAATGATTATAATATACCTCAAACCTAAAATTTCTTTAAAATTATATTAGAAGCAATAATTCCTTTAAGAATACTCCCCATCAAAAGATCTAAAAAATGATTTTGATAGCTCTGCAACAGTCATTTCTATAGTTGTGAATGATGTTTTAGATAAAATAATTTTGTCATGTTAATTTAAATACTATTACTGTCTTCTATCAACTTTTGAAATACTTCTCTAACATTTGATATTATATCATCTTCTAAAATTAAAAAATATATAAGTAAATAAAAATAAAAGAATACTCCCCAGCCCTGGTTGGAACATCATCCTGTACACAAAAAGGTTGTGGTTTTGATTCCTGGTCAGAGCACATACATATGTTGTAGGTTCAATCCCCAGTCAGGGTATGCACAGGAGGCAATCAATCAATGCTTTTCTCTTACATCAATGTTTTTCTCTCTCTCTCTAAAAGCAAGACATATTCTTGGGTGAAGATTAAAAAAAAAAAAAAAAAAAAAAAGAATACTCTCCAAATGCCTGGTTCTTTATTAAAAGCAGTATTTTGAATTCTGCCTAAGAAGTCCTTTAGAGAACATATAAAATTCAAATTACATTTTAATGGCCATACAGAATAAGTGTACTTCTATCACCACTTGCTTTCAGGCTCTATCTGTTCCAACATATCTTTGTAATATAAATCACTGTTTACGTAATTTGATTTTCTAAATAACAATAAAACTTCATCAAGTCAAATTAACTGCCAATTTAGCAAAAGTTTAAGCCACAGAATAAACTTTTCAAATGTAATTATTTAGTATAAATTATAATTTACTAGAGGCCTGGTGCACAAAATTCATGCACTCAGGGAGAAAGGTGGTCCCTCAGCCTGGCCTGCGTCCTCTCACAGTCCAGGACCCCTTGGGGGATATCTGCCTGCCTGCTTGGGCCTGACTTCTCTGACAGTCAGACTTTCCTCTTACAATCTGGGGTTCTAGGAGTCTGGGACCCCTCACTGCTACTGCCCCCTGCAGTGGAGGTGAGAGAGGCTCCCGCCACTGCCACTGCACTTGCCAGCATGAGCCCGATTTCTGGCTGAGTGGGGCTCCCCCTATGGAAGCTCCTGCATTGAGCATCTGCCCCCGGTGGTCAGTGTGCATTAAAGAGACCAGTCATTCCATCATTCAGTAGATTTGCATATTAGGGTTTTATTATATAGGATTTATAAATAGATGCCACTTAAAGTAAGGTTAATACAATAACAAAAATAAGTCCATAAATTAACCATAGCATAAAAATATAGTAGGTAACAAAGTTTCCATTTCAAGTCAGTAAAAACAAGAAGAATCATTAGTTAACATCTTAGAAAACAATAAAGTAATATCCTTCACATTGAACCATCTAAAATTTTCAGGTAAAGACAAACATATTTCTTTTTAAAATACTAGAAAAAAATGTGAAAATTTATCTGCTAATAGTATAGGAAAGTCTTCTTTCAAGTCTATGAGCAAAATAAATTGTAATTATCACAGCTGCTACATTTATGTTAATAACTTTCTCGACATTACTATGCAAGAACACAAAATGAATATTCACAAAGTAGTTCTGCCAGATAACTCCAGTGTAATCTATCCTTTGTCATCCTTTATTTTTCTTCATAGCACTTAATATAATATTTTATGTAAATTTATCTGTATATTGGCTATAGCTAATAGAATATAAATCTATGCAAGCAGTTTGTATCTGTTTTGTCCATTGTTATAACTCCAATGACTAGAAAGTGCTGGCACAGGGCAAGTGTTTTCTTTGTAGAAAGAAGGAAAAAAGGAGAGAGTGGAAGGAGGAGTGAGGGGTAAGGAGGAAGGGGAGGAGAGAGGGAGAAGGAAAAGGGAGGAGAGGGAAGAAGGTGTCTATGTACCTTCACAGCTCGGCGCTGTGCCCTGGTCTAGCTTGTTTCCAGGAGGGCTCACCTTACTATAACCACTAAATTATTTTTTCCCTTTGTTTACCTGACAATTAAAAATGCTAATGTTCTCTCTCATTAGTACTATACACATAATTAAAAATCTGATTTACTCTTACATCTGCTAAACGATGGGATAAAAAATAATTTTGTTAGGACATGCAACTCATTTTTAACTTAACTCAAGGTAAATAAAACAAATTTTGGAAAATATTTCAACTATCTGAGAAGTCATCTGATACAAGAACAGCGCTGGATCTGAAAGCTTCATCACTGTACTTGTTTAACGGTGACTCATGAACTGGTTTACATCAGAGTACATTTCCTGGTTTCTAATTGCTTGAATAACTTGTGACTATCACAAGGTCCTGTTTCTCAAAACTGGATTGTGCCAATTCAACAGTATTCATGAAAAGGCTTTAGAAGAAGTGGCAGTGCAGTTTATCTTTTTAGACTGGCCCGTAACTGCTAACTTTCCCTCATATCTTACATTTTCTTCCGTTGCGTTGCCTTCGATAGATGCTTCCCACTTCAGTCCTATTTTTATTTCCCCCTGTAGCTGAAAAATCATCAAAATCCCTAAAGAGACAGAATGTTATGGAAATCAACTAACTCTAGTTCTTGACTTGTAGCCAGGCCCCAAGGCAACCAGCAAGGCTCTGCCTCCCCTGCTCACCTGGCTTAGTCATGGGACTGGACTCAGTTTGGAAGGCAAAACTGAGCAAATTGCTACAGTTACTCATGACTTATAAGAAGGCAAAATGTATGCTTCCATCTTTGGTTTTTCTCTTCACAGGACCTTCCATCCCCAGACACAAACCCATGATGTCTCTCTCTTTTTTATTACAAAACAAAACATTCATTATAAATCTCAGAAAATACAAGCAATCAAAAGAAAATTGGCATATATAAAATTCCAGAGGCAATCACTGTTAACAGTTTACTATATATGTCCTTTGAAAATTATTTTAGAAAAACTGGATCATTCGGTACTTACTACATATTTTATAACCTTTTAGACTGGCCCATAACTGTTTTAAACTATAATGGGCCATCTCTCTTCACATAAACCATCTCTCTTCACAAGTCTATTTTAAAGAAGTGGTGTTAGAAAAAATTTAAGTTTAAAAATTTTGGCTCTCAAAAGAAATTGCAATCGTTGTACTGTTGATATTTGGCTTTGTTGACAAATGAGTTTTTCTCTCTTATAAGCAGTGCTGCAAATAAATATCTTCTAGCTACATTTTTGCACATTTAAAAAAATTTTTTTATTGATTTCAGAGAGGAAGGAAGAGGGAGAGAGAAATAGAAACATCAGTGATTAGACAGAATCATGGATCGGCTGTCTCCTGCAAGTCCCTCACAACCCAGGCATGTGCCCTTGACTGGAATCGAACCTGGGACCCTTCAGTCCGCAGGCTGACGCTCTATCCACTGAACCAAACCAGTTAGGGCTGCACCTATTCTTATTTTCTTTGGAAATGGTCCTACAGGTAAAGTTAATGAATTAGGCCCATGCCCTTAGATGTGTGATATCCTATATCAGTGGTCGGCAAACCGCGGCTCGTGAGCTACATGCGGCTCTTTGGCCCCTTGAGTGTGGCTCTTCCACAAAATACCTCGGCACATACAGTGAGACTGAAACTTCATGGCCCATGCACAAAAGTCGGTTTTCGGCCTGGGAGAGTATTTTGAAGAAGTGCCGTTAGAACACTCAAGCTAATATGCAAATCTACCAAATGGCAGAACGACCAGTCAGTATGATGCGCACTGACCACCAGGGGCCAGACGCTCAACGCAGGAGCTGCCCCCTGCTGGTCAGTGTGCTCCCACAGGGGGAGCACTGCTCAGCCAGAAGCTGGGCTCTTGGCTGGTGAGCGCAGTGGTGGTGACAGGAGCCTCTCCCGGGCAGTAAGGAGCGAGGGGTCCCAGCCTGCTAGAACCCCAGACTGGGAGAGGAATGTCTGACTGCAAGAGGGCACAGGCCGGGCTGAGGGACCCTCCCAAGTGCACGAATGTTGTGCACCGGGCCTCTAGTACTTTGCTCTCCAAAGTTATTTGCAATCTATACTCCTATATTTGCATATGAAAATACAAATACATACTCTGATATCTGAATTCCTTTTAACAAAACTTTACATTCAGGTGATGACAAAAGTAATAGCATCAGCCATCCCAAGAACTGCTTGCTATTCTAGTCACCTTTCACACCTGATCTCTCTAATCCTTACAACCACTTCAGGGACAGGTGACAATATGTTGTTCACAGACAGGAAACTGGGGCCCAATAAAGTAGCAAATTATAGAACTTCCAGTCCAGATGGCAACATAGGTAAATGTGGTGCATGCTCACCTCCTCCCACAACCACATCAAAATTATAACTAAACTACAGAACCATCATTCAGAACTGCCTGAAATCTGGATAAATAGAAGTCCTACAACTAGGGAATTAGATAAGAAGGCACAAGGAGAGCCAAAACCGGTTTGGCTCAGTGGTAGAGCGTCGGTCTGTGGACTGAAAGGTCCCGGGTTCGATTCCGGTCGAGGGCATGTATCGATACATTGGTTGTGGGCACATCCCCGGTGGGGGGTGTGCAGGAGGTAGCTGGTCGATGTTTCTCTCTCATCGACATTTATAGCTCTCTATCTCTCTCCCTTCCTCTCTGTAAAAAATCAATAAAATATATTTAAAAAAAAAAAAAAAAAAAAAGAAGGTACAAGGAGACTGGCGGGAAGGGTGGAGAAACAAATGTGCTGGCCCCACAGGCGCTGGTGGCCGATAAAAATCGGAAGGGCTACCTCAGCTGCAGAGGTACCCTCTGAGGAGGGGTCCCAGCCCCACAGCAGGCCCCCAGCCTAGGGTTCCAGTGCCAGAAAGAGAAGTTCCCACAACTTCTGGCTGTAAAAACTAGCGGGGGGGGGGGGGGGGGGGGGGGGTTTGAGCCGGAGTGAGATGGGGAGCTGCTGGAGTCTTTTTAAAGGGCCCACACACAGATTTACCCAGACTCACTCCCTCTGAGCTCCAACACTGAGGCAGCGGCTTTGAAGGGCATCAGAGATGTGTGGGAAGGAACTGAACTGACCGGCATCAGGGGGAGAACTAGGGGTGAGGGGCAACTTTCTCCCAGAATAAGTGCGGGCCGAGCTCACTGCTCATTTGATGAGCCCTCCCCGCACAGAGCCGGCAGGTGAACACTATATCCGGTCTCCATCAAATGGCTCACACTGTGTGCCCTCCCCTGGTGATTCCAGAAGACTCCACCCCACCCAACGTGCTGTTACTGACTCCCCAATAAGCTTCAGAGTTTTCAAAAAATAGCTTAGGCTCTTTCAAATGTCTCATTTCCTAAACATTTCCATTTCTTCTTCTCTCTACTCCTTTAACCCAGTGTTTTTCAACCTTTTTTGGGCAAAGGCACACTTGTTTCATGAAAAAAATCACGAGGCACACCACCATTAGAAAATGTTAAAAAATTTAACTCTGTGCCTACATTGACTATATATAAAGTAATTATCTTGAATAGGAATCAAATAAACACAAAGAAAGTATTTTATAATTACTTTATTATGAAATATTAAGTAAACAAAATAGTGAAAAATTATAAAATTCTTGTCTTGTCTGCACCTACGGCACACCAGGCAACATCTCGTGCCGCGGAACAGCGGTTGAAAAACGCTGCTTTAACCAAATGTGGCTACAAAGCACCTTACGTGTGGCTAGTCCAAACTGAGAGGAGCTGAAGTATAGCGTACATGCCAGGCTTGAAAGACTTACTATGAGGAAATATATAAAGTAGTTCAGTAATAATTGTCATATTGAATGTGTGTTGACATGATAATGTTTTAGGCATATCAGGTTAAATAAAATATATACTACAACATTTATTTCACCTGTTTCTTTTCACGTTTTAATGTGGCTACTGGAAAACTGTACGTTGGACATGTGACTCCCATTAGATTTCTATTGAGCACTGCACTAAACCAGTCCTAGTCAGAATGGCTCCTTCCTCCCTGGAGGATATTCTTTCCCTGGATTTGTTTTAATGAGCAGGAGACTGGGAAAGAAGGTGGAGGAATACAACATTCAATTAAAAATATATATAGAAACTATCTGAAAATCTCCATAATGCTTTGAAATGATCACTTTGATCTTCACTTGAAATAAAATTTTATAAGATAATATTTTTACAAAGACACATTTAATAAAGTGTACTTAAATGACATTAAAACATTATAACTATCTGTAAAAATTCAAGCCATAACTTGATCTGTGCACGTTTCTCAATGTCCTATATTTCTATAAAATATTTAAAAATACAATGTTAACACGACACAAATTTTGTCCAAATCAAACGATTTCTGTGTTTAAAATTAATTTCGTTTAAATCAAACGATTTCTGTGTTTGCTTTTGCTTGCTTCCTAAAATATTAGAGGAGTGAAATAAAAGCATCTTCCCTCCTTTCATTTCCTGCCTTTAGAAGTCAGAGTTCAAAAACAGATCATTTACATACTGCTCCTTCTCACAGGAATCTCCTTAGCAACCTTTCACCGCTTGTCATGGGTTGCCGAGATCTCCCATTCTTAAAAGGGCCAGAGTCCCTTCCAGAACAAAGACATTTAATACAGAAAACTTAACAAGCTCTTTAATAGAAATTTTAAGGAGGTTTCACAATCTCCTTCAATTCTTTTGCCAACTCCTTTCCTCAAAGCATTCTGCTCTTCTCCTTCTCAAGGTAAAGTCAGACCTGGTAACCATGACCTCTTTAGAACCAACAGCAGCCACTTCTATACTTGGCAGTCATTATTAAAGGCCAACATGAGACACGAGGCCCATTTCACAAATACTAGTTGTTGATCCATTTTTTAAATTAATTTATTAAATTTCTTTCTTGTGTAAACTACAGGACAGTAATAGAAAAATACATTTGAAGATATATTAATAAAAAAAGTATCAAATAATGCAAATTATAATTGTCCTGCTTCTTTTTATTGCCTTGGTATTAACTACCTAATTTTATTAACTATGCAGAAAAAAATTAATAAAATTCTAAGTTTAATAAAACAAACTGTATATAAATAACAGTTTTAAAGAAATAGAGCTAGTATATAAGTAGGAAACAGGTACTGTGGCCTCTAAAGTAAAGAGGGAACATTTGTGTCAAAGTATGGACTAAATGAAGGCCAGTGCCCAGTCTCCTGAACCTGGAAGTGTGAGTTCTCCAACTGTGTTCTTCGTTTAGGCTCTGCTGGGCCCCTTGAATCTCCATCTGGATTTTAGAATCAGCTTGTCAGTTCTGCAAAGAAGCCAGCTGGGATTCTGACAAGGACTGCCTTGCATCTGGAGGTGGTTTTGGGTAGTATTACCATCGTGGTACTGACTTCCACTTCATCAACACAGGATCTCTTCCCATTTGTTAGGTCTTTAATTTTTTCACCAGTGTTTTGTAGTTTTCAGAGTGTAAGTTTTGCCCTTCTTCTACTCAGTTTATTGTTAACTATTTTATTAATTGTTATGTTATTATAAATGGAATTGTTTTCCTAATTTCATTTTCGGATTGCTCATTGCAAGTGTTTAGAAGTAATTGGTTTTTCTATTAAGATTTTGTATCCTGCAACCTTGTAAAACTTATATATTAGTTTTGTAGAATTGTGCACCTGAAACCTGTATAATTTTAACCAGTGTCACCCCAATAAATTCAATAAAATGCAAACAATAAAAATAAAGAATAAAATATTTACTTCCAGATAATTCTGGTTATTCTAAAATCCTTTGCCAAATATACACATATATAAACTGCTACTGATCTTTAAATACAAAGGAACACTACTTGTAAATTTTGTATCCTATGGTCACACCATGTTCCCTCTATTTAAGACATCTATGACTAAAACCGAAAGGCCATTTTGGTAATAAATATTATCTGAGATAGAGAGATAGAAGAGACAAGAATGGGGAAGACAAAGAGGAGGGCAGGACTGGAGGGAGAAATTAATTTAAAATGTGCCAAATAACTATCATAATACCCTCAGTCTTTATCTGATGATACATGAAATCTAAGTGAAATTACCTATTTATCACATCAATAATATTTCACTACCAACCTCTACTAAAAAACAGCAACTCAAAGGCAGACACATTTACTCTGAGGGCACACAAACCCATTTCCAGACCAAATGAGTTACTGTCATTAAAATGGCTATGTCAATTCAGGCTTATTTACAAAAGACAGGTAACAGAATGTGAACATCCTTCCTGCTCCTTTTACTTGTTGACCAAGGAGAAAATGATGTCATTACCAGCAATCCTTTTGTATGTTTTTTTAAAATATATATTTTATTGACTTTTTTACAGAGAGAAAAGAAGAGGGATAGAATGTTAGAAACATCTATCAGCTGCCTCCTGCATATCCCATACTGGGGCTGTGCCCAAAACCAAGGTACATGCCCTTGACGGGAATCGAACCTGGGACCCTTCATTCCGCAGGCCAATGCTCTATCCACTGAGCCAAACTGGTTAAGACTCCCCCTCCCCCCTTTTTTTAATTCTTGACACAATTACTGATGTCCTCCATTCCTCCCCACCCCCGTTTTGCCCACCTCCACCCAGACCCTCCCTCTGGCGCCCCCCTCTGGCCTTCACCACACTGATGTCTATGTCTATGGGCTGTGCATTTATGTTCGTTGGCTAATCTCTTCCCCTTCTTTCATCCAGTCCCCCTACTCCCTCTTTGACATTTGTCAGTCTGTTCCATGTATCCATGCCTCTGGTTCTATTTTGTTTGTCAGTTTATTTTGTTCATTAGATTCCACATATAAGTGAGATCATATGGTATTTGTCTTTATCTGACTGGCCTATTTTGCTTAGCATAATAATCTCCACGTCCATCCATGCTGTCACAAAAGGGAAGAGTGACTTCTTTTCTTTTACAGCTGAGTAGTATTCCATTATGTAAATGTACCACAGCCTAGATGGGCAGTTGGGCTGTTTCCAGATTTTGGCAATTGTAAATAACTAGAGGCCCGGTGCATGAAATTTGTGGGGGGGGGGGGGGGAGGAGGAGCAAGGGGGACTGAGGGTGTCCCTCAACCCAGCCTGCACCTCTCACAATCTGGGACCCACTCAGGGGGTGTCCAACTGCCAGTTTAGGCCTGATCCCACAGCAGGACAGGGCCAAAACTGGCAGTCGGACATCCCTCTCACAATCCAGGACCACTGGTTGCTAACCACTCCCCTGCCTGCCTGCCTGAAAGCCCCTATAAACTCTGCCTACTGCATCATCGCCCCTAACCTGCCTGCCTGGTTGCCCCAAACCCCTCTGCCTGCCTGATCGCTCCTAAATGCCTCTGCCTCAGCCTCACCATGGTGGCTTCATCAGGAAGGACATCTGGAATGACATCTGGAAGGTAGTTCGGCTGTCCGGACTAATTAATATATTATGCTTTTATTATTATAGACATTGCAATGAACATAGGGGTGCATATATTCTTTCTGATTGGTATTTCAGGATTTTTAGGATATATTCTGAGAAGTGGGATCACTGGGTCAAAAGGCAGTTCCATTTTTAACTTTTTGAGGAAAATTCATGCTGTTGTTTTCCACAGTGGCGATACCATACCTGTCTGCATTCACACCAGCAGTGCAGGAGCGTTCCCTTCTCTCCACATCCTCACAGCACTTGTTTGTTGATTTATTGATGGGAGCCATCCTGACAGATGTGAGGTGATATCTCATTGTAGTTTTAATTTGCATCTCTCTGATGATTAATAAGCTTTTTTTCCATACGTCTATTGGCCATCTGTATGTCTCTTTGGAGAAGTGTCTGTTCAGGTCCTTTGCCCATTTTGAAATTGGAGTGTTTGTCTTCCAGGTGTTGAGTTGTATAAGTTCTTTATATATTTTGGAAATTAAACCCTTATCAGATGTAGTACATGCAATTCCATTTATAAACCCTTAAAGTTTAAAAGCAGACAAAGCTTTTTGCTAAAAGAGCAGATCCTGTACTATAACTGCTACAGTTTATTTTCTCCTGTAGTCCATTGGCAGGGGAGGGGCAGGAGGGGACACAACAGGGTGGGTGGGAGGGGAAGAGGCACCTGTTTCTCTGGTCCCTTTCCCTATGTGCTTGGGAGCAGAAGGGAGGGACAGGCTGTCCCTTACCCCCAGAATGTAAACAGCAGCAGGTGAACAAAAATAAAAATACAAAAGACCCGAGGAAGGTCCCCGACATCCTCCACACACCTGTCACCAGCACAGGTCCTCTCGTTGCCCCATCCAACAAAGCTCTCACAGTCCAAGGGACTTCTTTGTGCTGGCCACAGCCCCGGGGCCAGAGTCCAGTAGTCAGAACTGCTCGGCCAGCAGCTCACACACGACAAGAAACAGGCTCCTTGCTTTTACGCAGGGTCAGCCACCACATCTGAGCCTAGGAACTGGGCTCCAGCTGGAACAAACAGCCCCGCTCAGAGCTGAGTCAGAATGACTTCAGTCCCATGAAGTTCTCGGGGTTGGAGTCCACGTTGTCCAGGAGAGCAGAGCCAAACCTCAGGAGCGTGCCCTTGGTGACTTCAGCATCAGTGGGGTGGGTGGTTTGGAAGATTTTCTGTGCCTCCTGTTAGAGGCGGCTCAGCTGCCTCCAGTGCTGGAAGAAGTCTGAGACTACCATCACTGTTGGCTGGAAGAACTTGTTGATCATCACCAAGAGCTTCAGGGTGAAGGACAGAGGGGCTTCCCCAGCCCTGAGGCACACTGACAGTAGGGCTGTCAGGAAGTCTCACAGTCACTCGATGTTGAGCATCTGCACCCCTCCATCTACCTGATTGGCTTGGTCTGCACAGCCAACTGAATTTGGGGGTCTCCAGAGTGGATTATCGTGGGCATGAAGTTCTGGAACTGTACCAAGATCTCATTGCCATTGCCATAGAAGAGATGCATGTGGCCCAAGTTCAGCCTGAACTCCTACTTGATTCCAAGCTGTAGGAGTTGGTTCTCAAACCCAATTGTTCTTGCACAGGAACTTATTCAGAAGTTCAACTTCTGGGATGGGCGGGCTAACGTCCTCAGGGGTTCAGGTCCCAAAAAAGGCCTCCTCAGGGGTGGGCCCCGGCTGGGCTCAGCGGCCAGGCCAGCAGAGGAGACATCCACCAGGAGGCTGCCTACAATGGAGGGAGTCTAGGGTGCTGCATCCAAAAGGTTGTGGGAAGAGGAAGGCATCCATAAGGTGCTGGAGGTGAGGTCCACATCCTTACTGATGTTATTGCTGGTTGGATTCCTCCAGCCGTCCCCTGCCCTTTCTTGCATTTCAGGTGGGACATATATGGAGAAATGCAAGTACGTCAGTCATCAATGTTCTTACAGAGATAGGTGATGAGGCCGACAGCAGGTGCTGGTCACCGAGCAGGTGCATAGTGTGGGCCATCCACTTGCCATGCACACTAGGTCGGGAGAGGCCCTGCAGAGCCTCGTTAGGCACGCGGTCGAATTCTTCGGGTTCTCATTCAGGCCGTCTATGCTGTCCCCAGCCACCAGGATGCAGGATGTCAGAGCAAAGGCCTCCCACTTCACAGTGCACAGCCAGACAATGAAGTGGGGGTTGTGGCTGGCCAGGCCATTCCTGATGGCATTATTAATGAACCAGATCAGATCGGAGTGAAGAGTTCACCAGCAATGAGATGAACAGGTAACTATCTGCTTCTCTGTGTACTTGTTAAAGCTAAGCAGGTTCATGGCCTCCATGTGACCAATAAATGTCATGGCCCAGCAGGAAGATGAAGAGCAGTTTACACACATTTTTTTTCTTCTTACTGTAGCCATTCAAGGCTTTGCCCTCTTTGAACCTGGAGCGAATGATAGCCAGCTGCTCCTGGTTGATTCTCTTAAAGTTCCAGATGTTAGAGATGAATACTGCAAGACCCCACATCCCATCACCTTTGAACATGGCTGGCATGATGGTGGTGGTGGCACTTTAGGCCTGGTTAGGAGGGTACAGTATAGAAGGGGCTGGCAGGCAGGGACTAAAGGACTTGAGTAGTTCTGAGTAATTTAGAATCAAACTACTTCTCAAATTACTATGGTACAGAACCCTATATTCAACTTACCACTGGGGTTGAAAGTTCATGGACTGTGTTCACTCCTTTGCCCACTTTACACCTGGCAGAAACACATTCCCTGCCTACATAATGCTAGGAGTTGAAATAGACACAGGTAAGAGGCTTAAACACTATAAGGAGACAATTAGGCATTTCACTGTCCCAAATGGGGCACTAAATTAGCTAATGTCTATAACAATACTTAGCACATAGTAAGCATGAAAGTATATTTTAAAATTAATGTGGGGCTCTATTTAATACACGGAAGCAAACACAGGGGGACAGGCAAAAAGAAACATGTCCCAAATGAATGAACAGAACAAAACTCCAGGGGAAAAAACGGAGACAAGCAATCTACCAGGTTCAGAGTTCAAAACACTCTCTATCCTTCTTCCTTTCCCTTCCTCTCTGTAAAAAAAAACAAAAACAAAAAAACACAAAACAATAAAATATATATTTTTTAAAAAGCACAGCACATAAGAGTGTCTGCTGACTTCTCAACCAAAATTTTTCAGGCCAGAAGGGACTGGCAAGAAATGTTCAAAGTAATAAAAAGCAAGAATCTACAACCAGCAAAGCTATCATTTAGAATCAAAGGACAAATAGAGTTTCCCAGATAAGAAAAAGCTGGAGTTCATCACCACCAAATCAGTATTACAAGAAATGTTAAAGGGTCTTCTTTAGGAAGAAAAAAAAAAAGATCAAAAGTATGAATAATAAAATGGTAATAAATAAATATCTAAAATTAATATGTTCATTGTAGCATTATTTATAAGAGTCAAGATATGGAAACAATCTAAGTGTCCATCAATACTTGAATGGATAAAGAAGTAGTGCATGTAAACAATGGAGTATGACTCAGCCATAAAAAATAATGAAGTCCTGGCTGGCATTGCTCAGTAGTTAGAGCATCAGCCTATGCAGCAAAGGGTTGCAGGTTCGATTCCCAGTCAAGGGCAGCCACCTTGATTGCAGATTCGTTCCCTAGGTATAGCCAGGGTGCATGTCGGAGGCAAACAATTAATGTGTCTCTCTCACATTGATGTTTCTCTGTTTTTCTCTCTCTCCTTTTCTCCTTCTTCTTCTCTCTTTCCTTCTCCCTTCCTGCCTTCCCTTTCTCTTCTCTAAAAACCAATGAGAAAAATATCCTCAGGTGAAAAGTAACAAATAAACAAAATGAAATCTTACCATCTGCAACAACATGAATGGACCTAGAAGGTACTGTGTTGACTGAAACAAGTCAGAGAAAGACAAACGCCATATGATTTCACTTAAATGTGGAATCTAAAACAAATAAGACAGCCTGGCTGGTATAGCTCAGTGATTGAGTATCTGCCTATGAACCAGGAATTCACAGTTTGATTACTGGTTAGGGCACATGCCCAGTTTTGGGGGGCATGCAGGAGGCAGCTAATTAATAATACTCTCTCATCATTGATGTTTATCTCTCTCTCTTCCTCTCTAAAATCAATAAAGATATATTTTAAAAAATAATAAAATTTAAAAACAAAATAAATAAGCAAAACAGAAACAGACTCATAACTACAGAGAACATTTTGACAGTTGCCAGATTGGAAGGGGACTGATGGGTGAAAAAGAAGTACAAATTGGTAGTTAGAGAACAGTCACAGGGATATAAGTACAGCATAGAGACCATAGCCAATAATATCATAATAACCTATATATGGTGTCAGACAGGTACTAGATTTATCAGGGTGATCATTTTATAATATATATATAAATGTCTAATCACTGGGTTGTACACCCGAAACTAATATAATATTGTACACCTTCTATAATTAAGAAATAAAAATTTATTTTAAAAAAGATACGTGTGGGAATAAAACAAAGTATTTATATAAAGTACCCTGTTTCCCCGAAAATAAGACAGTGTCTTATATTAATTTTTGCTCCCAAAGATGCGCTAGGTCTTATTTTCAGGGGATGTCTTATTTTTCCATGAAGAAGAATACGGTACACATTTATTGTTAAATGAAAATAAAGGAAATTTATTACCTGTATACGGTACGGTAGTATGGTAGTTGTCAACACAAACCAGACAAACTGTGAATCCTACAGTATCAAGAATTTACTCATTTATTCAATGACAATCATGTCATCATCTTCTGGAACATCATCATAACAATCCAATTCCTGAATTTCCTGGTGAATTTCTTGTGACTCCATTTCTTTCAGAATCAGTGGACCAAATCTCTCATGTTTAGCCTGGGGGGGGGGCTTATTTTCAGGGGGATGCCTTATATTTCACTCAGAAGGAAACCTGTGAGTAGGTCTTATTTTCGGAGGATGTCTTATTTTCGGGGAAACACGGTACCTGTGGAGTTTATTTCCAAGAAGTGAACATTAGTGTTTTTATTTTTAAACTAGAGGTCCGGTGCACGGATTCATGCACATTGACAGGGAATTAATTAGAAGATGGACAGGGGGGGGGGCCCTGGGCAAGAAGGGCTGGGCACGCCCTGGAGCCAACCTCCCTGGCCCCTCCCTGGCCTGCCACCCCTGGGATAACACAGTGAGCGGGGTCCCTCTGGCAGGTGGGGTCTCTCGACCTAGCCTGTGAGGATCAGCCCAACATTCCCCGAGAGGTCCCGGAATACGAGCGGGCACTCTGCAAAGTTGCTGTCACTCGGCAGCTCCAGTGTTGAGAGTATGTCCCCTGGTGGCTACCAGCAGACCGGTCAACCAGGTGCTTAGCCTTTTACATATATAGATTATTTTTGTTAATCCTCACCTGAGGATAATTTTTCCTTTTATTTTTAGTGAGAGTGGAAGGCAGGGAGGGAGGGAAAGGACAGAAGAGATAAAGAGAAAAACATCAATGTGAGAGTCACATTAATTGGTTACTTCCTGAATGCAACACACCCTGACTATGGCCAGGGTACAACCCTGCAACCAAGGTACCTTGCCCCTGGCCAGGAATCGAACCCATCACCCTTTGTGTGCAGGCCAATGCTCTATCCACTGAGCCACACTGGTCAGGGATAAACATGAGTGTTTTTAATAATTTCCCTCAGATATTTCTACTATGCTTCTATTTTTACAAACTAGCTCTATCAAGATGAAGGTATTGACAAGTTAACCTTATATAATATTTTAACATATTCCACTTAAAATACAACTAATCCTCCAAGGGGAACAGCAGGATTGTTTTAGTTATTCATTTAACCTTCTTTCCTGCTAAAGGTTAAGGGCCTCTGAGTGCTTCAGAATTAGTGGTGGTTAATAGAAAACAGAAATGTGATGAAATTTGGAAAACTAAAAACAACAGTGAAAGGCCACAATTAAATACTTGAAAATTCAAATACTTTATGTTTTAGTATTTTTAAGTGCTTAGCAATTTTCTTTAACTTTAACCCATAAAACTATTTAAATAATGGCAGTCAAAAAACTTGTAAAACATGGATGTAAGCTCCCCCTATACCAGGGATCAGGACTGCTTCCTTGGCAGACAAGTACCCCAAGTATAGGTCAATCACTCAAGAGTTTATAATTATCAGTCTGAGCCACCCCCGGAGAAGGAGAACTGACAGTAATACACTGTTTATTTTATTTTATTTTTTTAATATTTTATTGATATTTCACAGAGAGGAGTAAGGGAGAGAGAGATAGAGAGCTAGAAACATCGATGAGAGAGAAACACCGACCAGCTGCCTCCTGCACACCCCCTACCAGGGATGTGCCTGCAACTAATGTACATGCCCCCGACCAGAATCGAACCCGGGACCTTTCAGTCCGCAGGCCGACGCTCTATCCACTGAGCCAAACCGGCTTCGGCATAATACACTGTTTAAATAAAAGGGGAAAACACGGATCCGTGACTGCCAAGGACTGGGGGGAGAAGAGGGACTACCTACAAGGGAAAAGGGGGGAATTTTGAGGGTGAAAGAACTTGATTGTGGGGTTAGTTAACACAACTTAATGTATTAGTCAAAACTCAGTTGTAACTCAAAAGGTTAAATTTTACTGTATATAAATTATACCTTCAAAAATTGGAAAAGAAATCAAGGATTTCCTCAACTTCCTGGCTTTGCTCCGGTTTTACCTCTCTTAACTCTCGATTCTGTTTCTCAAGAATAAGCAACTCTACTCTCCCCCAGCCCCACAGCTCTCAAACGCTTTAGTTTTAGGATCCCTTTACATTCTCTCATCATCGATGTTTCTACCTCTCCCTCTCTGAAATCAATAAAAATATACATTTTTAAAAATAAGGTTAAACAATTATCAGTAACATTTTTATGGAAAAGCTATTTTTTTTAAAAAAAGTTAGAAGGGTGATATTGTTTTACATTTTTGCAAAACTCTTAAAGGTCATGTTTAATAAAAGCTGGCTAGATCTCATGTCTGCTTCTGCAGTCTGCTATTTGTCATAGTCCCACATTCATGAAGCCCCTAAAAACTCCAATGTGCACTCTTGAGACCATGAAAGTCAAAGGGCAAAGAATGTCTTGGTATTGCTTTGAAAATACTTTCTCCTGACTTTGAAAGGGTGACAGGAAGCCGCCTCCCCAGAGCCTTCCCACACCCTTTGAGCCCCACTGCTCTAGTCACGTCATCTTCTAGACTAGGGGTGTCGAACTCAATCAGAGAAGGGGCCAAAATCTAAAATCCAGCCTAAATTGCGGGCCGAATGGTTTACTGAACAGTCATAAACTGACGTCATAAACTGACAGCGGAGTGCAGTGATGGCAGCGCGGTGCGGGCCACACTGCAAGGCCTGGCGGGCTGGATTTGGCCTGCGGGCCCTGTGTTTGACACATGTGTTCTAGACCAAGTCCTACGTCTGGTTTCAGCAAATATCCACTCTCTAATTCGGACTCCAGTGTCACTGTTTCTTGCTTCCCTTACCACCACCACCACCACCACCACAATCACCACCACATATATTGTCTTCCTTAACCTAAAAACAGAAATGAAACAAAACAAAACTTCCTACTTAAGCTCACCAAACTTCTTGAAAAAGTTCCCACTTGCTCTACTGCTCCTCCTTGTTATTATTGTAATTACTCAAGTATATATAGAGACAGTCTGATTTTTTTATTTTTTCTTTATTTATTGTTGACAGTATTACAGATGTCTCCCATTTTCCTCCCTTTTGCCCCCATCCTCTTAGCCTCTGACCCATCCTTGGCCTTCCCCACACAACTGTCTGTGTCCATAGGCTATGCATATATGCATATATGTTCTTTGGCTAATCTCTTCCGACGCCCTCTCCCCTTCCTTCCTTCCCCTCTGAGATCTGTCATTCTGTTCCACCTATCCATGCCTATGGACCTATTGTGTGCATCCATTTATTTTGTTTACTAGATTCCACACATAAGTGAGATCAGTCTCATTGTTTTTTAATCTACGCAATATAGATAAATCACCATTCAAAATCCCAATCTCCTCAGAGGTAACCACCACTGTTCACCCTTAGAAAATACCCTGAACCAATTTTGTAAACTAATTATCAGATTGAAATTTTTATTTGCTTGTGATTTTTCTTAAGTAGTTATAATTTTTTTAAAAAAACCTGGAAGAAAATTCTATTTAGATTCCAATTATTTTGGTGGCTGGAGTTAGATCAAAGGATAAGGGTTAGGCCCTGACCGGTTTGGCTCAGTGGATAAAGCATCGGCCTGCGGACTGCAGGGTCCCAGGTTCGATTCAGGTCAAGGGCATGTACTTTGGTTGCAGGCACATCCCTAGCAGAGGGTGTGCAGGAGGCAGCTGATTGATGTTTCTCTCTCATTGATGTTTCTAACTCTATCTCTCTCCCTTCTCTCTGTAAATAAAATATATTTAATAAAATAAAAAAATAAAAAAGGATAAGGGTTAGGAGATAATTAGGAGATAAAATGCAATTATACTCCTATACAAAGCAAATACTAAACAATATGTTAAAACCATGTTGGTTTTATGGCCTGTATTGCCATAAGACAGAACAATAAGACTTATGACTCTGCCTTGAGTGTAAAGCTCTCACTTTTCATTACCTAAATGCAGATACATGCTGACTACATTTGTGTCATCTTGCTAAATATAATAATGTCTTTGGAGTTTACAAAACATTTTCACATATATTGTCTCTCTAAAATTTCACAACCCATAAGGTTAACAGGGACTATCATTAACATGTTATAGATAGGAAAGCAAAAGTTCTAAGAAAAAAATTACTTGCTCCAAATTACATAGCTAGAAAGATGCACACCAGAAACCAGAGACAGAACTTAAACATTATGACTCAAATCATATCCCACTCCTTTATATCATATTGAACAGTACATCAAAAATCCTTGCAACATAAAAATATTTTTCATCACCATTTAGTCCCTCTATACAATTAAGCATAACCTATTTTTATAGCTAATTTGGAAAAAAAAATATCTCTACTTTCAAAGTTGAATAGAAAATACAAAGAATGAATTGTATAACTTTTAAATACAAAAATAGTACATTACTTTTGCTCCATTATCATACAATATAATCCCTTAGGAACCTTGCATTTTAAAGTAACAGTTAAAATTTACTAACACCTGCTTTAACATGTAGATGTATTATAAAGTTAGAAAAGTAACTTCTTAAATCCTTAAAATTAGGCACTGCTCTAAACTCAAGACTTAAGACTCCTCATATCCTAAGAAGGATGCAACCGTTCCTGAAAGGAACACACACACACACACACACACACACACACACAACTCATGGAGGCTGCCCTCACATTTCAGTGTTATCCTTGAAGTTCCTGCAAAGAACACCTGGAATCATGGGAATTCCTTAAATTTCACAATTAGAATTTATATATATATATATATATATATATATATATATATATATATATATATTATTATTATATTATTATATTATTAAAACTTAAAAATCCTACTTATACAAATAACAAGGTAATTCATTATTAATCTTACAGAAACACTGTTTCCACATCCCTATTTTTTCCTTCACCCCGGCAGCTCCATAGGAGTCCAACACATTTAAATTATTCCTTTATCATGACACACAAGATTGAATTAAGAAAAACCACAACTATTTCAAATTAAGGGCCCTTAATCTTAGCTAACTCAATTTCACAAATAACTCAAGAAAAAATTTAAACTATGATTAAGCTTATCTTTGTATCACACCCTGACATTTTAAAAACATGGACAAGATAATTGACTTCTTCACATTTTACTCTTCCTAAATGTAAGATATACCTGCTCTCCACACATTCTTATCAGACCAAAACCCACAGTGACTCTGATAGTACTCAAAGCTAAATTACATAGGACTGCAAAACTGCTTTACTAAGAAATATTTGAGCATTTTCTTACCTCTGTTTCTGTACAATGTGAATATCCCAATTTACCTGCAATAAAAATACAAAAAATTACTTTCAGAGGATTTTAGCTTCTTTATCATTGATTAAAAAAATATTTGAGTACTCTGGCCATGGCTTCGTTATATTCATGAAACTATGCAAATAAAAGGTGCTAGGATGACCAAATATTCCAGAAGGTCTTGCTTAGAGATTTAAGTTTACATAAACCCATAAGAAAATAATAAAGAAAGAGATGGGAAGGATATGCCTACTTGTAATAAGATCTAAAGCATATACACATCTTTAATATGCATATATACAAATTAATAAAAGTAAGCCAAAAGTAATTGTAAAGTCTTGCTTTCCTTTTAAAATACTTTAAAGGGTGCCTTTTGAAATGCCTTTAAAAATGGAAATATCTTTTAAAGTACTTTAAAAGACTCTTGGACTTTTCCATAAATATATTTACTTTAGTATTTTTCTATCACCATTTAGTCCCTCTATACCCTCTTCCACTCTCACACCCCCAACCACAATCACCACAGTCATCCATGTCCATGAGTTCACTCTCTTTTTTTCTTAATCCCTATAACCACTCCCTCAACATTCATCCCCTACTCCCACCCCCAGAACTATCTGCTTGCTCTCTATCTACGAGTCTGTCTCTATATCGCTTGGTAGTTCAGTTTGCTCATTAAATTCCACGTATGTGTGAAATCATATGGTACTTGTCTTTCTCTGACTGGCTTATTTCACTTAGCATAAACCAGTTTAAAGGTGCCGTGATCATTTCAATGAAAGCATACATGTTTCAAACTCATATTTTCTTTAATATATCATGGTTGTTTTTCTTTAATAAAGGATTAGGTAAACCCACATAATTAATCTAGTAGTTCTTTCAATAGAAGACAGCCTAAAGAACAACTAGAATGAACCATATTTGGCTGCTCCAACATTAATATCTTCTCTTCATCACTGAGACACACTATCAAAGATCATATACAAGTATATATTTCTGTCAATTTGGGTGACTAAAACATACTTTTAAAAAAGCTATTTTAAGAGAATAATTTATTAAGTAGTTTTAACAGAAAGACTAGCTAACACATTTATATTGGGGCCTAAAAATGTTTATTTCCCCAGTCTACACTTCTCAAATTCCATTAAGTTCAAATATACATTTAGCCCCACTTCTTTCTTTCCACCAACAGCAGCCTCCTTTGTACCTCTCCCCAGCCTACTACCCCTGCACCTAGCCTGTGATTTATTAAATGCTTAACTAGAATTTATATACTTTATACTTAGAGTATACAATGATACCATAAAAAAATCATTAAAATTTTTTATAAGTCTTCCAATTCATAAAATGAAAAATAAAGTTGAAACCCACAGTTTCTGATAAATTAATGATCCTAATATGAAATGTTAGCTGAAATTAAAACCAGAAAAAAAAGATATATAAGCCATAATTAAAGAGTACATAAACATATAGATAAAATTAGTTCAATATATATGGGTTTATGTGGCAGGATTTGACAAATATGTAACTTTATATATTTATTGTTATATAAAATTATATGCTATAAAGCTATATATATCAGTTATTATCTTTTTATTTACTTATATAACTGTTTGCTCAAAACATTAGTGCCCTGTCAGATTAGTTATACTTAATTCCTAAAGAAATGGTAATGAATTTAACTTAGGAAAGTATTGTGGACAGAACTAGCTCAAGAAGAGAACAAATATTTATTGAGCATCTACAAGGGGAAGAAGGGAGGGAAGGGAAAAGATGGCATCAAGACAAGTTATAACAGAGAGTAATCTCTTTTTGAGAGTACATGGATGTACATTTTCAGTATGATATATTCTTTATATATGTATGTGTATATATATACATCCAATATATATTTTATATTATATATATAATATAAATAAAATATTTCATACATATATATATATTTATATATAGAGAGAAAAAAATCTCGGAGAGGAAAGGAGAGGGAGGAGAGAGAGAGGGGGGAGAGAGAGAGAGAGAGAGAGAGAGAGAGAGAGAGAGGACCATCAATGATGAGAGAGAATCACTGATTGGCTGCCTCCTGTACGCCCCCTACTGGGGATGGAGCCCACAACCCGGGCATGTGCCCCCGACCGGAATCTAACCCAGGACCCCTCAGTCCACAGGCCAAGGCTCCATCCACTGAGCCAAACCAGCCAGAGCTATATATTCTTTTCTTTTTCTTTTTTTTTTTTTAAATATATTTTATTGATTTTACACAGAGAGGAATTGAGAGGGACAGAGAGTTAGAAACGTTGATGAGAGAGAAACATCGACCAGCTGCCTCTTGCACACCCCCCACTGGGGATGTGCCCGCAACCAAGGTATTGTACATGCCCTTGACCGGAATCAAACCCGGGACCATTCAGTCCGCAGGCCGACGCTCTATCCACTGAGCCAAACCGGTCCCAGCAAGAGCTATATATTCTTAAGGTAAGGAGAAATCTAGAATTTTGTGTAGTAGGTTTGTTGCTGGTAGTAGTGTTGGTGAAAATCCTAAAATTACTTTGTATTTTCTGTAGCTTTGAGCAGACAGATAAATACAGAGATACTGTTGGGAATCTCAATGGAGAGAGAAGGAAGATACAAACCAAACATGGGAAGAAGAGGAAGAGCCCTGCAGTGTGGTGAACTAGAACTAGAGGTATCACACAACTTCAAAAAAACCATACACTTCCCAGCTCTGCCCTTCAAATGAGGGAGGAGCAACAACATCCCATTATAAAAGGGCACACCTAGTCCATCCCCTCAAAGGAACCAGGACTCCTTAGGAAATTGGCAATCTATCAATATCTATCTATATAAAAGCCTAAGCAACCATCCGACCAGTAGCTAGGACATTCACTGACCATCTGGGGGAAAGCGCTCAACACAGGAGTGGAAACCACAAGCACGGAAACATGGACCAGACTGATAAATCCCGAGGGAAGCGGGGAGGTGCAGGGCGGGAAGAGATTAACCAGAGATCTTACATGGATACTAGAGGCCCGGTGCACGGATTCGTGCACCGGTGCGGTCCCTCGCCCTGGCCGGCGCCTTCTCGCAATCCAGGACCCCTTGGGGGATGTTGGAGAGCCATTTCTGCCTGATCCCTGCAGGCCAGGCTGAGGGACCCCACTGGTGCACGGATTTGTGCACCGGGCCTCTAATTATAAAATAAGCTGGAACATCTTTGCACCAGAAAGTAATAAAAGGCTCAAAGAATGACAGTGATGTCAAAAGGCACAAGTCCTATGAAATAAGATTTCTTTCAATGACCTCTATTATAAATCTGAAAATGCGCTCCTATAAAAAAAAAAACCAAAATTTTTTGTGAGAACATACAGTATCTCTGGTTATTCAATCTGAACTGGTGACTAAGTTTGCAAATATGGAAAGGTGGTGAGTATGAAGTGATTGACAACTACACTACTTGGCCACCCAAATCCCTGCCCAGTCTCTGACCCCGGAATCAGAAAATGCCAATTACATGACAGCAGAGTTTAAAGAAACCTTAGAAATGACCTTGCCTAATCCATTCATTTTATAAATGAGTAACCTGAGCCTGAAGAGTCAAATGACTTGACAAAATGACAGAGTGAAGAGCAGACTCCGAGGCTCCGAACCTCCTGTCATGTGTTGCTGTAGTTGTGTTGTTCTTGCATTCCCACTTGCAGAGGTCAGTGGCGTTAGGGTACATGATTTCAGGGGGTCTGTCTCAGCTACATACCATTTATAACATGAGAAAACATTTGTTATTTAGCAGTTAGAACCTGCCAGTATAGCACCAAAGAATTTTCATTTGAAAATTTTTTAGTTTTTCTTCAAAAGTTGGCCACTTCTTTTTACAGAACCAGACCTGAAAAGCTTAGGCTTTTATAATAGATAGATAGATTGCCAATTTCCTCTAACCTCCAAAATCTCAAGGCATTATTTTCTACAATTCCAGTAACCTAAACTTGATGGTAGGCCTGAGATTTCAAATTATTAAATGCAGGGAATTAGTTCTTTCAATAATATAACGTTAT
This sequence comes from Pipistrellus hanaki, assembly GCF_964339955.1. NCBI lineage: Eukaryota > Metazoa > Chordata > Mammalia > Chiroptera > Vespertilionidae > Pipistrellus > Pipistrellus hanaki. The sequence continues at coordinate 62,252,693 of NC_140508.1, forward strand.
GATTTTACTGATTTTTATTAGGTTGAGTTTAATGATTAACTATGTGATGACATACAATGCTAAGAAATAACTGAAATTATATTTAAACATTGTTTCAAAATATTTCCACATTATCAAAGTAATTAAACACTAGGTAGAGGGTAATTCACATAGCAAGGCAAAACTTCAGTTTCTCAAAAGTTATGAGCATTTTGCCCTAGCTGGTTTGACTGAAGGGACTCAGGTGTGATTCCAGTCAAGGACACATGCCGGGGTTGTGGGTTTGATCCCCAGCAGTGGGCGTGCAAGAGGCAGCCAATCAATGATTCTTTCTCATCACTGATGTTTCTCTCTCTCTCACCCTTTCCCTTCCTCTTTGAAACCAATTAAAAAAAAGTTATGATCCAAAACCGGTTTGGCTCAGTGGTAGAGTGTCGGTCTGCGGACTGAAAGGTCCCAGGTTCGATTCCGGTCAAGGGCATGTGCATTGGTTGTGGGCACATCCCCGCTAGGGGGTGTGCAAGAGGCAGCTGGTTGATGTTTCTCTCATCGACGTTTCTAGCTCTCTCTCTCTCCCTTCCTCTCTGTAAAAAAAAACAATAAAATATATATTTTAAAAAAAGTTATGAGCATTTTAAATGTGTAATAAAGTTGTTTTAAACCCTTCTTTTTAACTCATTTTGAAACATCTCATATGCTCTTAAGATTTACTAGACAAGTTCCCAAGAAACAGAAAAGCAATGTCTTCCTATCAGTTGCTATAGAATGGCTTTACGAAACAAACTAGTCCCAGTATAAAATGTCTGTCATAAAGAATTCAGAAACAAAGGATGTATGCATGTGGACATGTGAACAAGTGTGGCAAGAGTGGAGGCCGCCGATACGTAAATGGATGTGTGTGTGAGCGTGTGTGAGCGGGCACCAACATGAGAGTGAGTGAGCAAAAAGTGGGTATGGCCACCAGTGTGTAAGCAAGTGTGCAGAAGGAGGTCCAGAGTAAGAGAGCATAGAAAAGGAAAGAAAGAAAGCTTTGGCATTTTAGTGCCACTCATCTTCCTAGGGACTACCGTCTAGCCCTTGGACCTAATATCAGTGACTAAAACCAACTACCAGGCTCCCCCAGCACACACCACTTACAGGCTCTTATTTATAGCTACTAGAGGCTTGGTGCATGAAATTCATGCACTTGGGGGGGGGGGCGGTCCCTTCAGCCCAGATTGCACCCTCTCGCAGTCCAGGAGCCCTCAGGGGATGTCCAGCTGATGTCAGGGAGCGGGCCTAAGCCAGCAGTCAGATGTCCTTAGCGCTGCCACGGAGACGGGAGGGGCTCCCGCCACCACCACTGCGCTCACCAGCCGTAAGCCCAGCTCAGGGCTTCTGGCTGAGCGGTCCTCTCCCTGTGGGAGCGCACTGACCACCAGGAGGCAGCTCCTGCGTTGAGCATTTGCCCCCTGATGGTTAGTGTGTCATAGTGACCAGCTGTTTCACCATTTGGTTGATTTGCATATTAGCCTTTTATTATAATAGGACTAGAGGCCCTGTGCACAAAATTTGTGCCCCGGGGGTTGAGGGGGACTTCCCTCAGCCCAGCCTGCACCCTCTCCAATCAGGCAGTTGGACATCCCTCTCACAATCCAGGACCTCTGGCTCCTAACTACTCACCTGCCTGCCTGCCTGCCTGCCCCTAACCACTCTGCCCACCTCTAACCACCTCTGCATGCCGGCCTAATGGCCCCTAATCGCCCTCCCCTGCCAGCCCGATCACCCCTAACTGCCCTCCCCTGCCGGCCTGATCACCCCTAACCAACTTTGCCTTAGCACTGCCACCGTGGCTTTGTCTGGAAGGAGGACCAGACGACCAGAAGATGTCCGATCAACCCGGTCTAATTAGCATATTGCCCTCTTATTAGTATAGATTGTCTGCCCTTTCTGGCTATGCTCATCAGATGAGCAAGCTCTGTACCTGGACTTCTTGAGGAAGGCTGACTGCTTTACAGAACTAACACCCCTGATTTCTGTCTCTCCAGAAAATTAGGTCTCATCAACATCACTGCCACCGCACAATCATCTAGGAGTAAGTTCGGTTCAGATCTCAAACTCTCTAAACCCATTCCATGCACTAGAGTAAATAGAACTGACCCTGCTCTAAAATGAAAGTTTTAAACATGTTTTCTTAATCATTCGTGTTATTTTTCCTCTTTCTATTCAGCAAATTTAATTAGCTAACTTCCTATCATCTCACAGAACAAATATCATGTAATGTCAAGTATATTCCACTGAAAAATAATTACTTCAGTTTCAGTATAACTTTTTTCAACAAAACTCAAATATATCTTTATTTTATGTAATTTGGCAACACTCAAAGCTTGTACCTACTGCAAATGAATTTCCTCTCTTATGCCAATTTTAACTGGATTGGTAGTGCTTTAGATACAGCACCATAATTGCCACCCATATCCACTTATCCAAATATTTACTTACCTTCTGTCAAGATTGTGTATATACTAAAAACGACAAAGGCATACATTTTTAGCTATTTAGCTGTGTGTGTGTGTGTGTGTGTGTGTATCCTGTATAATAAAAGGCTAATATGCAAATCAACCAAACGGCAAAACAACCGGTCACTAGGACACACACTGACCACCAGGGGGCAGGCACTCAATGCAGTGTGCTCCCACAAGAGGAGCGCCGATCGGCCAGAAGCCGGGCTTGTGACTTGCTGGCGCAGTGGCAGTGGCAGTGGCAGGAGACTCTCCTGCCTCCACAGCAGCACTAAGGATGTCCAACTGAAGGGGTGTGGGCCTAAGCCCTCAGTTGGACATCCCCCGAGGGCTCCCAGACTGTGAAAGGGCACAGGCCTGGGTGAAGGACCCCCCCCCCCACCCCCCCGCCAAGTGCATGAATTTCATGCATCAGGCCTTTGGTATCTAAATTCAAGAACCACCTTTCTGTAACTATTGATAACTTCATAAGTTACACATTTTTACTATACCTATGAGTAAAATACTGAGTTCTTTAAATTACAAATAAAATACTTATATCTTCAACACAAAATGTCAGAGTTAAAGAACAACTATCATTAAACAAATTTTTAATGAACTTCAATAATTTCCAACCAATAAAATTCAAATTTATACACATCAGCAATAAATAGGCCAACTATTTCATGTAATCTTACAGATCTCAAATGAAATTGGTCCCAAGAATTTAGAGGGAAAGTCATATTTACATTTATATTATTCATGACAAAAAGCCTCTGTTCACTCCCCAAAGGATTCAAAGAGGCTAAATTATAAGTGAATATCATATCAAGCAAGTTAAAAGTGGTAAAGGGACACTGAAACCGGTTTGGCTCAGTGGTAGAGCCTCAGTCTGCGGACTGAAAGATCCCAGGTTCGATTCCAGTCAAGGGCATGTACATTGGTTGCGGGCACATCGCCGGTAGGGGGTGTGCAGGAGGCAGCTGGTCGATGTATCTCTCTCACTGACGTTTCTAGCTCTCTATCCCTCTCCCCTCCTCTCTGTAAAAAATCAATAAAACATATATTTTTTTAAATGGTAAAGTGAAAGAAAAATCTAAATTCAAGAAAATATAATATTTATATAGAAATGGTTTAAAACTATAAATAAAGGGTGGTCAAACACTAAATTTTCCTTGACATTTTACTACACTCTCCCCAGCCCATTACAACCTATGCTAAAAATCTAAGGTAACTAAGATCTAATGATAATACGAAGGCTGATACTTCAGATTGTGTCAGCCTCAAGAATCATTCTGTGGACATACAAGCATATATCTACTTGAGACTGTTGTAGAAATTCGTTATCAATCTGAATCAAAGTATCCTGAAATACTCTTTTTACAAAGGGAAGACATGGCTCAGTGAAAAACAGGTAAGTGTAGCACGTATGAGTTGACAAAATGCCCTCTCAAATATGTCCTCATTTGGGTCTTACAAAAATTTTGTAAGGGCTGGACATATAATATTTCCATATTACAGATAAAAAAAAAATAGGGAGTCAGATCTGACCAGTATGGCTTGGTGATTAGTGTCAGCCTATGCACCAAAGGGTCAGGGGTTCGAGTCCTAGTTAGGGTGTGGGCAGGAGGCAACCAATCAATGTGTCTCTCTCACATCCATCTTTCCCTCTTCCTCTCCCCCTTCCTCCCTCCCTTCCATTCTCTCTAAAAAAACTATGGAAAAAATATCTCCAGGTAACGTTTAACAAAAAAGAAAGAAATAGGTAATCAGAAAGTTTTCGTCCTTGCCTGAGGTGATGACTAAAGTGATGATAATACGAGTCAGGGCCAAGAATCAAAACCACTTTTGCAACCAACACATGTTCTTTCCACGTTACCATGTGACATTAAACGACTGATTCGCAACCTTCTAGAAGAGCAAAGGCACTCGGTAAAAATCAACATGACTCCACAGAAAAATATTTCTCCAGGCCAATTTTAATTTCCAACAAGCATAAGTCATCATCTTCCCACCCTCTCCTGCCCCTCCCGTCTTCCCTACCATCCAGGCACCAGGGCAGGAAAATCTGAAAACCTTTCAAGATTCCTTCCTCTTTCTCACAGCAAAAACTAAAGAGCCAGGATCTGTTCTAATTTCCTAAATCACGCTCAAGCTAACTTTTCATCTTCGTTCCTACTGCCCCCATTCAGAGCTTTATCATCTCAGGTCAGAACAGCCACAACACTCCTAACTGGTTTGGCAACTTAAGGGCTACCGAGACCTAATAATAGAATGAGATGCCTATGTGTCTTTGCCCTGTTTTACCCAGTTCAACCGATATTCCACAGAGCTCCCAGTAATCTTTCCAAAAAGAGTAATCTGCTTGCATAATCTACTCTAACCCTTACACGGCGGGCTCTCCACCACCTATCCGGACGGTAAGCACAAACTCAGTGGTGGGTTTGAAGGACAGAAGTCCTTCAGCGCCTCATCCTAGGCGGCACACCTCGCCAGCCTCTCTCATTCCCCACCACTCCCACACACATCCTATGCTCCGGGCGCAGGGGATCCCCACCGCACAGAAGACAAACTGGTTTAACCTCTTGTGCCAACTCCAAATAATTGGTAGTGACTGCCTGAAGCACCCTGTTAGCAACTCTGAAGCTGCTTATAAATTTAGCAGCAAAGAGGCAATGACGGATTAAGCAGTGTCGGCGTTTGATATGGGGAAGTGGGTGTTGTTGCCACACTGCAGGAATTACTGTGTGTGTTGTTTTTTTTTAAATAGTTCTTCCACATTTCTAATCTTTGTGCTTACTACTGCTTCTGCCTAACCTGTCCTTCGCCTTTTATCCCACTGCTCATCCTTGAAGACCTCCAGAAAGAGATAGATCTCTGTGAAACCTGCGTACCATCACATGGAGCAGAGCGAGCCCCTCCCCTGGGCTCACACGGCCCTCTGTGTGTGCCTCTGCTGTTTGGAATCACTGTGCTGTACTGTGTTAGCTCAGGCGCCAGCGATCATCCTGAAGGTATGGGTGCCCTTTCATCCTCTTTGTATCTTCAACATCGAGTACAGTGCACATCAATGTTTCTCTCTCTCTCCCCGATCTGAACTGACAGCTAAAATATCTTAATTTTGCAAGTGACCATCTGAACATATTACTATTGAAGCTCCACCCAGGAGCCTCGAAAGGGCCTGTGCGAATGAGTGGGCTTTGAGTTGAAGCTGCATTAGCTTCATGATAAATTTACCGCTGTTTATTTTATTTTGCCTTCTTTAACGACTAGAACTATTTACGTTTACATCAACCATGGAAATTTAAAAACCCTGCTTGCACATAGTAGACGCTCAATGCATGTTTTTCTTTCTTTTTACTGTTTAAAATATTCCGTGTCTCCTCCCCGCCTCCGCCACTCCTTCTCCCGAGGACAAGCCCCCACAGCCCCGGGCCTGTGTCTGTTGGTGATGCTAATGTGCATGCCTCCATGCATGTCTTTAAGACTGAACCAAACCCACATATTTGGACACATTGTTCAAATGAAATAATTCTTACCTATTATAGTAACTGGAAATGCGTTTCACCAACCCGATAATGTCATTCACCCCCAACCTCTAGCCTAAACACACACACATATACTTCAAGTGTTCCTTTCATTTAATGATCAGGAAGCGGACACTCTGGAAATATACCAAGTGAAAACAAAAAGTTAATGTTCTTAAACATGATTTCACTATTTCAGCCTTCTCCACAAACATTCTCTCTTTCAAACCAAACAGTGTATTATTCCAAAGCCCTTTCCCCCACCAAATTAGCATGAACCCGATAAGCTTGACTGGTCATATCCCCCTTTCAGATTCCAAACAAAGCCGAAGGTTCTCTAACCAAAGACCTCTCTATTAGTATGCATGCGGGCTTCCATTGTTCCTCCTAGCAAAACCTGTCACCAGTCTGAAGATTGCTTTAACTCAAGATATGATCATAATTTTTTAATGTTCTTTACACATCTAAAGCTAAAGGTACATCAAACATTTTGAAACCAAAATGTGAAAAAGTTGTTTTTGTCAGATGGATATTTAGGCCAAAGAGGCTGCTGAATCCATGCAATGAGTCTCATCTCTAATACTATTTTATTAATAATTCTTCATGGCATCCCAGGAAAAAAGCATCATAATCTTGTGAAGATCTGGAATACACCCTAAATCCCTAAATTCCATTAATGACTACTTCCTAAAGAATGTGTATACCAAAATGTGTCCTAAATGCCAGTATACTGACAAACAGCAGGCTGTATTTTAAGAGGCTGAATGCCTTTAACTCATTACTAATGGTATAAAAGTGAAAACTTAACTTTTGTGACAACCAAACAATAAGGTCCTATTATGACTAAGAGTACATAAACACTGGAAGCATTTAGATATTTATAACATCATTTGCGGGCCATACACAATTACCAACTTAAAAATTAGCCCGCTGTCTTCGGTCAAACATTTAACTCCCCCTAATGCCGTGGCTTCGAGGGCTTATACGGCTCGGCCACCCCAGGTGGAGGGCTCTGAGTTGTATCTGGCTGCTAAATAAAATTATTCTTCATTGTGTTCTTAATATTGGTCTCACTTCCATGCTTCCCACATGTTCCATCATTTTTCTATTTTTAAAATCATGTATTTCCAATTTCTTAATTCAAACTGAATGTGAGTATTCTGGATGTATCAATAATGTTAAAAGTAAACAAGAACAAAAATCTATTACTACTGCATTAAATCCCAAAACAAGTCAAGAAAGTGTTTGAGGTGCTATTTCTTTCTATGGGACTAAGCGGAGTAAAACTGCTGACAGGGGTAAGAATCGATCGTATTCATTCATTCCACGCAACAGCAGCAAAAGCAGCGGCCCGCTGAAAATTTCACTCGCTTGAGGATTACAGACAAGATCCATTTCTCCACACTGAGCATATCCTGAGCAGCACCATCAAGGTTTGCCAGACCAGCGGCTCTCAATAGGGGGTTATGTTGCCCCACAAACATATGGCCATGTCTGGAGATGTTTTCTATTGTCACGACGAGGGGGAGGTGGTGGACAGTCAGTTATTAGCACATACTGGGCAGAGACCAGGGATTCTTCTTCTTCTTTTTTTTTTTTTTTTAATATATTTTATTGATTTTTAACAGAGAGGAAGGGAGAGAGATAGAGAGCTAGAAACGTCGATGAGAGAGAAACATCGGCCAGCTGCCTCTTGCACACCCCCTACCGGGGATGTGCCCGCAACCAAGGTACATGCCCTTGACTGGAATTGAACCTGGGACCTTTCAGTCCGCAGACCGACGCTCTACCACTGAGCCAAACCGGCTTCGGCGGGATTCTTCTAAACATCCTAGGCGGGCACAGGACAGCTCCCCAACCACGAGTTATCCAGACAAAATGTCAACAGTGCCAAGGCTGAGACACCCGGACCCAGACATTTGTCCCAAACAGCTGGATCAGAGGCGCCACTGTGGTGTGAAGGGACCACAGGGCTAGGGGAGGGCCTGCTCCACACCAAGCCATGTGTTCCTCGCGTCACGTATGTTATCTGACTGAAACGTCTATCCTGTGAAGAAAGTGACCTGGTTTTACAGGTGGGAAGACTGAACTCAAGGTCACTCCGCTAGGAGGGGAGGAATCATGACCCAAATTCAAACCAAATTTGTTTCATATAACAACATTACGAACTCTAGAGGTTAGAAGACTTGGATTTGATTCAAAGAGGTACCAATATGAATTTCCCCAAACCTCCATTTATAAAATAACTCAATGAACTGCGCGTGAAAACCTAAGTGCCTTTAATTGCTGACAACATATAATCGTCAATGGGGGGAGGAGGGGAGAAACGCCTGCTTCTTACAATGAAGGAATTACCATTTTCCCTCAAAAACAGAATTTATACCAATGTGCACAGTACGAAATTAAACAGCATTTTTAATCAGAATTAAATGTTCAGAAGACATTGTGTCTTCCATAGCCAAGCAACTATTCTTAAAACCTAGAAGGAAACAAACTGTCTAATATAAGTAATATCTTTGTATGAACTTTTTAAGGATTAAACTAATTGACCCTAAAATGCTCAAGTCTGTAACAACTTTGTGCTCTCTCCACAATCGGTAGCAGAGGTCAAGAAGAAAGAGGGTGGATTACAGGTGGATCGCTGCTGCGCAGGGAAGAACTCCACTCATCTCTCCATAAAGATGGCATGTTACACTGAGGCCAACATACGATCATTCATAGTAATGATGCGAACATTCTCACCTCAGAATCAGGTTCTGATTTTTAAAAAAACAAAACACCTACCACCAGAATCCAACTCTCGGACACTAACCTACTCGTAAGCCCACAAACATCACGTAAACCAGTGTTTTTCAACCTTTTTTGGGCAAAGGCACACTTGTTTCATGAAAAAAATCACGAGGCACACCACCATTAGAAAATGTTAAAAAATTTAACTCTGTGCCTATATTGACTATATATAAAGTAATTCTCTTGAATAGGAATCAAATAAACACAAAGAAAGTATTTTATAATTACTTTATTATGAAATATTAAGTAAACAAAATAGTGAAAAATTATAAAATTCTTGTCTTGTCTGCACCTACGGCACACCAGGCAACATCTCTAATTGACTAGTGTGCTGCGGAACAGCGGTTGAAAAACGCTGACGTAAACTACTCTTCAGTATTAAATTCAATCGACAGTGTAAACCGGGTTTGTTCCTTCAGGAAATCCCCACTACCAATGCTGCACACAACCATTTCCCCTTGAAACACTGGTTCTCAAGGCAAGGTTTTGCTTTATTTTAGAAATGTATCTCTTCATATCATACAATATATTGTAAATAAATTATAAATGCAAGCAGTCCCCAGTAATATAAAGTCCAAGTTTAAACACAATAGATGAAGTAAACTAAAAAAAAAAAAAAATTGAAATTATTTCCAAAGAATCAGGAAGGCTAGCTTTAAATTAAAAAAAAAAAAAACCTAGTTCGCCCCCTTGGCTCAGTAACTGAGCTTCAATCTATGAACCAGGAGGTCACCATGTGATTCAGGTCAGGGTACAAGCCTGGCTTGTGGCTGGATCCCAAGTTGGGGACGTGCAGGAGGCAGCCTATCAATGATTCTCTCATCACTGATGTTTCTCTCTCTCCCTCTTCCTTACTGGCTGAAATCAATAAAAAGTATATTTAAAAAATTATACTTGACGCTAAAAATAGTAAGTGTTCTACTGGAGTTGAAAGAACTGACAACATAATCTTGAATCCTCTTTATTTAATCGATTTAGAGAAGGATTTTCATTAAATGTCATTTTACTGACTAGTTCTGAATTACATCTTTCACCTGAAGCATTTTGACACTCCCATCAACTTTCTAAAGGAGAGGGTGGATTTTTTTTTTAATGTTTTTATGAGTGGACTCTCAAAAGACAGAATTAGAGTCAAACTGAATAGGAGAAACCATTACCAACCTCCTCCTCCTCCTCATCATCATCAATAAACATGTGAGTAAGCCCTACGTGTTGATGTATGTGTACGTGATAACATGTGACAACCTGGGAAATTTACATTACACAATGACCTAAAACCCATTTTACCTATCTATCGGATATCCCGTCTACTTCTTACTTTATGAGACTTTTTTTGTGCATCGCAACAAATTTTAACATACAGGTAAATAGTGGTTCATTTACAACTTCCAGGTACTATAAAAATCGTTACTTAGTCTCTTCAGCATCTACCGAAATGGCAGACTTCTCCTCAGGGCTCAGATTCCTTTATATTTCCAAACCCAAAGAATATTGTTGCCAATTAAAAAAAAAAAAAAACTATTAGATGACCACTCATTCGCAAAGGTGCCATTTTCCTGACACCCGAATGAAGTGTCCCTTGACAAGATCTTGGTGAAGCTTTTATAGCACCAGGCACATAACAAACACACACACAGGTCAATGGCCAGGGCAGGGGAGTGTGCACACAGCTTATCGCCGGGACCAGCCCACAGGGACCCAGCCCACCGGGCCCACCGGTTCCCAGCCGGCCCAGCACCCCCGCAGGTCCGCGTCCCGCAGGGGGCGGGGGCGCAGCCAGGCCGCCCTCCGCCCTCACCACCCCTTTGTGCCGCTGGCCCCCACACACACTCCTCTGACCTACGCAGGGTCCACTCGGCCACATCGCAAGCACCGGCCCTTCCCACCGTGGGCCCAGGCCCGGGCCTCCCGAAGGGGGTGGGAGGTGGGGGGACGGAGTCTGGGCGGAAGGGCCCCGAGCCGGCGGCGGAGGAAAGGGCCGCGGCGGGGGTCTGCCCGCGGGAGACGGGAGCAGGGGGTCGCGGGGCGGAAGGGCAGGGTCCCCGAGGCGGGGGTACTCCCCTGGGGGATGGGGGTCGCGGGGCGGAAGGACAGGGTCCCCGAGGCGAGGGTCCTCCCTTGAGGGATGGGGGTCGCGGGGCGGAAGGGCAGGGTCCCTGAGGCGGGGGTCCTCCCTGGGGGATGGGGGTCGCGGGCGGAAGGGCAGGGTCCCCGAGGCGGGGGTCCTCCCTGAGGGATGGGGGTCGCGGGCGGAAGGGCAGGGTCCCCGAGGCGGGGGTCCTCCCTGGGGGATGGGGGTCGCGGGCGAAAGGGCAGGGTCCCCGGAGGACGCGGGCGGCCACTCACCGGCAGAGGCAGGCGGCTCTCCCGCGTCGCCGGCGGCGGGCGCCAGGGTGACCCGGCCGTCCCTCCAGACGCGGATCTGCGCGGCCGAGCGCACGCGGCGGCGGGGCTGGCCGGCGGCGCGCAGGGAGCCGCAGCACTGGAAGCACACGGCCCACGCCTGCTCCTCGTTGATGGGCTGGTTGTAGAGCCGCAGGATCTCCTCCAGGCTCAGCGCGTCCTGCGGGCCCCCGGCCGCGCCCGCGGCCTCCCCGGGCTCCGGCGGCCCCTCGCCGCCCGCCGCCGCCGCCCCCCGCGGCTCCCCGCCGCCCGCGGGGCCGGCCGGCTGAGCCATCCCGCGGCTCGGCGCTGCGCTGGCCCGCCGCGCCCGTGCCGGCGTCTCCTCAGCCCCGGAGCATCGCCCTGGCGCGCGGCCGCCACCGCCTCCTCATCCCCGGCGGCTCCGCCCTGCCCGCCGCGCGCGCCGCCGCGAGGGACCAGGCGGGGGCCGGCGCGAGGGCCTGGGCGCCGTGGGCGAGCGCAGGGCGGCGAGGGCTCCGCGACGGTCCGGACCAGGCCGCCGCCGCCGCCGCCAGCCCGAGACGCGATGGCGTCCGCCCGCCCCGCCCCTCCCGCCGCGCTCCGAGCGGGGGCCGCCGCGCTCCGCGCTCCCGGTCCGCGCGGTCCGGGGCTCCTCCGGCTGCCGTTGCGCCGGGGCCCCAACCGCGTCCGCCCGCCCCCACCCCAGCACCACGGGGAGATCCGTGGCACGGAGTCCGCTGGGAACTGGCGGGCCGAAAGGGTAATGAGGAACTCGAACCCGGCCCGCAGTGAATGCACAATGAAATGAAGGTCTGTGTCAGCAGCGCGGCCTCGGGCGACCCTCCCTGCGCCTCCCGCGGGCCCCCTCCCGCGCCTCCCGCAGCCCCGGAGGCGATTTCTCCTGATCAGGCTTCTTGGTACTGCGGGGGCCTCGCTGCGTCCTCGTCCCCGCACCCAGCTCTGCTCTTTTTGGGTAGCTATCGCCACCACCAAACCCTACCATTTACTTCATCTTGTTTACTGAATACCTCCTACTGGCTCCCAACCTCACTGTAAGCTCCCTGAGCACAGGGATCTGTGGGTTTTGCTTACTGACTTCTCCCAAACGCATAGACCAGGGCCTGGGGTATAGCATGTGGTAAATAATTTTCAGACGATAGTATCGGCCTCCTTCCAGATTCATTTGTAATGTTTGTACATCTCCTCACTAAGATCATGTCTGCAATGACACTATCATCAAAGGCTAGTTCCTATGATGCGGAAGTGATAACAGTGGCAAGACTGAATGGAAGGCAACTGGCCGAAGAATAAAAGAAATACTCCTGGGCCTTGCTGGACTCATTAAGTATGCAAAAAGTATAAATCTTAGACAAAATAATCACTGGTAAAAATTTTAATCGGCAACATTTCACTCTAAGACTAGGCCTGTGTGAGAATCTTACAGAGTTGAAAGCATCAAACAAGTAAATTTATTTATAGTTAAGTACCAATAAATCTTTTAAAGGCAGCTTTTATGTGTGAAACTAGACATTGCACACTTAGTATCTGCGGAAGAAATTACAATGGTCGATTCTTCATGCTTAAGGTACCACAATACATACAGCAGGAGTGGGGAGAAGAAAGAAAAGCAAAAGGATATAAAAAGGTAAGAAATTTAAAGAGGCACCTTATTATAATTTCACTACAAGAGATACAAAACAACCCTTTAAACTAAAGTTTAAAGTAACCTCACTCAGGGATGGATTCATAATCCTGTGAAAATGCACTATATACCAGTCAAAACCCTGAAAAGATCTAAATCCTTATGATATAGAAATGATAGATTTATAAAACCTTTTTATTTAAAACATGGAAAAACATTCCCCCAAATCCCTATTTTAAATGTTTAGATCCTGTGTGAATTTTGAAAATGCAGGGAGCTTTAAAATAACTTCAAAGACGCAGAAAAACTTGGAAATGGTCTACTTTTATAGACAACATCACCATCTTCTGGCCTTATGGGATATTGCAGCCATGTTGCACTGATAATTATAGCCAAAAGCCTATTGCATTTTTGTCCTTGCCTTACCCCCACCTCCTCCAGACAAGCTCAGAGAATAAACTGAAGAATCCATGAGGCCTAGGGCAGTAAATAAATCTCCAAGTAGCCAAGACCGGTTTGGCTCAATGGATAGAGCATCGGCTTGGGGACTGAAGGAACCCGGGTTCGATTCCGGTCAAGGGCATGTACCTTGGTTGCGGGCATATCCCCAGTGGGGGGTGTGCAAGAGGCAGCTGATCGATGATTCTCTCTCATCGATGTTTCTAGCTTTCTATCTCTCTCCCTTCCTCTCTGTACAAAATCAATAAAATATATTTTTTTTAAATAAATCTCCAAGTAAAGATAATGAAGGGAAGTAGGAAGAGAGTGGAAGTGAAGAAACAAATCCAAACCTTATCTTTAAAAGATAGACTTTTTTCCCTCCAATACAAATTTATGAAAGCCCTTCTGTAGTATATAACCTTCCTGTGATTCAGTGCCATATTTTTCTTCCTAAAATGTATTTAAATTAAAAAACAAAAACAAAAAAAAACACACTTTTTGGGGCAAACACTTCACAAAATATGTAAATGTCTAATCTCTGTTGTACATCTGAAACTAATATATTGTATGTCAACTATAATTGAAAAAGAAAAAATTTATCACTTAGGGAAGGAAAAAAACGTTATTTTAAAAAATGTATTTTATTGATTTTTTTACAAGAGGAAAAGGGATAGCCAGAAACATCGATGAGAATCATCGATCAGCTGCCTCCTGCGCACCCCACACTGGGGATGCACCTGCAACCAAGGTACATGCCCCCTGACTGGAATCGAACCTGGGAACATTCAGTCCGCAGTCCGACACACTCTATCCACTGAGCCAAACCGGTTTCGGCAAAAACTTTATTCTTTAAAACAAATTCACAAAAGAATTTTTTCCCTTCCCAAGTGAATTTCTTGCCTTCGTGAGCTAATATGAAATTAAACTTGAGGCAAAATGACAAGTAGAATGTTATTTGATGTTTCTTCTGCATGCAGAAAAAATAAAAGGTAAACCTTAAAAATTCTGTTCTATTAAAAATCTAGTCATTAAAAACCTAAACACTTGATGCTTTTTTTGCACAAAGACAGCATAATTCTAGTACTTTTTGTACGATTATCATAACCCTTTGAAATTTTATAAATCCTACCATCCATCATCACAGGACTCTTAAAAAGTAACTGTTGACAACTCAAAGGCTATCAGAAATCAATGTATTTTCCGGGGTTCAAGAAATAATGTGGAATAACTTGGCACCTTTCCATTTTCTCAGGTTCAAATACCTTTTATATACAGTATATTTTGTCCCAAATACGTCCATTTTTTAATTCTGAGGCATCACTTTTATTTTAATACATTTTTATTTATTTTAGAGAGAGAGGAAGGGAGAGGGATAGAGAAATAGAAATATCCATGAGGAAAGAAAAAAGAAACATTCATGAGAGAGAACACTGATTGGCTGCCTCCTGCACACCCCCTACTGGGGCTGGCACCCGAAACTATGGTCTGTACCCTGACGGGGAACAGAACCCAGGAGCTCTTGGTTCCTGGGTCAACACTCAACCACCGAGTCACACACCAGTCTGTGGCATCATCACTTTTAAATAATTGTTCTATATAATTAAAATGTCTGAATAATTCAAATAAATATTTATATGTATTCTTCCAAGTGCTGAGAGATCTGTGAAAAATAGTGGCATGTTTACTCTGAATATGATTTTGTGTTGATTTTGTTGTACTGATTTAAAAAAATGGAATCCTTGACATTTTTTCTTATCTCATATTTACTTATCATCTTTGCAGAATAAATGTACTTCATGCTTCATACTCTGGATGTGCTGGCTGAGCTGCTCTGAGTCTTTCAGGGAGCACGGCCTTCAGGGAACACAATTGGCCTATGCAGCCCAAGCTTATCCCAGACACTCCCAGACAATTGCTCCTAAGAGACACATTCACCTAGAAAAGTGCACCAAAAAGGAAAAAAAATAGAACAGCGTTTTTTTTTCTTTCAGTATCATAACCTAAATTTTCATTGCCCACAATTATAATGCCTTATAATTTTACAGTGATAGTTTATACTTTTCAAAGTGCTTTCTTTAGTTATACAACCTCTATCTTACAGATTATAAAATACAGGACTAGTAAATGAAAGAGATGGGACTGGAATCCAGGGCTCTGACCAGCTGAGCTCTTTCTGCTGTGTTACAATCTCTCTCCAAACTTGCACAGAGCAAGAAAAAAGTCCTGACACTTCATCCTTCAGTCCACCAAACATGACAAGCAGATGCTTTAAAATTTGTACTTATTGATATGAGTGAATAAGCTTTTGATACTTTATACACTTTAAATGATGTGATACCCCATATCCTGTGGACTCATTGGCAATTAAGTTTCACCATAGAGTCATCTCCCCATAGCAATTATCTTCCATCCCCATCAAAGCATTGTAAATCATTCCTCTAAAGCTAATTCCACCAACAATCCTAAATGCAATTTAAAATGTATCTTTTATAATTTTGATAATCAGTTGAATATTAACCAAAAATCTTTAAAATTAGTCATGAAAACTAGCATGTGACCTTATATGCAGAACTAGAGGTACAAAGGCCAGAGAAGAACACAACGAAATTGGTTTCCTCTGCCCTATAAACTTGTAAAGAATTAACTTTTTTTTTTTATCTAAATATATTTTATTGATTTTGTACAGAGAGGAAGGGAGAGAGATAGTTAGAAACATCGATGAGAGTCATCGATCAGTTGCCTCTTGCACACCCCCTACTGGGGATATGCCTGCAACCAAGGTACATGCCCTTGACCGGAATCAAACCCGGGTCCCTTCCGTCCCCAAACCGACGCTCTATCCATTGAGCTAAACCGGTCCCAGCAAGAATTAACTTTTTCTTTCCTGTGGCAAAGGTATACATTTGTTGGAAAATAACCATTAATACCTTTTTTGCTAAGTTATATACTAAGCCGTTGTTTTCCACAACATTTTCATTCTGTAACATTTAAGTTTATATATTTACCAATTCTACCTTGAGATAAAGTTATATACCCACTGGTAAAAATTGAGAAAAAGAGGAATAAGGTAAAGTATATGAACAGTGTATTCATGAGGGACTCTGGAAAATACAAGGCCAAACAAGTCATGTTTCACCTTAAGGTGATTCTCCTTTGAAACAATTACTATGTTTTAAATATGTTTCTATTGATCTTAGAGAGAAAGGAAGGGAGAGAGAAACATCAATGAGAAAGAACCATCATTTAGCTGCCTTCCCCATTCCCCCAATTATTTTTAAACCAACAAGGAGAGATAATATTCTGATTCTGGATGTAGGTGGAATTATTAGCTTCAATTATAATAGTTAAGAAGATTTGATTTGGAAAAGACTGCATATAGATCTAAATTTTAGGCCAACCCAGTATTTTACACTTATGGAAATTTTAGTCTGGCATAATAGAATAGACTGGTATAATAGGGACAGAATTAAGTGTCTAGAAATAAGCACATGTATCAATGGTAAACTGATTTTTGACAAGGTTGCTAAGACCATTCAACAAGGATAGAATCCTCTTTCTTTCCACCAAATGGTGCTAGGACAACTGGATATTCATATGCAAAAGAATAAAGTTAGATCATTACCTCACAACATATACAAAAATTAAATGAAAGTAGACTAAAAACCAAAGTGTAAGAGCTAAAACAATGAAACATTAAAAAAACACATAGGGATAAATAAATCTTCTTGAACTTGGATCGGGCAATGAATTCTTATAGATATGACAACAAAACCAAGAGCAACAAATGAAAAAAATACACTAAATTTTATCAAAATTAAAAACATTAGTGCTTCGCCAGCACCGGTTTGGCTCAGTGGATAGAGCGTCGGCCTGCGGACTGGAAGGTCCCAGGTTCGATTCCGGTCAAGGGCATGTACCTGGGCTGCAGGCACATCCCCAGTAGGGGGTGTGCAAGAGGCAGCTGATCAATGACTCTCATCGATGTTTCTAACTCTCTATTCCTCTCTCTTCCTCTGTAAAAAATCAATAAAATATATTTTTTAAAAAAGAAAAAGAAAAATGGTGCTGCTGCTTTGGAAAACTATTTGGCAGTTAACCAAAATGTTAAATATAGAATTTCCATATAACCCTCTCCTAGGTATATATACCCAAGGAAAATGAAACCATGTGCCCACACAAAACCTTGTATACTGAATACTTATAGCAGCATTATTCATAATAGCCAAAAGGTGAAAACAACCAAAATGTCTATTTGACTGACAAATGGATAAACATATATGGTATATCACTGAAATGAAATATTTGGCCACAAAAAGCAATAAAGTAATAATACATGCTACAACATGGATGAATCTTAAAGATATTATGCTAACTGACACAAAATACAATCTATTATATGATTCAATTCATGGAACATTCCAGAATAGGGAAATCTATATTGAAGATAAATTAGTAGCTGCTTAGAGGTTGGGGTAGTGGATGGGGGTAGATAATGGGGAAACAGGAGAGTAATAGCTTCATGGTACAGGATTTCTTTCTGAGGTGATGGAATATTCTAAAAAACTAGTGATGGTTGCCTATCTGTTTATAGTACAAACCACTGAACTGTGTACTTTAGGTTAGTTAATTATATGGTACGCAAATTACCTCAATAAAGCTGCAAAATATTTTAAAATGATGAAAAATCTGTTTGCTTATGTTCAAATTGAATATATTTTTGTAAACTCTGACAATTAACTACTTTTGTATTTACCATTATTCCCATACTCTCACCATACATTGTTGGCAAAGAAAAAATTTTGTAAAAGTTAAAATAACTGGCTAGTTACAACTAATATGTAAATAAATGGATTTCAGAAGTAATTCTCAGAATATAAACTATTACTCAAATATTTTCTAGATGCTTATTAGTGGCTACTATCCACATGCCTCAGTCATTTACTAAATCTTTACCCAAACAAATGGTAGAATTCTACATGTCTTTATGTAATTGACATACCACAAGGAACCTCACTCAGGCAGCTCACCGCCTCTCAGGGCCTCAGCTTCCCTATGACATCCTCCCTGAACAATTATTCTGGCCTCATCTGTCAGTGACTTGATACCATAGATTTATGTATTAGATTATGTGACAGGTACCATAAAAGACAGACAGATGCCTTCCATATTCGTACCTCTTGGGCAGAACCACTAATATGAAAAATGGAAATCTGGATTGGTATGGTGGCTCAAGGAGCGAACAGCACATTTAAAAAAAAAAAAAAATTGGCCGGGTCTGGTGTGGCCAGGCCCGGAGCAGCGGCTGCCAGGCTGGGAGCAGCCAGGCCCGGAGCAGCGGCTGCCAGGCTGGGAGCGGCCAGGCCCGGAGCAGCCGGGCCCAGAGCAGCCGGGTCAGGTGCGGCCAGGCCCAGAGCAGCAGCAGCCAAGTCCAGAGCAACTAGGTCGGGAGCGGCGGTGACCAGACCTGGAGCAGCTGGTTGTGGAACGAACCAGAGCAACAGAGGCCAGGCCCGGAGCATCCAGGCCCGGAACAGCTCGCTCCTCGCCTGCCCCTGCCCCACGGCTGCCTCTCAGACATGGCTGGAAACTTTTGTGGGAACTTGAGGGTCTGCTGAATCAAGTGATGAAGGCTTAGATCTGGATGTGTTGAGTTAGTATAGCGCTGGGGTGTTGATCTGTGAGTGCCTTGGGTGGGGCCTGGATGAGGCTGGTTGACCTATTTGGAAATGTCTTTTGTGTGAAGTGTATCATTGAGCATGTGGAGGTATTATTGATATGAGAAAATGCTAAGTAACTGATTTACTATCTGAAAAGGGATTTACTATCGGGGAATGGGAGGGAGGAAGAGACTGAACATAAACTATGCACCTATGGATGAGGACAATGGGGGATGGGGAGGGGGCAGAGGGTGGGGTGGGAACCTGGTGGAGGGGGGAAGAAATGAGGAACCTTTGTAATAATATGAACAATAAAGATTGATTAAAAATAAATAAATAAATTCTTTAAGGGGGAAAAAATAATAAATAAAAATAAAAATAAAAATGAAAAAAAAAAAAAATTGAGATAGCATTATGGCAACAAAATTTTTACATACTATAGGTTGAATGGCCATACCTAATAATCCCATCCCCACATAGAGGAAAAACTCATATTTGTGTACACAAATACAAAAATAAGGTAAATTCAAATTCAGAACTTAGTTCTAGAACTAATCTGCTAGTAGAGATATGTGTGCTTGGACAGGAAACTTCCCTATACAGTGGATTAGAAGACCTAGGATTCCTATGAAGTCCAAAACCCTGTTATTCCAAGCCATGAAATATTAAATCATGTGTAAAAATAGATAAATATAAAGGCATTTAAAATTCTAGTTTTGATTAGACTAGTACCTTCAAAAACACTAGGAAACGTCTGTTTTGGAATATTATTGTAGTACAAGTCTAAATTCAGTAGAATCAGAAAAAGAAATCTCTCATTTCATAGAAATGTATGTGAACTGCCTACCAGCTAATAACCTCCTCCCCTTTCCTTCTAATATCCATGACTATTTCAGCACTGGTGTCAAGTAGTTAATTCACAAGCCAATTTTACAACTCAAATGTAATTACGACGATTATGCCAACCAAATCTCAGAAGAAAATATTAAACATTTAAAACCCACCTTTAATGCATTAATGATCATAACTTGTGTTGTGAATGTACACTATGCTATATAAACAGTCTGTTAAGGTCCTTCTAAATTGGATGGCTTTGCCCTGGCCAGTAGGTTTGGTTGGTTGGAGCATCATCCTGTATACCAAAAGGTTGCAGGTTCAACTGCCAGTCAGGGCACATTTCTAGGTTATGGGTTTAATCGATCAATATTTCTTTCTCACATCGATGTTTTTCTCTCTCCCCACCTTCCACTCTCTCTAAAATCAGTAAAAACATATTCTTGGATGAAAACTTTTTAAAAAAATTATATGGCTTCTACTTTATGTTTGACTATTTTAGATTTTATAGTATAGCCCTAGCTGGTTTGGCTCAGTGGATAAAGCGTCGGCCTGCAGACTGAAGGGTCCCAGATTCAATTCTGATCAAGGGCATATGCCTGGGTTGTGGGCTTGATCCCCAGTAGGGAGTGTGCAGGAGGCAGCCCATCAATGATTCTCATCCTTGATATTTCTCTCTCTCCCTTCCTCTCTGAAATCAATAAAAATATATTAAAAAAGAAAAAAAAATTATATAGACTTTAGCCAATCTGTTTTTTAATTACCAACAGCTAGAAAGCAATGATAATTTCATTGGTATAAAAGTGCATATTAAAAAGATCATTTGATTCCTATACTTATCTACTTAAATAGGTAAATAGATAACATTCCAGAATAGACTACACAAGCTAAATACACAGGTAAATTTAATTTTTATAAAGAAAAATAATAAGAGTAGTAAAATTTTAGTGATAAATGCACTAAAGTATGTTATCTTTTGAAATAAACCATTTTCAGAGAAAAGCGTTAATTCATGCCTATTAAAGTGCATAAAAAGGAAATTTATTTTAGAATTTATATCCAAGGAGCTCTTATGAATACATGAAGCCCAGTCTCAATGATAATATAGCCTTGATCTTAATATAGTCTTGCCTCTTAGTACATGCCTCATAAATAGTTTGTTCCCAAAGTTGAAAAGTTTTAGCCCTAACAAGCAATTTTCTCTACTGATAGCTTTATGAGTAATTTTGGCAACAGAATAAAAAAGTTTTATTTTGCTAATTTTTTAAAATCATGTCAGTCTCACAAAAAAAAATCTAATTATTGTTTTCAATAAAAATTGACACAAAAAGGATATTCTCATATTTTTAAAACAAGTTAAACCATAAATATTTATCCTATGCAAATAAAATGAAACGAAGAGTAAATTTTAAGATATCTTTAGTTAATTTTTTTAAAAATGTTAAATTGTATTCACAATGGTAAATTAATGAAAAGAATAACTTGCAGAGCCAACTGGTATACCGTTCCTAAGGACAAAGGTAAAATCTGTGCACAGAGATGCTGAAGGACAGTCAAATCTATCATTTACATTTGCAGCTTCTTACAAAAAAAGTCAGACTGCTATAGTTTTTTTAATGCTCACTTTTAAAACTTGCTCAATTTTAAAACCAACATCATGGAGTCATTCTTATATACTCGTTTTTAAGTGGCCTCACACAATGATTCTCTGATTTAGATTAGTCACATATACACTGATGTTTTTATCATAATGAAATAAAAAAATAAAGAAAAAATGTGTTTCCAGAAGATGGCACCCATGAAAAGGCTAGTGATGAATCCTTTGACCACAGAAAATCAGCAACAGAATGCCAATACTAACAACAGAAGGTTATAATGAATTTTTTCTAAAATACCTAGTTCATTTTTATAATGAATGAAACTAATACTTACAAATTATTCATGTATTCTCATATGAGGTTTGTTTTATTAATATCTGTGCTTTTCCCGTACTAGTTTTTTTCCTACTCTTGCATCAAGTCTTCCCATAAATCTCTGGAAAGTCACAAATATCCCTATGGTCATGGGTAAACCATAAAAGTGATAATTCATCAAAATGTCTTTTAACCTATGTAATAAATAAATCTGTTGTGAGGTTAATTTCTTCTAATTTATATCAAATAATATCAATCTAAGAAAAATAATTATTATACTTATTTTACTATGGCTCAAACTCTCAGACATATATCTTTCTGATTACTTATTAATGTAAAGAAAACTGAATTTTACATTCATGTTTAAATTACTGAATACCTATAAATAAAACACTATTTATTAAAATAGAATATGCACTTAATTTATACTGAATTCCACTCAAATGTATACAAGTTTTTCATCCTTAATTTTTAAATACACACCTATTTTTTAAACATTACAAGTATATACAAAACTGAAATATGACACCCACACCAGATTGTGATTTTTAAAATAACTTCTAAACAGGCAGTAATATACAATGTGTAAAAATCCAATAAAATACAGGCATATTCTTATACAAATGTTAGTCCTATAATACCGAGCGATATTTACAAGCAAACATGATCCAAACAGCACATGCAGATTCAGGGTAAGTAAACACTCGGACACGAACTGCCAGTCGCACCTGGTCTCCACGACAGCAGATTATTTCTTCACAGAAAGGAGACCTACAGAAGGAAGAAAATTTATTCACTTAGGAAGTAAACATATGCTTTACTTTCTTATTTTTAAGTCAGTCAGCATTTTAAGTAATATTTTAAAATTCTGTCTTTACTACCAACTCTCTAATTTTAATTATAGACTATTTCCTCATGATCTATACATTTAAAAAATTAGTCAAGATCAGAGATCCTCAACGGAGACTGCACCAAAATCACTGGGAAAATTATCCCAAACTATCAAAAGCTACATTTCAAACTAAATGAATCACAATCTGTGGTAAGGAAGGCAAATCTTATTTATAAAAGTTCCCTATGTGAATCTTAAGTCATTTCTAAATAACTACCAGACTAACTGATTTCTTAAAGCCCTACCCCAAAACATTTATGAATTCATAAATTCCACCTTACCGAAGACATGTGGCAAATGCACGCCTTGCATTTCTATACACAAAATGTATTGGGAACCCTTTAAATGTGTGACCATCAGGTACAGCCCTCCTTATGGCATCTTGAAATTCTTCATTGCCTGCAGATATACTTGTTGTTCGCTCAAATTCATAAGAAGCCAAAGCTGGTGATAAGAGATAAGAAAGCTGGTCTTCCCAAACAGTAGTGAGGCCAAGATCCTATAGTAATCAAAAAAGAAAAAGTAAAACACAGTATTTTAACAACCAATTATAACAAAACTGTTGATTATTCTAATATCTAATATTTTAAAACTTCCTATTCTTATAAAAGTACATAAATGAAAAATAAACTATAGGTATCAGATTTTAATTCTTGAAGAAAACAAAAAACAAAAACATTCAATATAATGATGTTAATGGCTCCAAATTCTATACTTCCTTACTATCCACTAGAAAAGATCATATGGAATAGTCCTACTATGGAAGACAGTAACAATAAATTGTGAGATCACAGTTTAGTAAAATTGAATCTACTCAATTTGATTGCTCCTACCATAAATTCCAACTACAGGAGGGGAGAAAAATCAACAAACTAATTACATATATAAGTAAACTCAAATATTTACTGAGCATTTATTCTTTATTTCTAGAAGGAAGTAATAAATTCTAGAAATACTGGTGAATTTAGAAATTTCTGAGTGTCAGAGCTTATCTCATGACATTCAAAACTATAAGCTTTTAAAGGTGGGGACAGTACTATTTGCCTGGTTCAGGGCTAGAATATCAGATACACACCTCAAAAATTGTTTATCCATAAACAAATGAAAAAAGAAAGCATAAAACTACCAGTTTCAGTATTAATTACCTTCCTGTGTTCTGACACTAGTAACCTTAGCTGCATTTCTATTTCATTGCTTGTTACTGAAGCATCAATCGTGGATGCACACAGAGGTGGGAAGGGAGGAAGGGATGTTGTAGCTCCTGGAGCACACACAGATTTGATTGCTTCTTCACTCATGGGTTTCCATTTAGATTCATCATTCAAATCAAATACACAGGTTTCTACTGAGTCAGAGGGTTGACAATTTCCCAGAAACATCTGATGATTGAAAACACAACCAATTGTTCGATATGGGTACAATGGTTTGGGCTGTTCAGCAACTGGAGGTTCATCAGGATTATTAGATTTATGGATGTACCTAAAAAAGGCAAATCATTTTATATAATAAGAACTTAAGAATTAGGAAGTCAGCATCTTATTGAGGACACTTAATGCCCTATTTCCCAGGACTAGAGTTTTAATACTAATTTTTCCTTCTTATATTTCTATAATTTGATTACTCTATATTAATTATATAGCGTATTTTATGCTATAGAAAACAACTTTACTCCTTTAAAATGAAAATATATTTTATGCATATTGTTAAAATAAAAACATCTATCTTAGATAACACAATTAAAATAATTTGGTTATATATTATAAGGTATAATTAATAAAGATGATTATCAACTAGAAAAGAAAAAGAACCCAAAAAAATGAGAAGGGGGCTCAAGGCTGTGGCTTTATCCCAATATACCACATCCCAATATGCATCATCTATAATAATAATCTATAATAATAATCTATATAATATGAGCCAATATGCAAATCGACCAAACAGCCCAACAGCAGAACGAACAGCAGAACAACCGTTTGGACGACCACACTATGACATGCACTGGTACCAAGCCAGCCAAGGCAGATGTGATGCGATTGGTCAGGGAGGACCCCGTCACTGCCCCACAATTGCCCTGCAGAGGGAGGCCCAGGCCACCAGCTGGTGGGGCAATCAATCAGGGGTACTCTGCGATCACTTCAAAGAGGGAGGCCCAGGCTACCTGTCTGGCGGTGCTACAGCGGGTAGGTGGGGCCTCCATCTGCAGAGCAATCAATCATGAAGATCACAGACTACAGGAGGGCACAGACAGGGCTGAGGGACTCCCCCCCCGACTACACGATTTCATGTACCAGGCCGCTAGTCCTATATAATAAAAGCGTAGTATGCAAATTGTCCCCTTGACCAAAGTTCGGCCAGGGGTGGGCCGGCCAGGGGAATGATGCTGGCAGATGGCCAGGGGAAGGGAGGGAGGCCCCGGCACTGGCAGGCAGCTGGGAGAAGGGAGGGTGTACCCAGCCAGCAGCTATTAGGGACCTGACCAGTGCACAAATGTCATGCACTGAGCCTCCAGTTCCTATATGCCAAAGTTACAGGTTTAATGTCCCATCAGTGCACATACAAGAATCAACCAAGGAATGCCTACATGGGACAACAAATTGATGTTTTTCTCTCCCTCCCCCTTCCTCTTCTCTCTAAAAACAATAAATTAAAAAAATTGGGGGGGGGAACGCCTGAAAAAAATGTCCAATGACTTTATTAACACAGACATGGTGACCTCATCAAATTTTCAAAAGAAATCATGATTTCAACTTGAGTTTATTTTTGGCGTAGAGCCTTAAAAGCATATGCGAATTATATAAAATTAAAAGTAAATATAATGTATATTTCTACCAATATTACGTAGGTAAAGAATACTTTAGTTGTACAAATTTTCTTAAGAGTTTAATTACATAGTTATTTTAATTAAAGTAGTTTTAGTCACTGAAAAGGCTTTAATAACTAAAATTATCAACAAGAACCTTTGATATCATCAATCTAAACGAAGAACCTATAATATAAAACATTTGCATCTTCATTTTCATATCTTTGTAAACTTAGCTGGCTAACCTGTGTCCTGTTAAACTCTCCCAAAAAGTGATGGTTCCATCGGTTCCACAAGTCATAACCCAAGCATGAGGTACACCTTTTGCCTTAGTCCCAACACAGACAAACGCTTCTAATCCGTATCCAAGAAGAAGGCTGCACAGAAGGTTAGCATGATCTTCACAGTCACCCTATAAAAATAAAATTAATTTAAAAAATTAAGTATCTGTTCCTTCATATTGCCTCAATTAAATATAGAAATACAAAATGACAATAAAACCTATTATTGTTTCTTTTAAATCATTAGGTAATAGTGCTAAGCTGAAATATTGAGTGGAAAAATAAAATACAAAATTTAGAAGAGCCTAAATTATTTGACAAAGTCAGAGCTCAGAAATCTAATAGTTATATATTTATACCTTAAGAGGGAACATTCAGATTCACAAGTTTATAAAGAACTCATACAATATAGAAAGAAAAACAAAGATTTTAAAAATGAATAGCTAATGAACATGGACAAACTGACTAATCATAGAGCAGAAAATGCAAGTAAATGGGGAAACATACAAACTGAAAACAATGAGTTATAATATCTATACATTATTATTTTAAGGAAATACACAGGAGAATGACTGGGTAGTATACAACAAAATGCCAACAGCAGCTATAATTAAGGTGATTATATATAATTTCCCCCTGTATGTTTACTTTGAAATCTAATTAAAATACAACTTTTAGTATATGACTGATACAATGTCCATCCAATGCACTTATTTGCTCAGGCTCCACTTATTATTTTTTCAATATATTTTACTTTATTTTTTTATTTTTAAATATATTTTATTGATTTTTTTTACAGAGAGGAAGAGAGAGGGATAGAGAGTTAGAACCATCGATGAGAGAGAATCATCAATCAGCTGCCTCTTGCACCACCCCTACTGGGGATGTGCCCGCAACCAAGGTACATGCCCTTTCAGTCCGCAGGCCGACGCTCTATCCACTGAGCCAAACTGGTTTCAGCTCCAATTATTTTTTAATTGATTTTTAGAAAGAGAAAGGAACGGTAGGGGGAGCAAGAAACACTGATTTGTTCTTCCATTTATTTATATGCATTCATTGGTTTATTCTTTTTTGTTGTTGTTCATGCTTGTCCAAAGATATTTTTTCATTGACATTTAGAGAGAGTGGAAGGGAGGGGGAGAGACAGAAAGAGAGAACTACCAATGTGAGAGAGACACATCAATTGGTTGCCTCCAGCGTGCGCTCTGACCAGGGCTAGGTATTAAGCCTGGAACCAAAGTACATGCCCTTGAATGGAATTGAACCCAGGACCCTTCAGTCTGCGGGCAAACACCAAAACAGCTGGGGCCACTGGCTGACTCTTATATGTGCCTTGATCAGGAATAGAACCTGCAACCTTGGAATATCGGGATGACACATTAACCAACTGAGTTACCCAGCCAGGGCTTCCCTTTTATTTTCTAAACTAGTAGCCCTGCACTCGAATCCATGCACCAGTAGCTCTCTGCGGGGCCTGGCAGCTCTGCGCCCGCTGCCAGAGGCCCAGCTGCGCCCAGGTGGGAACACTTGCCTCGTCACTGGGGCAATAACGCAAGCGTTCACCATCGCTCTCCGACTGTTCCGGGCCTGCTGCCCAGAGGCCCTCCCTGGCCGGGGTGGAACGCCTGCCTCATCACTGCAGCGACGAAGCAAGCATTCCGCCAGGCCACTCACACTGCCCGCTCGCAGCAGCTGAGGACTGGGGGACTCTGGGAGGGCTGGGCACCACCATCTTGTGGCTATGGGCACCTCCATCTTTGTGATGAAGTGATGGTTAATTTGCATATTATCCTTTTATTAGATAGGATTCTCTTTGATAATGTTACATTACTTTCACAATTTTAGAAGATTATAAAAACTACAAAAAATAAAAAAATAACTTTTGTGAAATACATTATTAAAATATTAAACAGTAAGACTACAATTACAGGAAGATATGAGTTTAAACATAGGAATAAAGGTAATATGTAAAAGTAAAAATAACTATTGAGTTCAGTATTAGAATGGGATATATCTTCATCCCCAAAATTTTTACCTAATTGCAATAAAACAAACAGCATTTTATAATCATTGACTTAGAAAAACATAATATACAACCTGAGATACCCAGTAATTTCTACATTGAGATTTTATACTAAATTTTTTTTCAAAAACCCCAACAATACAACCAACGATGTTCAATGCAAAATATCATCCTCCATGGTATCAAAAAATGGAAGCAAACCTAAGGCAGCCAAGAGAAACAGTACCTACAATGAGGAAATAATTAAGAAGATTTTACATATCAACTCAAGAAAATTTCATACAGCCATTAAAAGACAGAGATCATAAAGACTAGCAACAGAGTTCATAGCACAATGCAAAATTATAAAGCAGGACACAAAATTTTACTTGCATTTCAATTATGGAAAAATGATACGTAACAGGAGAGGTTATGGAAAAAAATGATATATAACCAGAGAAAAACATAAAAAGACATAATATGTTGGTAATAGGATTATGGATGAAATTTCACTTTCACTGTTGTAAACCTGTTTGTGCCAAAAAAATATTTTATGTAATTTTCAAATTTCTAATTGAAGATGTGCTTTCTCTTTAAACAAACCTAAACAACAACATAGTGAATCAAATGGGTGATTATTTGCTTTACAAAAAATCTTATTTACATAATAATTTTTTTTTTTTAAATATATTTTATTGATATTTTACAGAGAGGAAGGGAGAGAGATAGAGAGCTAGAAACGTCAAAGAGAGAGAAACATTGACCAGCTGCCTCCTGCCCACCCCCAACGGGGATGTGCCCGCAACCAATGTACATGCCCTTGACCGGAATCGAACCCGGGACCTTTCAGTCCGCAGACCGACGCTCTACCACTGAGCCAAACCGGTTTTGGCTACATAATAATTTTAAATATGTACCATTCCTACTATGTTTAAAAAAAATTTTTTAATCCATACACACAATTTTTGGGAACTATAGATTGAGAATAAATCAAAATAATTTTTGATAGGTAATGTTTAACTGTTTTCAGTTACCTAAGACAAAATCATTCTGGCAAATCAATTTCTAATATAAAATTTCTTCCATTGTATAAGCTTGCTTTATGAATACCTATAATATTTACACAACTTCAAGACTAAACAAAATTGTTTCAAAACCACAATACAGTTCTTTTTTTGTTAAGTTGCAACAGAACTGGAATGCTTAAGACAGACTGACTTGCTGTGTTTTTTGTTTGTTTGTTTTTTTAAATATATTTTATTGATTTTGTACAGAGAGGAAGGGAGAGAGATAGCCAGAAACATCGATGAGAGAGAGTCATCGATCAATTGCCTCTTGCACACCCCCCACTGGGGATATGCCCGCAACCAAGGTACATGCCCTTGACCGGAATCGAACCCGGGTCCCCCTCAGTCCCCAAGCCGACGCTCTATCCATTGAGCCAAACCGGCCTCTGACTTGCTGTTTTTTTTGTGTGTGTTTTTTTTAATGAAAATTGTTTATTAAAACTTCTTATAGCCATTTTCAGGGACCATAATGACTTCAATGTCTTTAAGGCTTGTAAACATGGCTTTAACATTGCCAGCTTTTTCTAAATTTCTGCAGAGCACATTCAAGTACTGACTTGTTTTTTATATCAACATTTTTGGAACACATATAATTAGGAAATATCACATAATCTATAAAATGAGTTTACTGAAATCAATTCATTTAAGTTTAAGATCAATAAATTTAGATAAATTCTTAAATATATATTTATATTTGATCTAATCAAAACACCAATAAATCTAGTAATTTTTTCCATATTTACTTTGTACGGCCATTTTCTCTTCTTTTAAATAACACATCATCTAAACAAATTTTAATACATGAATAGGACTAGAAGACCACAGTAATGGTCCTGCTGCTCTCTCTAACTCTCTGTATCTTGGTTTCTGACATAACAGTATTTATAGATCCTTTCCTCACAGAAATCACATTACATTAAATAATCATGAGAAAATAAAGATGCTGTTTTTTCTTTATGTATTAACATTTAAGTGTTAAGAAAAATTGTGAAAAGATTGTCTTGTTCAAGTTGATAATATGTACATTTTCCTAAGTTAATTATTTTACATATGTACCATAAACTCACAATTATGACGTACTACTTCCCAATTCTATCATGAGGGAGGATACCTTGTTTCTACAGAGAAAGGCCAGCAGAGTGCACCACTGCTCCTGTTTCCCTCCTCCTCCGATGACAGGGGCTCTTTCATAGCCAAGGACATTAACAAATCTTGCTGCTTGCCTTGGGGTATCCAGAAGCCGCCCAGCTCGCAGTGGTTTAACATAGGAACAGACTGGTCTATTTATCCCATTTTCATCCTGGAGGAAGAAAGGGAAAACGTTATCTGTAATGACTGATTAATCATTTTCAATTTTAACATCTGTTCTCAGAGTAATTATTGTAGAATAAAATAATTCTGGATATCACTAACTGCTTACCATGTACCCAGCACTAAATTGCTGAGTGCTATGCATTCAATTTCTCTTTTAATCCTCATAACATCTCTATTACTTTCACCTCATAGATGAAGAAACTGAAGCTACCATTATGCAACAGGGCCAGAATCCAAACACTGAGCTAAATCAAACCATCATATGATTCAGCAATCCCACTCCTGGATATATATCCAAAGTAATTGAAATCAGTATCTCAAAGATTGCACACCATGTTCACAGCAGTATTATTCATAATAGTCAAGATATGAAAACAACCAGAATGTCCTTCAACAAATAAATGGATAAAGAAAATATGGTATACATTATATTATACAACGGAATAACATTCAGCCATACAAAAAAGAAAAAGATCCTGCCATTTTGTAATATGGATGAACCTGAGGGCATTAAAAAAAATGTATACACAGGAAATGTAAAAGCTATCATTAAGTGAATTACTATTGTATTATACTATAGCAAAACCAACCAGTGAGAAAGAAAAACAATGGATTATTAAATATGATAATCCTGGATATTCAAAAGGTGTTTGTATAAAGTTAATTTAATTCCTGTGGGGGCCGGTTTGTTCTATTCTTACAACCCCACTAATAGGCAAGAAAGAAATGAAAACGTTAAAAAAAAAAAAAAAAAGGGGGGGGGGATGCATTTGCCCTAAATAAGATATTAATAATAGCACCTTGGAATACAAGATACACCATTACTTGTTTCATTATAGTAATGTCTGTAATATTACCTAAATATATCCCCATAGACTATTTAAATATCTAGAAAATTTCAGTATTTCAACCTCTAAATGTGTACTGTTCAATAGAATACCACTAACCATATGAGGCTATTTAAATGTTAATAAAATTTTAAATTCAGTTCTCAATTGTATTAGCCATATTTTGTGTGCTCAATAGCCATAATGGCTAAGGGTTACCACATTGGACAGCACATTTCTATCAATGCAGAAAGCTCTACTGGATAGTGCTGTTGTATACTATTTTCTCTTGTGCATGGAAGCACTGGAAATTCATTTTAAGACCATGTATAATAATATCTATATTTCAAACTATAGTTTTTGTAATTAGATTAATGCCTTAAATAACTACTGTTGCGTCTTAATTTCATATCTAGCCAAATATAGGAAGAAGCAATAAGAAACACTATTGGAAAAGGAACCTAAGAAAGATAAATTGTATTTATAAGAAATGGCACAAATTAAAGAGCAATAGTTGAAACTGCAATTTAATAGTTTGCCATGACTAAGTTGATGTTTGAACTTATAAAAAAAACTTCACTTTATGCCGTTTGCAAAAAGTGGCAATGCCCGGCTACTTGACAATCTCATTTAGTTACCGTGAAGCTAAATGACCTTACGTGGTTCAAATCTCCTTATAATGAACTAGAAGCCCAATGCACAAATTCTGTGCACGGGGAGGGGTCCCCTCGGCCCAGCCCGGACCCTCTCCAGTTTGGGACTCCTCAGAGGATGTTGGACATCCTTCTCACAATCCGGGACTGCTGGCTCCTTACTCCTCACTTACATGCCTGCCTGATAGCCCCCAACTGCCCCCAATGCCAACCTAATCACCCCTAACCGCCTCTGCCTGCCAGCCTGATGGCCCCTAACTGCCCCCACTGCCAACCTGGTTGCCCCCAACTGCCCTCCCAGCCGGCCTGGTCACCTCCAACTGTCCCCCACCATGCTGGACTGGTCGCCCCCAACTGTCCCCCCTGCCAGCCTAGTCGGCCCTCACTGCCCCCCTCTGCTGACCTGGTCGCCCCTCACTATTGCCCTGCAGGTCAGTTGTTTGGTCATCCATCACTAACGCCCCCTGCCGGCCTGGTCACCCACGCAGCCTGTAGGTCAGTCACTTGGTCGTCCCTCGCTAACCCCTTTGCTGGCCTGGTCGCACCATGCAGCCTGCTGTTCGGTTGTTACTGTGAGGGCATTGTGACCAATTTGCTTATTACCCTTTTTTAGTATAGATTCTGAGACAGGAACCTTAATATTTCCTAAAAGATAATCTCAGTTCTTTGATTCCCTTAACTGCATATTCCATTTTTTCCTTCCTCCTCTTTCATTTGCCATTTCTCTGATTTACTTTCTCCCCTTCTCCCACCAACCAACCCAAACTGGTCAGATTCTCTACATGCCCCAACTAGGGCCGGTAGCCAGGGATCGGGAATAGAGCCAGCAATGAAGATATGTGCCCTTGACCAGAATTGAACCTGTGACCCTTCAGTTTGTGGCCAATGATCTAACCACTGAGCTAATGAGCTCAGGCAGGAACCAGTTATATTTTGACTGGTTTCTCTTTGCCCTTGATATGACATCACTGCTACCTTGCCTGCCTAGTCATTCAATGTATAGATAATGTTAGTGTAAAGTCAGAAGCCATTTCCTTCATTTCCACTACAAGTCAACTAGGGTCTCCCACTCCCAAGCTCCTCATGTATGGATAGAAATTGAAACACTTTTAGCCTGTCCTATAAATCTAGGGAATGTAGGGTAAAGCTAGACAAATGCACAGGATCTGAGAAATATAATCCAATACTACATTATATTCACATAAAAATACATCTATATAAGGCTAAATATATAAAGTATTTAAGTAGTTCTTAAGTTACAAAAAGATATGGATCTAATCATATATTGTATGTTTGTTAAAGATAGAAAATGGGCTTAGCATATAAGAAAAATAGAAGCAGATATATATATAGTTGAAATGCTGCAGCTAAATATTATTGGTCATTGACTTAGGGATCTTGATTATATAAAATTATTACAAATAATATATGTTTGTCTTTAAAACAACACCCTAACCAGAAAAAATATATATGTGGAGCCCCAGTTTTGCACACAAAAGCTGAATTTACATATGAATTGCAATTATTTAGTACCTAGTAATTATTTAGTACTAAGTACCAATCAAGGATACACTCAAAGTCAAACAAAAAGGCTTTCATCTACTTTAAATAATATATATTTTAAAAGGGTTTAAAAAAAACAAATAAAAATGAAAAGCAAGCCCGAAACCGGTTTGGTTCAGTGGATAGAGCGTCTGCCTGCGGACCAAAGAGTCCCGGGTTCGATTCCGGTCAAGGGTATGTATCTTGGTTGTGGGCATGTCCCCAGTGGGGGGCGTGCAGGAGGTAGCTGATCGATGACTCTCATTGATGTTTCTAACTCTCTATCTCTCTCCCTTCCTCTCTGTAAAAAATCAATAAAATATATATTTTTTAAAAATGAAAAGCAAAATAAAACAAAGACTGAATTATATCATTCAGTGAAAGAGTGTTATAAAAGTAGCATTGTCTTTTCTGATATTAAAAGTTACTTAATAAAGACTTGTTTCCATTAACTTGGGCAAAAAAAAAAAGTAGCATTGTCTTTTACAAATAAATTTTCATTTTTCTGGAATAAATACATTTTACAAATTCAAGTTAAGAATAATGTATTTTAAAAATACAGTAAACCTCAAATACAGCTGTGTAGTTTTTCTAATATAATTTACAAACCTGAGCAAAAATCTTAACCAGCCGTGAGTTGTGTGAGGGTCGAATTTGCAAATATTCTCTCCACCATTGCTTAGCATATACAAGAAATAATCGCTCTTTCTCTGCAGTTTTCTGACGTTCCAAAGCAAGCTTGAAATTAAAAAAAAAAAAAAAAGATTCAATTTCTATTCATTCTCCTTAATTACTATAAAATATGTAACAAATCTATGCACTTCTCTCCATCTCTATCACTATCCTAATCTAAGCCACCATCATGTCATTTTGAGACTTGATGGCTTGCCTATTTCTACACCTCCTCCCAAACAAATCAGTCTCCAGACAACATCAGTAATCTTTTTCTCCCAAGATATTTTTAAATATTAAATCATATTGTCATTCTCTTGCTTAAATCTAACAAATTGTAATTTTCTAAAAAGAAAGGGCTTTCTGGGATCAACAGGGAAACATACTATTATGAAAACAATTACACAAAGAAGAGAAATTCAGAATTTTTTACCTGCGTGTTCACCACTTCTTGAGATAATGTTTGACTGAGTGATGGGTACATCTCAAGTTTTATATTTAAAATTCCCACAGAAACTTTTGATTCTGTGCCTATAAGTGCAAATAGATATTTAGAACTTGTTGTGCATATTTAGTCAACCAAAATATAAGAATTTTGTGCTTTACCACTTATTCAATGTTACCTTTAATATTCATATTAAAAATTAACCAAATTAAATTAGTTAGTTTTTATTTGGAACCAAGGCCTTCATCTCATTTTAAGGAGATCACCCATTTTCTTAGCTTCCGAATTACTTTTAAGTGAATTTTCAGACCTAAAGGATTCAGAGTCTTAATTTTTATATTAAATGTCTGTTACCAACTAGACCTACATTTAAAACCAAAGAGAAAGTAGCTCTTAACACCTCATTCTAAGAAAATATTTATACTTTTTGACACATATAGTAATTCCCATTTATCCCTTCCCATTTTTCACATTACATGTGAATACAAATTTTTAATCCATGCCTGTACTTAAAGATTTAAAAAACAAATAATGGATATCAGATGAAAATAAACAAAATACCTAAAACTTTTTTCTGTACTTTTTATTTAAGTAAAAACACATTCAGAGGCTGACTTATCAAAATCTAAATTACTAAAGCTATACTGTCCAATGGCCAGATTTATCTCTGTGACGAAGTTTCAATACCAAAGTACTTCAATTATGTTATGCATAAAAGGTAGGTAGCTTTTGTTTATCACTGTATTGGTAAATATGTATTACATATCAAGTAGTATGCGAGAATCCAAGGAGACAACGGTGAGTAAGGTAGGCACCATCTCTGTCCTCAATTATTTATAGATACTGACAGTGAGCAGGTTAGCACCTCTGAATGTCACTTTTCCACATGTAAAGGGATAGAAGATAACCTACTCCATATTCCAAAGGACAGCTGCTGAAGGAAGCCACTGGTACTAATGCGGATGCACTGTATTCCGTGATGTGCAGGAATGGAGGCATTTTGTGTATGCGTGCATGTGTATGCATATGTGTAGAATCTTAATTTTCTTTATAGCCTTATATATAATCAAATAAATTTGGGGTGAAAAACTCTCAAAATTTGTTTATTCATTTCCCAGGGAAAAGAATTCCTTTAAGACAAGGCCAAAATGACTGAAGTTCTACACTCACACTAGTTTTCAAGATATTTCCCAAGACTATAACACTAAAGTCCAATTGTAATTCTAAAGAAATTCTTTTTACATGTTTGCCTCTTGATTTATGAAGGCATTTTCAAAATATAAAATGTACTTACAAACAAACTAGGGCTATAAAAAGATAACATGGTATTAATCATCATACCTACACCCATAAGTTCCACAGTAAGGTTGGTCACTCCATTTTCTGAGCCCAAAACTGATCGCCATTCGAGAAAATAGGATGCTACTAAAGTGGTCTCACCAAATATATCTGTTTTGATTAGCACCATATGAATTGGATCACTTATTGATAACATTGTTGTTGAATCAGCCATTCTAGTTCCATCACCTAGAAACATAAACCAAAATAAAATTACACCATATTATTATACATATTCAGATAGGCCAACATAAAATACTTTTACTGAAAAGTATTAATAAATTTATATAAAACCAAGTAGAATAATTTGGTAATGACTCAGAAAGCATGCAACAGACTGGGAATAAAACTACAGTCCTATTTCTCACAACTTTTAAGACCTTTCGAATCTGCGACCATTGCTCTAAGAGATGTCTATTCATTAAAAGGACTTCCTGCCAAAACCGGTTTGGCTCAGTGGATAGAGTGTTGGTCTGCGGACTCAAAGGTCCCGGGTTTGATTCCGGTCAAGGGCATGTACGTTGGTTGTGGGCACATCCCCAGTAGGGGGTGTGCAAGAGGCAGCTGATGGATGATTCTCTCTCATAGATGTTTCTAACTCTCTATCCCTTTCTTCCTCTCTGTAAAAAATCAATAAAATATATATTTTTTTAAAAAGTACTTCCTACACTATATGTTACTAAGATAATTCAAATACATCAACATTAATCCCAAAATTACCTTTTCCCTAATCTCCAGAAGTAATCACTGTGTTATCTAACCAAAACTGAAAGATCCAACCCCTTAGAGCTAGCAATTTATGCCATTTATTTTCACCAGGGGAAAAAAAATAATACGTTTTAGTACTGCATTAGCCATCCTGTAATCTAAAATTCTGAAGGTATAATTCTACAATTTTGCTAAGTTTACAAATATATTAAAAATTTCTTTTTTTTAAAAAATATATTTTATTGATTTTTTACAGAGAGGAAGAGAGAGGGATAGAGAGTTAGAAACATCGATGAGAGAGAATCATCAATCAGCTGCCTCTTGCACACCCCCTACTGGGGATGTGCCCACAACCAAGATACATGCCCTTGACCGGAATAGAACCCGGGACTCTTCAGTCCGCAGGCCGACGCTCTATCCACTGAGCCAAACCGGTCTCGGCATATTATAAAAATTTCTATACTGACAATTAAAATGTACAAAATAACTTTTTTTTTTTTTTTAAATATATTTTATTGATTCCACAGAGAGGAAGGGAGAGAGACAGAGAGCCAGAAACGTCGATGAGAGAGAAACACCGACCAGCCGCCTCCTGCACACCCCCCACCGGGGATGTGCCCGCAACCAATGTACATGCCCCTGATCGGATTCGAACCCGGGACCCCCCAGTCCGCAGACCGACGCTCCACCACTGAGCCAAACCGGCCTCGGCAAAATGTACAAAATAACTTTATAGGAAGAAACAGTGTAAAACAATTATAGGAATCAAGTATAATTTTATAGTTCTAAAAATGAGTTACAGGTTCACATCTAAAATTTGATTTTTTTAAAGTTAGATAAAATCATAAACGTAGTCACTTTTTGTAAGTGAGAAGAATCATGTCTAACTCCACTGTATCTCTAGGACTTGCCTAGCATAGTATCATGCACCTAATATGTATTTAAATGTTTATTACTAAACAACCAACCATTAAAACAGTCAAAACATAATCTTCAGGGAAAATTAATTAGCAGAAAATAAGCAAGAAAATAGAAGTAGTTTATATAGAAAAGAGCAATGGAGGGGGAAATTTTTTTTTAAGTCTAAGGAGGAAGGGTCATCCATTATAAATCTCTCCTTATAGCAAGTTATTGTTCTGCAATAAAAACCTCACAAAGATTTACTCAATTAAAGACAAATTATTATTGCTCCTTACCTAAGTTTTCTCTGTGTACTTCAAGTAAAAAGCCATCATGAAAATCTGGTTCACAGGCACATGGGACAGGTTTAGAACGAAAACGTTGGTTTCGAAAATGCAAACATAATGTAAAAGTTGAACAAACTTGTCCTGGTAAAGGCTCAGGTTCTTGCAGATGTTCCAAGAAAGCTTTTCCACCCAAAACCTGAAGGTAAAGATACCTCCGTGTTGGATCAATATTAGCTGCAAAGTGTAGCAATATATATGAGGAAACTGCCAAATAACTTAAGAAATGTGATCAAGACAACAGGAAATAATAACTTGACAGAAATAAAACCAAAGACAGCATGAGGTGTGGATGGGGGCAAAAACATAACGCATTTACTGTATACCAGGACCATTTGCACCCAGGGAAGCAAAGATACATAGCATGATACCTTTTTCTGAGTTTACATTCTGGCTACTTTCTCCCAGCTAGAAAGGAGTCAGAGCCAAGGTTTAGGATACCTTTGCTGTTATTGCTTATCCAACATTCCTTCACCTCCACAAACCAACTCAGACAATTACCTCAACTCAGCAAAGTGCACTTGTGAAATAATTACATTACCATTAAAAAAGCAGGGCTATACAATTTTTATAAAATTTATCATTAAAACATGTGAAATAGGTGTTTTTGCTTCCACTGTGCTATACATTAAATCTTCTGACATACTTCATGGAAAACAGAATCTAAGTTTTTTTGGATAATTACTAACAAAAATATAAGTATTTCATTGGGGGGGGGGGGGAGGAGACTGAGAAGTTTTCTAACAAATACCAAATACTGTAGCACATCTATCCTCAGAACTATCCATAACTAAATGTTAAAAAAAAAAATAAAAAAAAATACACATACTTTTTTTTAACAATGTTGA
Organism: Pipistrellus hanaki; assembly: GCF_964339955.1. NCBI lineage: Eukaryota > Metazoa > Chordata > Mammalia > Chiroptera > Vespertilionidae > Pipistrellus > Pipistrellus hanaki. The sequence continues at coordinate 62,290,953 of NC_140508.1, forward strand.
TTGTCTATCAGTAAAACAAACTGGTTGCTTTGGAGAATGAGGGATTTCTTGATCAACATTATCCTAGAAAGGCAGAAAGAAAATCAGAACAAATTAGAAAACAAAATTATAGTTAAGAAAAATGTCAATAATGGAACTTAAGACAAAAGTAAATCAATAAAAGTAAGTAGGATAAAGCCCCTCAAGAGACCCCTTAATTAAAATAATGAAAAGCCTTCAAAAGAGGCAATGCAACTGGTTATTCCTAAAGTCTAGTATTAAGAAATTAAACTGTCCACAGAATGCTAAAAACAAATCCCTAATATCTTAAACAAGGTTAATCTTTCTCCAAACCTCATATAACATTTGGCTTTTGATTCTGCCATGAACTGATTTTAATAAGGAAGTAATTCACACAGCAAAAGCTGTTACTAGGTCAACTTTTTTAACAAATGGGTTTACAAATCTCAAAAAGCAAAAAAGGATGCTGTATAAAAATACTTATTCCCTGGTGTATTATGAAGTCCATCCAATTTTAACATTATGTTACTCAGTATTGAGGTCACAGTTTCTCATTATTGCCTCATTTTCAAAAAAAGGCCTACTTACTAATTTATGCACTGAAAGCCTACCATCCCACTACTGACCTATTTATATGAAAAGATTTGAAAGTTCTTATGTAGACAATTATTTTCTTAAATTGCTAATTTCTTAATCACAGAGAATATTGTCCCAAAACAGTGCTTATTTAAAAAATAAGCCTAATCTTAAAAAGTATACTAGAACAAAGTTAGTGAAAAAGAAAGAGGTTATGATGAACTAATGTTATTAAAATATATACTTAAAGTTACAGACCTAAAGAATGAGGAAAAAATTCTAACATTGTAGAGAGAAATATGGTATATAACTCCAATTTCATTGATACATAATCCTACTTGTTACATTAGCTTGTACTTTAAAATATATATATATTTTTATTGATGTTAGAGAGAGAGGAAGGGCGAGGGAGAGAGAAAGAGACATTGATTGGTTGCCTCCCATACACATCCCAACCAGAGACTGAACCCGAAATCTGGGTACGTATGTACGTGCCCTGACCAGGAATTGAACTGGCAACCTTTTGATAAATGAGGCAATGCTCAACCGAGACACACCAGCCTGGGCACATTAGCTTATGCTTGAAACAAGGATACTACTGCACAAAAATGATCTTATTTTAAAGTGGTTTTACTAAAAGGAGAGGCCCCCAAACATAATTTATACCCTCAAATTTTCCCCCTAAAAGATTACTCACAGTAACAAAATTAAGTTCTTTCATCACATCGTCAATGATTCCCCGACGTCTAAGAGCTTTGATCAGATCTTCTGTTGATAACTGTTGCTGATCAGGAGCCAGTTCTTCCCGTATAGTCTCGGCAAGGATTTCTCTTATTCTGCCGTGCACGTCCATCTGTACACAGAAAACTCGCATTACAACTTACAGCCTTACAGAGCAGTTGAAGATTGCTACTTAGTTAATTTCTTTTAAACACTGGAAAAAAACCAATGGCAATTGACACTTAGTTTATTTCTAAAAACACTGACAAAGCAAAAATATAATGGCAGAATAAAGATAAGACTCAATTCAGGAAGGCTTCGCCAGATAATAGCAAACCTAAAATTTTTACCAGAATTCAATGAGAATAAAGTAGCTTGGCAAAAGGAAAAATAATAACTTAAGATAAAATTTTTAATGCAAATTCTAGAAAATAATCCCTCCTGGTTATTATATACTACCTTTGTTTACTATTTCCCTACAGATAACATACTCAACCGAAACAATCTTCCGAGAGAAATGTATGGTAAGGAAAAGAACACAGACCTGGAGGCGGCAAAGCATTGAATGCCAGCTTTCAACTTACTAGATGTGGCCTGCAGTTAGCTTACTAACCCTCCATGAATCTGGGAAAAGGGGTGCCCTGGGGGGGTCAGGAGATGCTTACAGCACAAAGCCGGGCACACGCGTGCACAATAAGCGGCAGCTTTGTTACTTCAGCTGATTGCATTCCACTGAGCACCTCCGAGACACAATGTTCTTCCTTCAGCTCCGAGGTAGCACGAACACTGTCCTTACAAACCCGCCCGTGCCGTTTGGCTCAGTGGATAGAGCGTCGGCCTGCCCACTGAAAGGTCCGGGGTTCGATTCCGGTCAAGGGCATGTACCTGGGTTTGCGGGCACATCCCCAGAAGGGGTGTGCAGGAGGCGGCTGATCGATGTTTCCCTCTCATGATGTTTCTAACTCTCTATTCTTCTCCCTTCCTCTGTAAAAAAAAAATCAATAAAATATAGATTTTTTTAAAGAATCGATGATTTGGTTCAACACCAGCGACACCTCCAGTTTCCTCCTCCAAGCAATTCCATTTCCTGACGTCTGAATGGAACTCTTCTCCAAAAACAACCTATACTCTATGTGGCTTCCCATAAAGCTACCTTTTCACAACTGTCCTCTAATCCTATGGCCTCGGACTCTTACTAGAACTTTCTTTTGGTCGGGGCCAGAAAGTTAACCCGCTTCACACCGAGGCTGTGCGCATCCCGCGCTCTGCGTCTCCCAGCCCCGGCTCGAGTCCCCCCGCCAACAGGTGCCGCAGTCGCCGGGCGGGGAGACCCAGACTCGGGGGGACCCAGACTCGGGGGGACCCAGACTCGGGGGGACCCAGACTCGGGGGGACCCAGACTCGGGGGGACCCAGACTCGGGGGGACCCAGACTCGGGGGGACCCAGACTCGGGGGGACCCAGACTCGGGGGGACCCAGACTCGGGGCCACACGGCGGGTAGGGCAGGCCGTGGCCCTCACCTTGCTCAGCTGCTGGTGGATGAGCTGCTTCAGCTCAGAGGCCTTCTCCGGAGGCAGCGACATGCTGGGGCCGGCGCCTCACTGCAGGGGCTTCCACCACGCGGCGCGCCCCGGCCCGCCACGGAGCCTTCTTAGTCCGGGCTGAGCACGGAGCCGGCGCGACCGCTCGCCTCGCGCAGCTCCCGGGGGAGACGCTACGCCGCGCCAGGCGAGGGGCTGGGCAGGAGGCGAGGCCGCCGCAGCGGCGGTGGCGCCCAACTGTTGTTTTTGAAACGGCCGCGGGCCGCCAGGCGGCAGGGCTGTCCCCCGCTCTGCCGGGTCGCTCCCACCTGCCGTTTCCCCTCCCTCACGGTTCCCACCTCACAACCTCAGCGCGCCCCAACACCTTGTCAGGACCGCCCAACACCTTGTCCGGACCCGCTATCCGCCATCCCACCCTCCCTCGCGGGCCCTTTCTGCCCTCTGGACCGGCAGGTAGCTGGACAGGCCCCTCAGGACCCCGCGCCGAGGGATTCGAAGGACCCCGCTCGCCAGGCCCCGCCGCGCATGCGTCACTAGGGACGCGAGTTTGCCGACCCTGCGGGCGCTTGTGAATTTCGCTTTCCGCCTCCCTCCTTCCTCCAAGGCCAGGGTTTACCCCTGTCCTGCCACTCCACTGAGACCATGTTTGTTCCCTGCGGCGAGTCGGTCTGCGACCTCGCGGGCTTCACCCTCCTGATGGTGAGTCCCCGGCCTCTCCGCGGCCCGACTGCGGGGGGGGGGGGGGCGGGGGGGGGGGGCCTGCCGCCTTTCGGAAGGAGCCTGCGGTGCCGCCACCCCAACTCGGGGGTATCACCGGCCCTGGGGGAAAGAGAGGGCTTGTGTCTATCAGGTGTCCCCCCAAAAATGTATACACACACTTTGAGTGATTATAAAGACATTTAATTTCCAAAGATGAACTTTTGAAGATTGTGGATACAGCCGAAACCGGTTTGGCTCACTGGATAGAGCGTGGGTCTGCGGACTGAAAGGTCCCGGGTTTAAATTAAATTTATTTATATATTTTATAAATAAAAAATGTCCTGCTAATGTTGATGATGTCTTTTTTTAAATTTCAGCCGGCAGTATCCGTTGGAAATGTTGGCCAGCTTGCAATAGATCTGATTATTTCTACATTGAATATGTGTAAAATTGGTTACTTCTATACCGATTGTCTTGTGCCGATGGTTGGAAATAATCCATATGCAACATCAGAAAAAAATTCAACAGAACTCAGTATAAATGCTGAAGGTATGTAAGATTTTGGCGTATTTTATTCTACCGCAAGATAAGAGTTTTTTTACATTTGCAATAGACGCTATAGACATTGTTTGGTAGCAGACATTTCCTTGATGCCAGCTTTGTGCAGAATTGATGACCCAGTCACATTGTCCTATTCTCATAGCCTTTTCTAAATGGCAACTCCTATGAGAAGTGTGATTGTACTTGTGTCCTTGGATAGGATTTGAAATTTTTGTGTTTTTTAACCTGGGGTGTTTTGGTGGTTTTTTTTTTTTTCCTTTTATCCCCACTTTTATTTTTTGTTCTCACTAGCATGTGTAAGCATCAGTAATACAAGGAAAGGAGAAAAGAGTATTCCATTGGGCTCAGTCCTCAGTATGTTTAGTATGTACCATCTCATCTAAGTTTCAATCCTCCTCTCACATTATTATATGATATCAGTAAGGCTCGGAAAGATTGAATTGCATAAGCCGGTTTGGCTCAGTGGATAGAGCGTTGGTCTGTGGACTGAAAGGTCCCAGGTTCGATTCCGGTCAAGGGCATGTACCTTGGTTGCGGGAACATTGTCCCCTCCACCAGGAGTTTGAACAGGGGGAAGGTCCAACTGGCAGCCACTAGGGGCCCTACCCATGCACGAATTACAGTTTATGTTCAATATTCGTATTTTCAGCATAGTGGTTAATCAGTCATATACTTTACAAATTAGTTCCCCCAATATTTAAAGGACTCACCTGACAAATATGATAGTTATTACGTTATTTTCACTGTTTCCTAGGGTGTGCTTTCCATTCCAGAACTATTTTGTGACTACCAATCTGAAGTTCTTAATCCCTTCACTTAACATATTACTCTAGGTGCATCCATGCTATTGCAAATGGTAAGATTTCATTCTTTTTTATGGCCGAGTAATATTCCATTGTGTATATGTACTAAACTTCTTTATCCTTTTGTCTATTTACAGGTACTTGAGTGGCTAATAGTTTCATTTCTATAACTCCTTCATTTTAACTTTTGTATGATTTCATTTTCTTCTTATCTTTACAGTATATTCATTGCCTTCAAAGAAGCTGGTGGTTCTTCAGTTAAGGTCCATTTTTATTAAGGTTAGCATATTATATTTGCCTTTTAAAATTTATTAAAATAAAATATGAGAAAATACTAAGTATCATTAAGAATTAAGAATTTTTAGTTGGAATTCTTCACTGTAGAACTGGCCCTCCTTTCTGGTCTTCACAATATTGACTCCTTTGAGAAAAAAAAACCAGATGTTTGGCATAATGGAGTCATCTAATTGCTTCATCATGATTAAATACAGGTCAGACTTTTTTTTTTTTTTTTTTACAGAGAGGAAGAGAGAGGGATAGAGAGTTAGAAACATCGATGGGAGAATCATTGATCAGCTGCCTCTTGCACACCCCCCAGTGGGGATGTGCCTGCAACCAAGGTACATGCCTTTGACCAGAATCGAACCCAGGACCCTCAGTCCGCAGGTCGACGCTCTATCCACTGAGCCAAACCAGCCTCGGCCAGGTCAGACCTTTTTTAAGTAATAATGGATTACTTAATTGGAGTACTTGGAAATTTTCCTTTGTTAGTCAAAATAGAATTTTTTTTAAAATCTAGATTCCTCACAATTTATTGCTAAACTAGAGGCCCAGTACACAGATTCGTGCACTGGTGGGGTCCTTCGGCCTGACCTGCACCCTCTTGCAATCCAGGACCCCTCAGTTGGATAGTCTGATTCGGCCCAATCCCCGCAGGCCTGATTGAGATAGGAGGGAGCCCAATCCTGTGCTCTGAGTGTCTGTCCCTTGGTGGTCAATGCTTGTCATAGCTACTGGTCGTTCGGTTGCTTAGGCTGGTAGTATATAGATTGTAAAGATATAATATGTAATTCATTGCTCTTCATTTTTCACCTTCAGTTTAAGGACTATAAGTGGATTTTAAAACAATTCTAATTTTAGTGTATTTACGTTATATATCATGAGATAAAGTTGATGAAATATTATAGAGAATCCTTTATACTGTAGGACCTAACTTTTAGATTTTCTTTTTTTCCCCCCCCCATCATATACAAAGTATAAATCAAAGCCATTCTGTGAAAAACTGCTTTCATGGGTGAAAAGTAGTAACCTTGCCAAAGTTATTGTTCTTTCAAGCAGTCATTCATATCACCGTAATGATCTACAGCTTCGCAGGTATGTTTTTGCCTTTGAAAAAATATTTTTGTAAAGATTATGTAATATTATGATGATTTATCTATTAAAAAGTTAAAATAAGTTTTACAAGCCACGTATTATCTTTACCTCTCCTCACTGAAATTTAGAAAGAAGAAGGTAAAAGAAAGTCAAGATATAGGAGGGAGTACAATTAGGTAGACTCTTTCAGTTCCTTAGTTGGGGCACAAGGAAAGCTTTGGTGTAAATAAATATACAGATGGTTCTGGTTTTTCCGTCTGGCCGCAGCCATCAGGCAAACCAAGATGGGCGCTTACAAATCCATCCAGGAGCTATGGAGGAAGGAGCAGTCTATTCTCAGGGTGCGCTGCTGGCAGTACCACCAGCTCTGCACTCCACAGAGCCCCATGCCCACCCAGCTCGACAAAGTGCACAGGCTGGGCTACAAGGCCAACCAAGGTTATGCAGTATATCAGATTTCTTTGTGCTGTGGTGGCCACAAACGCCTTTTCCTAAGGGTGCGACCTACGGCACGCCTCTCCATCACAGTATTGACCAGCTAAAGTTTGCTCAAAGTCTTCAGTCTGTTGCCAAGGAGCGAGCTGGACGCCACTGTAGGGCTCTGAGAGTCCTGAATTCTTACTGGGTTGGTGAAGATTCCACGTACAGATTCTTTGAGGTTATCCTCATTGATCCTTTCCATAAGAAATCCTGACACCCGTTGGATCACCAAACCAGTCCACAAGCACAGGGAGTTGCGAGGGCTGACATCTGCTGGCCGCAAACACTGTGGCTTTGGGAAGGGCCACAAGTCCCACCACACTTTTGGTGGTGGTCGCTGTGCAGCCTGGAGAAGGCGCGGTACTCTCCGGCTCCACCGTTACTGCTGATAGGAGTAATGTTTGTAAAATTCTTACCTGAGAAACAACTTAGGACAGAAAAATATATACATATATGTACACACACACACAGACGGTTCTGGAACTGTGCTTGGATTGTGTGGTACTGTGCATGCAACATCACAGAGCTAAGCGGGAGAGAGAAACATCACAGAGAGGAGAAAGGGTACCTAGATTTAATATAAGACAGAGTATCCAAGAAATAGCAATATAACCTATTTTATTGCATGATCATTTATGCACCTATAAAAGCATGATGAAAAGTATCAACCAAGAGTAACCTTTCAAAACTGGAGCTAATTTCTAGGAATCTCACAATAGGCCTCATGGCCAGAAGGAAGCATAGCTGTGAAAACTAAATTTATCTCATGATGGTCTTACCTTAGTTTAAATATTCCTATCTTTTTACCATCTCTCTGTAAATAGCAAGTCAGAGCAATATTTTTTACATGTTATTCTTCCAAAGATTGCTACAACTTAGGTTTGCCTTGTGCAATGGAATAGAGAATGTAAGATAATTTTTTCTAAAAGAACTGATTTTTGCCTTCATGTTTATATTGGTGGATTTTTAGAAAGTTAATTATGTAATGGTTTCTAGTACTCCCTTTAGGTATCTACTTACACCTTCCCTGCAAAAATGTGTTCAAAATAAAATAAAAAGCCTTAACTGGGCAGAAATGGAAAAAAGCCCATGCATTCCTGAAATAAGTGATTCTGAGTATTGCATCCGTATACCTGGAGGAGGTATCACAAAAACACTCTATGATGAAAGGTGAGTTTGTTTGCTGCTTTGTTCATTTGTTCCCTGCTTAATTTAAAAATGAAAGTAAGATAATTTGGAGAATTGTTGGATTGCTTATTGAAACGTTGAAAATCCTATATAATAAAAGAGTAATATGCAAATCCAGAAGCAGGGCTCACCGCTGGCAAGCCCAGAGGTGGTGGCGGGAACCCCTCCTTCCTCCACTGCAGGTGGGTGGTAAGGAGTGAGGCTTCCGGACTGTGAGAGCCCTGGATTGTGAGAGGGATGTCTGACTGCTGGCTTAGGCCCGATCCCTGAAAGGAATCGGGGGATAGGGAGGGGAAATCCCCCAACCCCCTTGATGGGGCCCAAGCCGGCAGGCGGACATTCCCTGAGCGGTCCTGGACTGGGACTGCAAGAGAGCACAGGCCAGGCTGAAGGACAGACCACCTTTCCCCACCCCCCCAGTGCATGGATTTCATGCATCAGGCCTCTAGTATATTTATAAAATGGAAATTACATTCAGGGGAAAGATTGAAATTTGATTATAGGAGAATAGGTCCTGAAAAGCCTTATTTAGCACTTCATTATGTGTGGCATGTTAGGGATCCTGATACTTATTCAATGCAACCTCTATAATATTTTTTCTTTTTCTTTTTTTAATGTTTTGGTTTGGGTTTGTTTTTGTTTTTGTATGTTTATATTTATTGATTTCAGAGAGGAAAGGAGAGGGAGAGAAACATCAGTGATGAGAGAGAATTATTGATTGGCTGCCTCTTGCTCACCTCACACTGGGAATCAAGCCCACAACCTGGGCATGTGCCCTGCCTGGGAATCGAACCATGATCTTCTGGTTCACAGGTCAATGCTCTACCACTGAGCCACGCCAACTGGGCTATAATATTTTTTTTAATACATTTTATTGATATTTTACAGAGAGGAAGAGAGAAAGATAGTTAGAAACATCGATGAGAGAGAATCATCGATCAGTTGCCTCCTGCACACCCCCTACTGGGGATGTGCCCACAACCAGTGTACATACCCTTGACCGGAATCAAAACCGGGACCTTTCAGTCCGCAGGCCGACGCTCTATCCTCTGAGCCAAACTGGTTTCAGCAATAATTTTTTTTTAATTGTGGCAAAATATACATAACATTAACCATTTTATATATATATATATATATTATTGATTTTTCATAGAGAGGAAGAGAGAGGGATAGAGAGCTAGAAACATCGATGAGAGAGAAATATCGACCAGCTGCCTCCTGCATACCCCCCGACCGGGGATGTCCCCGCAACCAATGTACATGCCCTTGACCAGAATCAAACCCGGGACCTTTCAGTCCTCAGACCGATGCTCTATCCACTGAGCCAAACCTTTTTCGGCACATTAACCATTTTTAAGTGTACAATTAAGTGGCATTAAATACATTCACAGTGTTGTGAACCCATCATCACTTTCAGAACACTCATCATTTTAAACAGAAAATCTGTTGTATTAAATAATAATTCTTATTTTATTTCTGTAAAGTCAGTAGTAATGTCCTCACTTTTATATATATAGATTTTTGTTACAAAGTAGTAGGTGGGGCACTGTAGGTTTAAGACCGTACCCCAGCACTTGTTAAGCTAGAGCACATGTGTCAAACACAAGGCCCGCGGGCCAAATCCAGCCCGCCAGGCCTTGCAATGTGGCCCGCACCGCGCTGTCATCACTGCACTCCACTGTCAGTTTATGACATTGTCAGTTTATGACTGTTCAGTAAACCATTCGGCCCGCGATTTAGGCTGGATTTTAGATTTTGGCCCCTTCTCTGATTGAGTTCGACACCCCTAAGCTAGAGCCTTTAAAATGAAGGCACACCAGGGTGGCTGGCTTTCTCTCAGCATGAGCCATTCTAAGGCTGTCATGACCTGAGTATTCAGAAACTAGAATCTTCTGAGCCAACACTGCTCACAGTTCTTCCATACAAAGCCAGAGAGTCCCTAAGATATTTCAGAACTGTGTACTGAGATGGTACAATTAGTGCTAACAACTTCCAGCTTCTAATTTTTAAGCTGAAATGCTGTGATAGGCTCTCCCTATACAGCTGAGACCTTTGAACTGAAACGTCAAATTCTCCTCCACATCTTAAATCTGTCAGTCATGTGCTCTCAAGTTTGGTACAGTTTTTCTCATGGTGCTTGGTTTTAGGGTGTTAGAAATTATTTTTGCTTTTGTTGGCAAACAGGAAGCTTTTTGCATTGGTAAGATCTCCATCTTGTTACTAGTTTGAGGCATTTATAACATAGCAATTAGACAACTTATGTTTGAAGTCAGAAAGACCTCGCTTCAAGTGCCACCTCTGCCACTTCCTACATATAGAACTTTGAACCTGTTAACTATATTAAAATCCCTGTGAACCTAAGTTACCTCATAATTAACTGCTAACATTAATTATGGGCACTGTCTTAAGCATTTTGCCATCACTGCTGCCTTTTAACATCACAACAACCCTATGAGGTCAGGTCTGTTATGATCCCTCTTTTACAGAAGAGGAACACTAAAGCCTTGATTAAGTAACTTACCCGACATAATCTGGTAAGTGGCAGAGCTAGAAGTTGAATCCAGGTACTCTGTCCTTGTTCCCATTATTCCAAACTGATTGGTTTATGTAATCTGTATAATTATAACTCTCTCAATGATTGTGGTAGGGATTAAGTAATAAAATATGCAGACATTACTTAGTTCATAATAATCACTCAATAAATGTAAGAAGTAATAGTAAGGTTTCACGGCCCCTGCCCCCTTGTTCTGTCCCACAGTTTTCTTTCGCTGCTTTTGAATAATAAGATGTTGCCGGGACCGGTTTGGCTCAGTGGATAGAGCGTCGGCCTGCGGACTGAAGGGTCCCGGGTTCGATTCCAGTTGAGGGCATGTACCTTGGATGCAGGCACATCCCCAGTAGGGGGTGTGCAAGAGGCAGCTAATCGATGATTCTCGCTCATCGATGTTTCTAACTCTCTATCCCTCTCTCTTCCTCTCTCTGAAAAATCAATAAAATATATATATATATATATATTTTTAAAGATGTTAAAATCTTTCGGTCTCTGCTGTAGTGCTTCTGAAAAATAGCTGTTTCTACAGTAGGTTTTTTTTTTTTTTTTTAATATTTTATTGATTTTGTACAGAGAGGAGGGGAGAGAGAGAGTTAGAAACATCGATGAGAGAGAGTCATCGATCAGCTGCCTCTTGCACACCCCCTACTGGGGATATGCCCGCAACCAAGGTACATGCCCTTGACCGGAATCGAACCCGGGACCTTTCAGTCCCCAAGCCGACACTCTATCCATTGAGCCAAACCGGTTTTGGCTCTACAGTAGGTTTTAGGAGTAGATCAGAACATACCTCATGTTCTATAACCAAGGTTAGAGAAGTGGTTTTTCACTCCTTGGTGTGAGGCACAAACTTGCATATGCCTAGGTAGGCTTACTTGGGTGGCTCCAAGTCCTGTCCGCACAAACAGAAGAATGTATCTGGGGTAACAGGAGATAGATAAGTGATTTCATCTGGGTATCTTCTCCTTGCCCAAAACCTAGATTATCTTAGCTCTAGTTACATGCTCAAAGTTCTTAGCTGAAATCAGCGTCTTTTATCAGAATACTTAAATTTTTCTTTTTTAATTTGTTGTAGCTGTTCTAAAGAAATCCCAATGGCTGTTCTGCTAAAATTTGTTTCAGAAGGAGATAATATTCCAGATGCATTAGGTCTTGTTGAATATCTTAATGAATGGCTTCAGATAATCAAACCACATGTAAGTTTTTCCTATAGCTTGAGCCTCTGATTTCTCTGGTTATATATTAATAAACTTGTATTTTATATAAATACTGTATAAGTAGACCAAATAAGTAAAAGTTAATGTTGAATATAAACGTGTTTCTACATAAAGTTTATTTTAACTGAACTTTTTAAAGGAGGGCAGTTAACCAACCTGCTGTTTACAGATGTTTCATTAAGGCTGATTCTCCAAAAAAGGAATATCTTAAGTACTTCATTGTATTCATTGTTCATATTACATTTATACCAAAAAGCTTCTTATGAAAATAAACAAGTTCTTTTTGGAATTCAGGATTCCTTTTTTAGAAAACAAAAGGTATTGTTATATGAGCAATACTGTAGCTATTGAATACACATTATAATTAAAATACTTTTCTCTATTATGAAATAAGAACATCACACTCAGAGAAATCAGCCTTTAAATCCCATAAGGCTGTTTTATATGATTTAATTTATGATTTTGCTAAAAAAAATTGATATATTGATAGCACTGATTTTTTTTTTTAATATATTTTTATTGTTTGTTTGTTTTTTTACAGAGAGGAAGGGAGAGAGAGATAGAGAGCTAGAAACGTCGATGAGAGAGAAACATCAACCAGCTGCCTCCTGCACACCCCCCACCCAGGATGTGCCCGCAACCAAGGTACATGCCCCTGACCGGAATCGAACCTGGGACCTTTCAGTCCGCAGATGGATGCTCTACCACTGAGCCAAACCGGTTTCAGCTGATTTTTTTTTTTAATACCTATTTCTTTTGAACTTGATTTTACTTGGTGGAATCTATACGCAGCCTTTCTGGCATATCTTTATGATTTGAAACTTGAGGAAACTTAAGTTGACATCAGGACAGAAATTTATTGCTTTGTTTTTCCTTACAATAAAATGGAGCTAAAAGTGTTGTAATCAAAGGAAGGAAACAAAAAACTAGGGATTAACATGTGATACTTACATGTTAAAAGGTAATTTGTTGGTAAAGATGAAGGATTAAAACTTTGTTCTTCGGTTACAGAGCGACGATCCCACAGCATCTGCCTTGCCGTGGAAAATACCGAGTTCTTGGAGATTGCTCTTTGGCAGTGGTCTCCCGCCTGCGCTTTTCTGATCTGTTTTAATTTTTATACCTTATGTCCCAAGACACTTATTACCAACATAACTGTTAACTGTATAAAAGTTGTATTATCTGATGTATTAGAAAATAAATCTTAACTCTTTACAGAAAAAATGGATTAGCAAAAGATTGGTTTTGCTATGCTTTTCATCATATAAAACAAATGTATATTTTGTACAATAAAATATTTCCTAAGTAATTTCATGACATGTCTTTTTAGTTTTTTTAACTCAGATTTCTGTATTAGTTTCCTGTTTCTGCTATAACAAATTACCACAAACTTAGTGGCTTAAAACAACACAAATTCCTTACAATTCTAGAAGTCAGAAGCCCAGAAATAGGTCTCACTGTTCTCAGTGTTAGCAGGTCTGCATTCCCTGTGGAGGCTCCAGGAGAGCATCAGTTTCCTACACCTTCTCGGTTTATAGAAGCTACATTGTTTGGCTCATGGCCTCTTTTACTTAGAAGGATCCTTGTGGTTACATTGGGCACAACACAATAATCTCCAAAAATTTCCCCACCTCGAATTTTAGTATAAAAGAAATAATAAAATTAGTTTCCATTTTTAAGTAAGTGCCTACTACACAGCAGTCACTTTTTACACATGATCTTATATATCTGCTAATTGGCTTTGTTACCTCTCTGCATGCATTGGCTTTCTCATCTGTAAGGCCTTATAATAAAGGATATACCCTACTTCATAGTACTTAGCCTGCTCCTGTTTCCCTTGTTAAAATACTAAGGGGTCATGACTGGTTTGGCTCTGTGGATAGCGCATCGGCCTGCAGACCGAAGGGTCCCAGGTTTGATTCAGGTCTAGGGCATGTGCCTTGGTTGCGGGCACATCCGCAGTAGTTGTGTGCAGGAGGCAGCTGATCGATGTTTTTAACTCTATCCCTAACCCTTCCTCTATAAAAATAAAATATATATATATTTAAAAATATTAAGGGAAGGTGACAACCAGATAGTGGGGTAGGAAGTTCCTACCCTCATTCCCCACAGAGACACCAACTTAGCAATAATATAGAGGCCAAAATGCTTTTATGAGAAATCCAGAAACTTTCAGAAGTCAGAATCTTGATGTAGCAAAAGGAGCGTGACTTATCGCTTACAAATGAGCTTCCATAAAATAATCAGATCTCTCAGCAAAAACCATAGAGGCCAGAAGGGAGTGGGATAATATATACAAAGTTCTAAGAAGAAGAAAAAACACCTGACAATACTCTCCAGCTAAACTATAATTCACAAATGAAGAAATACTTTTCCAGATGAAGAAAAGCTAAGGAAGCTCATCATTACTAGCTGTGTGCCTTTCAAGAAATGCTAAAGGGAGTCCTGTAAGTTGAAATGAAGAGATTTTAGCAACATGAAAACATACAAAAATACAAAACTCTCTGGTAAACGTAAATAGGCAAATACAGGATAATGGTGTATAAAGTGTGGGCCAGCCAATAGTTTTTCCATATAAATGGCCTGTCTTTGCTCACAGTGTGGACTTTTCCTAAAATCTCTCAAAGGTTCACAAACCCTATATAAGCAGCATCTGGCCTCAGTGTGCCCCATACCTCTTGCTGAACAGCCCCAAGCCCAGCAATAGCAGCTGGCCTCAATTCCCAGTTTAGCCTCTCCCTGGCCCAGCACAAATGGCAACCATCTGCAAACCACTTTGTAGGACATATTAAGTGGCCCCAGGCAAGGCACAGGCAGCAACTGACCTTGGCCTGCATCTAAGTCCCTCCTAAGAGGGTCCAGAACAAATACCCGATAACCAGCTTCAGATCATACCAGATATTTCATGCAAACAAACAAAAAAAGGCCGGGACCGGTTTGGCTCAATAGATAGAGCGTCAGCTTGGGGAGTGAAGGGCCCCGGGTTCAATTCCGGTCAAGGGCATGTACCTTGGTTGTGGGCATATCCCCAGTAGGGGGTGTGCAGGAGGCAGCTGATCAATGACTCTCTCTCATTGATGTTTCTAACTATCTCTCTCCCTTCCTCTCTGTACAAAAATCAATAAAATATATTTAAAAAAAAAAAAAAAAAAAAAAAAAGCTGGGATAGCAATATTTATACCACACAAAATAGCCTATAAAACAGAGTGAAAGAGGGACCCAGCAATTCCACTTCTGGGTATTTATCTGAAGAAACCAAAAACACTCATTTGAAAAGACAGTTGCATCCCTATGTTCATTGCAGTATTATTTACAATAGCCAAGATATAAATGCAACCTAAATGAATGGATAAAGAAGTGGTGCATATATATAATGGAATATTACTTGACCATAAAAATTTTTACCACTTGCAATAACATAGAGGGTATTGTGTTGAGTGAATTAAATCAAAGACAAATACCAAATGATTTTACTTATATAAAAAACAAAGTCAATGAACAAAACATAAACCAACTCATAGAAACAGAGAACAGATTGGTGGTTGACAAAGGGATTAAGCAGTACATACTGGTAGTTACACAGTAGTCATGGGGGTGTAAAGTGCAGCAAAGGGAATATAGTCAATAATACAATAACTGTGTGTGGTGTCAGATAAGCACAAAAGAACATAAAGACAATAAGTATCATCCATAATCCTTACAGCCAAAATGAAAGACAATTGACTTCTGCTGTGATTCTACCTAAACATATACATATAGATATAATTTTAACTAAATTAACATAATGTTGTATATGAAATTTTGCATCTTGTTTAAAAGCTATTTTTTTTAATATATTTTATTGATTTTTTACAGAGAGGAAGAGAGACGGATAGAGAGTTAGAAACATCAATGATTAGAGAGAATCATCGATCAGCTGCCTCTTGCACACCCCCTACTGGGGATGTGCCCGCAACCAAAGTACATGCCCTTGACCAGAATCAAACCTGGGACCTTTCAGTCCGCAGGCTGATGTTCTATCCACTGAACCAAACCGGTTTCGGCTAAAAGCTATTTTTAAAAGATATTTTTTACTGATTTTAGAGATGAAGGAAGGGGAGAGAGAAAAAGAGAGAGAGGAACATCCATGTGAGAGAGAAGCATCAATCAGTTGCCTCCCAACTGGGATAGAACCCACAACCTGAGTATGTACCCGGACTAGGAATCAAACCAGCAACCTTTTGGTGCATGGGATGATGCTCAACAAACAGCCATACCAGTCGGCTCTTGTTTAAAAAATTTAAAAATTATACAAATGATGAACCTGTTATCACCACAATAAATTAAAAAACTACAGACATTAAACATTCCCTCAGCTCTTCCTTCCTGCCATGCCCCCTTCTCCTTAAAGAGACCACCATTCAGTGCATTCCATTTTGCAAAACATCAATATGTCTAGCTTTCTATTAAAACATCCAGCAGAGGGTCCTAGCTGGTTCGGCTCAGTGGATAGAGTGAAGGGGCCTAGGTTCCATTCCTGCAAGGGCACATTCCTGGGTTATGGGCTCAGTTTCCCAGTGGAGGGCGTGTAGGAGGCGGCCCATCAATTATTCTCTCTCATCACTGATGTCTCTGTCTTGCTCTCCCTCTCCCTTAATCTCTGAAATTAATAAATATATATATATATATATATATATATATATATATATATATATATATATATATATATATTTTTTTTTTTTTTTTTTTAAAGAAATTGACAAATCCTCCAAAATAGGCCCTGGATGGATAGCTCAGTTGGGTTAGAATATCGTCCTAATATTCCAAGGTTGCAGGTTCAGCCTGTTCAGTGCACATACACAAATCAAAATAATAAATGCATAAATGTCCTACCTGGTTTGGCTCAGTGGATAGAGCGTCGACCTGCTGACTGAAGGGCCCTAGGTTTGATTCCAGTCAAGGGCATGTACATTGGTTGCAGGCACATCCCCAGTAGGGGGTGTACAGGAGGCAACTGATTGATGTTTCTCTCTCATCGATATTTCTAGCTCTCTCTCCCTCTCCCTCTCTATAAAAAAATCAATAAAATGTATTTTTTAAAAACAAACAATGAATGCATAAATAAGTGGAACAAAAAATTGGTGGTCTTCTCTTTCCCCCTTCCTCTCTAAAATCAATAAATTTGAAAAATTACAAAAAAAAAATAAATAAATAAATAATAAATAAAAAACACCCACAAGCATCCAGCAGAGGGAACTGTTGGACTATCTTCTCTCTTGATATGTCAGTTCTGCTTTTTTTTTATTTTATAAAAATCTGTCTTGGAGCCCTGGCCGTTTTGGCTCAGTGGATAAAGCATTGGCCTCTGGATTCAAGGGTCCAAAGTTCAATTCCTGGTTGCGGCCATGCAGGAGGCAGCCAATGATTCTCTCTCATCGTTGATGTTTCTCTCTCTCCCTCCTTTTCCTTCTTTCTGTCTGAAATAAATAAAAATATATATTTTTTTAAAATTTGCCAGCAATAGTCAATTTTTCTGATGTTGTGGTGGCTTTGTTACACTGTGTTGAATGACTAGTGTTTGCACCTAAATTCAATGTGCCGAGTGGCCATTCTGCCCTGAAATTTTATTTAGGGGGAAAATCATTAGTGGTTCCTGAATAGAAGCCAACACTGTGTGGCCTTTTCCAACTCCTGCTTATTCCCACCCCCGGTATGGTTTCCCACTTCCCTTTCAATGTAAAATGATTCTTCCCAAAGCTGTTGTGAATAGCATTTTCCCAGCCCAACCATTCTTCTCTCTGTCAGGGCCTGTAAAAGAAAAATCAGGCAGGTGAGTTTCAACAGAAAGAAATTCAGTCACGCCGAAGCCGGTTTGGCTCGGTGGTGGAGCGTCGGCCTGCGGACTGAGGGGTCCCAGGTTCGGTTCCGGTCAAGGGCATGTACCTGAGTTGCGGGCACATCCCCGGTGGGGGGTGTGCAGGAGGCAGCTGGTCGATGTTTCTCTCTCATCGACGTTTCTGGCTCTCTATATCTCTCCCTTCCTCTCTGTAAAAAATCAATAGAATGAGTTAAAAAAAAAAAAAGAAAAAGAAAAAGAAAAAAGAAATTCAGTTACTTTTAAATATCTCACTTTTAAGGATTTGACATTTTAAACATTTTTGGTATTGAGATAAATTTGAAAAATAATATTTATTCAGTAAATATTTATTGAGCACCTACTATGTGCCAGGCACTGTTCTAGTAATGCAGACCCTGACCCTCTTGGGAAACTAACATTCTAGCAAGTAATAAACAAGAAGTATTAGCCCTAGCTGGTTTGACTCAGTGGATAGTGTCTGCCTGTGGACTGAAAGGTCCTGGGTTTGATTCCGGTCAAGGGAACATGCCCAGGTTGTGAGTTCGATTGGTAGGGAGTGAGCAGGAGGTATCATTGATACTTTTTTATCATTGATGTTTCTATCTCTCTCTTCCTTTCCCTTCCTATCTGAAATCAATAAAAATACATTTAAAAAAAACAAGAAGTATAATAAAAGTATACTCTGTAACATGTTGAAAGGTACAAGCACTATAGAAAATGTAGATTAATCTGGGATATAGTCACCGTTGCCAGATTTTTTTTTTTATGTTACTATCTTGCTCAACAATATCTAATGCTTCCTAAGTATGTCACTCAAACATTTCTCTCTGCTCCTGGATTATTCTCCCAGCTGTTGCTGGGCCATCTCCATAAACTCAGGTCTGGACCCTCACTGGGCCCCAGCCTCCTTCCCATGCTCACACCATTGCTCATGCTGCTTTTTGGACTCTTAGGGTGTGCTCTGCCTGGGGCATATGGCCCATAAGAAATGCTGCTCCTTTCCCCGAGTACTTTGGGGGCTCTGCAGAGCTCAACAACCTTCAAGTTCCCTTGTGTTTGTCATCTGCCCACCTCACCCATCTGCCACAACCAGGCCCTTCATCATATTCCTCCTTGAATTTTTACTTAATGATTTCTGAAACAAGGTTATAGATTATATACCTGTGCAAATAATTAACTTCTGGAGGGCAGACATCAGCCTCAATGTGTAACTCAACTGCTTGCTACAGGACCTCAGGAAATTTCCCGTTGTTGAACAGGAAGGATTAACCAATAAGTAGAGACACTTGTACACAGTTTCTAAGTTGATGTACCAGACCTCTTTCCCCAATTCTTAGAGGGGGAAACACGAAAACGTGAGAAGATGCGTGCTGATTCCGACATTCTACCTGCCAAACACCAGCTTTTAATCTTCGAACACTTGTTTGGAAAACTGGTTTGACAGAAGGCGTGGTGCTTTCAAACCGCTATTCTATCATTTCTCTCTGGAAGCATTCTGTAAACAATGTTTTGTTGTTTGCTTCTAAAATTCTAAATATTACCCTGCTCTGTTATTAAGTGCAGGTAATTAAAATCTCATCCAATCACATTCCTATCACGGCTGTTAAATAAGTCTAGCTCAATTCTGTTCACTGTGCACCAGCCACATCAAGGCCGTAACGAAAAATGCTGACCATGGTCACAATTCAGAACCCTCATGAGCCCTTTTTAAAAAGGCAGCAACATCACCAGGCATATTGGAGAGCGTTTCTCCCAGGAACTGCTTCCCAGCGACCATGCACACAAAGGATGGGGACAGAGATGAGAAAACAGCAGGTGTCTCGGCAGAATCAGCAGCCTGCTCTGGGGAGCATAGGGGTTTGCACAAGGAAAACCCAGCCACAGCCATAAGGTTTTATTGATAGCACCCGCATGAAACTGCTCTGAACTTGAACACACAAGCCAAATATAATTAAAGCACCAAGTTTTTTTTTTTTAAGGTTCAAACATGATTGTTTGGAAGCCTTAGAAGCCAAGTGGACAAAGAGTAATGTCAAATGCCACGGTCTACAGAGAAGTGCCCCAATCAGCTCAGTATCACAGCTCTGCCAGGGTGCGTGAAAGCTCTGAGTCTGTACGATGTACCAACCGGCCATGTCCAGCAAAATCACAGAGACAAAGCAGTACGTGTGGCTTCTGTTTCCTCGTCTGATCTGTCATTCTTTTTTTCTGGAGCTTCCTATTTGCAACTTCTCTCAGGAAAACATAGAATATTAACTACGGTTTTATATAGAGTTGTTGCTTATCCAGGAGAATTTGGAGATGGGACTTGAACTTGGGAGTTCAGGGAAAAGCCTCATCCTAACAGTCTCACACTTCACACCGGCTGAGGGTGTGCTACCTCTGTGCACCTCCACGGGTGCTGGCAATGCGTGCTTCCCTCAGCCTGGCTTTCGGGCCATCTTCCTGTTCCTCCAGCAAGCACTGGGTTTGGGCCTCGGCCACAGGACAATGCTTTTCACCACTTGACCTCTTCCAGATGCTCACTCCCACCGCACAGTGGGGTTTGAGGGAGAGAAGAGTGAGAGCCATCATCATGTGTCTGTGCTTGGGAGAAGAAAGCCTAATGAGATTGTTCATCATTGCCAATTAAGACAAATAGTTGAAGATGGTTACTCAACAATCGAAAATTCACACTTAAAAAAGAAAAAAAGAAAAAAGTGGAGCCTGCCCTGTGTGGCTTGGTGGTTGAGCATCAACCTTATGAACCAGGAAGTCATGGGTTCCATTCCCAGTCAGGACACATACCTGGGAGGCAACTAATCAATGTTTCTCTCTCAGTTTTCATTTAGAATGAGTTTGTTACCACAGCCTATATCTTGCATAAAGCATTTTCTCTGAAACAATCATTTTTTGTATTGTTCTACTTTCATTACCTTAAAGCCTAGTCAAATCTCAAAAATACTCTGCTTTTGCCCTAACCAGTTTGGCTCATTGGATAGAGCGTCGGCCTGCAGACTGAATGGTCCCAGGTTTTATTCCAGTCAAGGGCATGTACCTTGGTTGCGGGCACATCCCCCAGTAGGAGTTGTGCAGGAGGCAGCTGAATCATTGTCTCTCATTGATGTTTCTAACATCTTCACCCTACCTCTTTAAAAAATCAATAAAATATATATATTTTTTAAAATACGCTGCTTTAAAACTTCCATTTGTCCTTGGGTGATGATTAAATAAGTAAATAAAATAACTTGTGCAGGAAGTAGCTGATGTGTTGCTCACATTGATGTTTCTCCCTCTCCCCCTCAAAAAAAAATCAATAGGCATAAAATTTTCATTAAACCAGATAAGTTCTAGAGATCTGTACAACATTGCAACTATTGACAACAATAATGTAGTGTATACTTAACATTTTTTTTAAAATATATTTTATTGATTTTGTACAGAGAGGAAGGGAGAGAGATAGTTAGAAACATCGATGAGAGAGAGTCATCGATCAGCTGCCTCTTGCACACCCCCGACTGGGGATATGCCCGCAACCAGGGTACATGCCCTTGACCGGAATCAAACCCGGGACCCTTCAGTCCCCAAGCCGACGCTCTATCCATTGAGCCAAACCGGTCTCGGCTGTTTTTTAATATATTATATTGATTTCTTACAGAGAGGAAAGGAGAGGGATAGAAACATCAATGGGAGAGAAACGTCGATCAGCTGCCTCCTACACACCTCCTACTGGGGATGTGTCCACAACCAAGGTACATACATGCCCTTGACCAGAACTGAACCTGGGCCCTTCAGTCCACAGGCCAATGCTCTATCCACTGAGCCAAACCGGTTAGGGCTTAACATTTTATTGAGGATAGATCTCATGTTAAATGTGTGTGTGTGTGTGTGGGGGGGGTGGTGAGGGGGTGAGGAGGAGAGAGGCAAAGGACTGAGACAGACAACCCAGAGAAAGGTCTGAGTCTTAAGAAGAAAGCTTCTAAAGAGTTAAAAAAAAAAAATTGTTAATATCACCATCAAGTCACATAAGGTAGAAATGAAGTTTTGACTACATCTGGCTATAGTATGAGTTAAGATTACCTTATTAGGTCATTTCTGGAGTGATATGAGAAATTCAGACACTAGTGGGGTAAATATGGGAAGTGAGGAAATTGATGCAGTTCTTATAACCCCTTTTTAAAAATTCTGTTTAAAGTATTATATATAAATTCTTTTTCCTCCATTGATCTCTCCCCGCTCATTCCCACCTCCCACCTCCCGCCCCCCCCCCCCCCCCCCCCCCGCCCCAGCACATGCCTTCACTCCCCCTACTGGCTGTGTTCATGGGTTACACTTAGTATATGCATGCATGCAAGTCCTTTGGTTGATCTCTCATGGTCTTCTCCCCTTTCCCTCTACCTCCTCTCCTTCCCTCCCCTTGAGGTTGGATGGTCATTTTGATGCTTCTGTCTCTGGATCTATTTTTAGTTCATCAGTTTATGTTGTTCATTATATTCCACCCTAGAGGCCCAGTTCAAGAAAATTCATGCACTCGAGGGGGGTCCCTCAGCCCAGCCTGCCCCCCTCTCACACTCCGGGAGCCCTCAGGGCCGGGAGGTAACCCGGCAATCAGGGGAGGGTGACAGCCCCATTACACCTCTGCTGCTGCCACTGCCAGCAGCGCCTTGGCCTGCCCTGTTTACCTGAGCCTCCAGTGGCCCTTGGCAGCTGTGCAGCTGCCATCCAAGGTTTGCCTGTGCCACAGGCCTGCCCTGGGTAGCTGAGAGGTTCCAGAGGCAGGCACGCTGTGCGCCTGCCACCCTGGTACTGGGCATTGCCATCTTTGAGGGCATGGCAGTCAATTAGCATATTCCTTCTTCATTAAATAGGATATGAGATCGTGTGATATTTACCTTTCTCCAAAATTGGCTTATTTCTCTGATAACTCTCTTAAGCTTTATTGAAACAATGGCTTATCTTTGCTGTACGTACTACTTTGTGGTATAATACACTTTTCATTCATTCTTTAGGAAATATTTAGCAGGGATTAATAGTTTGCTTACTCCTAAAAATAGGCCTAAGAAACCCTAGAAAACAGATGAAAAGAATATAAGGTTATCTAAAATTTTTTAAAAGAGAAAATAAAGGGGAAAAAAGGTAAAATAGATTTATTTAATAAACAGTATTATAAAACTTTTACAGTTGGCAAAACAAAATAAGTTATGAATTATTATTGTTAAGGTGATGCTTATGTGATGTAGAGGCTCGAGTATCTTTGGATAAGAATATCACCAATGACTCAACAACTGACTGGATACATAGCCCAAACCCATCCTTAGTTGGGAAATTAAATAATAAAGGAGCCAAAGCCTCAACTCAGAAAAGAACTGATGGTCTTTTTATAACAAGAAATGTTTGGTGGCCAAAACCGGTTTGGCTCAGCGGTAGAGCATCAGTCTGCGGACTGAAAGGTTCCAGGTTCGATTCCGGTCAAGGGCATGTACCTTGGTTGCGGGCACATCCCCAGTAGGGGGTGTGCAAGAGGCAGCTAGTCGATGTTTCTCTCTCATCGACGGTTCTAGCTCTCTATCTCTCTCCCTTCCTCTCTGTAAGAAAAATCAATAAAATATATTTTTAAAAAAAATGGTGGAAACACAATACTATGTTAGATAAATAACACTGTGATTTTTAAAAACTGCAATGGGTTGCTATACTTATTTGAAATTAATACCATTATCAATCTATATCCATATTACTATTTTTTCAAGCAATAAAAGAATATTACTTTCCTTTTATTGTTTTTACCTAATCTATATTAATAGACTACTGATGGGTAACAAAACAAAAAACAAACAAACACAAAAAAAACCCCTCAAAAATCAGGTGCCAGTGTTATGAACCAATTTCAACTTACATGTCAATTATTTAATTATAAAAATTTGGGAATAAATCCTTAAGAAAACATTATTTGAAGTAGAGCTGTGCTAAGATAATGCACACAAACCAATACAGTCTATTTAATAAAAATATTTAATGCTGCCAAAAAGTATAAAAATACAGTAGAAGTGGCAGTACAATACAAAGTAGTCTTTCCTAATTTCTTTCTTTTACATCTTTCCACGTTTCATACATTAGATTAAAAAACTTAACAATACATCAAAGTAGAGAGTTCTGCAAAGTCTTCTGCTGGTGGTGTTCTTCTTTCCCTGGATGTAAAGTTTACTTTGTAAACAGACAAATGTGAGGCAATCTACGGGTTTATTAAGCCTCACATTAGTTTCCGGAGTGGGCTTCAGGTCTTCCTTTGCACATCAATGGTTCAAAATTTATAGCTGCAGAATATTCTCAAGTCATGAGTATTTAGGTGTCTGTCAATCTTGGCCTAAAACATAAAATAAGAAGTCATCTATTCAATTCATATTTACCAAACACACAGATGTACATAGATACACACAAACATAAAAGGACTAACAATGAACTGAAAAGGCAACAAAAAACATTCCAACGTATCACATCCAACCACACTAAGTGCTTCACTGGATTGCTGGTAAAATTGCTTAAGAGCTAGGTTTTTCCAACAGAATTGGTGGGGTGAGGTAGGTTCATGTTAAAACACCATAACTCATATTGTTTTTCAAGAATTACTATGAATTTTGTTGGTCATTTTTATTACTCAAGAAATAACCTCCATGTGAAATATACTGACAGACAGGTTTTAAAAAAATGTACCCACAACAGTTTAGCAAGACTATATGTATGTGCTAGACTTACCAATACTTTGGCATTCAATTCAAAAGTCTAATCCAATTTGGACCTCCACTGAATCATACTGCTAAAAATATTATGAATGTTATGTTTGAACAGTAAAATCACAGACTGTTAGCAGCATGCTTTTTGTCTTGAAGATAATACTAGTGAATATAGCAATATAAAACTGGTGACACAATTTAGTTGCTATCAATATAAAAGAAAACACAGACATAAAGTAATTGATTTATTGTATTTTAATGCCAAAAAGATAATGAGAGTTTAAACAAACAATAGACAGATGAAATAGCTATTTTTAGGGCAGTCGAGTTTTTTTTATGTTATTTTACAATGTTTGCAAATAGCCAAACTTTTTAGATAAATATTTCCATTCTTCCCCCAACTTCCCTCACTGCAACAAAAAAAACCCAAATCTAAGTACTTGTCATTATTCTATCCCCACATACATAAACAGGATACATAAACCATACCCACATATATTTTTCCAAAACATTTAGCCAAAAACCCCAAAATAACCATGAGTGGAGCTTCTCCTGACTACTGGCTCCTTCTACCGAAGGAAAGAGTAATAGTACCAAGCACTCTGGTGTTCTCAATACCGGTTTTCTTAGATTTCCCAGCACTGACAGAGAAACGTCAAGTCATCAAGAAAAGAGTCTCCTCAGATGTCTGTGGGTCACCAAAACTACTATGGCTGCTTATTGTGCTGCTACAAAAAACACCTTTATTCCCCAGAATTCACAAAATTGCTCAGTGAAACAACGGAACTTAATCCAGTCAAAGTGTATGAAGTATTGGTTTAGACTGAATATTTTGATGTTACAGTATTTCTCTGGTCTATTGGTAATTTAAACTGTTTCGCAAGATTTTTGTTGGGAAAAAATATGTTTCACTTAAGAAATAGAGGGTTACTTATACATTTTAACAAGTAAAAGTAGTTGCCTAATGTTTTTCAACCTAAATATCTGGTTTAAATATTACATAAAAACTGAGTCAGTGTGATATAATAGATAAAATATGAGATCTGGAGTTAATGGGATTCTAAAAAGTAGAGTTTGAATCCCAGCTCTGGCACGTACTAGCTGAGCAATTTTGAACAAGGTACTTATCTTTTGATTCAGTTTTATTACCTCAAAATAGAGGTTATGTGATGTATCTAGAAGAGGTACTATGGGGGTTAAATTTAGGTTATGTATTTAAACTGACTGGCAGAACTGCAGGTCTTCAACATACAATGCTGTCTTCCCTAACAGGGTATTAAAGACACAATTACCAAAGAAAATTACCATTTACAATGAAAAGAAACTGAGTGTTTTTGAAAATTCACTTTTTTTTCCCTTTAAGTATTATTATAGAGAACAAGAAAATAAGATGAAATCATTGGGAATGTTAATTAATTTAAAAGGCTATGTATTTGCAAAGGTAAATGGGCATTTTAGGGGGGGAAATTCACCTGAATAATTTTTTGCTGTTTTACTAATATTTAACAAGATGAGAGTGAAATCTGTTCAAATAAATTAAGTGGAATTAGTCCTGCTTGGTGCTTCCTTTGGAGCAGTAAGTATCTGAGTAGCCTTCAGATACTAACCCCCGTACTAATGCTGGAATGGAATGAGAACTGGGCTCACAGACAGAGCAAAATCTTTCCAAGCTGGCTCCATACCTGAAGTAACAGAAAATCAAAACTGCACCCAAGCCCTAGTCAGTTTGGCTCAGTGGACAGAGTGTCAGCCTGGGAACCAAAGTGTCCGGGTTCGATTCCAGCCAAGGGCCCATGCCCAGGTTGAGGG
This sequence comes from Pipistrellus hanaki, assembly GCF_964339955.1. Classification (NCBI taxonomy): domain Eukaryota; kingdom Metazoa; phylum Chordata; class Mammalia; order Chiroptera; family Vespertilionidae; genus Pipistrellus; species Pipistrellus hanaki. The sequence goes on from NC_140508.1 coordinate 62,317,016, forward strand.
CTTAATCCCCAGTAGGGGGTGTGCTGGAGGCAGCTGATTGGTGATTCTCTCCAATCATTGATGTTTCTATCTCTTTATCTCTACCTTCCTCTCTGAAATCAATAAAAAAATACATTTTTTTTAAAACTGCACCCAAATAGTTTTGCCATTGAAATAATAAAAACTTTTCTAAAATGAGCAAAGCATTGCCTTATTAACAAAATGAGCTTACCTAGTTTTCCTCTTCTGAATTCCCAAACTCTAAACAACATTTTATAGTAGACATTTGAAATATCAAAACCATTAGGTGTCTAAAACATCTATGCCAAATGGTCTCTTTAAATAAAAAAATTCCTAAGCAATTCTCCTTATAGTTCCCCAAACATACTATGCAATGGAAAACTAGACATTAAAATCAACTCTGTAATATCCTCACTAAATCCCATAATTCTCATGTTCCACTCAAAATTATAAAACCAAAATAGAGAGAGTTCAAAGGATGAACTTTGCCCTCTCCCAGTGGACTGCACAGAGGTGTCAGAGCACTTTTACATGTTTTCACTGTCAGCTGGGCAGCTCGTCACTGACCAAGACAAAGCCTCCCAAACCAACCAATGGCTTCCCGTCTGAACCCTGCTTATGCTCGGCAGCACTGTGATGGAGTGAATACACACGACTTGAGAAAAGGATCAGCAGCATTAACTAACTGCTAATGTAGAAATGAGAACATAGGAACACCGCGCAGACAGTTCTGCTATGTACTTAGTTCCAGACGAGGATCAATGCAACAAGTTCCAATGTCGGCCACTCTGTACCCTCCACCCTCTGCTGGTGTGCAGCAGACTAACAGATGCATACCCCTACCCCTGACAAACCCATGTGGACCCACTGGAAGAAAGTAAGTCAATGTTGGCAGAAGGTGTATCTCCTAGACTCTTGCCTGAACACAGATATACATAGTAAGCACTAGGCTTATAACAAACTACATTTTAAAAAATCTCTATAGCCGAAACCAGTTTGGCTCAGTGGTAGAGCGTTGGTCTGCGGACTGAAAGGTCCCAGGTTCGATTCCAGTCAGGGGCATGTACGTTGGTTGCGGGCACATCCCCAATAGGGGGTATGCAAGAGGCAGCTGGTGGGTGTTTCTCTCTCATCGATGTTTCTGGCTCTCTATCTCTCTCCCTTCCTCTCTGTAAAAAAATCAATAAAATATATTTTTTTAAAAATCTCAGACATCTCACATAGCAGTATTTAAAAAAAATAAAAATAAAAAATAAAAAATCTCTATAAGATTTATATCTAAAAGTAAAAATCAAGGGCAACTAGATTTAAAATATAATAGCCAGGTAGGCATTTTGGAAATGTAGGTACTCATTAAAATAAGAGTACATAATGGTCAATATAAATGTTTCTAATGTAATCAGGTTCTGGCCTGTGTTTATATAGAATCTAGTCAGAGATATTTTTCAAAGAGGGAAATGACTTGTACAAGGTTAAGTCTTTCTTGGAAAGATATCTAATTCTAAAATAAACTATACACATGAGACTTTTCAAAGATAACGTAAAAGAATGTAGAAATGCCAAGTCTCAGGTTGATTATGACTTAATAATAACACCACCTACCTCAAAAGCTTGTTGTGAGGATTAAATAGGATAATATAACATATGAAAAGTGCTTAGCACAGTGCTTGGCACACAGTAAACGATCAATAATGGTAGCAACCATCACTTTGAACTGATGCTGAAAACAAAGAAGGAATTGATATTAAAACTGAAGGATTGCTCGGTCATAAACTACTTTATAAACCAGTAGGTATCTTTTGATTCACACCATCAATTCTAATTTATATAAGACAAATATTCATAAAATTAAAAAGTTACAACTCCTTCCTCTGACATACCTGTTAAGCAGAGCTACTTTTTTTTCTTTTCAATCAATAAGATTTTTACTTCCTTTCTCTTTTTGTGTTCATTCCTTGATAGAAATATTAACTCACAGTGAAATGGACCAAAAAGATAGAAAAATCAGAGCAAATATAGAAAATATTCTTTAAACATGAGAAATGGTCTTCATATTGTTCTAAAGTTCTCTATTACATTTTTAAGCCTCTTAAAATTTCAGGAAAAGGGTATTATTTTAATTTTACATATGGATAAATTATATATGAAGAATTATATTTTTGCCGAAACCGGTTTGGCTCAGTGGATAGAGCGTCAGCCTGCAGACTCAAGGGTCCTGGGTTCGATTCCGGTCAAGGGCATGTACCTTGGTTGCGGGCATATCCCCAGTAGGGGGTGTGCAAGAAGCGGCTGATCGATGTTTCTCTCTCATCGATGTTTCTGACTTTCTATCCCTCTCCCTTCCTCTCTGTAAAAAATCAATAAAATATACTTTAAAAAATTATATTTTTACATATATGTGCAAGCATAGATAAAAATCAATATAAGATAGCATAAAATACTTGGTGAAACTTGGAAACAAGTGTATATCCAATTGGTGTAGCCAGAGAAGATGACATTACATCAAAGGCTACTGCCAGTTTATTAGCAGGGGTAAATATAAACAAAAATGAACTGGATGTTATTGTAAATGTTCTTTTCTTAAATAAAGCCTTTGACTTTAAAAATATCCCTTTTTCTTCTTTAACCTATTAAAAATATTACTACTTCACTAAAATCAAACTATACAACTGACTTTGAAATATTATAATTAGAAAATATTATGGAGACCTAAGGATATACAAATTATGCATATATGTAGAACCCATCATGGATTAATAACTTTTCCTCTGGCTGTTACCTGAGAAGGCAGGAGCCATGTTTGTGCCCTTCGCTCTGATTAGCACCCCTCGTTTAATGAAGGGTCAGGATGAGGACCGTAGGCACCATAGCAAGTGGCCATAGATCATCAATAATTAGCACATGGCACCTACCAAAATATTATTGTTGGTACAAACGTAACACATTCTCCTCAAGGACCTGCTTGGAGGAGGTAAGATGACTAACATTGCAGAAGTTCATCCACAAATGTTTACTACACTGACTATAATTTTAAAAATATGTTACAACGAACACTACCCAGAAGGACAGACAGCAGACAAAAAGCAAAGCTGCAATACCGAATCCAATGAAGCTCATTCTCCTGCAGTGGGGTAGTGTGCATTATGATCAGCATCTCCTTGCCATAAGATGTCTTTACCTTTTTGTTTAAAGCAAGGCTACCGTTCAATTGGAAATTTAATATGGTCGCAGCCATATCTGAGTTGCAGAATAATATATTGTACTTTAGCAAAGCAAGGCAAGTTGGAAAGAAAGATTTTAAATAATGAATTAAAACATAAATGTCTTGGTGTCTGAACACAGATTTAATGCAGACAGACATAAGAAAATGTCCCTCTTACCTCCTTTCCATTTAAAGGTTACAGGACACAGTAATACTGAATTAGGACACAGGCAGAAGTTTATTTAATATGTAGTACCACCTACATCCCGCTTTCATACTTGCAGCACAATTAACACATTCAAGAAGGCTACGAAATCAACTCCAAACATGTCTAAACCAATGGTTTTCAAACTGTTTTTTAAATTATAACTAATTCCTTAAAATAAAATTAAACTTGAGCAAAAATATTTACGTAGTATATAGAGAGATAAAGGAGACAGAGAGATGGTCCGGTTGAAAGTGAAGTTTGCTAGCTTAGAGTCTTTCCTTCCACTGTTTGTTGACCCCTTGGAAATCTAATGAGCACAGTTTGAAAACCAGTGAAATAAATGTATTTCATTATTTCAGCAATTAAATGTATAACAATTATTTAAAGTTTAAGTTAAATATGTTGAACACTTAATGGAATGTAGGGTATGAAGAAAACTGCCATTCCAGCAGCAATTAATTCATTAAACAATATACTTTTAAAATACCCATTAAGAAGTTAAAGGGACAATGTAAAGTTTGTACATCATCATATTATTTATTTAAGTAGAAAGAACTTAAAAATATTTATTTCAAAATTTCAGTCTCGTATACTGAAATCATGGCAGTAAAATGGTGCTCCTTATTTTTATTTTCTAAATCATGATTTATTTACCCCAATTATAAATTAGGATAGTTACATTGAAATCTTCATAAAAAATAAAAAGTATAAGTAATGGGCTTTACAGAAACCGATTTCTTTACAAAGTCTTGATCAACAGTATTACCTGACTATTCAGTAAGGAGAATTTCCTTTCAAATATATTTTTAGGGAAAATTTTTTTCTTTTATTTTCTTTTTAAAATTGGAAAAACCATAAAACATAAAAGAAATGCATATATATAGTAAAAAAAAAAATGCTTACTAAGAGTTCTAACTGCTCAAATTTCTCCTTATGAAAATATCCAGTACAATTGAACCAACATACAATTTTTTATAACAAATTTTTCAAATTTAGCTTTCTAAAAAAGTACATTTAACTACAAAAGTAAGATTAAATACTTATAAAATATATTTACCTTGAAATGGTTAAGAATATAAATTATTGATGCTCATGTCAATAGTACATTATACATTACACACATTATTTAAAGGTCATTTTCTTTTCAGTAATAATGTAGATAAAACCACGATATTTATTGCTTGTATCAAGTGCAGATTAAAATCCAGGTAGCCTCAAAAACAAATCCTTGTGATAAAGGATATTTTTCAATCTGGTCAGGTGAAATATTACACTTAACATGTATGAATACAGTTGCGAAATGTACCAGTTTTAACAGGAATTAGAGTATTTTAGATCACCGTTTACAGTTTGGGAGTAGTGCCCTGAGGTGTTGGGCTGAGGACTAAATATATTATTTATCTGGTTGGTTTCTATTCTATTGCTCCATCTTTGGGGATATGAGAAGTTTGCTAACAGAAACCTCCTTGTGATTAATGCAACACTGTCAGCTATTAGTGCAGAAGCTTGCTGGGCACAATTGTATTATTTATAGGACACTCTGCTGAAAAATCAGTGCCCAGCCAACCAAAGCGCCAACCAAAATGACTGACACAAACCCCATCTTAGTGAGAATAGGTTGCCAATATAACCACCTTTTTCTTTTTCGTTCAGTCTCATTTAGCCTCTGTTTGATCTGCTGCACCTTCTGAGCCGTGGTAGCTTTTCTGTCTTCTCGAATTCGTTTCCGTAGAACACTATGAATAAATATAAACAAATTATAAGAAGTGCTTGGCAGAACTTAATTACTCTCATACAGAGGACCTAAACTCAAATATCCACACCCCCCCTCCACACACACACACACACACACACACACACACACACACACACACATTATTCAACTCAAATACTGAAGTGGTTTTTTTTTAAAAGGAAAAGATTTGGCTCAAATAAACTCTTATAAAAATTCTCAAAAACATAAACAACTAAAAGGGATAAAAAGCCTAAGTACTACTCTAAACAGTCCAAAGATGTGTTCTGATAATATATAAAATATTAACGAATACTTTTAGTAGGACCTGATAACAAGCACTGAGCTTTCTTTCTTGAACTGGTGACTGTCAGTTTCCTCCCTCCCTATCACCCTTTCTCCCTCTCTCCCTTCCTTTCTATTTTTTTTTTTTATTGATTAAGTTATTATATATGTGTCCTTATCCCTCCATTGTCCCCCAACCCACCCACTCATGCCCCCCCTCCGCCCCCCGTGTCTGTGACTATTGGTTAGGCTTATATGCATGCATACAAGTCCTTGGGTTGATCTCTTTTCTTTCTTTTTTCTTTGCTAACCAGCCAGAAGTGGAAGATAAGCGAGTCCGCTAGCATCTGATCCCCTTTTGAGTTTATGTTTGATTTTTGACAAAGGCCCTTGATAAAAGCCATCAACTTAATATGTCCAAGAATAGTCTGTCATGGGAGTGCCTATTACTCTGTCCATACAGATCTCTAGCTTCCATTTGCTTATTTAATACAGCTTTATGTTCCAATGGAAGCTCTTCAATTTCTAAAATGCATAACCCTAGGACTACATAAAGAACAACAAAAGGCAACACGTAAATTACAATTGCCTATATTGCCGCAAAAAAATTAACAGTTTTCCTGTCTCCAAATTAAACATCGCCACAGTAATTTTCCTAAAGCATGACTTTGATCATGTAGCTTGATGAAAAATCTTGAATGCCTTTTCAGTGTCTACTACGACATTAAGAGCCAACTTTTTTCTAGCCAAAATATTTAACCTGAATCTAATAATGAAAAACAATCAGAAAAATCCAGATTGAGGGGCATTCTAAAAGGAACTGGTCTAACCCTAGCGGGTTTGGCTTAGTGGCTAGAGGATCGGCCTGTGGACTGAAGGGTCCCGGGTTCGACTCTGGTCAAGGGCACATGCCCAGATTGCGGGCTTGTTCCCCGGAAGGCAGCCGATTGGTGGTCCTCTCTGATCATTGATGTTTCTCTCTCTCTCTCTCTCCCTCTCTGAAATCAATAAAAATATAGTTTTTAAAAAAGGAACTGGCCTAGAAGCTAAAAAAATGCCAAAGTCAATCAAGAAAAAAAGTGGCGAACAGTTCCAGATTAAAGGAGACTAAATAATCACATTAACTGGCCAGGTCAGTGTGGCTCAGTGGAAGTCATCATGGGGAGGTCACTATTCCATTTTCTGTTGGGATATATGCCGTTTGCAGTCTTGATCTCCAGTAGGGAGTTTGCAGGAGGCAGCCAATCAATGATTCTCTCTCATCGTTGATGTTTCTATCTCTTTCTCCCTCTCCTTTCATCTCTCTGAAATCAATAAAAAGATTTTTTAAAAAATCATGTTAACCAAATACAATGCATGGTCCTCAATTAGATCTTGAATAAAAAAAATTGCTATACAGCACAATCTACAATAGCCAGAATTTGGAAACAGCCTAGGTGCCCGTCAGCAGATGATTGGATCCAAAAACTATGGTACATCTACACAATGGAATACTATGCTGCCATAAAAAAGAAGGAATTCTCATCATTTGCAGCAACCTGGATGGAATTGGAGAACATCATGCTGAGTGAAATAAGCCAATCAATGAAAGAGAAACACCACATGACCTTACTCATTTGTGGATAATAAAGAACATTATAAACTGATGAACCAAGAGACAGATATAGAGACAGTAAAGCAACAGGCAGACTGTCAAATTACAGTGGGAAGGGGAGGAAGATCTGGGGGAGATAATAGATCAACCGAAGGACTTGTGTACATGCATATAAGTACAACCAATGGACATAAAACTCTGGGGAGGGAGGGTATGTATGGGAGGGAGGGAGGGGGGCAAAAAAAAAAAATCAATAAAATATATTTTTAAAAAATAATAATAAAATAAAATGAAATAAAATTTACATAAATGCAGTAAAAGGAAAATATGTAAGGATGATTCTATTAATAATGATTCTATGAATATAAAAAAAAATTTGCTATAGAGGTTGGGACCATGAGTATGTTTCAAAATTTAGATTATGGTGATGACTATACAACTGTAAATATATAAATCTATAGAAATGTATACTTTAAATGAATAAACTTAATAATGTAGATAATATAATAATAATCTAAAAATAATAATGTGGATTTTTTTACAACTATATTAGATTTAAAAAAGTAATTATTACTATATTAAAAACTTTAAAAACTTTATTCTTTTTCAATAGAATTAAGCTTTAACATTCAATTAAATATTTTATAATTTTAGCTGAAACCGGTTTGGCTCAGCGGTAGAGCGTCGGTCTGCGGACTGAAAGGTCCCGGGTTCGATTCCGGTCAAGGGCATGTACATTGGTTGCAGGAATATCCCCGGTGGGGGGTGTGCAAGAGGCGGCTGGTCGATGTTTCTCTCTCATCGACATTTCTAGCTCTCTAGCTCTCCCTTCCTCTCTAAAAAATCAATAAAATATATTTTTTAAAAATTTATAATTTTATAAAAGCCAGATTATCAATTACATTATAACTATAGTATAAACACTACATAATTGTACAAATGGCAGTTATTCACACTATTTATTTTCTCCACTATGTTATATTTTAGCATCCAATTATATATATTAACTTTTGCATTCAATTAGTATTTTGTTCAGCATTTCCAAGGTGTCTGTCTACAAGTATTTGCTTATTAGAACGAAAAGTTCCTTGAGATCAGTGATCTAATCATATGCTATTTAAATACCCTCAGGTAATAAATAAATGGTTATATTAGTTCAATAAACAAAGGGCCTACATTAGTTCACATCTACTGACCTTTCTAAAATACGGTCTCATCTTTTTATTCTTACCTTTCACTGTTCTCCTCCACAGTATCTTGCATTTTAGAGGACAGTCCTGTATATCTGTCACCTGTCAGTTTTTCTTCTTCTAGCCCTATCCTATTTCCATTGTATTTTTCATTCATTAGTTTGTTTGGTGAATGATCGAAAGCAGGACATAAATCTTCTTTAGAAAGTTCTTTCCACCGTTTCTAGATAAGGAAGAGAGAAAAAACAAATGCAAACACTCAAATTTTGTTTTTTCTTAATATTAAAAGAATTTCTGAATTGAAATTCTTTAATCAATTTAAGAAAACCCTATAATGTTAACTGCTAAATAGAAAAGGACCTCATTAAAATGTTACTCCTGGTAATTAGATTTTAACCAATGCTAGATTCTGTAAGACTCGTAATCCTCAGATATGCAACCCTAGAAGTGGTTACCAAGATGGCACTTGAATGTGATCTAGTATCTCCTTATTCCTTGCCACTGTCTAATCTAATAAAGAACCGATGGTGAGATCTCCAAGCAGGTCCCCATGATGCCAAAGGACTTTAATTTGGTTGGCTCTACTAGGCATTCTAGCAGCTCCAGGTAGCTAGCCCACCACCCAGTTAGGGAAAACTTCTCTAGTATGCACAGACTTCACAGTGGGCAGGATTTAGACCACAGTGAAGAAAAATTACATTTTCTTCATCTATAAAACATCATCACCTACCCCTGAAGCCTGTTGTGATTAATAAGATGACCGGTGAAAGGGCCTAGAATCGTATCTAGCAAGCATTAGTCTCCTTTGCCCTTACTGCCACCCTTCCTAGAGAGAGGACGAGGAAGAAGAGGTGCAGAGCATTTCTAGGCCTCTGGAAGATAAAGCAGTGACAAAATACAGGCCAAAAAGGGAGAAGGTAAATATAACCTCGACACAGGGGATCACTGCCTCTGAAGTCTTTCAAGAGCTAATAAGACAACCAGCCATCTCCTGCCAATAACAAGAGCAGTAGAGGAGGCAGAAGGGAGAGCAATGGCTTTGATTATTTATAACTTCAACACTGGCACAAAATGACTTGCTTTAGACAGGGAGGCCCTCTTTGAGCACCCTATCATGGAAAGATGGCGTCACAAGTGTACAGAATAAGAAACTATATAGCGCCGAAACCGGTTTGGCTCAATGGAGAGAGCGTCGGCTTGGGGACTGAAGGGACCCGGGTTCGATTCTGGTCAAGGGCATGTACCTTGGTTGCGGGCATATCCCCAGTAGGGGGTGTGCAAGAGGCAGCTGATCAATGACTCTCTCTCATCGATGTTTCTAGCTCTATTATCTCTCTCCCTTCCTCTCTGTACAAAATCAATAAAATATATTTAAAAATAAATAAATTAATTAAATTAAATTTAATTTTAAAAAAAAGAAACTATATAGCTATTGTTGCAGGATTTTACTTTGATATAAAATAGCATTGTTAAAAACAATGTTTGTATATTTACATTTTTTTAAATCCTGGAAAATTCATTAATACACTGATAAATTATTTTCTAATTTGCCTCATTATCATACAACAGGAATTAAAAAGAAAAGGGCATTTTACCACACTCCAACTTTCCTGTGTCTATTTTTTAAAATATATTTTTATTGATTTTTTTCACAGAGAGGAGGGGAGAGGGATAGAGAGCTAGAAACATCGATGAGAGAGAAACATCGACCAGATGCCTCCTGCACACCCCCCACCGGAGATGTGCCCACAGCCAATGTACGTGCCCTTGTCCGGAATCGAACCTGGGACCTTTCAGTCCACAGACCAATGCTCCATCCACTGAGCCAAACTGGTTTCAGCTCCTGTACATTACGTATATTATATTAACGTATCTTTTTGTTTTATAATAGTAGGTTCACAAAAGACATAGAGAATGTAAAATTCTATAGTTTGTTATATTTGGAAGACAGTGAGTAATACAGTTTGGTATAATTTGGTGAGAAGATGAGAACACATAGAGCTGAATCCTGTGAGATGAGGCCAGAAAGGAAGCAGACATTAAGGACAGAAGTCTCTGAAATTCATTTGAAAAACAACAGGGTGAAACTAAATTCTCCTGAGCAATGACCTAAGAGGACTTAAGCCATATCCAGAAAGAATATTTTGCCAATAGTTGTTAAAATTACCATAATGGAACATTAGAGTAAGATGTTTTCCCTTTAGATGACTATATATCATTTTTCTTCCTTCCCTTATTTCAAATTTTTGTTATTAAGTCCAAATAGTTTTTTATATTGAAGAAGATGCAAGTCAGGAAACAAGATACTTACCAAGCATTTACTGTCCTAATGCTTCAAATACACTATTTTTTAATCCTAACAGGAATCTTAGGGGATAAGTACTACTACTGTTCTTATTATAACATTTTTATAGAAGAGATGGGTTGAGAGAGTTTAAGTAACTTATCCAAGTCTATGCAGCTAATAAATAGTAGCATCAGAATCTTAAGCCAGTTACTCTGTATTAACTATCATATAAACCCTCATGATTATCTGTAAAAAGCACAGCAATTTCAAACACCAGATAGTTTAAGAAAGTACCCAAGAGCCCTAGCCAGTTTGGCTCAGTGGATAGAGCATCAGCTTGCTGACTGAAGGGTCCCAGGTTCCATTCCGGTCAAGGGCACATGCCAGGGTTACGACTCAATCCCAGGAGGGGGCATGCAGGAGGCAGCCAATCAATGATTCTCTCTCATTGTTGATGTTTCTATCTCTCTATATATTTATCTCTCTCTCACCCCCTTCCTCTCTGAAATCAATAAAAATATATTTTTTAAAAAGTTACCCAATAAAAAATATTAAATTGTCTCCAGAATTTATATTGGTTAATATCTGAAGTTTCTATCCTCTACTAAGACCTAGTTATAGCAGCTTGGCCTTATTCTAGACAAAACTCAACAATGTCAAAAAATGGGATAATGCCAAAAATCAAGTCTTATTGAGCCACATCCCAGAATATGCAACAAATTCAGAATCTGTCAACAAGAAAAGCTCTCAGCAAAGGATGTGTGTGTGTTTGTGTGTGTGTGTGTGAGAGAGAGAGAGAGAGAGAGAGAGAATTAATGCTGGTGATTAAAATAAAACACAATGATGTCATTTTGCCATGCCTCTGAGCAGCAAACTCACTCAATTAAATAGGCACTCCAAAATCAACTGCCTCAAACTCTCAAATAAATAAATAAATAAATAAATAAATAAATAAATAAATAAATAAAAATTTTAAAATATTTTCAAAGGAATAAAGCCACCATAGAAAATATAACATTCTACTGCCATAAGTACTCAAGTTGCTCATTGTTATTTTCTGATTTGTTTGTTGTTTTTTGTTTTTTTCTATTTTATTTTAATGATTAAATGCTTAAACCCTCCTTATGTGAAAATTTTATTTTCTTTAATGTAATATTGTTCCCAGTAGGGCTTTTGAGTAACAGGCAGGATTTAACATGAGACTATTTGAGGTATATTTGAGGAAGTGAGCTTAAATTTTATAATTTTAAGATGGCCAGCTGGATTTGCCACATTAATGTAAATATGCCTTTTGGAAGGGAGACTGTAAGTTGCTTAAATGGAGTGCAGTTATTTGATGCTAATCAGATTTATTACACAGGTACTATTTTTTCCCTGAAAAAGCTTACCTGTATATTTGAATCTCCCTTTATAAATTTTGCTCCTTCTATTATAGTCATATATGAAAATCTGAGTTGATCTGGCGTCTGAATAAGTCCCATTCGATATTTTCTCATATTCAGTAACAGTTGTTTGATGTTAATGTCATCTCCTTTCTCCATCTGCAAATAAGGTAGAAAGTAAATTATTAAAGTCTTTTGTTATTAAGAGTCCAGGAAAGAGAAGCAATACAGGACAATTGCTAAGAGTTTTGGTATGTCCTATGTTTTTCCTTAAAAAAAAGGGGGGGATGTTATCACCAAAGTTGTAACTTTGTACAAAACCACCATCCCCAGACACCTGTCCTCCCCCCTACCTCAACTGTTTAAGTAATAGATGGAGGACTTTGGTCCTTTAGCTGATTCACAATTGATTCCAAACCACTCGGTAACCTCATTCAACCTAACCATTATTTGATGTAAGGAAGGATTTATGACCAGTTCTGGCATAATGAGAGGTTCACTGAGATTATTATTGCTCTTTTTTTTTTTTTTTTTTTTTTTAAAGAAGATTGTGGCAGGAGTAAAGCTTTTCGCCCTCTGCCCTTCCGTCTTCATGTCTGTGCACAGCAGCCATCTGGAGATGGTGAAGAAGAAAACAGAAAGAGCCCAGATCCACAATGACACTGGTAAGCCACTGCACCAGCCTTGGACTATTGATATGATATTATAACCACCATTACCGCTGTGCCCCCCGCCCCCCAGCTAGAATAGAAAAAAGCTGTTGAAATTATGTTTGGCAGGGAACAGGCACAAACACAATTCAGTTTTAATATTCACCATTAATAGAATGTTTTAAACATGTCAAAGTTCATTTTGATATACCAATCCAATTTTTGAATGGAATATACTACATATAGGCATCAATAAATGTATTAAGGTGCAACTGTCCTTATACCTTATAAGTGCAGCTGCAATAGTGTACATGAGATTTTTAGGGTTTCTTGTTTTTTTGTAAAAAGGCATAAGTTTAAATTTGAAAAACACAATTCTAGGATACTGACATTAGAGCTTACTTCTGCTAATGGAAACAATACAAAAGTAAACATGCCTAAAATTAGATCATAAGAGGCACTTACCAGAACAAGACATGTATCTACCAGAGAAAAGGTGCCTGACCGCCCAATGCCTGCACTACAGTGAATCACTGCAGGCCCATGTTCAGGATTCAAGGAACCAGATTCTCTCACTTTACATAAAAAATTCAGAAATGAAGCTGGTGATTCAGGGACTCCAAAATCTGGCCAGGTAGTATAATGAAAGTGAGATATTGTTCTGGTTTCACCACTCTAAAAGGTAAAAATCAAGCGGAAAAGTTAGTTCTAATTTTTTTCTTTTAAAAAAATTACTTCAGAAAGGTTATGTATTTTGTGCAATGTTTTTAATCCTATGGACTTTTTGTAGCTGATTTTTCCTTTGTGTTTTGATAATAATTTATACAAGTTCGGGAAGATTTTATCGTTTAGAATATTTTAATAATAGCTAACATTATTTTGCAGGTATATTCTAAGTGTTTTATGTATTGAACATTTAACTATCCTTTTTAAAAACCATTTATAGAAATGGGAGAAAACAGAACTAAAAGGTTAAGTCATTTATCCAACATCACACTTTCAGAAATTGGCAGAGCCAGAATTTAAAGATGCAATCTGGTGCAGCATTTGTATTCTTAACCACTAACCTGTATCATATATGTTGTGAATTATTTTATTTTACTCATACATGATGATGAGTAAATTTTCCCCCCTACTTTTAAAAACGTCTACCATACCGAAACGGGTTTGGCTCAGTGGATAAGAGCGTCGGCCTGCGGACTGAAAGGTCCTGGGTTCGATTCCGGTCAAGGGCATATACCTTGGTTGCGGGCATATCCCCAGTCGGGGGTGTGCAAGAGGCAGCTGATCGATGATTCTCTCATCGATGTTTCTAACTCTCTATCCCTCTTTCTTCCTCTCTGTAAAAATCAATAAAATTTTACATTCTTTAATGGTTTCCCTTTTAAAAATTCCAATTTTTAAAAAGATATAATCTTTTCCATTCTGTGAATTATCTTTCAGATTCTGGTACAAAGGCACAGAGGAACAACTTAAGAATTAATTTTTAAAAATTAATTGAAATTGCTCTTTTAATTGCTGCTTTTCCCTATGGTAATAATTTCCAGTCCTAAAACTGTTTATATGCCTTTACTGATATGCTAAAATGGTTTACCAACATGCTAAATGTTTCCTGTCTCTTAATGCCTGCCTGGCATTCACTATCACTTCCTGGACATTCCTGATGATCTTTATTTCTGACTAACTCATTATGAAAATGTTCCTTAGCTTTTGCCAATTGCCTTTTGCCCCAAGAAGCACTTATGTGCCTTATACTTTTCATTTCTGTAAACGAAGCAATAATCCTCTAACATGTCTTTGCACTATTTTTCAGTTTTATTATGTTTTTGGAATGAGAAGCTATAAAAGCAACATAAAAAGTCATGATATTTTTAATGGTCATCAGCTAAATATTATTATTATTATAGCATCCTGCTTTCAATATAAATTTTCAAAACTAAAGTCAGTTTTCACTTAAAAAAAAAACAATAAAATTTCCCCTTTTCCAGTAGAAATTAAGAGTCCTAAGTCCCAGACTATGTTATATCAGTCAGGTATAGAACTGATAAAAAATAAAAAAGTGTAGAAATTTAAAAATATTTTTTATAAAGGTTCAGTTATAGTGTAACTAATTTTATATCCAGCTTTCTTAATTCCAAATATATCATGATCCTGCACAGATTAATATACTAGAGTACTAGAAGATCTCCCTATCCTAATATGCAAATCGTCATCACACCCTCACCCCATAATGACTCACACACTCAACATTGGGGTGAGAGGAATGGGGACCAGTCAGGCTGTGGGCCAGGAGAGGGACAAGCCGCATGCCCCACAGTTCCAGGCACCTGCGGCCGCGGCCCGGGTGCAGCCACCTGCCCAGAGTCCCCTGTGGCAGTGGCTGGCCCGTGTGCAAGCTGGCCCGAGTCCTGGGTGCTGTGGGCAGCCAAAAGGAGGGAAGCCTGGGTCCCAGGTGTGGGGAGAGACAAAGGCGGTTAGGAGTGATCAGGCCAGCAGGGGAGTATTTAGGGGAGATCAGGCCAGTAGGGGAGCAGTTATGGGCAATCAGGCAGGCAGGCAGGTGAGCAGTTATGAGCCAGCGGTCTTGGATTATGAGAGGCAGTCAGACATCATCTGAGGGGTCCCAGATTGGAGAGGGTGCAGGCCGGGCTGAGGGACACCCCTCCCACATGCACGAGTTTTGTGCACCAGGGCCTCTAGTTACTAATAAAAGTGATCATTGTGGTTACTAGACTTCAAAATATTTCCTAAGTATGGGAAGTGAAGGAAGCCAGTCTGTAAAAGATACCTACTGTATGATTCCACTTACATGACAGTCTGAAAAAGGCAAAATTATAGGAATAGAAGCAGCTAGTGGATTCGACGAGCTGGGGGAAGTGGAGGTAGGGCTGCCCATACACAGACATGAGAAAATTTGGAGAGGGATGTTGATGGGAGAGGGGGGGTGTTACACAACTAAATGCATTGTCAAAACTCAGAACTGTATACTAAAAAGATTCATCTTATTGTATATGCAAGAGGGAATTAAATTTACTGTATTAAAGGTACTTAAAACATTCAAATTAAGAAGGTTTTTACAAAGTCATAAATAGACAGGTAACAACCTGAAAAC
The DNA here is from genome assembly GCF_964339955.1 of Pipistrellus hanaki. NCBI lineage: Eukaryota > Metazoa > Chordata > Mammalia > Chiroptera > Vespertilionidae > Pipistrellus > Pipistrellus hanaki. Next base: position 62,332,658 of record NC_140508.1, read on the forward strand.
CACCTGCAGTGCTAACCATGCACAACAGAGCCAGACTTGGTCCATGTGAGCCTAAACCAGATACGGTATGAACCTGGTGGGTAACCCAAGTCTTGGGGAGGTAGCCCCAGGACCCTGCTTGCATTTAAGCTGTGTTCTTTAAGGTGTGGCCCAGTGTTCCTATGTGGTTATATGCTCAGTTATTGCATCAGCTCCTGGCTCAAAACCTATAGTTACCTCACAATCTTAAGTGACTGCTTGCTTTTTCTTTGCTTGTATGATTTTGGCTCAAGTCTAGTGGTCCCTTGTGTGTTTTTCCCCCCAAATTCAGGTCATGCTGTCTGAGACACTCAAAGCCAGTTCCCAGAAATACTTGCAACTATTTGTATAATACAGTCTTCTCCACTAATAGATTTTTGAAAATCAGTCTTTTTCTTCTCTACCAGACTAGACTAAAAAACTTCCTTAACTTAATCCTATTGGGGGGGGGGGGGGGAGAATTAAAAAACATAACTCATAAAACCATGTAAGTCCCAAAAGACCACATCAAGCAATAAGAGACTTATGCTTACTCTGTGGCACAAAAAAATGTTTTTATATGCATAACTGGACCCCCTTTCCCTCTTTTTCATGTGGAGGAAAAGGCTTGCCAATGGGTAGAGTTAAAATAAAATGAATCTTTATTCCAAACAAACTCTACATTTCAACTTTAGAATATCTGACAAACTCCTTATTTCAAAACTGTGGAAGCACTCTTTCCTTCTCCCAAGTCACCATGTCACATCAGTTTTTCTTCAGTGATGCCCAGTCCGTCCCTCCCACCCCTTTCCCACTTTTGTACCTCACACCCACATACAACTGGTTTGCTTCCGCAACTGCATAACTATCCCCATCTCTGGCTGCTCTGTACATGCTTGCTAAATTTTCTCTGTAAAATGTTGCATTATGTGTACTAACTCTACATAAAAATGTCAGTGGGTCACTATTTTAAGGCAAAAAAAATCTCATTTACATTTTTTGAAGGAGAATTTTAAAGTCTTTGAATAAGGATCTCAAACTCATTATATGGGGAAGGGAGGGTGTAAAAGTAGGTTTACTGTTATTTGTATGAAAAATACAATAATTAATAAATAACATTAAAAGTAAACTCTGTATTTCACATAGTCACAACTGTAAACCTACGTCTGCCCCACCCTGTATATGGAGACCAGAAAGACAATCTAGAGTTGAGTAGGTTTGAGACAATGAGGAGTGATAGACTTAAGGCAATGATAAAATTTAAGTGCATTGCCGAAACCGGTTTGGCTCAGTGGTAGAGCGTTGGTCTGCGGACTGAAAGGTCCCGGGTTCGATTCCGGTCAGGGCATGTACGTTGGTTGAGGGCACATCCCTGGTGGGGGGTGTGCAGGAGGCAGCTGCTCGATGTTTCTCTCTCATCGACGTTTCTGGCTCTCTATCTCTCTCCCTTCCTCTCTGTAAAAATATATTAAATTTTTTTTTTTAAATTTAAGTGCATACCATCTAAAGTCGTTTAAGTTAATTATTTTTATTATCAATATACATAAAATTATATATTTTCTAATTAGTATAAGAAATCTATACAGCTCTCTGGTTCCAAGTCTAATTATTTTTACACTTTAAGCATATATAGGAGGTACCAAGATTACGATTCCAAAAGGCTTTCATAAGCACTGTAAATGGGGTTAACAATAGTACTTACCTGAGAAGGCTATTGTGAGGAATAACTGAAACGACGAATGCAAAGTGCCTAACATATGCTTGCACGTGATAAATGTTTAACATAAACTATTTCTGAAACTATTACTCACTAATTGCCTTTATTGTAGCCCCTAATAAGCTCCAGTCAATTGTAAACTCTCCACATTTTCTTTTTTTTTTTTTTTTAATATATTTTATTGATTTTTTACAGAGAGGAAGAGAGAGAGATAGAGAGCTAGAAACATCGATGAGAGAGAAACATCGACCAGCTGCCTCTTGCACAACCCCTACCGGGGATGTGCCCGCATCCGATGTACATTCCCTTGACCGGAATCGAACCTGGAACCTTTCAGTCCACAGACCAACGCTCTACCACTAAGCCAAACCGGTTTCGGCCAACTCTCCACATTTTCAATATCGTCACTTAATATTTCCTCTGCACTTGAAGAATATTGAAGTTTATTAACCCTATTTCCTAAATACTGATTTATCAAATAAGTACTCTCATTGTCACCGCCTTACTTTAGTCTCTCATTATTTTTGCCAGGAGACATATATTATCCATGTTAAATATTTAGTTACTTTGATTTACCTAGTTTGAAAGATTAATAGAACTCACCAGATCCAAAGGGGAGGAGAGGGACATGAATAGCTAGGGTATGGGATTTTCATTCTAAGAAAAAAGCAATACTCAGGGGCATGGGCCCCCAAGGAAAAGCCTAGGTGGAAGTGTAAGTCTTTTAGCAAGAATAAATCCTGAGTGCCTGAGGAGATTAGACAAGGAGGCAAGGACCAGACTGGGCCAGGTCATAGACTTCTGCATTGCCCATGGAAGGTTTTTAGAGTATGGTGGAAGAATCAGGCCTGTGTTTGAGAACGACCACTCAGGTGCAGTATGGTAAAAAAAAATGTACTCAGTGCAATGGCAAAGGGAAGTTCAAAGGTAACAGGTAAGGACTGTGCTCATGAGGAGTTGAAAACTTTGTTATATGGATTCAAAATACATAATACATGTACTGAAATAGTGAACAAGCCAGTACAATGGTAGAACTTAAATTATGGAGAGAAACTTGTAGTTGGTAGAAATAAATATATTGCAGATATGAGATCTAAGTAAGAAAATGGACACAAGTAAGATAGCACTTGAAGGCTACAAATAGACAGAGAAGAGAGAAGAGAGGGACTTTCCAGGTGGGATAAACTTTTATGCTATTTTAACTCAAATCCCAGCTAAACTTCATAATACTTACATAGTCATCTATTTTGGGCAAATCTCCAGGAACAGAGAAATAGAAAGCTAGCTGTTGGCATTACATTATTATTCCTGGAACTTGGTAAACATAAAGCTGGCCAACAATATTATGGAAAATAGTGAAAGGCAACTAAAAAAAAACACCTAAAAAAACAAGTAAGTACTCTTGATGACCCTGTATTTTAAAAGCCCCTCAAAAATATCTTCACAGCTTAAGCCACAGGGCCACTTTAAAAGCAGAGATGGAATCTCTTCATTCAGGGCCAAAGTTCAGATTCTTAGCTCTAATCAAGACACTGGAGAAAACTGCTGGTATGTAGCTTTACTGCTCCATTAGACAAGAGGTCTGTAAAGAGCAGGGCCTGCACAGACAGCTTTTTGTCTTGGATCCGTTAATAGCTACAAGCCAGACTCCTTTAGAAGCCAACTGGTTCTCTGAAGCTCAGGGATATCAAGAAAGATTTGCAGGGGGAAACAGGGAGGGGGGGGCGTAAGGGGGACAGGGGCCTGCTAGAGGGTCAATGAGGGGGTAAAGGGGGGACATTCATAATACTTTCAACAATAAAGCTTAAAAAAAAAAAGATCTGCAGATGAGGTTAGCTATCCTCATCTACTTCATCACCTCTCCCTCCATTATTTCTTTCTCCCTCAATCTGATCTTTTCAATTGCCCTTACTCCACAGTCTTTTTCAATTCATTAGTATTACAAAGGAAAAAGATATAGGCAACTACAGCTAATAACTATGGATCCTGCACTGAGTCTTCGACATTATTATGGTATTAATTCACCTGATACTTAATGACCCCATGGGACAGGTACATCACTACCCTCACCTTGCAGACGAGAAAACTGAGGCACAGAAGTTAAGTAATGAGACCAATCACACAACCAAGAGCAGTGAGCTGAGCCTTAAACTTAGGCAATCTGGTTCCAGAGTCTAAATATCTAATCAAATGCAATTCTACTTTTCATACTGCAATGCTACTTTACTCTTCCAACATTCCTGGTTCATACTAAAGTTCATAAAATAGAATATAAACAAATTGTTGCTATTTAATTATGGTAGACTGAACCCAGGCCAGTAAGAAATCATGCAGTTGCTAGCAACTAAAACAGAATGGCTGGTCAGTTCACATGGTAACCACAACTTTAAAAGATGCTTTAGAACAAGAACTTTGTTTTTCTACAATTAGCATCTTTTGAAAAGACTTAACCCCATGTCATTAGAATATAGGAAATCTGAATTTGAGTTCTGGTCTGTCACTCATTAGCTGAGTAGTCTATCTATAGGAGTGGGGGGTGGGAAGAATCCTGTAACCTAATAGATTTTAGTGTTTGGTGATTTTAAAGAAAATATGAAATAAAGGGATGATAAGAATATTTACTCTATCCACATTCTAGGAACAATGTGGGTCAAATGATATGTGAAAGTGCTTTGTTAACTGATAAATAAAATACAAAAGTCACTTATTATTTGAAATAAAATTAATTTTCAATTAGGTTTCAGAAACAGGGAAAAACATCTATGTCCTTCTTCATTTTAATGCCATAGAGATGAAGTACCTGCAATAAATACCAAAAGAAGATGATTCAGAGAACCATGAGAAGTTTATGGAAATGCAATTATTTCTGGGAATAGCATTGTACAATCCAATATCAAATAGCTGTTGATGGATCACAATGCAGCGTAAGACATATGTAAATGGAACAGTTGGTGCAGAATAAATATAGTAAGGGAAACTTGAAAATGTATTAAGTCTAAGCCTTATAATTCCCAACCCTGAGCCTTCTTAGAGGATCTAAAGAGGTCACATAATAAGCTTAGTTATGGAATTCATGGAAAGTACATAGCATGCACCTGTGCTCAGAGTATAAAATAAAAACAGAGGTATTCAAGAGATCAACCACAGAAGTATTATTAGGTATCTAGAAAGTACTTTTATATATATCCCTTTGTTATCTGTAAAGTAATAATCATGTTAGTCAATCAATCTACTTAATGGTTAACTAAAACAGTCTCTCACATTATAGACTAGATACATTCTGCTTTGTTTTGTTTTCTTTTGTTTGGACTAGATAGATTCTTATGTATTTATGGCAGGCAAACATTTTCCTATTTTTTCTTAGTTTCTAATTGCATTTCAGAATCACTCTCATTTCATATTTTCTAGTTATTCTAATTACAATACAAAGAAGGTAAAAGAGGCAAGTGGGAAAAGGGGAGAAAGCTTGATCCCTAGCTTGACAATAGCAGGCTCACAATCCACCATTTACATGTAACTCAGCCAAGTACCAGAGAAGAATTCTTACATTTCTGGGAAAAATCCAAGTATATAGTCTTAAGACTACATGTTTAATTTATTTCACCATTTCTCCCAATTCAATAACGCCAAATTTCTGTGTGGTGAATCACTTAAATTAACAACCTTCCAGTAAGTTATTTTTTTAAATACTAGCTTGCTACTCTGAACAGTGGTAAGTATCAGGAGCTGTCATTTATTAGGTTCCTATTCTGTCAGGTGCTGTGCATACACATCTTCATTTGATTTCAACAGTCCAGAAAAGGAAGTATTATGATAAAAATGTATGTGCTGCTCTAAACTTCAAATCTAATAACAAAGAACACCTGAAACTAATGTAATATTGTGTCAATTATATTTTCTTTTAAAATCTACTAAAGAATAATTCTTTAAATCTTCATATAAAATCCAATCTTTGGGGCATGAAAGTCTTACATTGATATTTTCTAACTGCAGTAGATGGACTGTATAATATGACTTCACATCTTCTGACAAGAACTTCACACTGAATCCTGTTTCTTTAAACAGCATCTCCCGGTCGTCTTTTGTTGGCCAGTACTGTGCACATTTAACCTAAATTTAAGAATATGTATTTATATATATTTAGAATATAGACATTATAAAACCATAAAAAGTTGGGGAGAGAAACAAACCACATACACAGATACTATTTTTTTTTTTTTGCAACAACCCAAATCTAAGAACAGTCACACTATATTTGATGTTTATTTTAATTTGATGGACATTTTATAGGGACAGGTTTATAAAATGTTCCTATAACTTATACATGAAACCCATAAACAGGTTTCATACTCATAAAATAAAAATGAACCCGTCATTTCAAAAGCATGATAACATAGACTTTAACATCACACAGGCAATTCCCTTTTTGTTTCCAAGAGTACCATACACAAAGAATCTTATATTCAAATAATACTGAAAAGGCTCATTTTATAAAAAGTTTTCATATCTATGAATCTACTACTAACTGCTACATATCTAGAGATAACACTGCATATTTACTTACTAAAATTAAGTCAGGCAAGAGTATCAGAAGGTAACCCATCTTTACCTAGAGTTATTACCTTTTGGCAGAACTACGTACTAATATGGATAATAAAAGCATCTTCCCAAAACCCAAATGATGAAGCCAGTAGGCTGAGGCAAGGTTAGTCATTTCATTAATAGACCACATCATTTTAGAAAAGAAGACTAATTAAACTAAAAGGAACAGAGACATGAATAAACAAAACAGATCATTTGTTAAGAGGAAAAGAAGAAAATTAAAATAAAATGTAGCCGAGACCGGTTTGGCTCAATGGATAGAGCATCGGCTTGGGGACTGAAGGGTCCCGGGTTCGATTCCGGTCAAGGGCATGTACCTTGGTTGCGGGCATATCCCCAGTAGGGGGTGTGCAAGAGGCAGCTGTTCGATGACTCTCTTTCATCGATGTTTCTAACTCTCTATCTCTCTCCCTTCCTCTCTATACAAAATCAATAAAATATATTAAAAAAATAAATAAATAAAATAAAATAAAATAAAATAAAATAAAATAAAATGTAAAAAGAAATGAAGTGACAAATAGAATTAGAGAGACATTGTGATAAATGTAAAAATGGGCAAAGAAAATCTAACACATATATAACAGGAGGACCTAAAGAACACCAAAGCAAGCAAGAGAATAATAAAAGTGTGATTTAATACATTTTTTTTAAAAAAGAGAAAAAAATATTTCAACTCACATATTCAGAGTACACTATGCACCTGGAGAAACTAACCCAGAATGGCCAACATAGACATACTTAGGTACAATTAATAGAATGTGGAGAAAAAAAATCCCTTGAGCAGAGACCGGTTTGGCTCAATGGATAGAGCGTCGGCTTGGGGACTGAAGGGTCCCGGGTTCGATTCCGGTCAAGGGCATGTACCTTGGTTGCGGGCATATCCCCAGTAGGGGGTGTGCAAGAGGCAGCTGATCAATGACTCTCTCTCATCTATGTTTCTAGCTCTCTAGCTCTCTCCCTTCTTCTCTGTACAAAATCAATAAAAATATATTTAAAAAAAAAAATCCCTTGAGTAACCTAGGTTTAAAAAAAGTGACTTATAAAGGAAAAACAATAAAATTTCCATTTGACATTGAAAGTAATTTGAATGCCAGAAAGAAATGAATATATTTAAGTTGCTCAAAGAAAAGCTAACGTAAAAAGGATTTCATGTCTTGCCAAACTGACTTTTAAGCATTAAGACAGCATGTAAACTGTTATCAACATGTCAGAAATCAGGGACTATAATATAACTAGAGGCCCGGTGCACAAAATTTGTACATGCAGGGGATGGCAAGGGGGTGATCCCTCAGCCCGGCCTGCACCCTCTCTAATCAGGAACCACTGGCTCCTAACTGCTCACCTGCCTGCCTGTCTGATGCCCTTAACTGCTCCCCTGCCGGCCTGATCCCCCTGACTGCCTAACTGCTCTTCCCTCCTGGCCTGATCACTCTAACTGCCTATTTTTTCTCCCTTCTCCTCCGCGTCCTTCAGACCCCTGGTATAGACATGCAAAGAGCTCTCCGTCGTGCCCCGGACCCCATCCTGATTGGTCGTTATGTGATAGCATCCTGGACAATTTGAATATTCCTCTATTATTAGTATAGAAGATGCCAGTGAGTCCTTCCTTAGGATCCACCAGAAAATGACTATAGACAGAACTGGAAAGTCATCAATAAAAACTAGTGATGAATACTAAATACACATTTACATGTAGAACTAAGATTTCTAAAGGGATGTAAGAGGAACTCTAGTATGCTATATACTCTGACAATGTAGATAACACATAAAAAAACCCAGAAAGAATGGGGAAAAAACAAACTTTTAAACATTTTTCAGTATTTATGTTGGTGATAAAGTTGATACTGTTTTTAGGATTAATCTTTCTGTGCAATTTGGGACAAAGTACATGAGTCGTTATAAGATATTCTACATCCCTAGTGTCTTTTGAGAACCAAAATTGAAGGTAACAAATATAAAGTTGAACAAATTAAGCCAACCCCTATAGTCCTAAATTTAATTTGGAAATATCAGTATGAACTCCTGAGGTATTATTATCTTAACATACAAATGTATTTCTTTCTCTAGCTCTGTTCACTGAAAAGCTTTAAAAACAATGACCAACTCAGTATTAAGGCTCCTTAAAGACATGCCTAATCCTGGCCGGTATGGTTCAGTGATTGAGTGTTGACCCAGGAACTAAGAGGTCAGTGAGTTGATTCCTGATCTGGGCACATGCCAGTGCTGCGGGCTCAATCCCCAGTAGGGGGTGTGCAGGAGGCAGTTTCTCTTATCGATGTTTCTATCTTTCTATCCTTCTCTCTCTAAAAATCAATAAAAAAGCCGAAACCGGTTTGGCTCAGTGGATAGAGCGTCGGCCTGCAGGCTGAAGGGTCCCAGGTTCAATTCCGGTCGAGGGCATGTACCTTGGTTGTGGACACATCCCCAGTAGGGGGTGTGCAAGAGGCAACTGATCGATAATTCTCTCTCATCTATGTTTTTAACTCTCTATCCTTCTCTCTTCTTCTCTGTAAAAAATCAATAAAATGTACTCGACCTCCAGTGGGGGCCTTGCAGGAGGCAGCAGATCTATGAGTCTCTCTCTTCATGGATGTTTCTATCTCTCCCTTTTCCTTCCTCTCTGAAATCAATAAAAACATATTAAATTAAAAAAAATAAATGCCTGATTCTATGAAGAAGAGTTTTAAGATTAACCTTCAATATGTAGTTATTCCAGATAGCAAGAAGGCTATTAAGGACTCTTAGGTTTGTTTTAAAAGGATGCAGGGCCCAACTTGAAGAGATAGCAGGAATTTTTTCAAATAAAATAAAAAAATTTTAATCCATGAGTTCATAATAATGATATGCCCCTCCCTCAGACTAAAAAAACACAAACAAACCCTAATTGGTCACCTGTTGAGGACACTAAGGAATCAACTTTGTTTTAAAAACTGCTTTTTCTATATAAAAGTGGTCAAGTAACTAGAATGAAAAAAAAATTTTAATATAAGTATTTTAACATAAACTCAAAAAGGAATGATAAAATTTTAATATCATTGTTTTATAACCTCCTAAACGAAGGAACTAAGGACTGAACAACAATGGCTGCTAACATCATAAAAAAGAAAGATAATCAGACATTATAGGCCTCTTGATAAATAACATACCACCTATGAAGTAATCATCCCTGAAATAATTAAACTTGAATCCTCTTAAGTGTCTAGATCCAACCACCATAAATAGGATCTCCAATTTTTTGTGGCAATCTTATCTTATTAATACTGTAATAATACACCAAAGTGAAGGCTAAAATTAATAAATCATCTAGTTTGCGATGCTGCTCAAACTTACAATGCCATCATCACTTAATTTTTATATCATATTGGAAACCATGAAAAATCACTGTAACATTAGGCATTCTGGTATGTCAATGCCACTTCAAATTAGAGATAAATTAGAAAAATTTTCACCACCACAGGAAACCGGCAACTATAAATTTAGATAATAAGAATCAGGAATCTGAAGTAGAATAGTCCAAGATCTTAAGGCTGAAAGAGACCTTAATGATAATACTTTCCAATGTCCTGGGTTGACAGAAAATCAACCTAAAGCTGCAGTTAAAAGACTTCACATTTCAAAAATTTCCCACTTACTATCTCATGACAGAACAGTCAATAATAATCTATAAAGATTTTTAAAATATCATCACTTTAATCTTTTATAAAACTTCCAAGAATTTTTATGATAAGTTGTAAAGATTCTAATAAAGTCTAGGTGTTCAAAAGTTTTATATGTCCTACTAGTATTTGTTCCATTACATTTATAACTTCGAGGGTAGTAGTCTGCAATTGTTACTTAAATATTTAAGATAAGAAAGGAAAAGCACACATTAGTTCTTTGGATAAGAAACACTCTAACTACTAGCCTTTAGCAATTAAAGACCCAAAGTTATAAATGAATAGCACAAAAGAAATATGAAAACATTTATAAGTTAACAATCACAAGCAGGACACTAAGCTATAAATATTAAGTATTACTCACCGACTCTTTCTCTACAACTCGGTTTAGCATCACAACTGCTTTCGTCTTTTGCTGCCAAACCATGAGCCAAAAATGACAAGCTGTATTAGGAAGTGGACCCTGTAAGAACAGTGAAGAAAGTAGATTAAGAGAAAGAGGCTCAAGGAAAACTCCTCATAGTATGCTTCTGGATCATAAGTGGTAAATTACAACTTTAAATCCACTTGAATTTAAAAATATATCTGGGTCTGGTCGGTGTGATTCAATGGTCAGAGTGTTATCCTGAGCACTGAAGGGTAACAGGATCAGTTTCTAGTCAACAGCACATACCTGGGTTATAGGCTCAATCTCTAGCCCTGGTCAGTCTGGGCATAGGTGGGAGGCAACCAATCGATGTGTCTCTCTCAAATCAAATCTCTCTCTCTCTCTCTCTCTCTCTCTCTCTCTCTCTCTCTCTCTCTCTTTCTCTCTCTCTCTCTCTTTCTCTCCTTCCTTCCTTCCTTCCTTCCTTCCTTCCTTCCTTCCTTCCTTCCTTCCTTCCTTCCTTCCTTCCTTCCTTCCTTTTCTTTTCCTTCCTCCCTTCCACTCTCCCAAAAAAAGTATCAAAGGAGTACTAGCCACTTTGACTCAATGGATAGAGTGTTGGCTTGCGGACTGAAGAGTCCCAGGTTTGATTCCAGTCAAGGGCACATGCCCAGGTTGTGAGCTCAATCCCCAGTGGGGGGCATGCAGGAGGCAGCCAATCAATGATTCTCTCTCATCACTGCTGTTTCTCTCTCTCTCTACCTCTCTCTCTCTCTCTCTCTCTCTCTCTCTCTCTCTCTCTCTCTCTCCCCCTTCCTCTCTGAAATCAATAAAAACATTTTTAGAAGAATTTTTGCCATTACTGACCAACCAACCCAAGTTAATTACAAAACGAATTCCAGAAAAAGTAGAAATTTCAAAGTACCTAAACCACTATAATTTGTTCATCTACAAAACTATACCTTGTGTGACCTCAACAGTAGAATTTAAAGGGGCAACGTACTACAATAATGCGATGAGGGAAAAAAGCAAATCATATTACGTACTTCCAATTATCTTCACATTGTGTAGCATAGGGCAGAAAAAAGGACAAATAAGAGATGAAAGATCATGCCCAAATTATGACTAATTTTAAATAAGTGAAAGTTAAAAAAAAAAAAAAGAGTTTCAATGTAACTCAGCATACATTCACCTCAGAGGACAGGTGGTAGAGTGGTGAGTGAGGGGCAGAGTGAGGATACTGGACCAGGTCAGCCTTGAGCTTCAGCTCCACAAGGAAAACAAGGTTATTCAACTAGTACCAGACTGAAAGCATCTAAAGGCCAGTTATATTCCCTGGTATGTAGCAGATGCTCTTAACTATTATTTGAATTCATAAACTCTAAGCTTCTAAGTTATTAAAATAGTAGAATTCTAATGAGAATCCCAAGAAACTGCACCCTAATGTTTGAGGATACTGTTCTCACTCAACATATATTATCTATTGCTTGATCCAATTCTTAAAAAAACAAAGCAAAAAACAAAAAAACATGAACACTGAAATGGTAAAAAAGAGCAATGGGTAAATCCCCAGAAAAACTAATACCTTTCTTTAAACTAAAAAAAATTTATGTATCAACCCACCAATGAAGTCACTCCTATGTGTACACCTACACGCACACACACCACATTCTGTTAGTAGTTTTAAAAGGGGACAAAGGTTTATCTCTCTTACCAGCAATACTACCAACTTTCTTCTATAAAATGAAGATTTATACCAAGGGGCTGATATGTATATATTTTTTAAATTCATAAAAGTCAGAGGAAAAGATGATAAAAAAGCAACAATACAATCAGAAAAACTAAAGTTATAATAAACATTTAGCATCTCTAATTTTCTCTATCCTTTGAAATATTTTCTGAGTATGTTTTCTTTCCAATGTACTAGGTACAAGGGCAAGATCAGTCTCAGTCTTCATAGAACTTACAATGGAGAAGAGAAGAAGTGACCTGGAATATAAGGAAACAAAAACATAACAAAACAAAAACACCCAGTTATCCCTGATCGGTGTGGCTCAGTTGGTTAGAATAGATTCGATTCCCAGTCAGGGCACATGGCTAGGTTATGGGTTGATCCCCGGCCCTGGTACCAGTACATGTGGGAGGCAACCAATTGATGTCTCTTTCACATTAATATTTCTCTCTCTCCACCTCCCTTAATATTATAAATATACAGTTTATCTTTGGGATATTTAAAAATCACTAACTAGAGGAAATGACATCACTATTAATTATGTATATTATTTGATAAATATAGGTTACTTAATATAGTTAAACCAAAATAATTTATATTATCTCAGAATGGGAGAAAAGTAGTACTGGAATACAGGTGTGGCCAATGGGCCAAGAAACAATGAGGCAAAAATGCCGAAAGGAACCACTAGGCTCTCTGGTCTCCTAGTCAGTCCTCTGTCCTAAACAAAGGCCCAAAGGCAGACACCACCTCGGGCGTGTCCATACTCTCAAAACATATATGCCAAAGAGGGGAGGAGTGAAGAGCTTTCAAAAAGTCTCTGGATATCACACAGATTATATGGAGAGAAATGGAAAAAGCTAATAAAATATTAACAAAGGCATTATATCAAGTATAAAGCAAGGAAAGAACTTGCCTGAAAAGAACTGGCTGGAGCCATTTCATTAAAAATGTTTCCTTCACAGAATATATAACATTAAAATTAACTTTACTTAGCCGAAACTGGTTTGGCTCAATGAACAGAGCGTCGGTCTATGAACTGAAAGGTCCAGGTTCAATTCCAGTCAAGGGCATGTACATTGGTTGCAGGCACATCCCCAATAGGGGGTGTGCAGGAGGCAGCTGGTCGATGTTTCTCTCTCATCGATGTTTCTAGCTCTCTATCCCTCTCCCTTCCTCTCTGTAAAAAATCAATAAAATATATATATTTTTAAAAATTAACTTTACTTTTATCTTAAATATATAAAGTTGTAAAACAACATAATTTCTATAAATCATTATATACATAGCAAAAGAAGGAAGTGAAATAGCATTTCATTTCCAAAAGAAGTCAAAACATACTTTTATCTGTTTTAAATAGAAAATCACAGAAACTGCACTGTCAGTTACTTGCTCCACCTCACACCACTTGCCTGTGTTAAGATGTAACTCCTTTGTGCCTCTTCTATGTCAACTAAGCTGGCATTAATATAATCATTTTCAGCATTTTGCAGTTTAACACGACTGTGATCATCTGAAAAAGAGAATAAGCCGTAACTGTTATTTCAAACTTGTCATTACCATTTTTAATTTTAATTTCTAGATATTTATAAAATGAAAGAGGAAGAGAACCCTAAAAATTCCACCAAAAAAAACTACTATAACTGATATGTGAATTCAGTAAAGGAGCAAGATACAAAATACTCAGAAATTGGTTGCATTTTTGTACACCAATAATGAACTATCAGAAAAAGCAACTAAGCAAACAATCCCATTTACAAATGCATCAAAAAAACAACCACCTATGAATAAATTCAACCAAGGAGGTAAAGAATTATATTCAAAAAATTTTAAGATACTGCCTAAACCGGTTTGGCTCAGTGGATAGAGCGTCGGCCTGCAGACTGAAGGTCCCAGGTTCAATTCCAGTCAAGGGCACATACATTGGTTGTGGGCACATCCCCAGTGGGAGGTGTGCAGGAGGCAGCTGATCGGTGTTTCTCTCTTATCCATGTTTTTAACCCTTTATCCCTCTCCCTTCCTCTCTGTAAAAAAAATCAATAAAATATTGTTTTAAAAAAATTTAAGATACTAAAGAATCTGGAGAAGATACAAATAAATGAAAGCATATAGTGTGTTCATGAATTAGAAGAACTAACATTATTAAAATGTCCATACTATCCAAAGCAATCTTTAGATTCAATGCAATTCCTATCAAAATACCAGTGGTATATTTCACAGAACTAGAACAAATAACCCTAAAGTTTATATGGAGCCATAAAAGACTTCTAACAGCCACAACTATCTTAAAGAAGGAAAACGAAATTGGAGGTATGCTACCTGATATCAAACTGTAATATCAAGGCTATAGTAATCAAAACAGCATGGTACTAGCATAAAAACAGACATATAGATCAAAAAACAGAATAGAGAATGCAGGAATAAACCCATGCCTTTAGGGTCAATTAATATTTGACAAAGGCAGCAAGCACATACAACGAGATATATGACAGTCTATTCAATAAATGGTGTTAGGAAAATTGAACAGACATGACAAATTAAAATAGACCACTTTCCTATACCATATAAGGATAAAGTAAAAACAAATTAAAGACTTAATGTTAAGGACAACCAAGATGGCAGCATGGGTAAATGCCGGTACTTGCCACCTTCCACAATAACATCAAATTTACAACTAAAATACAGAACAAATATCATTCAGAATTGCCTGAAATCTGGCTGAATGGAAATCCTACAACTAGAAAAGTAGAGAAAATACATCGAGACTGGTAGGAGGGGTGGAGGTACAAGCCTGTCTGACACAACACCCACGGTGACATTTTTTTAATGAGGTGTGATAACTAATCTGTGGAGGTCCCAGCCCCACACCAAACTTCCCCAAAGTAAAAAGATCATTTTGATTCCTGGTGCCTACCAACAAAAATGAAAAAATAAAAACTGGCCTCAAATTGATGAGACGAGATTTCTATAGTACTTATATAATTTTCTTCATCCCTCAATAGGTCTGCATTCAGCTACTATAATCCCACTTATCTGCTGGATGCCTGAAACTGTAGCTAGTACTGAACCTTATGTATATTTTTTTCAATTCATAACTATGATAAAGTTTAACTTATAAATAAGGCACAGTAAGACATTAACAATAACTAGTAATAAAATAAAACAATTATAACTACACTAGAGGCCCGGTGCATGAAATTTGTGCGTGGGGGTGGGGGGTGTCCCTCAGCCCAGCCTGCACTCTCTCCAATCTGGGACTCCTTGAGGGATGTCCCTCTCACAATCCAGGACTGCTGGTTCCCAACTACTTGCCTGCCTGCCTTACTGATTGTCCCTAATTGCTTCTGCCTGCCAGCCTGATCACCCCTAAGCACTCCCATGCCAGCATGATTGATGTCTAACTGCTCCCTTGCCAGCCGGTTTGCCCCCAACTTCCCTCCTCTGCCGGCCTGGTCACCCCTAACTGCCCTCCCCTGCAGGGTTGATCACCTTTAACTGCCTTCCCTTGCAGGTCTGGTGCCTCCCAATTGCCCTCCCTTGGTTGCCTGATCACCCACAACTGCCCCCACTTGCAGGCCTGGTCCCTCCCAACTGCCCGCCTCTGCTGGCCATCTTGTGGTGGCAATATTGTGTCCACATGGGAGCAGGATCTTTGACCACATGGGGGCAGCCATCTTGTTGGAGTGATTGTCAATCTGCATATTACTCTTTTATTAGATAGGATAGAGGCCTGGTGCATGGGTGGAGGCCAGCTGGTTTGCCCTGAAGGGTGTCCCTGATCAGGGTGGGGGTTCCCTTGGGGCGTGGGGCAGCCTGAGTGAGGGGCCTGTGATGGTTTGCAGGCTGGCCACACCTCCTGGCGACCCAAGCAGAAGCCCTGGTATCTGGAATTTACTTTCTACAATTGAAACTTTGTAGCCTGGAGCAGAGCCAAGCCTACTGCTTGCTCCATGGCCACAGCCGGTCTGTTTGGAATTTATGTATCTTATATAATTGAAACTTTGTAGCCTGGAGTGGAGGCTTAGGCAGACCAGAGCAGATGGAAAGGTTGGCTTCTTCTGTTGCCAGAGAAACCCAAGCCTCTGTGGCTGAAGCCATCTTGGTTGGGGTTAATTTGCATATGGGCTCTGATTGGCCTGTGGGCGAGGCTTGTGGCGTGGAATGGTGGTTAATTTGCATTTTACTATTTTATTAGGTAAGCTACTGTAATAAAGTTATGTGAATGTGGTGTCTTTCTGATAACTGTGAAGGCTACCAAGTGACTTAAAGGGTGGAGATTATCTTCAGTGTGGAGTCGCTAGACAAAGGAATGGGCCCTGACCAGGTGGAATGGAACAGATCGAATTTCATCAAGCTACTCAGGAGGGCACACAATTTAAAACTTATGAATACTTTATTTCTGGAATTGTCCATTTAATATTTTCAGACTAATATTTGGACCAGAGGTAACTAAAATCTCCAAGTAAAACTGTGCAGAAGAGGGGACTATTGTATATTTAAGTTACTTTTAGCAGTAAACTATATTTAATTTAATGCTAAAAAAAACTGAAATACAATTGTAGTATTACAATTCTTTCAAAGATAACTAAAAGTGCATCATTATTTAGGTAGTATTACAATAGTTCAGGTATATTTCTAAAAAGTTTTTAAAAGTAAAAAATCTCAGATTGAGAATTTATGCCAATTTAAATATGTTGAGTACAAAACCTTACCTGCTATCATTTGAACAGAAAAAGAAAAGCATGACAATAAGGAGGGTAATCACATGCATAAGAACGGAATTAACATTTAGAAATCTAAATATACAACTGTCAGAAACAGATAACTGAATTACAAATTGAATATATATTTGACCTTTAACTATGGCGGATAGCATATATTACAAGCTGCTTCCCTCAAAGAAATCAATACTAAATATCTATTCTCTTTCCTATCTTTAAACTAGAAAAACTGTTTACATTATGTCCATGTGAAAGAAAATACTGCATGGTTTTAGTTTCATACATCAATTTATCTGAGATGTTTCTGCTGGACTGAACCCAAGATCTCTGTAAATATTACATGTCATTTGCCAACAGGAAAAACTTAGATCTTGTTATAGTAAATCACTTATACTAGTGTTCTCGGAAAGATGATGTCAGCAAGCACTTTTTTTAAAGTCACTTTTTTTTTTAACAGTTTAATCACCCTTTAACTGTTATATTATGAGATAGCAAAAGTCAGCTACCTAATTAAAAAAATGTAAAGTCCATATATCTCCTAGATAACACGTATCAAAAGAATAATACAGGCTTTTCAATCTTTAAAATTCAAGATACACTAAAATATAACAACAAAGGAATGCATTGCCTCATGTTGTAATCACAGAAAGAACACAAACCCCAAAAGTTAATCATATCTATTGCACAACAACAAAAACAATTTGGCCAACAGAAGCAAGAATCCACAAAATCGGGAAGGTTCTCTCTAGGGTGCGGGTAATTTGGTTATGATGCATGCCACCATCCCAGACACTCCCACAGCTTTGGAGGGGACAGCTCACGGAAAGACCTTCAGCAGTCTATCTCTTTTTTGTATTTTTTATTTTTTTATTTTATTGATTTTCCACAGAGAAGAAGGGAGAAAGATAGAGAGCTAGAAAAGTCGATGAGAGAGAAACATCGACCAGCTGCCTCCTGCACGCCCCCTACCGGGGATGTGCCCGCAACCAATGTACATGCCCTTGACCAGAATCGAACCTGGGACCTTTCAGTCCACAGACTGACGCTCTATCCACTGAGCCAAACCGGTTTTGGCAGCAGTCTATCTTTAAGTGCTTTCATACCCTGTCTTCAAGGATTCTGAACTATAATTGACACCAGGTGTCACTCCAATTCATTAAAAACACCAGAATTACATACCTGTTAAAACATAGATCTAGCCGAAACCGGTTTGGCTCAGTGGATAGAGCATCAGTCTGTGGACTGAAGGGTCCCGGGTTCGATTCTGGTCAAGGCCATGTACATTGGTTGCGGGCACATCCCCAGTGGGGAATGTGCAAGAGGCAGCTGGTCGATGTTTCTCTCTCATCGATGTTTCTAGCTCTCTATTCCTCTCTCTTCCTCTCTGTAAAATAATCAATAAAATATATATATTTTTAAAAAACCACATAGATCTAGACAAATGTCAGAAGGGAACAGGGTGAAGGAATGAGGGGGGGGGGGAGGCTGGATAAAGGAAGGTGAAGGGATTAACTAAATAACATATATGCATAACCCAAGGACATAGACAATAGTGTGGTGACAGCCAAGGGCAGTGGAGGCGGGCCCTGGTGGGGAGGTGAACAAGGATGTGGGAGAG
Source organism: Pipistrellus hanaki (assembly GCF_964339955.1). NCBI lineage: Eukaryota > Metazoa > Chordata > Mammalia > Chiroptera > Vespertilionidae > Pipistrellus > Pipistrellus hanaki. The sequence goes on from NC_140508.1 coordinate 62,351,068, forward strand.
TATGAAGGACATCTGCAATAGTGACAACAATAAAAAAATTAAATTAAACCTGACCTGCATGACTCAGTGGTTAGTGTCCGTGCTGGGTTTGATTACTGGTCAAGGGCACATATCTAAGTGTAGGTTCCATCCCTACCTAGTCAGGGCAAGTGTGCGAGGGAGATTGTCTCTCTCTCTCACATCGATGTGGGTTTTTTTTTCCCCCTTCCCCCCCCCCCCGCCCCCTAATTCTACTTTCTCTGAAAAATCAATGGGAAAAATATACTCGGTGAGGATTAACAAAAACAAAAAACAAAATTAAATTAAACCAACTAACAAGACTTGTTCCTAGAGCCTAGGGTGTCAGAAATAAGGGCTACCTGACCAGCATGGGGTGTGGGTGGGGGGTCGTGCAAAGCCTGCCCCCAAGCAGGCCATGCTTCCTCTAATATTTATTCCCATAGTCAGCAGAAGCAAAGGAACACTGAATGGAGGGGTGGGGGGGGAGGATTGATTTATTTTTTAATTCTGTTAGCAGCGAAGACTGAAAAAATAAATTAATCCTTTGGAAAACAGTATGGCTATTTAGAACAGTCTATAAATGTTGGCTGAATCCATATTTTCAGGGCTGGTTAAAAACAAAACTTTGAAATACACCTATATTGGTATATATTTATTTTATTTTTATTTTTTTAATTTTTTGGATCACAAATTTATTTGATCATCCGCACGACAGGTGGCTGAGCCTGATGGCTCCAGCAGATATATATTTATTTTAATTCTTCTGCTCTAGTAAGAAGATGAATAAACACTTAAAAGTGTATATAACTATTTTAATTCAGAAGAGACTCTGTGTGGAGAAAAAGCATAAGAGAGCTTCTGGTGTTAAACATATCACTTTAAAACTATCTATAAAGATAGTTATGTATACACATTTTAGAAAGTACAACTACCAAAGCCTTTATATGGGAAATTGTGGCTTTTTTCATTTATATTCTCTAGCCAAGACAACAAAAAGGAACAATGCCTCTTCTCCAATACCTGTGAAGAGTGGACATGGTCATCCCTACAACCTAGGAATCAAAAGTCTGCTTTCCAAGCCCTTTTACTATCAGCCCCAAATCTGTGAACTGTTCATTCCAAAACAAACTTTTGACTTCTGAATTAGGAAAAATCCCCACAAAGTTACATGCTTTCTTCTCTCGCATTGTTTATTCTGTCCAGGAACCTCTGAAATGAGGTTATCGAAATAACAGTTCTGCCGAAACCGATTGGCTCAGTGGATAGAGTGTCAGCCTGTGGACTGAAGGGTCCCAGGTTCGATTCCGGTCAAGGGCATGTACCTTGGTTGCTATAAACATATACCAAGGCTCACAATATTTTATCATTATTTAAATATGTTTATCTTCCTCTTTCCTATCTTTTAAAGACTCCAGCAAAATGAGAAAAATGAAGAGTTCAGACTATATTTATTGCATGATACACCACAAAAGCAACAAACCATACTTCATAAGGAATCTTATTTCTTAATATCCAATACACCAATAGCAGAACTATCAAGAACATATACAGCTGAAGCCGGTTTGGCTCAGTGGTAGAGCGTCGGTCTGCAGACTGAAAGGTCCCAGGTTCGATTCCGGTCAAGAGCATGTACATTGGTTGCGGGCACATCCCCGGTAAGGGGTGTGCAAGAGGCAGCTAGTCGATGTTTCTCTCTCATCGACGTTTCTGGCTCTCTCTCCCCCCCTTCCTCTCTGTAAAAAATCAATAATATATATATATTAAAAAAAGAACATATACATATACTTTTTTTCTATGGGGACACCATCTGCTCTTAATTCTTGTCACTGAGTCATGAAGAAATGCAATGCCCAATAAAACTGTGCTACATAAGTTGGATACAAATCAAACAAATGTCTGAAGATTCCTTTACCTCCCACCCTTAAACAGTTATGTTTTCTGAGAAATGGTTTCACCTATCAAGAAATGACTAAACTCTAGTTGTGGCCTGAGCTGACAATACAGATTTGCTTCCTCTTTCAATACTGTCATAGTAAGTTTAAAAAAGAAAGAAAGAAGAACTAAAAACAAAAAAAAACAAAAAAAAAACCATCCAGTTTCACCTAGTTTATAATTACTATAAGAAATCTCCTTTTGGAAAGTCTATCATGTCAAATAGAATGGAGGATTGACATTCATCATAACTACCCACAACAGGTTACACCAAGGCAGAGATCAAGAATAATTACCATGAAGTGAAAGGAAGATTGTTCCACTGGCGACTGCATATTTCCCACACTACATGGCTCTCTTGGATACATCCAAGTTGGTTCTTTTGCCATCCTATACATGCCCCCTGAGCTCTTCCTTGGCATTGCCTTTCATCCTGTTCTTCACCTAGGGTGTGATTTCTACCTTCAACTATATCACAAAAACCTCACTTCCTTGAAGATCCAGCCCATGACCTATTTTTCTCTACACAACTTCTTTGATGGAACCCCCACTGTGATGGTTTCGTATTTTTTTAAAACTACCAAATAAGAATTTATTTGAAAAATTCCAAACCTGCCAGAAGTGGCACTTTCCAAGCTCTAAGCCAACCCTCCTTACTAGCTCCAAAGGACAGTGAGTTCTCCCTACATGCCCCTGACCTCCACACCAGCCTGCACACCCATACCGCAGGCCACGCTAGAGAATGCCAGTGTCCCTAGAAGGGACATTAGAGCTCTGGCAAAGAGCTGGGGTGGCAGTCCTCTGGCATCACAGGAGATGATGGTGGCCAGAGCCCCTTACATAGATTGAGAAAAGATAATGAGGGAAAAGACACCAAATAGAGGACTTCCTGAAAAACAGAAACTTCCTTCTTATACCAATAAGTGTCTCCCACATAGAAAATCCTGCTTCCCAATTAGCACAAAAATCCATAGGAAAGAAAAAAAACAGCAGCAAGGCGGGGCTGGTCATATGGCAGAACTTTGGTTTAGAAAAGCTAGGAAGATGCCGAAACCAGTTTGGCTCAGTGGATAGAGCGTCAGCCCGCGGATTAAAAGGTTCCGGGTTCGATTCTGGTCAAGGGCATGTACCTTGGTTGCGGGCACATCCCCAGTAGGGGGTGTGCAAGAGGCAGCTGATCGATGATTCTCTCTCATCAATGTTTCTAACTCTCTATCCCTCTCCCTTCCTCTCTGTAAAAAATCAATAAAATAGATTTTTTTTTTAAAAAGAAAAAAAAAGAAAGAAAGAAAAGTTAGGAAGATTGTGAGCTAAGTCCCTCTCTCTTCCTTGTCCAGCTGCCCAGAGCCCTCTGGCCCCAAGGGGAATATGAAAATAAGCAAAGCAAGGTCGTCTTTGGTTCTGAAACTTCTCCATTTCAATGGCAAACACAACCTCCAGAGTCCTACTTGGGCCTACCTGCATGGGGCAGAGTATTTGTTGTGAACCCAATTAAAGCCAATGCATAGATAAGTAAAAAGGCTTTGGAGACCAAGCCACAAGGAATCCTACTACTACATTTATAAAACTAAAGCTGGGGAGCAGAGTGACAGGAGACACTCCTCACTCCATTCTTAACCTACATGTCTATGGCCCCAGATGGTGGTCCCTTCTAGGCTGAGGAGGGGGTGGTGTCAGGGCTGAGAAAAAAAGAAGGGATCCCTAAGCAGTAAGTTAGGTCAGGCAAATTAAGGATGATCTGTTCTTTGCATTTAATACTTTCAACACTCAGAATTTTCAGTCAACAGTTTAATCAAGAGGTGGAGTACTGAACCAAGCAGAGGCAGTGAGAATGAAAAGTGAGTAGCTTGCAATTGTAAAAAAGGTGGTCAGGGTGGATCTCAATGAGACAGTGACATTTAAGCAAAGACTTGGAGGTCAATCATGGATATTTGGTTAAGAGAGTTACAAACACACAGAAGAGTGAATGCTGTAAGGTAGGTACATGTCTGATGTGTCTGAGGGATACAAAGAATGTGATTTGAGCCCAGTGAACAAAGGGAAGAGCAGCAGCCTGCAATTTAAGTTCAGAGTTGTGAAATCCTGTACTGATGTGTTAGTCTCATTTCATTAGTTTTACCTCCTAAATCTGACGATCAGAGAAAAAGGGTTTCTACTTCCATTTTCTCATAGTACCTAGTACAGTATCATAACAATTTAGGTTAGTAAGTGTTCAAACACTGTTTATATAATGAATTCAGGAAGTTTTTCATAACAAATGTTAAGCTATGGTAGAATTTTGTCAGGATGACAAATCACTATTAAATCATAAGCAGGAAATGAAACTATTAACTGATTTTGAGAGTAGACTAGTTCAACAAAAAGAGAGAAAGAGATCAGGAAGACTTTTTAGTATAGATATCTGAAATTCTGTGGTACAGATGAAAGAAAATGGGTGAGGGAAGGCTAAAGGGCCATAAGATGTGTATTCTGATGTCTACTCTGGCTCTACCAGCATATGTGATTTTAGACCAGCTATGATTTATATAGAAAATAAGCTACTACTGCTCTTTTTCTCCGCCATCGAGGTGCGTACGCTCGCCTCTCCTTCACCATGTCTTCCCACAAGACTTTCAGGATCAAGAGGTTCCTGGCCAAGAAACAAAAGTAGAATCGGCCCATTCCCCAATGGATTCGGATGAAAACTGGCAATAAAATCAGGTACAACTCGAAGAGGAGACATTGGAGAAGAACCAAACTGGGCCTATCAGAACTCACTCATGAGAGAGGACTCACATATTTATGCTGTATCCAGGCTGCCTACACCTTTAAATGACTGAAAAGATGCTACTGTCTGGACAGTTGGAGCATTTTAATTGGAGAATTAATGGACTTGTGATTTTGCTCTGTTGATTTTTTTTTCCCTCCTGCAATAGTAGGATGGTTCAGTAATAAATGTGTGAGATCTTTAAAAAAAGAAAGACAATAAGCTACTACTTAAGAAACATTATTAGTATCCAAGCTCCTTAGACACTACAGCCTGTGATAACAGCCAAGACACTGGGGTTTCTGGGGTCTCAGTTTTCTTGTCTGTAAGATAAAATGAGCAGAAAGGACTAGTCCTGTATTATTTTTACGGACTGACCCTCATTAATACACTAAAAGATTTGAAAGGAGTTTTAGGGGTAAAATAGGCAGGTTTAGGGAGTCTTAGAAATAAACGCGACCCAATGGGGGAGGAAGGCTTGGAGCCCATAGGTGAGAGCTTGGAGCTGCCAAAAGGCATACATTAACAGAGAGAGAGAGAGAGAGAGAGAGAGAGGGAGAGAGAGAGAGAGAGAGAGAGAGAGAGAGAGAGAGAGAGAGAGAAGAGGTACCACAGGATAAGGGGAGAGGAAGAGACATCCATTCACAGAAGATAGGGAAAAGCCAAAGGGCATGGGGAGAAAGAGGAAACAAACTTTCACAGAGGACAGAGAAATGCTGACAAATGGGAGAAAGGAAAACAGATTTTCAGAGGAGATAGAGAAGGAGGGTGTGTGTGGGGGTACTGTGTGGGGTTTGAGCTTTGAAGCTGATATTCTACCAATTGGAAGGCAAAATCAAGAAGCAAAGAACTGCAGCCTTTAGAAATCTTAGAAAAAAAGAGCTTAGTGGGTTACCCGCTTTGGGACCCCTCCCCACATGGGAGTCTGTACTTGTTTCCAATAAATTTCCATTCTTTTCATCTATCTTCCACCCTTTGTCTGTGGCTTCATTCTTCAAATCCACAATAAGAGGAGAGAAACCAAGATGGCGGCATAGGTAAACGCCGAATTGCAGCCTCACACAACAATTTCAAAAAATACAACTAAAATACAAAATGGACATTATCCAGAACTACAGGAAAGTTGACTGACTAGAAATTCTACAACTATTGATAGAAGTAAAGAGAAAACCAGAAGGAAAATCAGAGGAGCTGTAAAAGCCTAAGGTATGGAGACACGGTGCGCGCGTGGAGATAGGACTGAGCTGGAGAGGAGGGACGGCTGAGTGCCTGGCTGGCATTCCCTACTGGGAAGGAGATAAAAGCTCTGGACTGTGCTGAGCCCCAGTTCTGACTGCACTGAAGCCCAGTTCTAGGCCAGACCCTGGGGACCCAGGCTCATACAGAGGGAATCTGGGCTGTAAGGTGGAAACTCAGGGGAGCGGCGAAAGGCAGAGTCCCAGAGGTGCACACGTTGCGTGCAGAGGACGGACTGTTGACTGTGCCATTGGATTGCCCTAGCAGGAAGGAGACAAAAGCTCCAGACTGCACTGAACCCCACTTCCAAATACAGTGAATCCCAGTTCCGGGCTCATTGGGGGAGAGACTAGACTGTTTGGTAGCGGGTCAAACTCGAGGGCACCTTTCTCTAAGAGGTGCTTGCAGCAAGTACCAAAGCAGTGAGTACCGAAGGACACTGAAGAACACTGAGACTCAGGAACCCCATAAGGCGGGGCTGATGGAAGCCAAGGCTGTAGGCTCCACCCTGAAATTCTACCCCATCCAAGCTGAGCACAGAGGCTTTTGCAATTTTCCAAGTCTAGTTGAATAAGGCTGTCTCCTGGCATAGACAAGGCTGATCCTCACAGCCAATTGGCCTGGAGGTCAGTTCCTCCCAGGAATACCAACAACAATCAAGATTTAACTACAGCCGAAACCGGTTTGGCTCAATGGATAGAGCTTCGGCTTGGGGACTGAAAGGTCCTGGGTTCGATTCCGGTCAAGGGCATGTACCTTGGTTGCGGGCATATCCCCAGTAGGGGGGTGTGCAAGAGGCAGCTGATCGATGACTCTCTCTCATCGATATTTCTAACTCTCTATCTCTCTCCCTTCCTCTCTGTACAAAATCAATAAAAAAAAAAAAATTAAAAAAATAAATTTTAAAAAAATCAATTGAAGATCTTAAAAAAAAAAAAAAAAAGACTTAACTACAATAAGGCTGTACACACAGTTCACAAAGGGGTGCACCAAGAGTGTCCACCTCAGGTAACTGGGAGGCTGACCCACTGAACCATATAGGACACCTTAGCACACAAAGCCACGCTACCAACTCAGAGAAGCTGTGAAAATGCCGAGACAAGGAAACAGAACACAAACGGGAAAAAAAGGAGGACAACTAGCGACTGAATATAGAGTTCAAAACCACGGTTATAAGGTTTTTCAAGAATTTCCTAGAAAAGGCAAATAAAATAAATGAGACCTATGAGGATATGAAAAGGGATCAACTGGAAATAAAGAATACATTGTCTGAAATAAAAAATATTATACAGAGTCCTAAAAACAGGATGGAAGATCACAAGAATCAAGTAAAAGATTGAGAACATAAAGAGCCAGAAGACACTCCTCCACAGAAGAAAGAAGACAAGAGAATCCAGAAAGTTGAAGATAATGTAAGAAACCTCTGGGACAACTTCAAGGGAACCAACATCAGAATTATAGGGGGGTCCCAGAAGAAGAGAGCAAGATACTGAAAACATACTGAAAGAAATAGTGACAGAAAACTTCCCCAACCTGGGGAAAGAATTAGACTTACAAGTCCAGGAAGTGCACAGAACCCCAAACAAAAGAAATTCAAAGAGGTCCACACCAAGACACATCATAATTAAAATTCCAAGAGCAAAAGACAAAAAGAGAATATTAAAAGCAGCAAGAGAAAAGCAGGTAGTTACCTATAAAGGAGCACCCATACGATTGTCAGCTGATTTCTCAACAGAAACCATGCAGGCCAGACGGGAATGGCAAGAAATATTCAAGGTGATGAATAGCAAGAACCTATAGCCAAAAATACTCTACCCGGCAAAGCTATCATTCAGAATCAAAAGAGCTTCACAAATAAAAAAAAGCTAAAGAAGTTCATCACCCCCAGCCAGAATTATATGAATTGCCGAAGGGGGTTCTTTAGAAAGAAGAAGAAAATAAAGATAAAAATTATAAACAACAAATACGTAACTATCAACAAGTGAATCTAAAAACCAAGGAAATTAAAAAATCTGATGAACAATATTAACTGGTGAATATAATAGAATCAGAGGTATGGAAGGGGAGTGAACTGACGATTCCCAGGGAAAAGAGGAGTGGGGGATGCGGGAAGAGACAACATAAACTGTGCACCTATGGATGAGGACAACGGGGGGTGGGGAAAGGGCAGAGCGTGGTGTGGAGGGGAGCAATGGAGGGGGAAAAAATGAGGAACATTTGTAATAATATGAACAATAAAGATTTATTAAAAAAAAAAAAAACTTGTAAAAAAAAACAAAAAAAAACTACTACTAAGAGTCCTGGCCGATGTTTCTCAGTAATTAGAGCATCAGCCCACAAACCAAAGGGTCTCAGGTTCTTTTCCTGGTCAAGGGCACGTACTTCATTGCATACTCCATCTGGCCCCTTGGTGAGGGCAGGTGCAGGAGGCAACCAGTCCATGTGTCTCTCACATGGATGCTTTTCCCTCTCCCCCTCTACCCCTCCCTTCTACTCTCTCTCTAAAGATCAATGGAAAAAATATCCTCGGATGAGGATTAAAACAAACAAACAAACAAAAACACTACTACTAAGAAAATATACTATCTTAAATGTCTATATTAAAACAGAAAGTTGTGCCTGGTCAGAAAGTTGATTCTTGGACAAGAGTAACAAACTCTGGCAAGACTGAGTAAGAAAAATAAAACAAAAGCCAGAGAGAGAGAGAAAGGTGTATATAAACAATACGAGAAGAGAAAAGGGGAATGTAAATACAGATGTAAAAGGAATTAAGATGCATATATAGTATCTGAATGCATTTTAATTCTAAACCCTAGTGTAACAACTGTTCACAAAATTGTGTGTTCGTGTGTATCAAATCTAAAAGTTGACCTATAGAGAAAGTGTCATGTGAAAGAATGGCATACGAAAAGCCAGTATTAAAACCATTGAAGCCGAAACCGGTTTGGCTCAGTGGTAGAGCGTAGGTCTGCGGACTGAAAGGTCCTGGGTTCGATTCCGGTCAGGGGCATGTACATTGGTTGCGGGCACATCCCCAGTAGGAGGTGTGCAGGAGGCAGCTGATTGATGAGTCTCTCTCGATGTTTCTAACTCTCTTCCTCTCTGTAAAAAATCAATAAAATATATTTAAAAAAAATAAAAAATACTGACCATCTGGTGTGGCTCAGTGGTTCAGTGTTGAGCCAGGATTAAGAGGTCACCGGTTTTGTTTTTTGTGATTTTAAAATATATTTTTATTGATTTCAGAGAGGAAGGGAGAGGGAGAGAAAGATAGAAACATCAATGATAGAAGAGAATCATTGACCGGCTGCCTCCTGCATACCCCCCTACTGAGATCGAGTCTGCAACCCGGGCATGTGCACTTGACCAAAATCAAACCTGGGACCTTTCTGTCTGCAAACCAAGGCCCTATCCACTGAGCCAAACCGGCTAGGGCAAGGTCACTGGATTGATTCCTGGTCAGTGCACATGCTGGGGTTGCAGGCTTGATCCCCAGTAGGGGGTGTGCAGTAGGCAGCCAATTGATGTCTCTCATTAATGTTTCTATTCTCTCTCTATCCCTCTACCTTCCTTTCTCTAAAAATAAAAAAATTTTTTTTTAAATTACTGTACTTATCAGCCCTGATCAAACCTTCTTTTTCACTGTATCCTGACTCCTGAAACAAACCAACAAACATAAATATGCACACAAACCCACAGGTACTTACATGGGCTTACATCTCTGTATCTGTTTCGATTTCTGTTTTCTGGAAACTTGGCCACTCTATGAGGATAGTCATGGGACTCATTTCGAATTTCCTTAAAATAACAAAAATATATTTTAATATTCCTTTTAAATTTTATATAGCAAAACAGATACTTTCCCAGCCAGGACAAAATAACACTTATTGAACACTTGTAATATGCCAAGTACTATGCAAAACATATTATATGCATTACCTCATTCAATTCTTACAATACCAATGCAAGGAATGACTTGAGAGGCTAAACCATCTACCAAAGGTCACAAAGCTAGTAAGTGGCAAACCCAAGGACTGAACCGAGGTCCTTCAGGCAAGAAAGTCTTTGCTCTTAATATATTTATTTACTGTCATGCTATATTCAACACCTATAAGGCAACATTAAACATTTTATGACACATAGAATGCAATGAGTGTCTAAGATTACTACATCATATTCAAATTTCTGACTAAACTCTCTTAATATTATCTAACTATATTACAAAGTTTCTATCTTAAAATTGTAACCTATTTCTTTTATCTTCATGTCATATAACTTTTACTTTTAGTCCAGAAATAGACTCAAATTTTATTTCTGGAGCCATAAATGATTAGCAACAACCACTAGGCCAGAGGCACATTTTAGGACCCTTGTGGTTTTCTGTATTCCACGATGGAAGAAATTCTGTGAGATTATGCCTGCATTAGGTGCAGATACGTGTATCCAACATCAGCAGGTTTTTTCTTTCATATGAAATACTAAAAGCCAGGTGCACAAATTCCATGCATGGGGGATAAGGGGATAGAGGGAGGGCTCAACCTGGCCTGCACCCTCTCACAGTTCAGGAGCCCTTGAGCTATGTCCTACTGATGGCTTAGGCCCACTCCGTGTGGGCAGTCAGACATCAGCGTTACCGCAGAGCCGGGAGAGGCTACTGCCACCATCACTGTGCTCGACAGCTGTGAGCCCAGCTTCTGGCTGAGTGGCACTCCCCCTGTGGGAGCACACTGACCACCAGGGGGCAGCTCCTGCGTTGAGCATCTGCATCCCTGGTGGTCAGTGCACGTCATAGATACTGGTCATTCTGCAGTTTGGTCAATTTGCATATTAGCCTTTCATTATATAGGATAATTTGAAGAATTCAGGTAAAAAACAGAAACTTACCAAAAAAAAAAAAATAGTATGCATTAACAGCAACATTTAATTTGGGCTTTTTCCCCCCACACTAACACATTTGAGAAAAAAAGCATTTTAAAAGTATGGGGGGGGGGGGGGCAATGTTAAAATATGGACACAGATAATAATTTAATAAAAAAAGAAAAAGAAAAAAAAGTCAAACACCAGATAGTTCTAGAAATTAAGCACAAATAAATTATTTAACTAATTTATTGATGAACATCCTTACTCTGGGTTCCCTTGCCTGCCACGATTGCGAAGGCCAAGCCCCTTGCACGAATTTCGTCCATTGGGCCTCTAGTCTAAAATAATAGTTTTTGAAGTATGCAGGATATTTAGCTTCATACTTGATTGTCCCTCCACAATATCTTCAGGCAGAGTATATGCACAAACATTTGACTAATAAAAGAAAGTGAACAATGCCCTGGCTGGTTGGAGCATTGTCCAGTGCACCAAAAGGTGGCCAGTTTGATTCCCTGTCAGGGCACATACCCACATTGTGGGTTTAATCTGGTTGCAGTGCTTTTGAGAAGCAAAATATTCAATGTTTCTCAAGATGTTTCTCTCTCTCTCTTGGAAACTAATAAAAATAAATAAATAATAATAATAATAAGTGAATGCTTGCCGAAACCGGTTTGGCTCAGTGGTAGAGCATCGGTCTGCGGACTGAAAGGTCCCAGGTTCGATTCCGGTCAAGGGCATGTACCTTGGTTGCGGGCACATCCCTGGTAGGGGGTGTGCAAGAGGCAGTGGTTGATGTTTCTCTCTCATCGACATTTCTAGCTCTCTATCCTTCTCCCTTCCTCTCTGTAAAAAATCAATAAAATATATTTTTTAAAAATTTTAAAAAATAAAAATAAAAGTGAATGTTTAACTATCACATAATTCAGGAATCAACTAGAGACCTTAAATATAAAAAAAGAAATTTAGCTATGTTATCCCATAAATAGAAAATCTATCGATTTGGGATTATCTTAAAGTCCTAGTTTTTTCTTATTAAAAATAAATAGATTACTCTTTTCCAATTTCCTACTTTTTTATTTTTATTTTTTAATCTTGAACCTGGGACCCTCGAGTCCATAGGCCGATGCTCTATCCACTGAGCCAAACCAGTTAGGACCCTAATTCTTTTTTCTTTTTTTTTTTTAAATATATTTTATTGATTTTTTCAGAGAGGAGGAGAGAGGGATAGAGCTAGAAACATCAACCAGCTGCCTCTTGCACACCCTCTACCGGGGATGTGCCTGCAACCAATGTACATGCCCTTGACCGGAATCGAACCTGGGACCTTTCAGTCCGCAGACCGACGCTCTACCACTGAGCCAAACGGGTTTCAGCAGGGTCCTAATTCTTATTTGTTGTTCCACCACAACAGTTCAAGGCAGAACACTCCACAGTACAACAAGAACATAAAGTTTTGTGCACTGTATAGAACAAAGATATGTACCAAGTACAAAAATATTATTTAATAAAATATTATGAAATAACTATTTCATCCTAACAATGATGGAAATTAAATTATAGCAATAGAGATTTAAAAAATAAAAACTTTCCAATTTTAAATGTGAACCTATTTATAACTTCACTGGTTAAAACATAAATATCACAGAAGTAATTCCTATCGTCATGGAGTGACTACAATTTTCTAAGGTTACCCCAACCCTTAACTAGGAACAGTGTGGTACACATTCTAGGAACCATATGACCTTACTCCAACCCACTTAAGGAATTCCTAGAAGTACTATTAAGTAAACTGTTAAGAGGAATTGATAGTTTTCAGAATACAAAACTGTTCAAATACAGTGAAAGAAGAAATACAATAATTCAGTATGAGATTTTTCTGCAGAGGAATGAAAGCAGTTTGAATTAAAGTTACAAATGAGTGATGTGAACCAAATGAAACTGATAGAATGTAGAATATATTAAACCAGATATACTGGATTGTTAAAGAATTAGAAGATAGGAAACTATCACATTTGAAAAGATAACAGAAATCCATAGATGAAAGTATTTCATCTTAAATCAGTTTCTTGACCTTCTATCTGTAGGTCATCAACCTCAAACAGTCTTTAGGGGGCCTATAAAACCCCTAAAGTCACATGGTAAATTTTGTAGGATTTTATATACATTGGACATTTCTTTCACAGGTTTCATTTTAAAGGTCTCAAAAGGTATTTACAAACTATAACCATTACTCTACCATAAATAGAACATTAACACTACATTAAATACATTTAAAATAGCACTACAAAAAATGAAATAGCACTATATTTATTTTTTAAATACATATATTTTGTTGATTTTTTACAGAGAGGAAGGGAGAGGGATAGAGACTTAGAAACATCGATGAGCCAAGACAGGTTTGGCTCAATGGATAGGGCGTCGGCTTGGGGACTGAAGGGTCCCGGGTTCGATTCCGGTCAAGGGCATGTACCTTGGTTGCGGGCATATCCCCAGTGGGGGGTGTGCAAGAGGCAGCTGATTGATGACTCTCTCTCATCGATGTTTCTAACTCTCTATCTCTCTCCCTTCCTCTCTGTACAAAATCAATAAAATATATTTAAAAAAAAAAAGAAAAGAAAAAAAAGAAACATCGATGAAAGAGAAACATTGATCAGCTGCCTTCCGAACACTCCCCACTGGGGATGTGACTGCAACCAAGGAACATGTCCTTGACCGGAATCGAACCAGGGACCCTTCAGTCCACAGGCTGACTCTATCCACTGAGCCAAATCAGGTAGGGCAGCAGCAATATATTCATTATTAATGGCAATTTTGCACAATGCCTGACAAGATAGAACATCATTCCAAGTAACAATAGAACAGAAAAGTTTAGTATTTTACTCAAATCAGTAGAATCTAAAGTTATAATCAAAATTAGTTTGCTGAGCCGAGACCGGTTTGGCTCAGTGGATAGAGCGTCGGTCTGTGGACTGAAAGGTCCCAGGTTCGATTCCGGTCAAGGGCATGTACCTTGGTTGAGGGCACATCCCTGGTGGGAGGTGTGCAAGAGGCAACTGATCAATGACTCTCTCCCATCGATGTTTCTAACTCTCTGTTCCTCTCTCTTCCTCTCTGTAAAAAATCAATAAAATATATATATATATATATTTTTTTTTAATTAGTTTGCTGAATTGTCTTTCTCAGCTGTCAGCTACTATGTTTTAACTCTTCTATGCTAAACTGACTTAGCATATGGCTAGTCACTATTATCCAAAGTAATGGAGGGTATTATCAAAAGTCCTAATTTACTAGCTGGTCTAAATATTCTCTGCCTCTAACTGCTCACCAAAAAGAAATAACGACTTTAATGGAACATTCAGTGGAACTACCACAGGGAACAGAGCATAGAGAATCTAGATAGGAATTTCTAGGGGAAACAAATCATATGTATACTTATTTGATACAGTGAAGAGCCCACTTATGTTCATTATAATATTGCTTTTCTAGTTCTTATCTGTCCATAGCGCTAGTTTACTTTCTAGAAGAGAATGAACAGAGTAAGAGAACAAAGGGATCAGGCAGGGAGACAGGACAGCAGGAGACTGCAAGACAATAATTCTCCAACTGCAAACAGGGAATTCTGTGGACAGTAATGATCTGGGAAAAGCAAAAAAAAAAAAAAAAAAAAAAAAAAAAGTTTGTTGAAGATTCTGTTAAAATCAAGATATTAAACAAGAGGCAAGCCAGAAAGACTAGGGCACTAATGTAGCAATCTGGATTTTCTTAATTTTAAGTATCATTAACCTACTGGAATGTATGTCAAAGGCAGAACAATATAATTTTTATTTTTTTATTAAGGAATATGTGTACATACCTTATAATCCCCCCCCCCCGTTCCCTCCCTAGAGTTTTGCGTCCATTGGTTATGCTTATATTCATGCATACAAATCCTTCAGTTGATCTCTTATCTTCCCCATATCTCCCTACCTTCCCCACTGTAATTTGACAGTCTGTTTCTTTACTGTCTCTGTATCTATCTTTTTGTTCATCAGTTTATAATGTTCCTTATTATCCATAAATGAGTGAAATCATGTGGTATTTTTCTTCCATTGACTGGCTTATTTCACTCAGCATAATGTTCTCCAATTCCATCCAGGTTGCTGCAAATGATAAGAATTCCTTCTTTTTTATGGCAGCATAGTATTCCATTTTGTAGATCCAGTCATCTGCTGATGGGCTCCTAAACTGTTTCCAAATCCTAGCTATTGTAAATTGTGCTGCTATGAACATAGGAGTACATAGATCCTTTCTGATTGCTGTTTCTGGTTTCTTAGGATATATTTCTAGGAGTGGGATTACTGGGTCAAATGGGAGTTCCATTTTCAGTTTTTTAAGGAAACTCCATACTGTTCTCCACAGTGGTTGCACCAGTTTGCATTCCCACCTTCCCACCAGAGGTGCATGAGGGTTCCTTTTTCTCCTCATCCTCGCCAGCACTTGTCCTTTGTTGATTTGTTGATGATAGCCATTCTGACAGGTGTGAGATGGTACCACATTGTCGTTTTGATTTGCATCTCTACAATATGATTTTTAGTCATGTAGTCTCTATTGGGGCACCATTCCCAAGGCTCCTTTCCCTTAAGCAGTGGTCTTTATCTTTTGAAAAGTCACAGATTTAAGAATCTGACAAAAGCTATGGAGTCACATAGAAACTAAATAACCAAGCAGAACACACACACACACACACACACACACACACACACTTCAGCACAGTTTCAGGGACTTGGAAATCCAGTCTTATCCTTGGATCCCAGGTACTATTTTAAAGGCCTCCAGTCCCAAAATGACTCTGCCTTTTATAACACATTCCATTCACTCCTTGCCATCAAAAATTTAAATGATTCCCTCAGTGCCATTAATCTCATCTAGACCATAAGAAAGCAGTGCAGATGGTCACACGCAAATTAGAACAATGCTGAAATGAGAATCACAAAAACTAGATTTGGGTTGAAGCTGTGTCACTAATATATTTCACTTTATGTAAGTCACAACCTCATTCTGAACTGGTGTCTCCTTAGATGTGAATGAGGAAGTTGGAATAAACCAAGTGTTAATACTTCTAAAGGAGAGCACTATTCTTTTATTTAGTGAATAGTTAAGTATCTTACACGTCAGATAGTGGGGAAACAAAGAAAAATGAGGCAACCCTCAAGGATAAACAAATAGACAGTTATAATAAAACAATGTGACTAATTCTCTAATAAAATATAGAGGGCTCAGGAATCAGAGGAGGAGCATATAACTTCGCCTAAGGAGACTATAGTTCTATTCTGTTTTTTTACCCTTTCCCCACTAGAGTCTGGTCTTGAAAATGTTGCTCAAATAGAAAAGATAGGCCCAGAGCATATACAGCATGTGTAGATTTCAAAGGTGTGAAAAAGCAGACAATTTTCAAGGAAAGTTGAGGGATTTGATACTAGAGACTGTGCAACCATGTAAAAGCACTGAACACTAAGACTATAGTAGGAGAATATGTAGTAGACATTGCAAGGAAAGTTGTTTAGAATAAGACAGCTTTGATTTATAAAATCAAAGAGGAGGCTGCATTGCATCTGGTACCAAAAATAAGTGGGAACTTTGTTCGCTGGAAAGAGGAGGGAGTCTGTTAGAATCCTGGGTGCTCTCCTAAAGGGCCAATGCACAGGAGCTTCATCTTGGGAACTCACCCAGGGCTCTAACAGAAGGAAGGAGGCTCAGGGCATATGGAAGCCATAAAGAGAAGATCTGGATGGCATAGTTCCAGAGACCTGGGAAGCCAGCTATGGAGATCAACTGGAGAAAGTGCACTAGCACCGTCCTCCAAATACGGGCGACACCAACCTGCCAAGCTCAAGTGAGGAATAAAGGACTGCTGGCTGTACCCAATAGGTGCCTGAGGTGTGCTCTTTTACTGAAGCAACTATAGACAGACTCTCAGAGGATCACTGAACTGAGTGGTGTTGGAACAAGGGCCAATCTTTCCCACCTATCACAGGGTAGCCAGGCACCACCCCCAACAGAAGACTCCTTTGTCAGGGTCTCAGGCAGCGGGCAACTACAGAGCTAGGAGGCGGCATGCACCTGCACCCCTCCGGAGGTCCTGTACCATTCCCAGTGGAGGTCTGCCTGATCTGTTCCTTTTGCTGGCACTGGCTTACCAAGCACACATCCACTGGAGCATTTGGTGGGACCCTTTCAGAGCCTCCTCAGGGTCTCTGACAGTGTGCTGCCAAGCTAGAAGGCAAGCAGCTCACTCCTCACGCAAGGGCCAGCACCACCCCCAGCAGAAGGCTGCCTTGATTTGTTCCTCTAAGCCAGTGGATCTCAACCTTTCTAATGCTGTGACTTTAATACAGTTCCTCATATTGTGGTGACCCCCAACCATAAAATTCTTTTCTTTAAAACAAATTTAATTGATTTTTTAAAGAGAGGAAGAGAGGTGGATAGAGAGTTAGAAACATCGATGAGAGAGAATCACTGATCAGCTGCCTCTTGCACACCCCTCCCTGGGGATGTGCCCACAACCGAGGTACATGTCCTTGACCGGAATCGAACCTGAGACCCTTGAGTCTGCAGACCGACACTCTATCCACTGAGCCAAACTGGTTTCAGCCATAAAATTATTTTCGTTGATACTTCATAACTGTAATTTTGCAACTGTTAATGAATCATAATGTAAATATCTGTGTTTTCTGATGGTCTTAGGCTCTACAGCAGCGGTTCTCAACCTGTGGGATCAAATCACAGGACTTCCTGAACTCCTTAAAACTAAATGTGAAATTTTTAGTGCATTTTTCTGATAAGAGGGATTATAATTTTCACAGCATGTGTATACATATCAAAATGCTTACCCAAAATGTTAAGTTGAATTAACTTGTGGCATTCACCTTTCTCTTCTCAAATCTGTACTTTGATATATGATTAGCAACTTGGAGACAGCAGTCTCCGCTGAAACAAATGTAACTGGAAAAGACACAGCTGGCAGGCTCTCACGGATTCCTACCAGAATTTGCATTTAAAATGTTCTATATTTGGAAAAGTCCTTTAAAGTTAGTGCCCTATCTTAACATATTCTATACCCATGTGAATTAAAATATTACACTTCCCGCTATTGTGCTCAAGAGAAAAATGTTACATTCTGAACATAATGACAGAGAAAACATTTTTTACTGTCATCTAATTAAATGGAATGGGGAAAAACCCAAGACCATCAAGATTTACAGGAAAGCCTTTTTTTCTTTTACTGCACACAGAGTGAACAAACCAGTAGGAAGAGCATTTAACTCACACTCAATTCAATCTTGGGAATAATATGCTAATAATTAAACAGATAAGAATAGGCAATTAGGTCATTTTAAAAGAAATTTAAAAAAGAAATAAAGTCATATTTGAATTAAAAGGTTCTCTGGTTGAGCTAATGAAGCTAGGCACGAGTTCAAATACATGAGTCCATTTACATGAGTTTCAGAACAGGCGAGACCATCCAATGATGCTAAGAAATCAAAATCGTGGGAGCCTATGGGGTGGAGTAAGGCCATGACCGTTCCTTCTGGGGTGATGGAAAGGTCTTTTATTTGTTTATTTTTTTTTGAAAGGTTGTTTTGACTTAAGTGGTGCTTGCACAGGCGTATACATTTACGAAACAAGCTTAACCACATACACATAAGATTTTATTGTTCATGTAAAGTGTGCCTCAGTCAAGAACACTGGAAAAAGAGGATGACATCCTATTCATTGAATACAGCCAAAGCCCAGCCTCATTCCGGGAACCTCTGTGGAGGCCGAGCCACACACTGAGGTGTGGGGCTCCCTGAGGAAACCAAGACTGCCGGCCGCCCGGAGCACTCGCCGCCGCCACGGTGCAGTCACTGCCATTTCGAGAGGTCCAGGTCTGTATACACACACACACACACACACACAGCCAGCCAAAAAGGTAACTGGGAACGGAACTAGGCACGGGGCCGGGCAAGGGAAGGCGAAGCCCAGTGCGAAGCCGAAGCGGCGTCAGCTCCCCGCCGTGAGTTCCCAGAGCCCGGGGGTCTCCCCTCATCCCCATTCCCCGCCCCATCCCACCCCACTCCGGCCCATCCCGCAGTGGCGGCCGCCTCTCGGACAGCAATCCCCACCCGACCCCGCGGCCGACGGCGCACCCGCCCGCGCCACCAGACCGCTGTGGTGCCGCCTTCCGGGATTAACTCTGCGCTTGCGCTTCCGAGAAACATCCCCGCCCTCCCCAACACACACCTCATTAAAGTTTTTTTTTCCTTCCCAAAAGGGAACCGAGAATCTGTCGGCGCAGGCGCAGCCCTGACGCGGCCCGCGCGCCACCACTTCCGCCCTGAGCGGGAGGCGGGGGGACGCGGGAGGGAGCCGGCGGTCGCGAGCCCGGGTCCGCGGAGGAGTCCGGCGCCCGCGGCGCGAGCCCTTGACTCACCAAGTACAGCTGCTGCCAACGGTTTTGAGCATCCAGCTCCTCAAACTCCCGCTCGATGGTGGCAGACATGGCCGCTGGAGCGAGCTGGCGCGAGTGGCGCTGTGCCGGCGGAGAGGCTCAGGCCCCCGCACGGTCCGGGGAGAGTGCTGGCGCCGTGGCGCATGCGCGCTCCGCGCCCCGCCCCGCCCCCACGCCGAGCCGGCCGGGCCGCGGGGAAAGTACCTGGAGCGTCTGACGTCAGCGCGCCGGGGATCGCGTTGCCGAGTCCGGCGGCTGCGGGGCGGGACTCCTGGGACTCACAGTGGAGGCGTGGTCCTGAGGGAGGGGGGAGTAGGTGAAAAGGGGTGCAGCCAAGGGGACCCACCCAGAGGTTGCTGTCCCGGGTCCTTGGGGGTGGCCCGCACCCTGGACTCACCAGAAATGACCCCAGGAAGGAGGTGTAGTACCGCGAGGTTCGCGTGCATGGAGCAGGTCAAGGAAGTGCCTTAACACCCCTTCGTGCTTGCTTTCCCGTTGCTTTATTTTAACCATCGTCTAGATCAGTTTAGAGAGGCTTGTGTCCCAACTTTGGAAAGAAATTCCTCAGCCCTCTTGGAGAATGTTAATCAGCCCTGATGCCAGCTCTGTAACTAATGCTTCAGGGTGTGATGACAAATCGCTATAGCCCAAGGAGTGGCCACATCTCTCGGAATTAGGTAGAATACAGATTGTGTCATGCAATTTGAAAATTAGTGTTACCTGTAGGTAAACTCGTGGTTATAATTTATTTTGTCTCCATAAGAAATGTGAAGGTTTTTTTTGTTTGTTTGTTTTTTGTTTTTTAGTCAGCTAAGTAAATTTGAAAATCTAAATTGGCTTTTAAAAAAAATGTTTTTACTGATTTCAGAAAGAGTGAGAGAGGGAGAGAAACAGCAATGATGAGAAACATCCTGCACGTCCCACTGAGGATTGCGGCCGTGGCGGGTGGTGGTTGGGTGGGGTGGGGGTGGAGGGGGCATGTGCCCTGATTGGGAATCGAACCGGTGACCTCATTCATAAACTGATGCTCAACCACTGAGCAACACCAGCCAGGCTAAAAAGGCTTTATTAAACAATGAATTGGGCATCATCCCATCTAGCAATTAGAAGGGAGGTCTGAGGGGTAGGTTTTGTGGTTTTTTTTTTTAAGAAAGGGAAGTGGGGCAAGGGACCTATTAACAAAGAAAATAAAGGATTATCTTCACACCAGGACTTCTTTTTCTGGAGGTTAGGAAGATGGCTAGGGTTTTTATCATAAAGATCCGCTCTTCTTTTCAAGTGGGGATGGGGTGTTTGGAGAGATTATCTCAATGATACTGATCAGAAAAATTCCAGAAATGTTGATTATGTTTCTGGTAGAGGTTGAGACAGCAATTAGGTAAGGTATTAAATCTGGATTTGGTATTTTGGATTTTGGCACAAGTGATACAATTTTGTTGAAATTTATTTTTCAATTACAGTTTACATTCAATATTATTTTGTTTCAATTCAGTTATACAGCATAGTGATTAGACAGTCATATACTTTACAAAGAGACCTCCCCTAACCCCTGATAAATCTACCCATCTGACACCATTCATAGTTACTGCATTATTGACTACATTCCCTATGCTGTGTTTCACATCCTCATGACTATTTTGTTACTACCAATTTGTACTTCTTAATCCCTTCACCTTTTTCACACATCCCCTCACCTCCTCCTCCCATCTGGCAACCAACAACTTGTTCTCTGTTGAATTTTGTTTGATAAATTTTATTTTTTAACAAGCCAAATCTCACCCTGGCAGTAGCTCAGTTGGTTAGAGCGGTGTTCTGATATGCCAAGATTGTGAGGTCTGTGGTAGGCAGTTAGGCATGAGCAGAGCAAGGACGATGGGCTAGCTACTGAAGGTCATCAGGCTGAAAAGCCTTAGGTGCCTAGCAAAGGACAAAATGTAGCCCTAGACCAGTGGTTGGCAAACTCATGAGTCAACAGAGCCAAATATCAACAGTACAACCATTGAAATTTCTTTTGCGCGCCAAATTTTTAAAACTTAAAACTTCTTCTAACGCCACTTCTTCAAAATAGACTCACCCAGGCTGTGGTATTTTATGGAAGAGCCACACTCAAGGGGCCAAAGAGCCGCATGTGGCTCATAAGCTGCAGTTTGCCGACCATGGCCCTAGCCTGTTTGGCTCAGTGGATAGAGCATTGGCCTGTGAACAGAGGTGTCTTGGGTTTGATTCTGATCAAGGGCACATGCCAGGGTTTCGAGCTCAGTCCCCAGTGGTAGTGTGCAGGAGGGTTATTTTAAAGATAAAATAAGGCTTATTTTAAAGATGAAATAAGCCCTAGCTGGTTTGACTCAGTGTACAGAACCTTGGTCTGCGACTCAAGGGTCCTAGGTTAGATTCTGGTCAAGGGCACATGCCTGAGTTGCAGGCTTGGTCCCCAGTAGGGGACGTGTAGGAGGCAGCTAATCAATGATTTCCTCTCATCCTCTCCCTTCCTCTCTAAAATCAATAAAAAAAATATTTTTTTTTAAAAAAAAGATAAAATAAAATAGGACTGTCAGTTATCTCCCCCCCCCCCCAAAAAAAAGGACAAAATGTAGGGTGGAACCTTGCTTCCAGGGTGACCTTTCCTCCCCTAGTATATCGATGGTCATGGGGTTTGGACCCCCCCTGACTTTTCCTCCCTAGAGATAATGTTTAGACCTCAGTTGTATTTCAGCTCTAGGCCCAGAAGAGCAACAAAACCAGCCACAGCTGACTCAGGATAAGCTACATTGAATAAGAATGCCTGCCCTGGTGCCCACGAATCAATCAGTGGAGACTAGATCCTGAATGGACACAATTGGAAAGTTACTGAATATTCTACTGAGATGATCTCTTGAGACCTCACCTAAAATCTCCACCTTAAAACCCTTAGAACCTTGGATCCGGGGCCATTCCCTTCCCCTTTCTCCTCCCCACCCCAGGCAGTTTACCATTAGCTTCCTCACTCCCTAACTCCTAGAGTCCTTCATTTATCTTCCTTTACCACTATAACGTGTTTGTTAACCTCTTTTCTTCTAGGAATTACTTTTTCTACCTCTGTGGTTAACCAAATAAATGTTCTATTATAGTTTGGGCCTTGGCTCTGAATTCTTTACTAGCCAGAACCAAAGTACGGAGATTGCTGAACCCAAGTCCAGTGTGACCCCATCACTCTTAAGGAGGAAACTGGTCTCGAAAAGTGTGTCAGGCCTTAAAAACAGGACCAATGCACTGCCCTGGGTGGGGGTGGGGAGTCCGTTATCGCTGGCCTCAGAACAGATCATCGGATATGGCCTGGGGACCCCCAACACCTGGGGGACATCTTGTAAGCCCACGAAAGGGGGCGGAATCATATCTGCAAGACAAAGACCCAGAAGGTTATAAAAGTGAAGCCCTCTGAAACCGGTTTGACTCACTGTGCCCACTCAAGGGTCCCAGGTTCGATTCCGGTCAGGGGCATGTACCTTGGTTGTGGGCACATCCCCAATAGAAGGTGTGCAGGAGGCAGCTGATCAATGTTTCTCTCTCTGGATGTTTCTAATTCCCTATCCCTCTCTTTTCCTCTCTGTAAAAAATCAATAAAATATTTTTTTTAAAACTTAAAAAAAAAAAGCGGGGGGGGGGGGGGGGGCAGGGGAAGTCCTCTACGTGTGTCCTCCCTCTGATTTGGAAATTATTCCCAGAGTCCACTGGTGTTAATAAACGAGGTCCCTCCCTTTCTCTAGAAGTGTGCTTCGTATTTCTTTGGTCTTCTGCAACATTCTAACACTTGGTGCCCTTCCTAAATTCAGTTCTATCTCCAATCAGGGCATATACAAGAATCAACCAAAGAATGCATAAATAAGTGGAATTAATCTCTCAATATCTCTCTCTCTCTCTTTCTCTCTCTCCCCTTTTTTCTCCCTCTCTCCCCCTTGCTTTACTAATAAAAATCAATCAAATAATAAAAACAAGCCCAATCTCACTCCCACCACAAGACTCATTGCAGTAGTCTCTTTAGTTGTCACAATAGTTCCCTCACATCATTATGCTCAAAAAACATAATAAAATTTTTTCTTAATTTTATTTATTTATTTTAGAGAAGAGAGATGAAATGGAGAAAGAAACATGGATTTGTTGTTCCACTTATTTATGCACTCATTGGTTGCTGCTTTTATGTGCCCTGACTGGGGATCAAACCCCCAACCTTGGCGTATTGTGATGATAAGCTATCCTGCCAGGGCCAATACTTTTTTCTTTTAACAAATTAAAATTTTAGGCCCTGCCTGGGTAGCTCAGTTGCTTAGAGCATTGTCTCAATATGCCAAGGTGTTCAACCCCCAGTCAGCACATACAAGAATTAACCAATGGCCAAAACCAGTTTGGCTCAGTGGATAAAGCGTTGGCCTGCGCACTGAAAAGTCCCAGGTTCGATTCCGGTCAAGGGCATGTACCTTGGTTGCGGGCACATCCCCAGTAGGGGGTGTACAAGAGGCAACTGATCGATGATTCTCTCTCATTGATGTTTCTAACTATCCCTCCCTCTTCCTCCTGTAAAAATCAATAAAATATATATTTAAAAAAAAAAAAAGAATTAACCAATGAATACATAAATAAGTAGAACAGCAAATCTATGCTTCTCTCCTCTTCCTCTCTGTAAAATTAATAAAAATGTATATTTTTTAACTTAGTTCCTGAGTTGCACTAGTGTGAACAAAAAAGGGTTTTTGTGTAGCAAATCAGACCAAAAGTTAACTCACAGGGTGATCTGTTCATAAAATTCCTAACTATGCAGATCACGGTGGGTAGTCACTTCCAGTCCTATAAAAAGTTTATCTTTGCCTTCACCAAGCCCTGTCCATTGTTCTTGTGCATCTAGATTAACACACCTTTGAAAAGCCAAAGTAATCCTCTTTTTTTAGACCCCTCACAGGCATAACCAACCACTGTCCTCTCCCCTCCAGATTTTTCTGTCAGCCCTAATACTCCAGTAAACATGAGATAGATTAGCAAGAGGAAATAACCAACTTTAATGCATATGTATGGGGATCCCACATACATGAGAGAGTCAGAGACTCCCACATTTATGAGAGGTTTAGAGAAAGAAAGAGGGATCTAGGTATATAAGACATTCTGTGCTAGGGATGAAATAATGCACCTGAGGACTTTAAAGGGTCATTGCAGAATAATAATAAGAGCAGATGTTTATTAAATAAGTTTTGCCTGCTATTGAGGTGTGTCTCTGGTAGGCCCAGGAACAGAGCAAGGATGAAAGGCCAGGTCTGTAACGTCACCAGGTGGAAAGCCTTGGGTGCCTCGCAATGTGCAAAGCTGGATAAATAAGGACCTCCCCTCCAGGTCTTCCCCTAGCATATC
This sequence comes from Pipistrellus hanaki, assembly GCF_964339955.1. Lineage (NCBI taxonomy): Eukaryota > Metazoa > Chordata > Mammalia > Chiroptera > Vespertilionidae > Pipistrellus > Pipistrellus hanaki. Next base: position 62,375,685 of record NC_140508.1, read on the forward strand.
ATTGGTCGAGAGGTTTGGACCCCCTGACCTTGCCTTCCTAGAAATAGCATCTAGGCCCCAGCTGTATTTCAGGGCCAGGCCCAGAAAAGCAGAATAACCAGACAAGCAAGGCACTGGCTGACATCAGGATCAGTTGCATTGATTAATAACAGCCTGGCGTCGACCAATCAGTGGAGACCACCACACCTGAAAAGCTGATGAATATTCTATTGGGATCCTCCCCTGGTCTCTCCCCTAAAACCCCAAGCTTTACAAGTACTTAGGAGGGAGGCCCCAGTATACACTCCTCAGGGGCATGCCCCTGCTTTTCCCCTCCACTCTCCACCCTCCACTCCCCCCACCCCCCACCCCCAGGCACATTACTTCCTGAGCCCATTTCTTCTACCACTCACTCCTACTTCTGTAATTTTTTTTTTCCTTTTTTTACATAGAGAGGAAGGGTGTGGGAAAGAGAAATGTCTATGTCTATGTGAAAATGAGACTTCTGTCACCTCCTGCACATACCCCCATCCAAGGATTGAGCCCAAAACCTGCGAATGTGCCCTGACCTGGAATCAAACCAACAACTTCGGTGCACAGGACAATACCCAACCAACTGAGCCATGCAGCAGAGCCTACTGTGACTTTCTAAATAAACTTTCTCTTATGGTTTGAGTCTTGGCTCTGAATTCTTTCCTATCAAGAACTCAAGTGCCAAGGTTAGGTTCATTCTGACCCCTGGTATAATACCTGGTGCCATTCTCGCCAAGTCAAAAAGGTTATCCCTGATAATCTCTTACTGGCAGGATCCCAAATTCAATGTCTTCTAGGTAGTTAAAGAGACAGGCAGAAGTTTCTCTTGAGCCTGAGGCTAAAATTGCTATTAGCTCAAAAAGACTGCATACCACTGAGGCACATTTTAGGGCACTCATTCTGAACCCCCACACCACTCTAAGGGAGCACCTAATCTTGTTAAAGTGTAATCTTCCTTAGATTCCCTCTATGAATCCAAATGTATAAAAGAAACTGTCATTCTCAGAGCATTTGAGATCTTGCTTTCTGGTATGTCATCAATTTGGTTAAAATAAACTCATAAAAATTCTCTACAGGTTTGGATGTTTCTGATATCAACACTAGCCTTATTTTAAATAATCAATAGCCACATAGTGGTTAATGGATGGGAGCACACACATTTCTATCATTGAAGTTCTGCAGAACAGAACTGCCTGAGAGGATTAAAATACTTGGGGAGAGCTCAGTAAAAAAGAGAAGACTTAAGTGGGTTATATGAAATTCAGCAAAGTGGGGAAATTTCTGGGATTGAATGAAAAGTAGAATGATACATCTTTTACAGAGTTGGGTATAGGATATAGTCAGCAATTAATATGATAAAAATAAGCCGAGACCGGTTTGGCTCAATGGATAGAGCGTCGGCCTGTGGACTGAAAGGTCCCGGGTTCGATTCCGGTCAAGGGCATGTACATTGGTTGTGAGCACATCCCCAGTGGGGGGTGTGCAAGAGGCAGCTGGTCCATGATTCTCTCTCATCGATGTTTCTAACTCTCTATCCCTCTCTCTTCCTCTCTGTAAAAAATCGATAAAATATATTTTTTAAAAAATGATAAAAATAACAGTGTGGTTTTGTAGTCTCTACTCTGGTACATTGGCTGTGCCCTGAGGAGTCTGGAAAAAGGGAAGTTACCTTGACATTCCAAAGGTATATTGTCTAGTTGCACAAGACAATAGACAGGCTTAGTTACTGTAAAGTGTCAGGGAAGATTCTAGTCTAGGACAAGACTATCTGCCATAAACTGCTTTAGGTTAAAAGTTTCAAATTCAGATCATTCTTTGTGGTTACTTTAGGTCTCTTGAGTTTGCAAGACCGCCATGCAGGTCTTCCCTGAGCTTGTCAGGTTAGCATGTGGCCCCTTTTCATCCACGGTATAATTTAAACATAAAGCTAGTCCTTCAATAATGTTTAAAAGCATTTATATACTGCTGAAACCCATTTGGCTCAGTGAATAGAGCATCGGCCTGTGGACCGAAAGGTCCCAGGTTCAATTCTGGTCAAGGGCACGTACCTTGGTTGCAGGCACATCCCCAGTGGGGGATGTGCAGGAGGCAGCTGATCGGATGTTTCTCTCATTGATGTTTCTGACTCTCTATCCCTCTCCCTCTCTGTAAAAAAATCAATAAAATATAATAAATCAATCAATAAATAAATGGAACCTTGTTTTATAAATCTGTTATTTAGGAATCACATGCCTGATGCATGGTATTCTCTCGATTTCAAAAATAATAATAATAAAAATAAAAATAAATAAAAATAAATAACATATATATAGCCCATGGACACAGGAATAGAGCGGTGAAAACCTAGGGGGTTGGGTCGTGGTAGGTATGATCAAATAATTGAATCGATACCTCTTCACCTAGGAACTGACCTTTAGGCTACTTCACATCAACATTCCCTTTCCCTTAGACCACATTCCACTTGCTAAGACCTTATCCTTCCCGTCTGGCCAATCCCAGGATCTGGACCTGTCCAGAGAATGATCTGCCCAGAAAAAAAGCCCGCATAGAGTCCTTCAAAATCTCTGACTCCCTGTCCCTGGGTGCTGGTGCGATAGTGGGGCTCAGCTCATCTGCTTTTCCAGATGGCCTAATAAATTTATAATCCCTGCCGAGACCGGTTTGGCTCAATGGATAGAGCATCGGCTTGGGGACTGAAAGGTCCCGGGTTCGATTCTGGTCAAGGGCATGTACATGGGTTGCAGGCACATCCCCGGTATGGGGTGTGCAGGAGGCAGCTGATCGATGATTCTCTCTCATCGATGTTTCTAACTCTGTATCCCTCTCTCTTCCTCTCTGTAAAAAATCAATAAAAATATATTAAAAAAAAAAAATGTATGCCGAAACCGGTTTGGTTTGGCTCAATGGATAGAGCGTCGGCTTGGGGACTGAAAGGTCCCAGGTTCGATTCCGGTCAAGGGCATGTACCTTGGTTGCGGGCATATCCCCAATAGGGGGTTTGCAAGAGGCAGCTGATTGATGACTCTCTTTCATCGATGTTTCTAACTCTCTCTCTCTCCCTTCTTCTCTGTACAAAACCAATAAAATATATTTAAAAAATAAATAAATAAATAAATAAATAAATAAATAAATAAAATAAAATAAAAATTTATAATCCCTTACCACTTTGGCCTCGTGCGTTCCTCCTTCGGTGGCCCTAAGGAAGGGGCTCGGATGTGGAGGGTAAAGGGGAAGAAATGGGGGACATCTGTAATACTATCAACAATAAAATATATATATTTAAAAAGTAATGTTTCACCAGCCCCCTGGTGGCTTAGTGGTTAAGCATTGACCTAAGAACCAGGAGGTCACAGTTTGATTCCAGGTCAGGTCACACGCCCAGTTTACAGGCTCAATCTTCAGTGTGGGGTGTACAGGAGGCAGCTGATCAATGATTCTCTCTCATTACTTATGTTTCTATCTCTCTCTCCCTTCCTCTCTGAAATCAATAATATATACATATATTAAAAAGGTTTCGTTTTCACTTTACAAATTGGTAATAATTTACTTTTAAAATTTACATAAAATGACACAATATTGATATGTGTTCATTCCAGGTAGTAGCTACCTGGGTATTTGTCTTATAATCATTTTTTTTCATATTAGTTATGTTTTTACTATTATAAAACACACATAACAAAATTTACAATTTTACTGTATACAATCAGTGGGATGCAATGTTATGCAACCATCACCATTATTTTCAGTGTTTTTTATTTTATTTTTTTAATATATTTTATTGATTTTTTTTTTTAACTGAAAGGAAGTGAGAGGGATAGATAGTCAGAAATATCAATGAGAGGGAAACATCTATCAGTTGCCTTTTGCACATCCCCAACTGGGGATGTGCCCGCAACCAAGGTAAATGCCCTTGACTGGAATCGAACCTGGGACCCTTCAGTTCACAGGCCGATGCTCTATCCACTGAGCCAAATCAGTTAGGGCTTCAGGGTTGTTGTTTTTTTAAATCATCCTGAATGAAAACATCATACCTTAAATTACTTTTAAAAATTAACAAATTATAAGTTAATAAATCATTTTTAAAAATTAAAACTGGAACAGTTTTTCTTTAAGCATGTTCATAGTGCAGCAAAAACAATTTTGCAATGCTCAGTAAAGTGAAGTGGACAGAGACACCACAGTGTGGCGCTCACAAGCACCTTTGCCATTTGGATCACATTGACTGAAATCTGAGCCCCTGAATGAGTTCCCTCTTTTCCCATCCCTGGCTACTTCACTCATCCTTCAGGTCTCAGTTTAGACATTGTCTTCCAGGAATGCTTTCCTATTCCTTAAGGCTGACTCATATTTCCTCCCTTTTGTTGTCAATAGTACAAGGGCTACTTCATAGCATCTATCACTTTATTATAATTTCCTGCTTGTTCCTCTCAATCCTGGATTGTCAGCTCCTTGAGGACAGGTTCTGTTTGGATTCTACCTACTTTTTAAAAAAAATAAATTTTATTGATTTTTTACAGAGAGGAAGGGAGAGGAATAGAGAGTTAGAAACATCGATGAGAGAGAAACATCGATCAGCTGCCTCTTGCACACCCCTACCGGGGATGTGCCCGCAACCAAGGTACGTGCCCTTGACCGGAATCGAACCCGGGACTTTCAGTCCGCAGGCTTACTCTCTATCCACTGAGCCAAACCGGTTTCAGCTCTACCTACTTTTTGTTGTTAAAGTTTTTAAAAATATATTTCTATTGATTTGAGAGAGAGAAAGGGAGAGGGAGAGAGAAAAAAACATCAATGAGGAGAGAAAATCACTGATCAGCTGCCTTCTGCACACCCTCTACTGGGGATCGAGCTTGCAACCCCAGCAGGTGTCCCTGACCGGGACTGAACCTGGGACCCTTTAGTCTGCAGGCCAATGCTCTATTCAACTGAGCCAAACCAGCTAGGGCTTAAAGATTTTTTTTTTTTTTAAATTGATGTTGAGAGAAAAAGGAAGGGAGAGGGGGGAAAAAGAGAAACATTGATGGGAGAGCAAAACATCAATTCTGGCATGTGCCCTGACCATGAATCAAACAGACAACCCTTCAGTGCATGGATGATGTCCAACCAACTAAGCCACAATGGCCAAGGCATGGAATCCATCTTTACAGCTTCCACCCAGCACAATTCCCAGCCCAGAGTACACCCTTCATTCATTTTTGCTGACTTGCATAGATTCTTGGTCCAGACAGGGTACTACAGTGGGAATCTATGCTGGCAGAGGGCAGAATGAGGGTATTGATGCCTGGAGATGCAAATAGGAAGTATTCAAGACAATGACCTACTGGAAATCATAATACTTTTGCTGATTATCATGAAAAGAAAGTAAATTCACTAACTTTTTAAAAATCTCACTAACTCCCCCCCCCCCCACTAACTTTTAATTTAAAAAATACAATAGCTGATTTTTCAGGCTTCAGTTTTATCTTAATAGTTCCATTTAAATATCCCATTACAATTTATTTAATCAGTCCTTTATTGTTGGACATTCAGATTGTTTCCAACTTTTTACTATTATAAATAACAGTAAAATAAAGAGCTTTTGGTGTATGTTGCCAAATTTCCCTCTAGAGAAGCTTTACTAATTCTCTTCAGGTTAGCAATATACTCTGTGTGACTAAGGCATGTTAGCCTGGAAATACAAATTTGCCAAAAAAAAACCAGGACTGCCTTTCGGGTGTGCAATGGACTAGACAAATGCATACAACTTGTTTTAACACAAATATATAATTTGTTTTAAATATATATTACAAAATTCATAGACCTGTGTGATTATATGAATTTATTGTTAAAGATTTAGAATAATGCCGAAAACCAGTTTGACTCAGGGGATAGAGCGTCGGACTGCGGACTGAAAGGTCCCAGGTTCGATTCCGGTCAAGGGCATGCACATTGGTTGCGGCCACATCCCTGATAGGGGGTGTGCAGGAGGCAGCTGTTCGATGTTTCTCATCAATGTTTCTATCTCTCTACTTCTCTGTAAAAAAAAATCAGTAAAATATATATACTTTTAAAAGATTTAGAATAATGGATAGAGAAGAGATAGTTTCACACTTATTTATCACTCAGTCAGTGCTTATCGAGTTTCCAGAGCCCTGAAGACAAGGGGTAACACCCCGAAATATGGACTCATTTTCCACTCCACCTTCATTGGCCGAGCAGCTGCCAAGAACAAAGGCCGCATCTCCCGATACCTGGCAAACAAATGCAGTATTGCCTTGCGAATTGATTGCTTCTCTGAGGTACCCACAAATGTATTTGGGGAGAAGCTTCGAGAACAAGTGGAAGAGCAGCTATCCTTCTATGAGACTGGCGTGATTCCACGAAAGAATCTGGAGGTCATGAAGGAGGCAATGGTACAGGCAGAGGAAGTGGCGGCTGAGATTACTAGGAAGCTGGAGAAACAGGAGAAGAAAAGCTTGAAGAAGGAAAAGGAACGGCTGGCTGCAATCGCCCTTGCATCTCCAGAAAACAGAAGCAGTACACAAGAAGAGTGTGAGGAAATAAATGAAAAACCTAAAAAGAAGAAAAAGCAAAAGCTCCAGGAGAATGGAACAGAAGACCCACCTGTTTCTTTACCCAAACCCAGGAAAAGGAAATATTTGCCCATGGAGGAGTTAGTTAATAATGATCTTGAGACAGCTACCAATGGAAATCTCCCCAAGAGGAAGAAAGCTTTAACCAAACCAGAACCCGAAGAGGCAGCAAACAGGAGTGTTCTCAAGAAAAAGAGGAAACTCTCTTTGAAGGAGGAACCTCTCAGCAGTGGACATGAAGAGGCTGTTAGCAACAAGAGCTCAAAGAAAAAGAAAAAGCTAAAGCTGGCCCAGGAGGATTAGAATGGACAGTACCCTGGTGGGGTATAACCACCAAGTTACCCACCCCCTAAGTCCCAATAAAAGAAAAATCACAAAGAAAAAAAAAAAAAAGATTCTTTGTGGTGACCAGGCACCAACTCTTCTGTTCTGGCTAATGTCAATGCTCTCACTGCCATGGTTCTGCCACCTGTTTGTGATGATACAAGAGGTCTTCTTGCCTCTGTAGCCTTCTGGAATCATTTCTGTGATGTTGCTGCATCATTGCTAAGGAACTGCCCCCTGCCGTGAACATTGGCTTCCACGGACTCTCTCCAAGTTGTTCTGATGTGTCCACCAGGACAATCCAGAGAGTGCAGGAAGATGCAAATGAAGGTTCATTTTTCTGATTATGGTGAAGGCACTGTTTGGAATTTTATGGCATAAAGGCAGAACAACAACCTCTAAGCCATGTCTTTCTTTGACCTCTTTTGCCCTATAGTCTGCACTCTTAGAATGTGATCTCTTCCATTGTTGACCCCACTCTGTATTCTATACCCTACCACCAGCTAGGGTAGGAAGGGGGGGTTGGGGGTTGAGGCAAAAAGCCCATGGCTGGAAGATAAGCTGATTCCAAAGGACTTAAGACTGACCAGGGAAAGCAAGACATTATCACATTCATTGCAGACAAGAGAAGACATCAATTGGGATGTCATGCAGGCTTTCAGAGGAAGATGGCATGTGGCATGGACACTGCAGAGGGGCTGAAGTCACCACTTTGTTTACCAGAGCTAGGGAATAGGGTGAGTGACATCTGCTGCCAGAGTTGCTGCCCTCAGGTGCGATTGACTGCGGGCAGGATCCAACCCAGATGGGCCATGTGGACTATGAGCAACTCAGAGCTCTGAACTTCTCATGTGCCCACAGTAATTGAGAGTCACCACAACCAGTGTGTAGGCACCACTGTTGTGACCCAATCTCTTGAGATTCTCTGAAAGAAACACTGTACAAGTAAGGGCTTGTGATCTACTCCTGACCCTCCTGGAACTGCCTTGGTCATGACACCCCGGAGCTATCCCATGCATAGAGAGTCCTCATTTACTCTCCTCCCTCCCTTCTACCCTGGGCTAGCTCATGGGAAGGGGAATCGAATATCAGAGAGTTCCTGGAAGGAAAGAAATGGGTTCTAGGATTGTGAGGGACCTGGTTTGTGATTAGATGCACACCTGAATGGCCCAGCCTTAGGGGGAGACAGAAAGTGTTGAGAAATAACACAGTGGGCTTCTAGTCACAGATCTGGATGTAAAAGCAGAGCTGAGACTACCAATCACAGTGATAACTAAATGATGTCATTTGCAGTATATTCACTGCCTGGGGATTATTTTTATTGCTACCATTGGTGGTGAGTCTAACATCAGATTGAGCAAATGTGGAAAGTCTTATGCTCGGCAGCCAGGGGCGCCCCAGTGCTCTGTTTAGCTAAGTTGCTGGCAAATGTAGAGGAATGGGTTAAAAATAAAGAAGGGAAGTATGGGAACACAGTTCTCACCAACTAAAAATAACTTTCAATGTTTATTTTTTTTTAGTGATTCTCTTTCAGCTATAAATTTACTTTATAGGCTATTGGATCTTTTACTCTCCTTACCTAAGCTCTGAAACTAACTTTTGTTAAAGTGGCATTGCAAAGAAAGCTATGCTTTCATAGAGCCTGCCAAAATAGATAGGAATGATTTAAAAAAAAGTTCCAGGAAATATGTAATGACTTTTTTAAAACCAAGAATTAAGAATCTGTATTTGTGAAAATGCCAACTTGATGCTCACCAATAGTTTTGGATCTTTTAAAGCAAAAGCAAAAGTTTAATTAACAAAAATATGTGATTTAAAGGACTGTTTGTGAGGTTAGAATTTTTAAAACTAGTTTTTTACATTTTACAGGCTAGTAAGAACTTTTTCTTATTTTTTTGGAGAGCAAATGATAATAGTTTTTTCATTACAGAGATTTTAAACCTGGTGAAAGTTTTAGTCTTTAACCTGTTCTTTTTTTATTTTAATTTTAGAAATTTTAATAGATTTTAGAGAGAAAGTTAGAGAGAGAAACATCGATAGGCTGCCTCCTGCATGCTCTCCACTGGGGAGAGATTGAGCCCACAACCTGGACATGTGTCCCTCCCTACCAGGAATCAAATCAGCAACCATTTGGTGCACAGGATGATGTCCAATCAGCTGAGCCACACAGGCCAGGGCTAACCTGTGTTCTTTAGGATCTAGCCTTAGCTTTTAAATGAAGACTTTATATAAGCAGTTCTGCCCTTCTGATTTTCTCCCATGTCAGAAACAAACAAAAAAAAGAAAGAAAGAAAAGAAAGGGAGGGAAGCAAGAAGGAAAAAAGAAAGGGAGAGAGAAAAAAAAGAGAAGGAAAGAAGGAAAGAAGCGGGGAGGGAGAGAAGAAGGGAGGGAGGAAAAGAAGGGAGGGAGGAAAGGAAGAAAGGAAGGGAGGGAGGGAAAAATGAATGAAAGAAAAGATCCAGAAGCTCCAGGAACTTCTGGATTCATAGCTAATGAACCATAAATCTAAGGACATGCATTTTGTGTCTGTTTGAAGGACATTACCAGCAGATGATCCCTTCAACTTTAATTCTCAGCAGTGGCCCCTTGCAAGACTACTTGTCTTTCCCATCTACACTAGGGTTTGAGAGGACAGAAGTTGATGAGAATTGCTTTGGAATGCTGACGTGTCTCATTCAGACAATTTTTCCGGAGCAAAGTATTTTCGTAACATTTACTGGCAGCAGAACATAGATGATATCAGGAAAGTGATTCCCGCACTGCTGAGCTGCTTAATTCCCCAGTTAAACACCGATTTGACGTCAACAGCCTCATAGCCAGGAGGACTGCCAAAGTCATGCTGCACTTAAAGAGACTTCCCACTACTCCAGGAATGCCACTTTTCACTACTATTATTTTCTAATAATGTGGTTCTTTTTCCTAATCAACATTTGATTTGTTTTAGGTATATAGACTCAAACACACTTTATTTGGTGGAAGAGATTTGAAAAAATTTAACCAAAATTTAAAATTTTTCTATGATTGAGCCTTATCCTTTCACTATATCAATGCCAGGGAAAAGACCTGAGGTTGTGCTTTTTGCATGTTTGTTATACCTTTGTCCAAGGAATATATTATGTAAAAATATGGAAGAATTGAGAACGTTGGTATTTTGTAGGAAAGCATATTCCATGGCACAGGAAGACATCTAAAAATAAGACAGCTAATCTTAAACATTTAAAAATTTAATTTTAGATGGGAGGGGGAGATATCAAAGTGAGAGAGAAACATTGATCAGTTGCCTCCTGCAGACACCCTGACAGTAGATCAAACCTGTAATCTAAGTATGTGCCCACAATAAAACCCACCACCTTTTGCTGTATGGGATGATACCCCAACCAACCAAGCCGCACTGGCCAGGGTTAATCGTATTAATTCAGGTCCCAAATTTTAAGAACTGTAAGACATAAAATGGTATTTTTGTAGATGACCCCTATAATCCCTTAAGTTTCTATTATTCCAGGAATTCATTGCTTCACCAAAGCAGAAAATTCATGTTTGAGCAAGGGACAGAGTTTAGTGGCCAAGAAAGACCTCACTACAGTCTTGTTCATACGATTATTGAATATTGTAACATAATCCAGGCATAGGTGAGTAACTGAATTTAAAAGGTATTTTGCTGTGGAAACCCCTTTCACATCCCGAGTGGGTCAGGGTTCTGGAGAAGGCCACACACAAATGAAAGGGACTAGAAAAGTATTAATTCGAGAATATTGGTGGCCAGGCAGGAGCCCACCTCTAGTGGGAGGACTACCACCTTGCTTTGGCCTTGCCATCCCTTTTATTCAGGTTTGGGATACACCCATTGCCCTTAGGCAGGTAATTCCAGTAACAGGCACATTATCTTATCAGTAAGGACTTACTTGATTATTTGGTGGGAAAGTTGCCTCACTCACTATTGTCTTAATTAGATAGGGAGTGGTTGGCTCTGACCTTTCAGAGCTTCAAGGTTCACCAGGCTCCTGGGTTCCTTGTCCACACCTTTCTAATTAGTGAGACAATGATTGGTTTCTGACATTTTGCTACTACAAGATTAAAGAGTACCAGTTCAATTTCAGTTAATCAACTTTCACAAAAAAGAAGGCACCCATGGCTGGAATTTTAGAGGGAGTTAATGTGGGGACTATTTTCAGAGGCACAGGCAGGGTTCAGGGCATGTTGAGACACTGAAGACTAGTAACAGCAGAAAATTGTTACTACAACACAGTGAGGGTTAACCCCATCCTTGGTGACAGCCCATGAAACCAGGACTGACACTTTAAAAAAAAAATAAATAAATTAAAAAAATATATATATATATATATATATATTATTGCTTTTTTACAGAGAGGAAGGGAGAGGGATAGAGAGCTAGAAACATCAATGAGAGAAAAACATTGATCAGCTGCCTCCTGCATACCCCCTACTGGGGATATGCCTGCAACCAATGTATAGGTCCCCGGAATCGAACCCGGGACCCTTTAGTTTGTAGGCTGATGCTCTATCCAGTGAGCCAAACCGCTCAGGGCAGGACTGACACTTTTTACTGGTTTAACTAAGCCTGTTAGATAACCTTTCTCAAGGCATATGATGAGAGGGCCTATAAGTATAAGATCCTGTGGAGAAGCAATCAGTCAGTGAGAGCCATATGAAAGCAGAAATTAAGATCATCATTAGGAATCTGGTCTTCAGAGAGAAGAAAATAGATACAGAGAACATTAAAATTAAAGAACAAGTGGCCCCAAGAAACACAGGCAGGGAGAGATGTTCTCTCTGTTATCTTTGAATCCCCAATGTGACCAGCTAAGTTCTTTTCCGTCCTGAGTCATCAGGGACTTACAGCACTTACATCATTTGGTGACACTTGCTTAGAACAAACAAAATTTTCCTGAGAAACCATTAAATATTTAACGAGTAATAGCTGCAACATATTCCGTTTTGTGAATTAAAACAATCTATGCTTTATTGACAAATCCCCCGTTGTTTCCAATATTTTTCATTATAAACATCCTTGTAGTTAAATCTCTGAGTACATCCATGACTTTCTTTTTTATTCTCACCTGAGGATATGTTTTTTTTTTTGTTTTTTTTTAAAATACGTTTTTATTTTTAAGAGCAAGGATGGGAGGAAGAGAGAGAAAGAGAAACATTGATCGGTTGCCTCTCTTCTACACCCCAACTGGAATGTAGAAGAGAGGCAACCTGGGCAGGCATTGGTCTACAAATTAAACCAGAGACCCTTTGGTGCACAGGGCAACACTCCAACCAACTGAGCCACACTGGCCAAGTCAACTCTCATTCTTATCATAATTCTGGAGTAGTCTGTCATTTTTCTCTGTCTAAAATTATATTTGGCTTCTAGCAATTGGACTGTGAGGTGCCTGGAACTTTATAATTTTTGAATCTATAATTGGTGCTGGAACTTTATAATTTTTGAATCTATGTTTCTCATCAAAATCCAGAGACTTAAGCCCAGCTGAGGTGGCTCAGGGACTTTTCATTGCTTCAGTCTGCAACACACGTGCCTTGTTTTTTTGTAGGTACAACGGACAGAATTGGTTACTGGCTAACTGCAATGTTGCCAAGAAGTATAGTCACTAGAAGAAGATTGAGCTCTAGCTGGTTTGGTTCAGTGGATAGTGCATCAGAACTGCAGACTGAAGAGTCCTGGGTTTGATTCTGGTCAAGGGCACATGCCGGGGTCATGGGTTCAATGGGCTCAATCCCGAGTGGTGGGCATGCAGGAGGCAGCCTATCAATGATTCTCTCTCATCATTGATGTTTCTATATCTCTTTCCCTCTCCTTTCCTCTCTGAAATCAATAATATATGTATATACATACTTAAATATATATATATTTATATATATTTCCATAAGTATTCTTATTTTTTTTCAAACCTTGCAGAAACAAGGCCACCAAAAATTTTGGTTGCCCCCCCCCCAAAAAAAAAATTGGGAGAGGGAAAGAGAGAGAGATTGTAAGTCTTATACATCTGTCTTAGAGGTACAAACTGTATAAATTGTCCCACATATATGAATACAATTTAAAATTTTATCATGAAAGAATATATGAAACCCTGGTTTGGCTCAGTGGATAGAGTCTCGGCCTGAGGACTGAAGAGTCTCAGATTTAATTGTGATCAAGGGCATATGCCCAAATAGGGGGCTTGCAGGAGGCAGCCGATCAATGATTCTGTCTCATCATTGATGTTTCTATCTCTCTTTCCCTCTCTTTCCCTCTCTTTCCCTCTCTGAAATAAATAAAAATATAATTTTAAAAAAGAATGAAGCTGACTTTCATTCATTTATGATTTGAACAAACGCATTTGCCAAAATGTATTAATCATGCATTCTAGTTAGACACAACAATGATCTAGGTACAGTGAGTAATGAAAAACATTGGCAGTGATTGTCTTCAAGTTTCCCAGAGATGGGAAAATTGTTTCTATATGGGAGTTCCTTATTCTAAACCTCTGACTGGAAGTAAACTTTAGTGGATGACACAATTTCCCTTCTCACCCCTGTCTTCCATCCATACATAAATAAGCCTCCCACATTATAAAAAAACCACACTGTTGATGCAGATGAAATGTGAGAAATGGAATCAATATGATGATGGATGAATCACAAAAATATATGCAGAAGTTTATTTCTGAATTTATTTGATTGCTATCGCAGATTACTCAATGAACATTGAGTTATTATTAGCAATTCTATCAGATGCCTGGAAAGCATCCATCACTGTGTGGTGCAGCCACTAACTGGCAGGAGTAGATGCTGTGTGGAAGAACCCACTACCGCGTCCTGAGCGTCACTAGAGAAAAATTACTAAATGGTAATTCATTGCAAAGGCCTGTACCCTACAAGGGCTTTATAAATAAAATGTCAGCATAATCATGTATTACAGATAGTGGCTAATAGAACATTTTTCATGAAACTTTCCAAGAATTAGAACTTATTCAGATAGAAATAAAATATCTATAATTTTAAAAAAATATATTTAAAAAAATATATTTTTATTGATTTCAGAGAGGAAGAGAGAGGGACAGAGATATAGAAACATTAAAGAGGCGAGAGAGGTTCATTGATCAGCTGCTTCCTGAACGCCTTACACAGGGGATCAAGCCCACAACCCAGGCATGTGCTCTGACTGGGAATTGAACCATGACCTCCTAGTTCATAGGTTCATAGGTTGATGCTCAATGACTGAGCCACACTGGCCGGACAAAAATATCTATCATTTATCCTTGTTGGAGTTCTAACTTATAATCATGAAAATCAATAATGTAATTTAAATTTACCTGCTCTTATTACCATAATCTGAATCATTATTAAATGAAACCAAATGCTGTGCTTTTCTTTATCTCTAAGTGGAAGTGCACATTCAATCTATTTTAAAACATTTTGCAAAGCAACATCACTTTCGGAAAACACTTGATAATTGCCTGGCAAGTTATCCTCTGATGGCCCAGTGCTATTCTTGTCATATTAGGAGCATCTTGACAGAGGAAAACCTCAGGGGATTAAATAAGCAACTGCCTCTGTGCTCTAAACAAGCCCAGACTCCTTCCTCTTGGCACATTTAGATGCTAAATTAGCTCAGTTTAGCCATCCTGGCTCTCCATCTGCTCCCACCTCTCTGCTGCACTCAGAGCCTGTGCCCTCACGTGCAGCCTAGATACAGACAAAGAGAAGCAGGTGGGGAGCGGAGCACCAAGCTGCAGGGGCATCCTAAGTTTCAGTACTATCTGTAAAGCCAGTGTTCAGCACTATCTCCCTAATTTTACACAGGAGCTGCTTGCACTTCTGCACTCCCAAGCCTAGGGGAGATGTTACAAATATGGAAGGGCCAGGATAGCAAGTGAGAACAGATCGACTCCTGTCAACAGACTGAACTGGAGCTTCCCAGCTAACGATCAGTTCTGATGAAACCCTGATTCGCCTCCCTAAGCCTCCATTCATTCAGCTCTTTGATTGCATTTCCATGTACAAAAGAGTAGCTAGAACACTTCAGAAGACATGGCCTAGGAAATGGGGAAGCAGTGTTCTGATCTGGACAAATAACAGAACAGGAGGAGCCTCAAGGAAGCTGGCAGGAGAAATGAAAAGTGCCAGATAGGAGTGTGAAAAAGAGAGACAGGAACACAGCACACCTCTGACACACTGGCACTCACTGGTGGGATGGGCCCTCGGGATTCCTAGGATCTGGACTTCCGGGCTGTTGGTGAACAGACTGGAAGAGTGCACTGTTCTGCACATGTGAACCTGGCAGAGGCAGTTTCTAGGCACAGCCAGGAGGGGTGAAGAGGGTGTAAAACCCCCTCAAAATGTCCAGGTGGTGATTCTCAGGCCTGGCCATACCCATTCAAAGTACAATAAGTCTGCCCAGCTGGCGTGGCTCAGTGGTTGAATGTTGACCTATGAATCAGGGGGGTCACAGTTTGATTCCTGGTTAGGGCATATGCCCAGGTTGTGGGCTCAATCCCCAGTGTGGGACATTCAGGAGGCAGCCGATCTGTGATTCTCTCTCATTACTAATATTTCTATCTCTCTCTTTCCTTCTTTCTTCCTCTCTGAAATCAATAATGATATATATACTTAAAAAAAATTAAAAAACACACACAGCTGAAACCGGTTTGGCTCAGTGGATAGAGAGTCGGCCTGTGGACTGGAAGGTCTGGGGTTCGATTCGGGTCAAGGGAATGTACCTTGGTTGTGGGCACATCCCCAGTAGGGGGTGTGCAAGAGGCAGCTGATCAATAATTCTCTCTCATCGATGTTTCTAACTCTCTATCCCTCTCTCTTCCTCTCTGTGAAAAATCAATAAAATATATTAAACACACACACACACACACACACACATACACACACACAAAGTACAGTAAGTCATCATTCAATGTCACTGATAGGTTTTGAAACTATAAGTGAAAAAAATGTATAACATAACCAATTTTACCAGAGTCTAGTTGATATAAATAAGAGCTAAGTTTCTACAGCATCTGATCAACATTATAAGGAAAGGACTTTGAATGAAATGATATTATTCAAGGACATGCTGTATGGTCTATGGGTCAGTATCAGCATTACCTGCAAGCTTATCCGAAATATGAGGACTTAGCCCCAATCTAGGCCCACTGAGTCAGAATCTCCATTCTTACAGATCTCCCAGGTGATGTGCGTTAGAGTTTGAGAAGCCCTGGTGTAGTGGGCAAGGCCCTGGGCTTGGCACTGGAAAATGCGACATCTTGGGTCAGTTCTGAGCTTTACCAGCTGTAGAAGCTCTGGCCACTGGGTTGATAGGTTGAAGTCTGGACTTGGTGGGTACTTTTTTTTTCTTCCTCCCCCCAACCTCCCCTCTTTTTTGGGGGTACTTTCAACCAGCATGTCTATAGTAGCTTTTCTGGCCTGGTCGTTCTCAGGTGGCCAGATTTCTTCCAAGGAGCTCCGGGTTTTAAGGCAAGTGTTCCCAAGAACTTCCCAGCTTTGGGAAGCTGCATGGCCTTCTATATTATAGCCTCACAAGCATCATACTGTCTCTATTAGTCTGCTACAGTTGCCATAACTAAGCCCCACAGACTGGGGGCTTAAACAAAAGACAATTATTTTCTCACAGTTCTGGAGGTTGGAAAGTCCAAGATCGAGGGCTGGTGCTTGGTAAGGACACTCCTCTTGGCTTGCAGATGGTTACCTTCTCACTGGTTCTCTCACCTGGCCTTTCTTCTGTGTGTGTGTGTGTGTGTGTGTGTGTGTGTGTGTGTGCGCGCGCGCGAGCGCGCGCAGAGAGAGAACTCTGGTCTCTCTCTTTTTTAAACTTAAAAAAGCAACCACCACCATATATATATATATATATATATATATATATATATATATATATATATATATATATTCAGAGAGGAAAGGAGAAGGAAAGAGAGACAGAAACATCAATGCTATCTATTGAGAACTATTGATTGGCTGCATGAACCCTTGCATGAACCCCATTAGGGATGAAGCTCAAAACTCAGGCATATACCGTGACCAGGAACTGAGCCAGGACCTCCTGGTTCATAGGTAAAAATTCAACCACTGAGCCTTGCCTACCGGCTCTATCTCTCTTCTTATAAGGACACCAGCTTTATTTAGATTATGACCCCTCTCTAGTGACCTTACTTAACATTAATTACCTCCCTAAGGACCAATCTCCAAATACAGTCACAAGGGCTTCAACATATGAATTTTGGGGACACAATTTGGTCTAAACAGTATCACTTCCACAATGTGAAGCTGTCACAAGCCTGCCTAGCTCTATCCCGCAGGAGGGAAGGTGGAGGGAGGTCTGGAGGGATAAGTGGTGTTAGATGGAGACTTGACCTGAGGTGTTGAACACAATACAGTGTACAGATGATGTGTTGTAGAATTGTGCACCTGAAACCTGTATAATTTTGTTAACCAGTGTCATCCCAATAAATTCAATAAAAAATATCACTTCATAGCTTTATTTATAACTGTCCCAAAATGTAAACAATCCAAAATTCCATCATCATCAAAATGAACAAATAAATTGTGATCTATTCATATAATCAAATACTACTCAGCAATAAAAAGGAACTCTGGGTGAATTTCAAAAAATTTCTGTTGTGATGGAAATGTTATGTATCTTGTGATGGAAATGTATCTTGTTTTTCACAGTTATATACATTTGTATATAACTGTGAAAAACCTTTAAACTAAACACCTAAGATATGGACATTTTATTTTCACATGGATGATTTCTCTATTTGCGCAAGTGCTCGCACACACACCCGCACCCCCCTACACCCACCTGCACATACGTGCATGAGCGTGCGCACGCGTGTGCACACACACACACACACACACACACACACACAATAAAGATGCCTGGATGCTACTCCCAGAGATTCTGGTTCAGATAATTTGGGGTATATCCTGAGAAAGAGAATCTTCAAAAGTTCTCCTCATGACTCCAAAGTAAAGCAAAGGTTGAGGCACCAGACTGGTACAAGATGTTTGCGTGGCAGGAGAGGCCTATGTAACATCCTTCCGTAGAACACAGTTCCTGTAGTATGTATGTTTCTTATTGCTGCTGTAACAAATTACCATAAATTTAGTAGATTAAAACAACCCAAGTTTGCTAAAACCGGTTTGGCTCAGTGGATAGAATGTCGGCCTGCGGACTGAAAGATCCCAGGTTCGATTCAGGTCAAGGGCATGTACCTTGGTTGCGGACACATCCCCAGTAGGTGGTGTGTAAGAGGCAGCTGATCAATGTTTCTAACTCTCTATCCCTCCCTCTTCCTCTCTGTAAAAAAAATCAATAAAATATATTTAAAAAAAACAAAAACAACCCAAGTTTATTCTCTTATAGTTCTAGAGGTCAGAAGTTCAAAAGGAGTCTTAAGGTGCTAAAATCAAGATGTCATAAGAGCCATATTTCTACTGGAGGATCCAAGAGACTGTTACCTGTCTCTTCCAGTTTTAGAGGCCATCCACAATCCTTGTCTTGGGTGCAATTCACACTGATCTCTGCTTCTCAGTATATCACATTTTCCTCTGTCCCTTACCCTTTTGCATCTCCCTAATATGGACCGTTGTGATGACATTGGGCTCACCTGGATTATCCAAGATAATCTCCCCTTCTCAAGACCTTAAACTTAATCACATCTACCCAGTACCTGTACCATGAACAGAATTATTCATGGGATCTAGGGATTAGGTTGTGGACATATTTGAAGGGCCTGCCACACTATGCTGTTTAAAATGCAATTTTTGGAAGTCAGAGAGAAGACTGACTCCTCACCTAGAATACTGAAACCCAGAAGGCTTAGCAGATTTCCACAGCTATCTCAAGCTATTTCTTAAAAGTGACCTGCAAAAAATATTTTGTATCTCTCTAGAGTCTAGACTATAGCATTACACGTCAGCTGTCCCAAATAACCAGGCCCTAGGGTAGTGATCAAATTAACTGAAAACTCAATTTCCTTCTTCAGGTCCCAGTACAACAAGCCCCATTACAGCGTGAGAATTTAAGAACAGTAACTGCCCTCTGTTATAAGGAGAAGAGGAAGTGCAAACATCACTCAAAGAGGTAGAGAAGAATATCTGCGGAGGCATGCATTCTCAGCTCTCCCTTTACAGAAGAATTGGAAGTGATCACCACTCATTCTTAGAACAACGTGTGTTGACAGGATCCATTGTAATGCCTTTATGGTGGCATTCTCTCTCTTTCTCTCTCTCTTCCTCCCTGCGCCCTACCCTGCCCCCCTAGATGTTTTTTTTGAGGGTTTATTTTGTGCCAGGCAAAATATGCTCTGAAATAAAGTGTTCTTCCTTTCCTACTCTCTCCCATTCTTCCAATTTCCTCCAGATGAATATTCCTAAAATACCCCTTTTCTATATTATTTCCCTCTGTCACTTGGGGTCCTGTCTTGTCTATGCAAATTCCCTCTCTCCCCCCATGACTCACAACATAAACCTCAAATTCTAGCCAAACTAATCTAAATAGAGATACTTAACTGTTTTCTACTTTGTTGCTTAAATTCTTAGCAACCATCCTTGGGTAAAAATTGCTAACCCTGCTATTTGGGTTTTGTACTTACTTGTTTGATAAAACAGATAAAGTTATTTTGATTTTCTGAACTTATGTATGATTGAATACTCCATTGATGGTGGTTTTGAATATCCTATTGATTGTGATCTCACTGGTCATGGAAGCACATTCTTCTGGGAACCAGGACAGTTCAATTATCCTAAATG
This sequence comes from Pipistrellus hanaki, assembly GCF_964339955.1. Lineage (NCBI taxonomy): Eukaryota > Metazoa > Chordata > Mammalia > Chiroptera > Vespertilionidae > Pipistrellus > Pipistrellus hanaki. Next base: position 62,395,365 of record NC_140508.1, read on the forward strand.
GTCTCAGTAGCTACAGATAAGGAGTTTCAGTTGACTCAGTGTCCCGGAATCTGGACAGCACAATTATTCTAAATTGCCCCAGTGGTCCCAGATAATGTGTTTCTGTTGATTCAGTGATTCGTAGATACTTTAGATAACTAACTGGCTCATCTCACTTCTGTAAAAATGCTTTTCATGAAACAGGTTCCTTGAGATATTCTGCCAATATAAACCAGATGTGGCAAGATGTTCGGGGCTGCGAGTTCTGGAGCGCTTTAGCCCCTCGTATGCTGCTGGCCTTTAATAAATGACTTTAAAATTCAACTTCTTGAGGCGTCGTTTGGAAGATGGGGGTTACAATACAACAGTGTCACAACTGAGGACACTGAGGCTGCTAGTCAGTCCTGGACACCCACATTGCACAGAGCCTTCTCCCTCATCCTGCTCAAGGCCACTATCTCCCACTCAGTCCGGCTATACCATGCCACATCTTCCTCTTCTTATCCAAACTCCAAGACTGGTTTGTTCTGTTAGATCCCTGGTCAAATGACAATCACCCAGAGGGTCAAACGTCATTCTAGGACAGTCATCGTCGGCAAATTCACTAGTCAACAGAGCCAAATATCAACAGTACAAAGATTGAAATTTCTTTTGAGAGCCAAATTTTTAAAACTTAAACTTCTAACGCCACTACTTCAAAATAGACTCGCCCAGTCTGTGGTATTTTGTGGAAGAGCCACACTCAAAGGGCCAAAGAGCCGCAGTTTGCCGACCACGGTTCTAGGAGAAGGTTAGGCCCTTGAAGCTTATTCATGGAAGTGTGAGCAGTCCCAGAATTTCAGTTAAGAAACTATTGGACTGGGTCATCTGGCTGCAGAATCACATTTCTTTCAGAGGTCCTTTTAACAAATAAAAGTCCACTATTCTATCATTTTTGCCCCTGTTGTGACTTTTTAATATATAATACAAATTGTAGCAGGAAGTAAAGATCCCAGGAAAGTAACCATGGATGACTTATCCTTCCCATATACTCAAAAACTATAGGCATCCTGGTACTGGAACCCAGAGTCTTGGCATTGCAATCCCAAACTGCACTCTAAACCTTGACAGGAAAGAGATTAGCCCTGAATGCTGTTGCTTATTCACTAAGAGAGAGGCTGGTTATGGGCACATCCCCAGTGGGGGGTGTGTAAGAGGACCTGGTTGATGTTTCTGTCTCATCGATGTTTCTAGCTCTCTATCCCTCTCCCTTTCTCTCTGTAAAAAATCAATAAAATATTAAAAACAAACAAACAAACAAACAAACAAACAAACAAAAAAACTCCACAATGCACCATCTTGCTGTGGGCTTTAGATAGGCTGCCTCTTTCAAAGCTCAGGAGCAGAGAAGCAAAAGAAGTCTGGATGATCATCTTCTCCATAACCTGCTGCAGGGAGATAAGAGGGAGAATACCACCTTCTCAAATGTGCGCGAATCGATGCCTCAGAGGGCTACAGACCACAGGCTCATCCCTCACTTCCAAAATTACAGCCGTTTGGCCCCAAGGACTGATGTCAGTGCTTAGAAGACAGAGATGCAACTCTGCAACCATCTTTCCAATTTTAGAGGTGCGCCTCTTTCTCCTTCGCCAAACCTTCAGATGGGAGAGAACCTCCCACACGCCTCTTGGTGCAAGATAATTCTCCACGGATCTCTCACTTTTCTGCATGTCTTGTAAGGAAGTGGCTTTAGTGTGTCCTGGATTATCTTTTCAAGAATATTTGTTCAGTGGACAGCCTTAGAAGAAGGATTAAGTGTTTTTTTCCAGACCAAAGGACAGTCTGTTTATACCCTTGGAAGATAGAATGTCTCCTAGCAGAACAAAGGAACAGGAAGGTTTACAGCCGATTATCAAATGTTCAGGGTCTCTATGCTGACATCCTTCTGAAGTACCAGTCCCCAGCGTGTTGGTGTTACCTGGCCTGGTTATACTGGGGGGTGGAGGGGGCTGGGTCAAGGATTGGCTCAAGAAAATGTGGTGTTCTCGCTACTGCTATGGTTGTAAGTAATAACCATGTGTCCATGATAGACTGTGTCATCCTAACGTGCTAGCTTGCAAGTGGGTGAATTCTCTGTCACAGACACTCTCTAGTGCTGGACTCAGAGCAAACCACTCCACAGTTTACTCTGTCAAGGCCTCTGAGTCCTGAGCCCTTCAAGTTTACTGAACCAATTAGCATCGAATTTGGAAGCATAAAGATTTCATTTCCTTGCCCTAGCTGGTTTGGCTCAGTGGATAGAGCATTGGCCTGCGGACTGGAGGGCCCCAGTTTTGATTGTTGTGAAGGGCACATGCCCTGGTTGCAGGCTCGATCCCCAGTAGGGTGTGTGCAGGAGGCAGCCCATCGATTCTCTCTCATTATTGATGTTTCCATTTCTATCTCCCTCTCCCTTCCTCTCTGAAATAAATAAAAAATGTATTAAAAATATTTCATTTCCAATTTGATGGTATGTTTTCTGCTATATTATAGACCATGGAAAATTTCAGATGTTGGTACTTGGAATCTGCAGTTACAGGACATTTCCAAGTTCCATATGAGATGTTTTAGTGCCACCTACAGGCTACTGTCTAACGAGGAGCTCTAGACAGCACAGACGGGGAGTGATCCATGCAAAGTAGGGGTGAATCTTACAAATATAATGAGGAACAAAAGAAGCAAGATGGAGAAAGTATATATTGTATCATTTACAGAAAGTACAAAACCAGGTGAAATTAATTGTATCAGACTTTTCCAGAGAAACAGAATAAAACATGTATTTAAATCCCTTAAAATAAATTTATTTATATGTTTAAATATCTTTATATAAAGATAATTTTGTAAATATGTATTCATACATATAAATGCATTACTTAAAAAGATATACATTTAAGTATCTATTTAATGGGATTAATTTTAAGGAATCGGTTCATGTGATTGCTAGGACTGGCAAATCTGAAATCTGTAGGTAGGTAAGGCTGGTAGATAGAATCTCAGACAGGACTTTTTAAAAATATATATTTTATTGATTTTTTTTTTTTTTACAGAGAGAAAGGGAGAGAGCCAGAAACATTGATCAGCCGCCTCCTGTACACCCCTCACTGGGGATATGCCCACAACCAAGGTACATGCCCCTCACCAAAATCGAACCCAGGACCCCTCAGTCCGCAGGCCGATGCTCCATCCACTGAGCCAAACCGGTTTCGGCTCAGGCAGAACTTTTATGTTACAGACTTGAGGCAGATTTTCTATTCTACCTTTGGAAAACTTTAGCCTTTGCTCTTTATGCTTTCAAATGAATAGATGAGGTCTATCCACTCTATTGAAGATAATCCCCTTTACTTAAAGTCAGCTGATTATAGATGTTAATAACATCTATAGCCCAGCTGGTGTGGCTCTGGTTGAGTATCAACCTGTGAAGTCGGAGGTCACAGTTTGATTCCAGGTCAGGCCAAATGCCTGGGTTGCGGGCTTGGTCCCCAGTCAGGGGCATATAGAAGGCAGCTGATTAATAATTCTCTCATCATTGGTATTTCTATCTCTCCTCCTCCCTTCCTCTCTGAAATCAATAAAAAATATTTTTAAAAATCACACCTACAAAATACTTTCACAGCAACATCTAGATTGGGCACTATAACCTAGCCAAGTTGACACACAACTTGGCACTTTTACATACCTTCTTAACCCTTTCACCAGGAGAGGTGCAAAGCCCTTGAGTGATGTTTACTCTTCACTTTGATGTTCCATGACTTAAGTATCATAATGCAAAATTAACAATACCAGCATGTAAAAGTTAATAGATCTTATGTCATATAATAAGGGAATGAGGGGAAGACAAAGATATTTACTATACACACACACACACAGACACACACATACATGCTAACAATTACTGTCCTTATTTTTAGAACTGGTCATGAGGTTGTAGCTGGTATTTATTACTACCTTCTACTACCTACTCTACATTCTCTTGGTCTTAGCAAGCCATTTTAGCTGGAAAATGGTTCTTTGCCTGATGTGTGACCCAAACCTTCATTCCTGGCATTAGTAGACCTGACTGGATTGTTGAAGTTTTCCACCGATCTTAATGCCAGGGCATGTTAATACAAATAGGCATCCTAGTTGAAGCATCCATCTTATATAAAAACTGCTGTTTGAAATTTTAACCCTGCTGTTTGACTTCTGTAAATTCTTGCTTGCTAAGACTACTTCCACTTCAGAGTAGCCATTAAACCTTCCCCAGACAAGGTTATCAGTGCTGGCGCCAGGCCAGGCCCCTGGTTGAGGTCTCAAGGCCCCAGTACATATGGGCTCTTTAAGAACTCGAAAAAGGGGCCAGAAACACTCCATATTTGGGAAACAAAGAAGGTAAAAAGATATAAATAGGGAAAATTCCTGCATGTTGGGGCCCAGAATTTGAGAGACATTTTCCTTTGGACTTGCACGTGTAATAAATGTAACTCCATCTCTCTAAGTATTGCTTTGTTCTTCTTCGGTTTTCTGTAACACTAGGATCACCTATGTCCAAACATACTATTCCTTACCTCCATTGTGGAATAGCAGCTCATTTTTTCCTTAGTAGTGAGGAGCAATTACCCCAGACAGTAGAGTGACTACCTTCTTTTCCTGCTAATTCAGAGATGTGAGGAGCCCAAAGTGGTTGGACAGCAGTCTTAACTTCCATTTCAATGGGATTGCTGTGTCTCTGTTGCTTAGTTCTCAGCATAAAATATTGTAGTGTCATACCTTCTTTTGAAACAAAGATTTCCTTTGAAACCAGCAGCACATAAGGTGATGGGACAGGAAGCAAACATTTTATTAGTTGGTTAATATTGAGTAGTGCTCATTTAGTTTCCCTCTGCCCTACCCGCCCCCCCCCCCAATTGATTTTTTTCCCTTCATTTTTTTAATTAAGGTATTATATTGGTTTCAATTCTTTTTTTAATATATAATATTTATTGTTCAGATTATTACAGGTGCTCCTCTCCCCCTCTCCCTCATAGCTCCCCTCCACTCAATTGATTCTTGTTATGGGAAAAACAGCACCATATATTGGACACTGATTTAGAGCTTATACAGCCTCCTGGAGAACAGTGTATTGTCCCCTAACCAGCATTATAGCTGAGTCTTTCAGAAAGCCATTCCACCATTCGATCAAGACTTCTGCTCCAGAATGGTGGGGGGATATAGTAAGACAGGCAGGATAGTAAGAAGCTAGGAAAAATTCCTTGGCAAGTAGAATGGGGAAACAGAGAGATAGTTGAACAAACTGGCTGAGCAATTTACAGCCAGATACAGAAGGTCACCTCCCTAAAGATAACATCTAGGCCTCAGTTGTATTTCAGCTCCAGGCCAAGAAAAGCAGCAAAATCAGGACTACCTGCAATGACTTATATGACCCCCAGCTCTGGTGCTCACCATTCAGGAGAAACTGGGACCCTGAAGGGGCACAGATGGAAAAGGGATGAATATTCTGGGGAAACCCTAAGATTCCCCTCCACCTTCAAGAGAGAGATAAAGGCCTTGGCAGAGTAGCTCAGTTGGGTAGAATGTCGTCCCCATACACCAATGTTTCGGCTTCCTGACTGTTCTACTTGTGGAATGTTTAAACATTTTGGCGACTTCTGACTCTCTCCACCTCCTCTCTCCCTCAGCACATCTGCTCTTAGACCTCCATCATCACTCACTTTCTCCTTCTCAACTCCATCCCTCCTGCCTTCATTTATCCGCTACTGAGCCCGGACTCCACAGTCCGATCTCCAGGAGTCTCTACATTCTTTCCCGCTCTTTATAATTGTGGCCGCCAAGCCCCATTTCCTCGCCAAATCCAAGCCCGTCTTCTCCACTCGCTCGGAACACTCGGGCCCCATTTCGGTGGAAACAAATTGGAACGTTGACCGAAACCCACCCAACGTCTCGGGCTGTGGACGGTATTTTTAACTTTCCCATTGTTCTTCATTCTCAAACTTCAACAATGTAAACTTGTCCCTTTCATTGAAGCACCGCAAAGCCCGCCCCCTGCGTTCCGCGGCTGTTGACGATTGGTCGCCTTCAGGAGACGCAGGCGCACTCGCCGCCGCCAGGGGCATGCCGGGACGAGGGGCGGGGCCGGGGGCGCGCAGGCCGCACGCACCGCGCACGTCCGGGCCGCGGGGTCCAGGTGGGCCGTGGTCCGCGCGCGGCCGCGGCTGCCCTCCTCCGACGCGGGAGGGGCGGACGGAGAAGGGCTCGGGCCCGGCGGGAGCCATGTTTGTGGCACGCAGCATCGCGGCGGACCACAAGGACCTCATCCACGATGTATCTTTCGATTTCCACGGGCGGCGGATGGCGACCTGCTCCAGCGACCAGAGCGTCAAGGTGCGCGCGGAGCCTTCGGGCGCGGCCGATCCCGGAAGGAGGAGCGTGGAGCGCGCGTGATCCGCTGGTGGAGCGGAGGCTCCCGCGCGTAGAATGGGGGACGGCTTCCGATATGGGGGCGCGCCGCCGGGCCCCAGGCCTGGAACCCCAAGGGAGGCAGGCCAGCCGCGCCCGGCCATCCTCGCCCCCTTCAGTGGGGTACACGGCCGCCCCGGGGTACTGGGTGCGCCAGTGCTGAGCGGGCGGGCGGGCGGGCGTCCTGGCCACGTGCGCGCTCCCGCCCCTCGGGCCGCTGGGAGCCCGCGGGTTTCCCGCGAACCCTCGTCCTGGTCCCTGTGGGTGGGAGCCAGGGAGCCAGGGAGCTTCCGGAGCGTAGTCTCCAGTCGGGGTGTGTACGATGGTCGTAATACGAAGCTTGCTCAGTGCGGGGACTGTGCCGTGGAACCTGTAGGGGAGTCAGTTCGCGGTGTGTTCCCAAGTTCTGGGCGCCTCACCTGGGGAGATGATTCTTGCCTTGTGTTCAGATAGGAGGCTCACCTTATTTCGCGTTGAAAGAAAAATGCAAATCCAGGGGACTGTTTCCTCCTCCCCACGTGGGGGTCTGTACTTGTTCTTTTTTTTTTTAATATAGTTTTTTGATTTTTACAAAGAGGAAGGAAGAGAGATAGAGAGTTAGAAACATCGATGAGAGAGAAACATCGATCAGCTGCCTCCTGCACACCTCCTACTGGGGATGTGCCCGCAACCAAAGTACATGCCCTTGCCCGGAATGGAACCTGGGACCCTTCAGTCTACAGGACCCTTCTATCCACTGAGCCAAACCGGTTTCGGCTGTACTTGTTCTTTAATAAATTTCCACCTTTGCTATACCACCTTCTGTGTAAAAAAAAAAAAGCAAATCCACTTCCACTTACCATCTAGCACTTGGGAGTGTTGATCTCTTACCCTTTGAGACAGGATGGATGGACCTGGGGAGAATTAGGCTACACTAACCATTTTAAATTGTACATGACAGTTCCGTGGTGTTAAGCACAACATTTTCATTGAACAGCCTATCGCCACTGTACATCTCGAGTACTACTTTTTCTTCATCCTAAACAGAAACTCTGTACGTAGTAACTCCCTCTTCCGTTCTCCACCTAGCACCTGGTCACCTCTAGTGCTCTTTCTCCTACTTCATATAAATGGCATACACCATTTGTCCTTTTGTGCCTGGCTTATTTACCTTATTGTGATGTTTTCAAGGTTCATTTGTATTTATGGCATGTATCAGAATTTCATTTTTAAGATTGAGTAATATTTTGTATGTAATATTTTGTATGTATACAATAGCCAATAGGTAGAGATGAAGGTTTGTTCATCTACCTTTTGGCTATTGTGAATATTGCATTCATGTCTGTTAAGTGAGTAGGTACTTTTTTTTTCTTATCCACTTATTACTGAATTATCTAATAGATCACTCAAAGTGGAGGTTTTGTCTTTTAGTGTGCAGTGAAGATCATCATTATTTTAGCTTTTTATATATTTTGGATAGTTTCCTTAGGTTCATTCCAGTAGAGAAATTCGTAAATATTTTAAAAGCACTTGAAAATAATTGGCAAATTGCCAGTGAGAGTATTGATTTGATAGGATCATTTTCCATGTCAGGCATTATAATTATGTTTTTTTTCATTTAAGTGTTTTGTTTTTTAAAAAAAATATTTTATTGATTCTTCATAGAGAGGAAGAGAGAGGGATAGAGAGTCAGAAACATCGATGAGAGAGAATCATCGATCAGCTGCCTCTTGCACACCCCCTACTGGGGATGTGCCCACAACCAAGGTACATGCCCTTGCCCGGAATCGAACCCGGGGCCTTTCATTCCGCAGGCCGACGCTCTATCCATTTAGCCAAACCGTTCCCGGCCATTTAAATGTTTTTATGTGGTAAAATCCAATTTGCCACCTTACATAAAATAAAATTTACCATCTTGTCCATTTTTAAGTGTATAGTAAGTAATATCAGGTACATTCATATCTTTCTGCAACCATCCACCTCCAGAACTTTTTGGTTTTGCAAAACTGAAATTCTGTATCTATTAAATAAAAGCTCCCCATTCCCCAGCCCCCAGAAACCATTTTTTTGCTTCTGTGAATTTGACGACGACCTCATATAATAAGTGGAATCATACAGTTGTATTTTTTGTAACTGGGTTATTTCACTTAGTGTAATGCCTTTGAATGTTGTAGCATTTTCTTTTTAAGGCTGAATAGTCCATATGTATTCTATACACCACATTTTACTTACTCATCTGCCCAGGGACTTGGGCTTCTACATTTTAGCTATTGTGAAAAATGTTGCTATGAATGTGGTGTACAGATATCTCCTTGAGACTCTGAATTTTATTATTTATTTGTCTTTTAAATTAATTTTATTAGTGTAACATTGGTTAATAATATTATGTAAGTTTCAGGTGTACAATGCTGTAATACATCATCTGTGTTTTGCATTGTGTGTTCATGACCCAAAGTCTCCTGTCATATTTGACCTACTTTTCTCTCTCTCTCTTTTTTTTTTTTTAAATAATTTCTTTATTGATTAAGGTATCACATATTTGTCCTCAACCCCCCCAACTTTACTCTCTTTATCTGTCCCTTACCAGCCCTTCCCTCTGGTGACCCCCATACTACTAGTATTGTTCCATGTCTTTCAGTTTGTTCATTTGTTGCTTCTTTTTTATATTCCACATATGAGTGAAATCATGTTTCTTGTCCTTTTCGTCTGACTTATTTCACTTAGCATGATACTCTCAAGATCCATTCATGTTTTTGCAAATGGCAGTATTTCATTTTTTTCCTTACAGCTGAGTAATATTTCTTTTCTTTTTAAAATTTTTTTTAATCAATCTTTATTGTTCATATTATTACAAAGGTTCCTCATTTCTTCCCCCCTCCCCCAGGTTCCCACCCCACCCTCCGCCCCCTCCCCATCCCCCATTGTCCTCATCCATAGGTGCAGTTTATGTTCAGTCTCTTCCTCCCTCCCTTTCCCCCATAGTAAATCCCTTTTCAGATGGTAAATCAGTTACTTAGCATTTTCTCATATCAATAATACCTCCACATGCCCAATGATACATTTCACACAAAAGACATTTCCAAATAGGTCATCCAGCCTCATCCAGGCCCCACCCAAGGCACTCACAGATCAACACCCCAGCGCTATACTAACTCAACACATCCAGATCTAAGCCTTCATCACTTGATTCAGCAGACCCTCAAGTTCCCACAAAAGTTTCCAGCCATGTCTTAGAGGCAGCCGTGGGGCAGGGGCAGGCGAGGAGCGAGCTGTTCCGGGCCTGCCTGCTCCGGGCCTGGCCTCTGTTGCTCTGGTTCGTTCCATAACCAGCTGCTCCGGGTCTGGTCACTGCCGCTCCCCACCTAGTTGCTCTGGACTTGGCTGCTGCTGCTCCGGGCCCGGCCGCTCCGGGCCTGGTCGCTCCCACAGCTGAGTAATATTTCATTGTATATATGTACCATATCTTTATCCAGCCATCTGTTGAAGGACACTTTTACATTGTTTCTATGCCTTGGCTATTGTGAGTAATGCTGCTGTGAACATAGAGGTACATATATCTTTACAAATAAATGTTTTCAAAATTTTTGAGTAGATACCCAGAAGAGAGATTGCTGGGTCATACGGTTAGCTCTATTCTTAATTTTTTGAGGAACCTTCATACTGTTTTCCATAGAGGCTCCACCAGTTTACATTCCCACCAGCAGAGAATGAGGGTTCCCCTTTTTTCACATCACATCATCTCCAACATTTGTTATTTCGTGTCTTATTGCTAGTAGGTATTCTAACAGGCGGTATTTCATTGTGGTTTTGACTTGCTTTTCTCTTAAAGTTGAGCATCTGTTCCTGTATCTGTTGGCTGTCCGTGTGTCTTATTGGGAAAAGAGTTCAGGTCCTCTGCCCGTTTTTTAAATTGGATTGTTTTGTTGTGGGGTTGTTTGAGTTCTTTATATATTTTGGATATTAGCCCTTTTTTTGGAGGTATCGTTGGCATATTATCTTCTCCCATTCGGTTTGTTGCTTTTTTGTTTTGTTGATTTCTTTTTCTGTGCAGAAACTTTTTAATTTGATGTAGTCTCATTCATTATTTTTGTATTTCCCTTAGGAGCAATGGTTCAGTATTTACTAACTTGGTGTTTATGTCAACATAGAAACCCTAACTACCTTGAATAAGACTTGACTGTAATTGTAATTGTGTCTATTTCCTATTAGAGCTCAAGTTTTCTATTTCCTTGATCCCACCCAGTGCTTATTAGCCCGGGGCCTGACATCCAAGGTTCTCAATAAATATTTGGATGAAAGAATGAATGTTTGCTTATTCTCTTGTGAATTCATGTTCACCTCCTTTGCCCTAATATTAATTTAGTCTTAATGTTTTTCATATTAATTTTTTGGAGTTCTTTGAATGAAATATATGTCTTTTAATTTTTTTGTAGGTCTGGGATAAAAGTGAAAGTGGAGATTGGCATTGTACTGCTAGCTGGAAGGTTAGTATTTATTTTTACAATAATTTAAAAAAAATCGAATTGTTTAATATCTATTTGGAAGTGACTTTGCTGTTCAGCTTTGGGAGAATTATAAAATTTATTCTTCTTTTCCTAAAAAGGGATTTTACATTTTTCAGTATAAAAGTAATAGAATACACTTTAGAAAATTTGAGAATAAGAGAATTTGTAGTTCCATAGCATTCTAACATAATTATATTTAGCATGTTAGTATTAATTTTCTATTTACATATTTTCAGTAGCTATGATGTTTCATATACTTTTTAAAATATATATATATTTTATTGATTTTTTTTTTTTTTAATAGAAAGGGAGAGGGCTAGATAGTTAGAAACATTGATCAGCTGCCCCCTGCACACCCCCTACTGGGATGTGCCCGCAACCAAGGTACATGCCCTTGACCGGAATCGAACCTGGGACGCTCAATCCACTGTGCCAAACTGGTTTCGGCATTTTTTTTTTTTAAATATATTTTATTGATTTTTTTTACAGAGAGGAAGAGAGAGGGATAGAGAGTTAGAAACATCGATGAGAGAGAATCATCGATCAGCTGCCTCTTGCATAACCCCTCCTGGGGATGTGTCTGCAACCAAGGTACATGCCCTTGACCGGAATTGAACCTGGACCTTTCAGTCCGCAGACCAACGCTCTACCACTGAGCCAAACTAGCTTCAGCTATTTTTAGTTTTTCATAATTATGAATAATGCTATCATTGACATGCCATGTAAGTCTTTGTGTGTACATACATTTTTATTTCTCTTAGGTAAATACCGAGGAGTGGAATGGCTGGGTTGTATATGTTTTAATTTTCTAAGAAACTGCCAAACTGTTTTCCAAAGTGCCTGTGCCATTTTATATTCCCACCAAGAAATATATGAGGGTTCCAGTTTGTGTACATCCTCCCATACACTTGGTATTTTTTCACTTTTATTTTTATTATAGCCATCTTGGTTGGAGTGAATTGCTATCTCATTGGGTTTTGATTTGTATTCTCTTAACGACTAGGATGTTGATTTAAGTTTTTATGTGCCTATTTGCCATTCCTACTCCTTTGGTGAAGTGTCTATTCAAATCTTTTGCCCTCTTCCCTTTTTGAAATTGAGATGAGATTCACACAACATAAAATTAATTATCTTAAAGAAAACAGTTCAGTGGCATTTATTCCATTGACAGTGTACAGCTATCACTTCTGTCAAGTTCCAAAGCTTAATCATCCCAAAAGGAAACCCCATTTTTTGCTTTTCAATTTTACAACTACTTTCATAAGTACAGAGTGTTTTCAAAGGCTTTTATAAACATAAACATACCAATAAATACTATACCTTGTTTTGCTTAACCAATGGATATTAAAGTTGTTTCTTTTTATTGTGATGAACATCTTTGTGCAATATTTATTCTTTAGCTAGATTGTGCTTTACCTGGAATCTGACATTTAATAAAATCTCACTGCCCTTAGTACATCTTTTTATTTAATAGCCTGTATAAATAAGAATTAAAGGTGAAACAAGAATAAGACTGGACGAGCCGGTTTGGCTCAGTGGATAGAGCGTTGGCCTGCGGACTGAAAGGTCCAGGGTTCGATTCCGGTCAAGGGCATGTGCCTTGGTTGCGGGCACATCCCCAGTAGGGGGTGTGCAGGAGGCAGCTGATGGATGTTTCTCTCTCATCGATGTTTCTAACTCTATATCCCTCTCTCATCCTCTCTGTAAAAAAACCAATAAAATATTAAAAAAATAAAAAAAAGGACTGGACAAAACAAAGAATAAAAACTAAAGATGTAAGGTTTGCTTTTGGATGATGATATTGTTATCATGGTCAGATTATGAAAGTATTCTAAGATTATTGAGTGTTAAAGAGTTAGATATGCAGAAGCAAAAAACAAATTTTATAAACATAGTTGGTGGACTGATGCTTATCATATAGTATTTTTACTGGTAAGCAGAAATGAAATTCTGCCGTGAAGACCTTTTAGACCTTTTTTTCGCATTGGTCAATGTGAAGAGTTGAAGAACAGTAATTTGACATTTTTTCCTATTTAAAGATACTGCTTTTGAGATTTAAATTATTTTCTCAGAATACAAGGATTTGGGTTTCTCTATATTGTTCACTCATTGCCTCTTTTCCTAGAAGAGTCCATTCTCTACCACATGTGTCAAACACAAGGCCCGCGGGCCAAATCCAGCCCGCCAGGCCTTGCAATGTGGCCCGCACCGCGCTGTCAACACTGCACTCCGCTGTCAGTTTATGACATTGTCAGTTTATGACTGTTCAGTAAACCATTTGGCCCGCGATTTAGGCTGGATTTTAGATTTTGGCCCCTTCTCTGATTGAGTTCGACACCCCTACACAGACAACAGTCATTTAAACATTTTGTTGCTGTAGTTTCTATAAACTGTTAGGCTTTGAAGCAAATAATTTTGATTAATCTTATTTATTAAGTGGATGGTTCCTGAAGATATAATTTGCAAAGTTAGTGGACTAGTAGGATCTCTAAAACTTTGTTTAGGCTAAACTCTGAAGCAGGTCTCTTAGCACTCGAAGAGGTTAGCTTTATCCAGTGGATTTTTCTTTATTAGTAAAATGTTAGAAGAACTTGACTCCAAAAAGGCTACAATTCTAAATATCCTTAAGTTAAAAAGTTTTAAAATTTAAAATTTTCTATTAATGTTAAATTGAATAGCTTTCTTCTTTTACTGAAGTAAAAATAACTGTATTCTGTTTCTTTAAGTAAAACCTTAAATGTGTGAAATATGAGTAAACTCATTTTTTTGTTTTTAATTCATCAGACACATAGTGGATCTGTGTGGCGTGTGACATGGGCTCATCCTGAATTTGGACAGGTTTTGGCTTCCTGCTCTTTTGACCGAACAGCTGCTGTTTGGGAGGAAATAGTAGGAGAATCAAATGACAAACTGCGAGGACAGAGTCATTGGGTAAGACATTTGTTAGTTTTTGAGAAATGCGGGGCATGAACATCCAAGGAGCATCAGTCTTTCCATGGACACTTCAGGCACTTGGTGTAAGATGTTCTCACTCCCCTCTGTGTTTATCAGTGTCATTGTTCTTTCTTCCATGTTTTTCTCCTGTTTATCTCATTTTGTTTTGGGCCTGAAGTGGTACTTAGGAGTACCCATGGCATTGTTGAAGTATAACTTTAATAGTGAATCCAGAATGTTTGCTTTGCCATACAATACACTCAAAAAGTCTTTAAAAATTGTTTTTTTCCTTCTTACAAAATATACTCTCTTATACTCCCCCCCCCCTTTTTTTTAAATCTGTTTCTGCTGTAACTCTAGTTCTTTGATTGTTTGAATTTAGATAAGAGCATAATGTGTTTGCTATTCAAGTTCCCTGTCTGTAAAGGAGAGAATTGAACTCGATTGCCTTGAAGATCCATTCCAGTGTTTTCTCCCTCCCTCTTTATTTTTCATAATAGATATTGAGGTATAAGTATAAAATTCAAAAGGTAGAGACAGCCGAAACCGGTTTGGCTCAGTGGATTGAGCATCAGCCTGCGGACTGAGAGGTTCCGGGTTTGATTCTGGTCAAGGGCATGTACCTTGGTTGCGGGCACATCCACAGTGGGGAGTGTGCAGGAGGCAGCTGATTGATATTTATCTCTCTTCGATGTTTCTAGCTCTCTATAAAAACATTAATAAAATATATTAAAAAAAAAAAAAAGGTACAGACAAGTGTATACAGTAGGAATGTCCTCTTCTCTGGTCATACAGTTTTCTTTCTAGAGGCAGTCACTATTACAGATTTTTTGTGTATCCTTCTGGATATATTTCATGTCTTTATAAGGATATAAAAGCCCTAGCCAGTTTGGCTTAGAGGATAGAGTGTTGGCCTGAGGACTCGGGTCCCGGGTTCAATTCCGGTAAGGAGTACATTCCCAGGTTGTGGGCTCGGTGTGCGGGAGGCAGCAAATCAATAATTCCCTCTCATCATTGATGTTTCTCTCTTTTTCTCTCTTCCTCTCTGAAATCAATGATATATATATCTATATACATATATATGTGTGTGTGTGTGTGTGTGTGTGTGTGTGTATATACATATACATATATATGTGTGTGTATACACACATACTATATATAAAAGACATAAAAAGAATGGTACCAGGTGGGTGGGGTCAGACTGGACCTCGTCAGCAACTTCAGTATTTGAGTTCGGACTAAGAAAGAATTCAGAGGCTACTAGGGGTGTCGAACTCAATCAGAGAAGGGGCCAAAATCTAAAATCCAGCCTAAATCGCGGGCCGAATGGTTTACTGAACAGTCATAAACTGACAATGTCATAAACTGACAGCGGAGTGCAGTGTTGACAGCGCGGTGCGGGCCACATTGCAAGGCCTGGCGGGCTGGATTTGGCCCGCGGGCCTTGTGTTTGACACATGTGGATAAGAGAAAGTTTATTTAGCAAGTTACAGAAGTAGCATGAGCTGTAGAAATGGGCTCAGGGTATACTGGATAAAGAGATGATTCCTGTCCCTAGCTGGATGGTGAGAGCTTTTATTCTGATACTCAGAATGGCACCCAATTAAAAACTTATTGCTTATTTTTGGAATTGTCCATTTAATATTTTTGGACTGTGTTTGACATCCAGTAACTGAAACCACAGAATGGGAAATCACAGATAAGGAGGGAACTATTGTATATAATTTAAATTGTTAATTTTTAAATTTTTTTTTTCAGGTTAAGAGGACAACACTAGTGGACAGCAGAACATCTGTTACTGATGTGAAATTTGCTCCTAAGCATATGGGT
The DNA here is from genome assembly GCF_964339955.1 of Pipistrellus hanaki. NCBI lineage: Eukaryota > Metazoa > Chordata > Mammalia > Chiroptera > Vespertilionidae > Pipistrellus > Pipistrellus hanaki. The sequence continues at coordinate 62,411,042 of NC_140508.1, forward strand.
CTTATGTTAGCAACCTGTTCAGCGGATGGCATAGTAAGAATATATGAGGCACCAGATGTCATGAATCTCAGTCAGTGGTCTCTGCAGCATGAGATCTCATGCAAACTAAGCTGTAGTTGTATTTCTTGGAACCCTTCAAGGTAAGCTAGCACAGCAAACTTCTGATAATTTAATCCTAGTAAAGCATATTGTAAATTTTTAAAAATCCTCACCCAAGGAAATGTTTTTAGTGATTTTTAGAGAGAGGAAGGGATAGACAGACTGAGAAAGAGAAATAAACATTGATGGGAGAGAAAAACATTGATCTGTTGCCTCTTGTACATGCCCTGACTTAGGATCAAACTCATAAACTGTATGTGCCTTTGATTGGGATTAGAATCTGTAACCCTTCAGTGCCTGGGCCAATGCTCTAACCACTGACATACACTGGGCAGGGCAAGAGATCCTTCTTTTTTTAGCTGTATATATTCCATTGTGTAAATGTATTATAGGTATTTAATTTTTTAATTTTTATTTTATTTCTATTTTTTTAAATATATTTTATTGATTTTTCACAGAGAGGAAGAGAGAGGGATAGAGAGTTAGAAACGTCGATGAGAGAGAATCATCGACCAGCTGCCTCTTTCACACCCCCTACTGGGGATGTGCCCGCAACCAAGGTACATGCCCCTGACCGGAATCGAACCCGGGACCTTTCAGTCCGCAGACCGAAGCTCTACCACTGAGGCAAACCGGTGCCGGCTAATTTTATTTTTTTTAAAAGAGTAGTGTTGATTTTTTTTTTTTTTGAAAGAGGAAGGTGGAAGAGAGAAACATCATGTGAGAGCATAACATTGATCTGAGGTCTTCTGCAACACCCTCTATTGGGGATCAAGCTTGTAACCAGGAATTGAACTAGCAATTTCTCAGTGCAGAAGACAATACCTAATCTGAACCATACTAGTCAGGGCATACCACAGCATTTTTATCAGCAAATACTGATAGGCACTTCCCCCTGAGAATTGTCAGTCTACTCCCTTTCTATGCCCCTGATTCTATTATGAACAACAATCAAATTGTTGAATTGTATTCACCAGTCCATTCTGTTTTTCAGATTTTTTATTCACTTGATTTTTATTTTATTTTTAAATATATTTTATTGATTTTTTATAGAGAGGAAGGGAGAGGGATAGAGAGCTAGAAACATCGATGAGGGAGAGACATGGATCAGCTACCTCCTGCACACCCTCCAATGAGGTTGTGCCCATAACTAACATACATGCCCTTGACCGGAATCGAACTTGGGACCCTTCAGTCTGCAGACACTATCCACTGAGCCAAACCAGTTTCGGCTATTCACTTGATTTTTAGATTTGTTGGTAGATATGTATTTGATTGTTGTTCATAATTTTTATCTTTACCTTTTTCTTCTTCCTCTTCTTAAAGAATACCCATTAGCATTTCATATAATCCTGGTTTGGTGTTGATGAACTTTAGCTTTTTCTTATCTGTGAAGCTCTTTATCTGACCTTCAATTCTGAATGATAGCTTTGCTGGGTAGAGTTATCTTGGTTGTAGGTTCTTGCTGTTCATCACTTTGAATATTTCTTGCCATTCCCTCTGGCCTGCATAGTTTCTGTTGAGAAATCAGCTGACATTCCTACGGGTACTCCCTTGTACATAATTAACTTTTTCTTTTGCTGCTTTCAAGATTCTCTCTTTGTCTTTTGCCCTTGGCATTTTAATTATGATGTTTCTTGGTGTGGTCCTCTTTGGATTCCTCTTGTTTGGGGTTCTGTGCGCTTCCTGAACTTGTAAGTCTATTTCTTTCACCAGGTAGGGACAGTTTTCTGTCATTATTTCTTCTAATAGGTTTTCAATATTTTGCTCTCTCTCTTCTTCTGGCACCCCAAAAATTCAGATGTTGGTACATTTAAAGTTGTCCCAGAAGCTCCTTACACTGTCTTCATATTTTTGGATTATTTTTTCTTTCTGTTTTTCTGGTTGGGTGTTTTTTTGTTTTCTCCTAGGGAGGCAAAGGAAATCAATATATAGGTAATTAGATATTTTATTGAATAGAAATAAATAATTTAGCCTAGAATTTAGTAGAGTTCATTCTCTTATTGCTTATCTTTTTGCTTTTTAAAATTAGTTTAGAGAAGAAAATGCCATTTGGGAGCATGGGAGCATACCTTCTTGAGGGGTTTCTTCTTTTTGTTTAAGCAACTTAAAATCTTTTTGTCATGAATTTGATCACCATAAGGGTACTTTTCTTTCCATAGTTAATGACAAAATCTTTTAGGAAGAAAAATTTGAAGACCTTTTAGGTGTTTTGTTTTTGATCTACTGAATGCCTGAAACATTTTCTTTTGTGGAAAAAGAAGCTACTTTATTATTTTTATTTTATTTTATTTTATTTTTTTAGCAGTAATAAAATGTGGTAAAAACAATGCTACAGGATGGTAGCCATGGTCTCTACCCTGAGCAATTTCAAGGACACACTCCCAAGGTGTGGCTGTGTTGAATATATGGCAGGGATTTAATCACAGTCTTGCTTACTTGCAGGTTCTAGAGCTGCTGGATGCTAGCTTTTAAAATTCTCTGAATTAAATATAATAATTTAGTCATTATGTGAAATATTTTTTGCTTTTCATTTCTAGCTCTCGTGCTCATTCTCCCATGATAGCTGTAGGAAGTGATGACAGTAGTCCAAATGCAATGGCCAAAGTTCAGATTTTTGAATATAATGAAAACACCAGGTCAGTACTGGTTTCATTAAGTGTTGTTCCAAATTGCATTTTAATAACGTTAGCTTTTTAAAATGTTTAATTTTTAAAAGTGTTATTCCTTTATTTATTAGCTTAATTATGTATTATTTATTACATACTTATTAATTTCCTATGATATGTCATGTTCAGTGATAAGACTATCCTATATAATAAAAGCCTAATAGGCTAAGTGTCTAACCATTCATTTTCTATACAAACAACTGTAAGCCTACTGTTGCCACACCCTGTATTTCAGAGGTGAGTGGTGGAAGATGACCACCAATCACTATGACGTGCACTGACCACCAGGGGGCAGTTACTCGATTGGTATGTTAGCTTGCTGCTGGGTCTGGCCAATCAGGACTAGGTGAGACGGGCAGGGCATGCGTTGGAGCCCTTCTTTGGTTCCTCCCAGACCCTGATAATGCACTGGTGGGGTCCCTCGCCCTAGCCTGTACTCTCTCGCATTCTGGGACCCCTAAGGGGATGTCCGCAGGCCAGGCCAAGGGACCCCACTGGTGCACGAATCCATGCATCAGGCCTCTAGGGATAATACAAAATTGAATGATACAGATGACAAGGTAATTGATTTCCCATTATGTACCATCTTGCAAGGAAAACAAGCAAACAATAAAGTAAAAAGTGGTAATGTATTTTGTAAACCAGGAGAATCAGGATATTAAGAGCTTACACCTAGGGGGAGAAAGCCAGGAAGGTCCCCCCAAAGGCAGATCTATAGAATGAGTGGAAGTTCAATTCCCTGTCAGAGCACAAAGTTTTGACCTGGCCTTGATAAATGATACAAATAAGTGTCCTGCATTTATATAGGTTACAGAGTACTTTAATCTTGTAGGTAGGGGAGGTAGCTTTTATAGTAGCACCATTTTCCAAGTGTAGAAAGTGAGACCAATAAAGTAAAATGTCTAGTCCAAGGTCAAAAAGAAGAGTCAGGACCACATAGTAAAGCTAGGGTATATGTAAGATTGTTCAGGGTGATCAGTAAAGGGTGAAAAGAGGTCAAGGAAGGAACCTCAAAGTGCATACTAGCTTGGAGATATTTCAGAAAGAATGTTGTGATGAAAAGAAGGCCAAGTAGAGAATACTGGAAACACCAATACAGTGACGTAAAAATAGGTTTACAGTTGTAATTATGGAAAACGGAGTTTATTCTTGTATTTACTAATTGTTTTTATTATTTTCCATACAAACAACTGTAAGCCTAGTGTTGCCACACCCTGTATTTCAGAGGTGAGTGGTGGAAGATAACCTCCTCTCTAACACACACTACTTCAGTTCTATCCCTGATAGCCATTTGAAGACAGAAAGAAGTAATAGAAAAATCCGATATGCTGTCTCCTTCATTGTCTTGTTCTTTATTTGCAGATATAAAAATAGAATAGTAAGGATAATATAATAGCTTCCTTTATCACCACTTAATAAACCCCCACTGAATTCCTGTTATCAGCTTTGCTTTTTTATTTACACTCAAATATTTAAGAAATTCAATTATCCTTTTAAAAAATAATTCAAGATCTCATTTTAATATATTTTTATTGATTTTTTACAGAGAGGAAGGGAGAGAGATAGCTAGAAACGTCGATGAGAGAGAAACATCGACCAGCTGCCTCTTGTACACCCCCACTGGGGATGTGCCCACAACCAATGTACATGCCCTTGACCGGAATCGAACCTGGGACCCTTCAGTCTGCAGATCGATGCTCTACCACTGAGCCAAACCGGTTTCGGCCAAGATCTCATTTTAATTAAGTTTTTCTTAAAAGTGTTCTAAATTAAATTTTAAAAAATCAACAGAAGAAACCTGGGAAGTTTTATAAGTTTCTTAGGGCTACAATAACACATCACTACAAAGTGTGACTTAAAACATTTATTCTTAGATTTCTGGAGTCCAGAAGTCTGAAATCCAGAGGTTGTCAGGACTGTGCTTCTTCTAAAATCCTTCCTTGTGTCTTCAAGCTTCTAGTGGCTACAGGAGTCCTTGGTGTGTGGCCACTAACTCCAATCTCTGCCTCTTTCTTCATATGTTTGTATTCTTTATATGTCTTTCCTCTCTGTTCTTTATAAGGACATACAACATTGGATTTAAGTGATGCTCTCATCCCCAGATTCTTAGTTATATGCAAAGACCCTTTTTCCAAATTAGGTCACATGCACAATTTAAGTGTTTAGGACTTGGACATACTTACTACATACTGCAGATATATACATTTATTGTGAGCAATATAAAAATAGAGGTATGTCAACATGTAGATTTAAGAATTTTTTATTTTTGGAATTTTTAATGTAAAATTGTTTGTTTTTTCATTAGGAAATATGCAAAAGCTGAAACCCTCATGACAGTTACTGATCCTGTCCATGATATTGCATTTGCTCCAAATTTGGGAAGGTCTTACCACATTCTGGCCATTGCAACCAAAGATGTGAGAATTTTTACATTAAAGCCTGTGAGGTGAGTTTTTGAAACAATTACTAATTTAAAAGTGTTCTTAACTCTTAGTTATTTTCATTTGTGGAGGAGAGTGTAGAGGCAACTATGATCTGAAGCATGTATTCTTTAATGAACATTTCATTTTAATTACAGTCCAACCTTGATTCTTGAACATCTCCCATGTTGAACAATTCATTTCTCAACCCAACAGCCCTTTCATGCTGATACCTGTATGATCAGTCATCCCCCTCTCAGACTACAAAAGAGTGTGTGCGAGTATGAGTCAGTTTATTGCTAAATTTTACATTATTAATATCTCAGGAAATTGTGCTGTGAATACTTCTGTGTTTTATGGCTTTTGTTGCTACTTATTATTAAATTGTAACTTTTTACTGCGCATTCATTTTCTTTTTATAAATTTTCACTTACATTTCATGTTCTTTTTCTTTTAAAGTGTTTATTTATAGATTAAACAGTACATTAGACATATACTGCATATAAGAAAGGTTAAAACGGAATCATTTGTGGGTGTGGAATGGATTAATTCAATTTACATTATTATTATTTAAAAAAATATATTTTATTGATTTTGTACAGAGAGGAAGGGAGAGAGAGAGAGAGTTAGAAACATCGATGAGAGAGAGTCATCGATCAGCTGCCTCTTGCACACCCCCTACTGGGGATACGCCCGCAACCAAGGTACATGCCCTTGACCAGAACCGAACCTGGGACCCTTCAGTCCCCAAGCCGATGCTCTATCCATTGAGCCAAACCGGTTTCGGCTTACATTATTTCTAATAGGAAAAAATGATTTGGTTTTTGAACAGCTTTCAAGAATGAATTAAGTTCAAGAACCGGGGTTTCACTGTATGTTTTATTTAGACTGATTCTAACAATGAATTAGATCCTCTGAATATAATTGATATTCTATAAATGTTTGAATGAAGGTAGTTGTCTAAGGGAAAATTAAATTAACACTGAGACATTCTTGTGAATAACCTTTTAGCTTTAATTTTGGAATTGTGAGTTTGTAATTTTTTTCCTCCTTCTATTCTCTTCCCATTGCTTTATTTTCTTTTCAATCCTCACTCAAGGTTATGTTTATTGACTTTTTAAAAAAATATATTGATTTTTTTTTTTTTACAGAGAGGAAGTGGGGGGGGAGAGTGTTAGAAACATCGATGAGAGAGAAACATCGATTAGCTGCCTCCTGCACCCACCCCACTGGGGATGTGCCCGCAACCAAGCTACATGCCCTTGACCGGAATCAAACCTGGGACTTTTCAGTCCACAGGCTGATGCTCTGTCCACTAAGCCAAACCGGTTAGGGCTGTTTATTGATTTTATTTTATTTATTTATTTATCTATCTATCTATTTATTTATTTATTTATTTATTTATTTATTTATTTTTTACTATCATTTGTAGCAGTACTTAGTGTCCAACAGAAACCACTCCATCTGTCACGCAATATCTCGACTGCAAAGCTTCTCTTACTGTTGGTGGATAGATAATGACACGGACAGTCACTATCACCATGGCAACAGTGCCCAGGAACTTGCACATGGAAGGCTGGTTCTAGAGCACTCATGCCTCAGCTTCCTCCGGGGTATGCTTTTCCTGCAAGTCTGGTGTGCCCTCGGGTACCACCAACCCAGTGCGGCTCCAAGACTGCAGACTATTTATTGAGTTTAGAGAGAGAAGAAGGGGATGGGGGAAGAGAGAGAAATATCTATGTGAAAGAATAACTGATTGGTTGCCTCCCAGACAGGAGTCCTGACTGGGTATTCAACCCACTACCTGGGTATCTATATGCCTTGATGGGGAATTGAACCAGGAACCTTTTGGTGTGTGGTCAATGATCCAGCTATCTGAGCCTTCTGGCTGGGCTTCTACTACTTTTCTTTTAAAATGAATTATTTCATCTATTTTATTCCTGTACTTTGGGGGAATAAAATCCTCTTTCATTGTATTTTCTATGAAATAGTCTTTCATTATCTTTTATGTGGTGGGATCACACCAGGTATTAGAGTCAGTTGAACATTACACAACTCAATGAGCTAATCGGGGGAGAGTATGGATATGCACATTATTATAAAATAACTAGAGGCCCAGTTATTTTCTTCTTACTAGAAAATAACGAGATGCGTGCACCAGTGGGGTCCTTCACTGCAAGGGTCAGGCCAAAACCGGCCCTTCGACATGCCAGAGGGGTCCCAGATTGCGAGAGAGCGCAGGCCAGGCCAAGGGACCCAATCATGGCCTGGGAGGGACCATGGGAGGGTTCCAAGGTGTGTTCAGTCCATCTTGCCCAGTCCCAATCAGTCGGACTCCAGCATCAAGCTAACCTACTGATAGGAGTGTCTGCCCCCTGGTGGTCAATGCACATCATAGCAATTGGTGGAACAGTTGAACGAATGGTCAGACACTTAGCATATTATATAGGATATGTTAAGTAGGTGAGGCCATTTATATATATATATATTTTTTTTTAGATAGGTGTGTTTTTGTGTGAGTATGTGTGTGTGTGTGTGAACCTGATTGCAGAATTACTCAGGAAATTTTTTTGTTAACAGGAAAGAACTTACTTCCTCTGGTGGACCAACAAAATTTGAAATCCATATAGTGGCTCAGTTTGATAATCATAATTCTCAGGTTTGGCGAGTGAGTTGGAATATAACAGGAACAGTGCTAGCATCTTCAGGGGATGATGGCTGTGTAAGATTATGGAAAGGTAAGATTTTGATAAGAATTATTGCCTTATGTTGCTGCTTTAGAATTTTCACTTAGAAATGTAAACTAAGTGTTTTGACAAAAATTATCTTTCCATAGCTACTTTTAAATTATGTCTTACATAATTTATTTTGAACCTTTATCATTTTACCTAGTTCATAGTAGTTAAAGACTAATTGAATTGTTTTTAAGACTGCGTGGGATAAAGCAACTTTTTATATATATATACTAGAGGCCTGGTGCACAGATTCGTGCACTGGGGGGTACCTCAGCGTGGCCTCCGGGGATCAAGCCAAAACCGGCAGTCCAGTGCAGCCTGCCACCCTTGCCTGTCGCTTTTGCGCATCCCGGCCCCACTACACCTGCTGCCGCCGCCTGTAGGCTCGCCGCCACTCTGCCGTGGTCTCTGGGCGGCGGCGGCGGCCAGCCATGAACCCTGCGTCTGGCACTCAGGTCAGCCGAGCAGCGCTCCTGCCGTGGGAATGCACTGACCACCACAGATCAGCTTCTCCGTTGAGCATCTGCCCCCTGGTGGTCGGTGCACATCATAGTGACCAAATGGTCAATAAGTTGAACAGTCGCTTAGGCTTTTATATATATGTAGACTAGTGGGTGCACGGGGTGGTGGTGTCCCTCAGCTTGGCCTGCACCCTCTCCAATCTGGGACCCCTTGGGGGATGTCTGACTGCTAACTTAGACCCAATCCCTGAGGCTTTGTCCTGAAGTTCTGGTCTAATTAGCATATTACCCTTTTATTAGTATAGATATTTTATTGATTTCAGAGAGCAAGAGGGAGAGAGAGAGAGAGAGAGAGATTTAGAAACATCAGTGATGAGAGTCATTGATTGACTTCCTTCTGCACACCCCCCATGGGGATCTAACCCACCATCTGGGCATATGTCCTATCTGGGAATCATACTGTGATCTGTTTCATTGGTTGATGCTCAAGCACTAAGCAACAAGGGTCAGGCAACAAAGCAACTTTTAAAACTGAAAGTAACTGCCACAGAAATATGCAGTATCTCTAAAATACTGTTTGCTATATGTGTAACTTGTGTAAATTCAGGATAGGATTAGAGTCATCTCTTACTCTATTAAATAATTGCTTTAGCCAACCAGCTATTAATAGGAGAAAATCCAACACGTTCCTCACTTCCACCCTGCAACTCCCAAAAGTTCAAGAATTATCCACTGATTCTAAGGTTTCTTACAAATGCCACGCTGAGAGAGACTGTGGTCTGATTAGTTGACTCTGTGGTTGCGGTAGTGTGGTGTGCACTTTCGCACAGTAATTTATCCACTGGGCAGAGGTGTCTTTGATTTGTGCACCACTCTAGTCAGTGTCTTCCCATACCTTAGATCCAAAATTGTAAATTAGTTCATTTATCTTGAACAGTTATTGTTTCCCAAAAATGCAGTTTGGCTATGTCAGTTTTAGGCTGTGGTAGAAGTAGCCCAGACTTCTCTTTCTAAAGAGTAATTTGATTTCACAGGCTTTGATGCCCTTTTCTGCCTCTGGGCTTTAGTGAGACCACTAACTTCAGCAGGCTCCCTAACTTGGGTTTCCTTGGGCTCAATGTCTCCAGTGACCAATTTTGCATGCAAAGAATTAAGCCATTTTGGTTAAGCCACTCAAACCCAAAGGTTTTGTTTCCTACATCCATCTCTGAGGACATTGGGTACCCATTTGACTTATACTTGCATAACCATTTGACAGTTCCATTATCCTACATATATATGTAATTGAAACTTGTTATAATGAAGATAAATGATTTATCTTGATATTAACTTACTGTAATATGTGGCATCTTAGAGAATTATCTTCGAGGAAGGGAAATGGGAGGTGAAAGATTTATTTGTTAAATTAGTAATTCTTTTAAGACTTTAAAAAATAATTATTAAAATTAAGATAAGTGTTTTGTATTTTAAAATGTCTTTAACATTTATTCTGACTGACATGTAGCCTGTAGTTTAAGGACATGAACATAGATTTGTGCCCTTGAGCATAGGTATTAATGTATTTGACCATTTCCCTTTCAGCTAATTATATGGACAATTGGAAGTGTACTGGTATTTTGAAAGGTAACGGGAGCCCTGTCAATGGGAGTGCTCAGCAGGGAAACCCAAATCCTTCACTAGGTTCAAATATCCCAAATCTTCAAAATTCATTAAATGGATCTTCTGCTGGCAGGTAGGCTGTTTTATGGTAAAACTAGAAATTATTTTATTTTTCAATCATTCTCGTGGCCATACTAAAGGCATGTTATTTTATGGATTTTAAGACTGAAGAAATTTACCTATTCATAATATTACTTAGTGATAATATTTACAGGTAGGTTGTGAGGCCATACAAACAAAATTACATTATGCAATTTAGGTAAAGAGGAAATATGGATAATACTGAGGATTTTAGCCATAGATTATTAGTGTACTAGTACTGCTGGCAGTGTAGCCTTTGAGTCGGGTTAAACTGAAATCTTAAATAAAATGAATTAATTAAGGTTTTGTAGAAGAGAGTAAGTTAATTTTTTGTTGTTTAAAATGTTAATGGAGACTATGAGAAAAATTCTAAGTACTTAATTTTTTTAGAATTTTTAACATTTTAGATTATTATTGATCTTAAGGAATATTTGATGTGATCTAAAGAGTCATACTGTTGTTTTTGTATTCAAATTTTAAATATGTGAATTTGTATTGTAAAATTATTTTAATATGCCTTTGGAATATTCAGGAACTTTAAAGCACAGCCTTAAAAAACTGTCCTGTGGTTATCCTGTTGTCATCTTAAATAAAAGAATTTTATTAAAAAATTTGTCAACTATTTTTATATTGTTGTATTTTTATAAAGAAGTCCTGTTATTTGATTTTGAGGTTTAAGTATTTGCATGGAAACAATTTTAGGTTACCATAGAATATAGCAAATTATAAAGATGATTCCAGAAGCAAACAATACTAGTATAAATTAAAAGGAAAAAACACAAAATCTAGTTTTAGGTTGTTGCTTGTATTGCATATTTTCTTTTGTAAAGAGCTTTGAAATTTTGAAATTTGTTCTTACTGTGCTAATACCCATGTGTGTTAGATCTGTGATGCATTTTCCCTTCTCCGATTGTATTATGTCCTTTAACAGAAAGCACAGCTGAGTACCAGCTAACTGGAGTAACTTGGCTGTTTTGCTGCCTGTTGCATGCACACAGGAATGGAAAGCGAGCTCCTCTCCCCCTTCCCCAGCGCCATCTGACCTCTTCCAAGACACACCAGCAGCCTGCTTACTACTAACCTGCAATCCAAAAAGCTGCTAAAAATACAGTATATATCTTTTTTTTTTTTTTTGTATTAGCCAGTTTGTTGACACTATTTGAAACTTTTAAATATAGAGAGGCTTTTTGTTGAGATATGTCACCAAAACAATTTTTGGAAATGTTCCTGAAATTAACATGGGTTTTTAAAATGAAAAGGATTTATTATCACCCTTATAAGTAGTTGGGAGGAGGGAAAATATAACTTTATTCCATTTGGAGAATGAAGGTTTATTTCTTTTTTTTTCTAAAACAGTAAAATGATGAATTTTTATAATTTTAATTTGAAGATTGAATAAATATTTTTCATAAAGATTGTTTTGAGTGCTAATCTGTTTACCTTTTGTAGAATTGGTTTAAACATGATATTCAATACAACTGTCATTTCTTTGTAATATTTAAAAAATATTAGTAAAGGTGGAGAATAGTAGCAGTAAAATGGAACTGTACAGTTTGTAGCCAAATTAAATATTTGGTATTGCATCATTTATAATTTGGTAGTACAATTAAAACACCTTTGTAAGTTTGTTATTCATATTCACTAAAGAGATAAATGTTTCTTTTGTGTGCTTGTATATATTTATGGTGTGATTTTATGGTTTAAATTTCCTTCAAGTCAAAATTTGGAAACATACTGTAAGAGAAGCAATTGAAGTTTTGCTAAAATTGTGCATGCACATTAACTTCCACATTCCTTGTCCCTGAATTTGCTTAATTTAGTTGACTGCTTCATGTAGTTAATATCTTATAGAGCTCTGACCTTGAAGACAAAGCCATAAATTTTTGTTTGCTAAAGTGCATAATTATTATGAGTAAGTTATAATTAAATGTCAGAATAACAGCAATAGGTCATATTCTTTAGTTATCAAAATTTTGTACTATTGTAAGGATTTGCAGGAAACCAACCAAGTGTATTCACAGATTGTATTTCTTTGAAAGTATGTTGCAATAACTGGCTATACTTTGTGAAAGTATATTTGAATTGGTTTTCAGTATCATGTTTGCATTAAGAAATGTGAAATATGTGCCAGCTGCTACTAGAAATGAAGCGTTACTTAAATTAAGAGCTTATTATATTTGTAAATTTATAGGATTGCATCAAATGTTTCTGAGAGATTAGAAAATGTTTTAAATTATGTAATTGTCTTTTTTTTAACATTCATGCTGGTAATTTTCTTTTTTAACATTTTAAGTTTAACAGATTGTAGTTTTTTCTTTCAAGTTTCTATACTTGCTTAGGCAAGCATGATTTGAGTAAGGGTCTTGATTTTTGCATAATATTGTGTTCTGTTAGGTTGGCATGAATCTATTAAAGCTATTTCCCGCTGGCATTTGATTTTTCCTCTTTGGTTCCTTTTGTATTTACTACTTTTCTCTTTCTCTTTTTCTTTTTCTGTTTTTTTTTTTTTTTTTGGTGTCTTGTTCCTGTCTTCATTTTTTCAGGTATTTCTTTCCCCTTCTGGATTCCCCACAGGCTCGATCGCGATGGTGCAATTATGCCCAGCTTCTTCCTTCTCCTTCTCCTCCTTCCTCTCTTCCTCCTGTTCTGGTTGAGAACTCTTGCGATGCTGACACTGCTAACCTCCAGTATCCTCACCCATGCAGACAATCTCTGTCTAGGCCTCTTAATCCCTTAACTGAGAATGAAGAGGTTTAAAACATGGGCTTAACACTTAAAGACTTTATTTCAGGGCTTGTAGATGCTTTCATTCTAGCTGCTTTTTGTTTTTCTTCTCTTTTCTTTCAGAAGATTTTTCTAATATGGGGTCTGTCTTGCATGTATTATGACCAAAACACAGTGTTTGGAACCTAAACATGTTTGTGCTTCTGCATCAAAGGAATATTTCTTCATTGGTTGATATCCTTTGATGAAATGAGATATGTAAAGTAACATTCAACTGTGAGAATTACACCCACTAACTGACTTGAAAGTGCCTGTTCTGTAAATTTTACTTTGAACTGCTACCATGGTGTTAAGTTTCTTATGGTTTATCATATTGTTTAATGTGAAAGCATATCATTATAAAGTTCACTCTGCCTTTGATACATATTAAGAAATATGCTTTTAATTTTATAGGTTAATATTGAAACTGACCAGTTTGTAAAATAAATCATTCCTGTGTATAAAGCAGCAAAACATAATATGGACTGTTTGGTCTTTTTATTAAACAAAGGAATTTGTTTTTATTACATATAATTCCTGTTTAAAGCTATTGTAATTATTCTCCAAGTAGATTATTTAATAAAATATATTTTAAGTATATGAATCTGTTGCCTTATAAAAATAAAATGTATTCTTTTTGATAGTTGGTAAAGCTTGTTGCTAAAAAAAAATATAATCTAAATAATAAAAAATTAGAGGATGGGTATGACATTTAAAAGGTAGAAAGTCAATATGTAGACTAACATGTAGAAATGACACATACTGACTTTCAATCTAATTATACATTAGATTATTTTCTTTCCCTTTAATATTTTATTAGTGAATTTATTGGTGAAATTGGTTAATAAAATTGTTTGAGGTTAGATTATTTCCTAAAATGATACTTTCAAAATTTAAAAGCAATCTATATAATAAAAGAGTAATATGCAAATTGACCATCACCCCAACACAAGCTGGTTGCCCCCATGGGGTCAAAGATCTTGTCCCCATGTGGACACAAGTTGGCCAGCAGGGGAGGGCAGTTGGGAGGGACCAGACCTGCAAGGGAGGGCAGGTGGGGGTGATCTAGTATTTCAGGAATACTAGAGGCCCAATCTCGTGCACTGGGGATGGGGGGTTTGGGGGGGAGTGTAAGAAGTCCCTGTGCCCTTTCGCAGACTGGGACTTTATCACCCACCTGCCTCAGAGGCAGGAGAGGCTCCTGCCATCACCACTGGGCTTGCTATGGGCCAAGCTTCTGGCTGAGCAGTGTTCCCCCTGTGGGAGCGCACTGACCAGGGGGCAGCTCCTGTGTTGAGCGTCTGCCCCCTGATGGCCAATGCACCTGATGATAGTGACCAGTTGTTCTGCCGTTGGGTCTATTTGCATATTACCCTATAATATGCAAATTGACCCTAGTGGCAGAATGACTGCTTGACCAGACACTATGAGGCACACTGACCACCTCTGGTCCCTTTCCCTGGCTGGCAGGCTCTGATCCGCAGATGGTGAACAGGGAACCAGGTGTGGGTGGGGGTGGGGTAGCAGGGCCGGCACCCAGGGAAGATGGCCCTGATCGCAGGCCAGGCCTAGGGGCCATACCCACGCACACATTTTGTGTGTTGGAACTCTAGTATAGGATAATGAACATAAACTGATGAACAAAAATAGATCCTGAGACATGGAAGCATGGAACAGACCGTCAAACCTCAAAGAGAAGGCAGGGGAGGGGTGGGGGTAAGAGATCAGCCAAAGGACTTGTATGCAAACATAAGAACATAACCAACGGACACAAGACAGCAGGCCGTCAGAGCCGTTGGTCTGTGGACTGAGGGGTCCCAGGTTCGATTCCAGTCGGGCATGTACCTTGGTTGCGGGCACATTCCCAGGAGTGGGTGTGTGGGTGTGTTAAGAGGCAGCTGATCTATGATTCTCTGTCCCTCTCCCTCTCTGTAAAGAATCAAAAAAAAAAAAAGGGCGGTGAGGGCAGGTGTGGGATGGGGGATGGGAGCAGCTGGGGAGAGGCAATGGGGGAAAAAGGAGACATGTAATACTTTAAACAACAAAAAATTAAAAAAACACATTTCTGTGTATAAGGTGGTTGACGGCCCTTTGGGGTTCCAAACCGAATTACTTCCAAGTGGGCCAAGGCTTCCAAGGCGGCGCCTTTGGCTTAGTTACAGTGTGAAGGCCTCCCGGGGGTGCGTGCAGTGCTGAGCTCCTCCTCCGGAGCTGCGGAGCGCGGCTTCCCCGCTTCAAATCCAGGGCGCGCCGCCTCGCCCAATCACCAACTCGCCACCGCCCCGCCCAATCACAGGGCTGGCCGCCGCCCCGCCCAATCACCGGGCTCGTGCCCGCCCCGGCCCTTCGCGCGGCCCAATCACCAAGCTCGCGCCCGCCCCGGCCCTGCGCGCTGCCCAATCCTGAGCAGCTCCTGAGTCCACCGGCTTCCGCTCGTGCGGCCAACAGACGTAAACCCGAGGGGCGCGCGGGCGGCCTTGGTGCGCGCACGCGCTTTTGTAGCGCCTCCTGGACCCCCCCCCTCCCCTCCTTGAAACCTGCGGCGGCGATTTCTTCCCATGCTACCCCGGATCTCCTATCGCGGGCCCCGTGAGGAGGCATCTCCCGTGTCTTGACATGCGGCTCGGCGGGAGGCAGGCAAATTCCCTGTTGGCCGGCATTTTGGCTGCCGGGGCGGCGGGGCGGTGACGGTTAGACCGGGGTCGGGAAGGGGGCGCAGGCTGCGGGGCGGGAGCTGCCGGCACGAGCCGGAGTCAGGGCGCCGGGCTACCTCCACCATTGCACCGCCAGGCCCCGCAGTGAATTCCGCGCGGGGAGTTTAATTGGACGCCCCTGTACCGGAGGCTCCTGGCCAACCGCGACAGAGCGGCTTCGAAAGAAACGGGCTTTGGCTTCTGGGTCCACAGTCTTGTGTCTTCTTCCCATTGGGTGATTTCCAGCTCCTGAGCCGCACACCCACTCTGCACACCCGCTCTGCAAAGTGCTCTGTGGGTGGGCGGGGCTTGCATGTGGGTGATGGGACCCAGGAACTCACATTGTTAACTACATGCAGAGGGGTCTGTCCTGTCACCCATTGTTCACTTTTGTTTTGGTTTCTGCTAGGCGGTCTTCACCCTAGAGCTACTTACCTCTTAATACCATTCCTACATTTTTTGTGTGTGTCTGATTTCTTTATGAAAAAACAAAAAATATAAGAACCAAACACATTGTGAAATAAGACAATGTTTAAAATCACTCTACTTTTGCTTTCTCTTAATTCTTAGACTGTTTAGTAAAACATGAGCTCCTTTTCGAGGAAGTCGTCTGGAGGACACCTGTTTTTATGACAATATTTCCATTTGCTGTTACCATTTTGAGGTTATTCCACTGTTCCAGGATCATCCCCCTTTTCTCCGATTTCAGTTTTGTGGGAAAAGTTTGCGGTGAGCTTTGAAAAGTAATATACTAAATGTCTAGTTATAAGAAATGTGTTAAATGCCAAGAGTAAATGATGAATATTGGGGAACTTTGTCTTTTTCCCACAGTATGTATCTTTATATGTGTTTAGTTGTATATGTAGACCTATAATTAATGAGTACAGTAAATGATATCTTATATATCCAGAAATGTGATTAAAGCAATTAAGTATTAACTCAAGTCCAAAATTTTGAGGTTGCCACTTTAAGAAAATAGCAAAGATGGCTATTTAGTTCAAAGATAACATGATATTGTCTTCACTTGAGGTGATGGAGGAGCGATGGGAATGCAATACAGAGGGAAGTTAGGAATCTGGTATTGTCCACGGCTGGTATAAAACAAGCATAATCCTTTCTGGAAACAGGAGAATAGGTGTTAGATTAGGAACCTTCCACTGGCTTCTGTTACCCTTGCACCAATAGCAAAGCTCCATCCAGGCACTTACCACTATATCATAATTAATAGGGGTTGTCTGCAATGAAAACCGCCTTATTTATTTTTGCATTGCCGAGGCCCATGAGAGTGTCTTTCATGATTTGTGTTTGATAATGATAGTTGCACCAATGATCTTTGCTTAATATCTAAATTTTCTTAGATTTGGTTCCTAATAGGGATAATCTTTAAAGAGCTTGGTATGTACTTTAATGTGGTTTATATATCTGTAAAAGAATAACTCAGTAATTAAAAGATTAGGCCTGGGAGGCTATTTGGAAGCCTTATGTAATAACAGTTAGATTAAAAAGTGATGGGCGGAGGTGTAAGAGATCAACCAAAGGACTTGTATGCATGCATATGAACATAACCATTGGTCACAGTCAGGAGTGGAAGGTGATGGAATGTGCTGGGGGGTGGGGGCGGCCGGGGAGAGGTCAATGGGGGAAAAAGGAGACTTATGTAATACTTTATTTAAACAATAAAGAATTAAAATATATATATATATATTATTGATTTTTTTACAGAGAGAAAGGGAGAGAGATAGAGAGCTAGAAACATCAATGAGAGAGAAACATCGTCCAGCTGCCTCTTGCACACCCCCTACTGGGGATGTGCCTGCAATCAATGTACATGCCCTTGACCGGAATTGAACCCGGGACCTTTCAGTCCGCAGACCGATGCTCTACCACTGAGCCAAACCGGCTTCGGCTAAACAATAAAGAATTTGATTTAAAAAAAAAATTGACAGGCGACAGGCATTGGGAATATAGAAATGGGTCTCAGCTCCAGAAACATATTTGGAGTTAGAAGAATTAGAATTTGGTAACTAATTGAGAGTGCAAGAAGGATCAGATGGTCCCAGGTTTCTGTCTGACTTGGATAGCAAGAGGATTTGGATAACATATGTCAAAACAAAGGATAACGGGAAGAGTGGGTTGGGGAGAAGTAGTGGATTTGGTTTTATATTTGTTGGCTTTGCACTTCTTGGGAGGCATTGAGGTAATGTAGCTATAAAGAGCCTTTGGTAATATGAGTGTATATTTTAGGACAGGGGTCTGAGCTGAGGTGATTTAAAGATGAGGAAGATGGTATTAGTTCAGAAGAAAGAATACTCTGGAACCAGATTTGCCTGGTTGTGAATCCTCTGCTTCCACTTGCACTGTGTGGCCTGGAAAAGTCTCTGAATTCCCTTTCTTAGCTTCAGTTTCTTCAATGGTAGGGATAACTAAAGAATACAGATTACTTTTTTCAACTCATTCTCACCACTGTGCCAGGTACTGGGACTCTATGGATGGACAAGATAGACATGTCCCCAAGAAACTAAAGTCAAAGGAGGACCACCTACTGTCAATCATTTATTCATTTCACAAATATTATATTTGAGCACCTGCTATGTGCTAGGCATTGTTATAGGTGTTAGGAAAGAGTGATAGATAGACAAGGTCCCTGCTCTTGTGGAATAATTTTTTAGTGGAAGAAGACAGACAAATACAAAAATAAATAATGATAAGTGCAGGAAGAAATTAAAATGATTGTGATAGACTGTGGGGCTACATTTGACTTAATGATAAAGTGACATTCAAATTGAGGTGAATGTCTGGAAGAAGGGCCTAGCTGACCGGAGATCTAGAAGAATATTGTAGGTTCTAAGGTAGGGATGAGCTTGGGTTGTTTTTTGTTTTTTTTTAATTTTTAAAAAATTTCTTTATTGATTAAGGTATCACATATTTGTCTTTAATCAACCCTCCATTCCAATCCCCCACCCCTCCCAGACATTGGTTAGGCTCATATGTATGCACATAAGTCCTTTGGTTGATCTCTCCCTTTTATCCCCACCCTCCCTTTGAGGTCCAACAGTCTGACCCATGGCTCCTTATCTCTGGGTCTGTTCTTGTTCATTAGTCTATGTTGGTAATATGAGTGTAGATTTTAGGATACCATTTCCCCTAGATGAGTGAGATCATGTCCTATTGGAAATTTAAGAATAAAAACTGAGACAAGCAATAATCATTATGCTAAAAGGCATATGAATCAGTCTGTAGAGAGTTTCTTTCTGGGCCACCAGTTCTTTTGGATCCAAGAGCTTGGGTTTTATAGGAACAGAAAAGCCAGTATATGGTGAGTGAGCCCAGTGGGATAGAAAATAAGGTGCCCACTGAAATTTTCAGTAGGAATATGGTCATGATTTATATTTAATGTTTCTTCTGATTTCTGAGTAGGATATTAATTGTAGGGTGGCGAGAATAGGAGCATGTAGATTGGTTAGAAGGCTTTTCTGTAGGGCAGGGTGGTAGTAGCAAAGACAGAAAGATGTAGAATGTTTAAAGGTGTATTATGGATATGTTTTGCCCTTAGTATGGACTTCACTAATAGAGATGTTTTGTTTGGCAATAGTGTTTTTATTGAATTTAGATGTGTTTGTGAGGGGCCTGTAATTTCCAGTTAGCTCCGTTTTTAGACCCCTATTATCTGACAGTATTTATGCCTGCAGGCATTTGAGCTTGAGATCCCTAATGTATATGATATACATTGCATGAATATCAGAATCCTGGGTATCCCTAACAGAAGAGAAACAGACGTAGAAGTAGTACTTGATGATTTTCCTAAAACTCTTAGTTGTGAAGGGAAGGTGAGAGTTAGTGGCAGGAAGTGAAAATAAAGGATGGAAGAATTTTGAACGTGTTTATATAAATCAAGAAGAGGAAATAGAAATATCTAACACAGGAAAATGCTGGGGCATGATCTGAGAGGAGGATACTTCTATGATAACTAGTGGCCCAATGCACAAAGATTTGTGCAAGAATCGGCCTTCCCTGGCTGCCGGCACTGCCTTCGCCCTGGCCAGAGCTGCCTTTCTGCCTTCCCCTGCTGCCCAGAGGCCAGGAGTGGCTGGAGTGCTCTGCACCTGCATATGCAAATTAGTCCACCAACTTTGTTGGGTTAATGTGCATGCTCACTCCTGATTGGCTGGTGAGCATCAGGAAGGTATGGTCAATTTGCATCTTACTCTTTTATTATTAGTGTAGATTGGTGATAAGTTTCCTGTGTATTGACATAGTTTGAAAACATTCATTTAACAAATTTATTGAGGGTGTATTCTGCCTTCAGGGGGCTTACATTCTAATGTGGTCTCACTTTTTAATGATAATCTCTGAAATCAGGAACTAGATTTTAGAGTATGGTAGTTGTTTTTTCTATTCCATGTTAGAATGGGTACCCAACTAGTAAACTTTTAAGTATATCCTCATATCATCTGTCTATGCCAGCAGTGTTGTCCCTTCTTTGCTTCTTTACTGGATTAGTTTGTGGTAATTCGTATATTTTGCTATAGCAATCCAAGAATATGTTAAGCTGTGTTGTATTTCATTATTATATTAATTATAAGATAGTTTGATTTTTTAATGTATTTTTTTTTATTGATTTCAGAGAGGCAAGAAGAGAGAGAGAGAGATAGAAACATCAGTGATAAAAGAGAATCATTGATTGGCTGTCTCCTGCATGCCTCCCATTGGGGATCGAGTCCACAACCCACCCTTGACTGGAATTGAACCCAGGATCGTTTAGTCTGCAGGCTGATGCTCTATCTACTGACCCAAACTGGCTAAGGCGATAGTTTGAATTTTACACCCTCAGCTATAAAATAATAAAGTATCCTGAGAATTTACTTCTGAAGGCTTCCCTTTTTAGTGCTGCTCCAAAAATAGGATTAAAAAAAATATTTCCCTAACCAGTAAATAGGATAGAGCGTCAGCCTGTGGACTGAATGGTCCCGGGTTTGATTCAGGTCAAGGGCATGTACCCTGGTTGCAGGCACATCCCCAGTAGGAAGTGTACAGGAGGCAGCTGGTCGATGTTTCTCATCGATGTTTCTGGCTCTCTATCCCTTTTCATTCCTCTCTGTAAAATATCAATAAAATATATTTAACAATATTTTTATTGATTTCAAGAGAGGAAGGAAAAGGGGGAGAGAGATATAGAAACATCAATGATGAGAGACAATCATTGATTGGCTGCCTCCTGCACACCCCACACCTGAGATTGAGCCTGCAACCTAGCTCAGTGTTCAGCCACTGAGCTATGTCAGTCAGGTGGATTTTTCTTAAGATCTAGCAGTTTTCTAAGATTTGAGACTTGCATTCTTAAACATTTAAAAAAGTTTTATAGTAATACTTGATTTATAGAAACTTATATTGTTGCAGGGAGATGGAAGATTTTCGAGGTATAACTGAAGAGTCATTTCCAAGCTTTTTAACCAATTCATTACTTGGTAATAGCGAGATTTTGGAAAATGTAACACTTTCTTCAAATCTTGGCTTGCCTGTTGCTGTTTCAACACTTGCTAGAAATAGATCCAGCACTGATAATAGGTAAGAATTGAATGGATGATTTTTTTTTTAGACCTATAAATCCTTCAATATGCTGGTACCACTGTAAAATTTCCCAGCCAAGTTTGAGCTTTTGCTATATCTGAGGTAAATGGCCACATATATATAAAATTAATCTAGAACAAGATAAAACTTACTGTATTTTTCCCTATTCCATTGCCTTATCAGTGGCGGTGGGGAATGGAATTGGGTTTGAGTACCAGTGACCTTTGATCTATTTATTTTTCTGTCCATAATGTTTTGGCTTTGTGTTAGTTCAGCCTCAATGGTGGCTGGTAATTTGAATTATATCTCTAAATATGATGTGTACAATATGCCCATCTTGTATAATGTGTAAAGTTTGCTCATACTTAAATATCTAACCACTTTTCCTTCCTCACATTTGGTAAAGAGCATCATCTTTACCTTTGGAATGAAGGGCTTGGACTAACCCTATGAAGTCTCTTTAAGATTTCTGACTGTTGCATAATATATACACGCTCCATTGCTGAACCATTTCAGTGTTTGCACATAGGATGATGGTTTACAGCACTGGGGCTCTATTTGTTTTACCGCCTGGTTGGTTTCACAATCATGCTGGCCTATGTCACGATGAATTTTAAATGTGCATAATTTAATTATTAACAATTAAATAGGTATTTTTGTGTGTAGGTATTCTGATATCCAGGCATCTTATTTAGTAGAAGAGAGGCCTTCAGTTCCATCTGAGTCATCTCCTGGTAGCCAGAGTGAAGCTGAACCAAGAGAGAAGTTACAGCTTAATTTCCAGGATGATGATGAGTAAGTTTGTGCCTCCATGTTGCTTTCATTGTGTTAAAAGTAAGTCTCGCTCTTCTGGAGACGTGACTTAATAGGGGATGAAATGCATAAAATATGTCAATACACACACACACACACACACACACACACACACACACACACTGTATATGAGGCCCCTAGAACCATAAGAAATGCAAAAAAATCACTGTTAACTTATTCTCGAATTGCCCCCTTAAAAATCACATTGCTCCCCTATTGGGAACCAACATTGGGAACCACTGAGGCTGCTTCTTTTTTTTTTTTTTTTTTTTTTTTTTTAAATCAATCTTTATTGTTCATATTATTACAAAGGTTCCTCATTTCTTCCCCCCTCCACCAGGTTCCCACCCTACCCTCTACCCCCTCCCCATCCCCCATTGCCCTCATCCATAGGTGCACAGTTTATGTTCAGTCTCTTTCTCCCTCCCTTTCCCCGATAGTAAATCCCTTTTCAGATAGTAAATCTGTTACTTAGCATTTTCTCATATCAATAATACCTCCACATGCCCAATGATACACTTCACACAAAAGACATTTTCAAATAGGTCAACCAGCCTCATCCAGGCCCCACCCAAGGCACTCACAGATCAACACCCCAGCGCTATACTAACTCAACACATCCAGATCTAAGCCTTCATCACTTGATTCAGCAGACCCTCAAGTTCCCACAAAAGTTTCCAGCCACGTCTGAGAGGCAGCCGTGGGCAGGTACAGGCGAGGAGCGAGCTGTTTCGGGCCTGGCTGCTCCGGACCTGGCCTCTGTTGCTCTGGTTCGTTCCACAACCAGCTGCTCCGGGTCTGGTCACTACCGCTCCCGACCTAGTTGCTCTGGACTTGGCTGTTGCTGCTACAGGCCTGGCCGCACCCGAACCGGCTGCTCTGGGCCCGGTTGCTCCGGTCCCGGCCGCTCCCAGCCTGTCAGCCGCTGCTCCGGGCCTGGCCGCATCAGACCCGGCTGCTCCGGGCTTGGCCACTCCCAGCCTGGCAGCCGCTTCTCTAGGCCTGGCCACTCCCAGCCTGGCAGCCACTGCTCCGGGCCTGGCCGCACCAGACCCGGCTCCTCCGGGCCTGGCCTCTCCCAGCTTGGCAGCTGCTGCTCCGGGCCTGGCCGCTCCCAGCCTGGCAGCCGCTGCTCCTGGCCTGGCCGCACCAGACCCGGCTGCTCCGGGCCTGGCCGCTCCCAGCCTGGCAGCTGTTGCTCTGGGCCTGGCCGCTCCCAGCCTGGCAGCCGCTGCTCCGGGCCTGGCCACACCAGACCCGGCTGCTCCGGGCCTGGCCGCTCCCAGCCTGGCAGCTGTTGCTCTGGGCCTGGCCGCTCCCAGCCTGGCAGCCGCTGCTCTGGGCCTGGCCGCTCCCAGCCTGGCAGCCGCTGCTCCGGGCCTGGCCGCTCCCAGTGAGGCTGCTTCTTGCCATTCCATCCCTGCCCTCCTGCTGGCGGAATGGCTGAATGAGCTGCACAGACCCAAAAGCTTTTGCAGTAGATTGGGAGGAAAAGTACCTTTAAGGAAAAACATTTTCATTCATACATTAAACAACAGAAGTAGATAGAAAGATGGGGATAAGAACAGTGGCAGGGACAAGAACAGTAACACTTTTAAAGCATTCAATAATTCAGAAAATCGGCTATTTGGCAGATATACCAGTATCCTTTAAGTCTGTCTTATTTTTAGAAAGCTGACTTTCTCTAGATATGCTAGGTTCAGAGATACTTATTTAAGGCAGAAAAAAAAACCAAACACCCTCATTTTATCACTTGAGAAGCATAGTAGCGGTATGGTAATGTATTTGATTTTAGTAGACTGTCCATCACTAGACCCAAAACGGTAATACAGTCCCTAGGAATACCCACAATGTTTCCAGGTGTAGTTTCTGGCTGGTCCTAGAAATGTTTCTTTTCATGGTATTTAATTTTTCTTTATGAGAGACAAAATACATAACTGATTAATGGGTATCTTATAGATTTATTTAAGGTAACTAACATTTCATTATCATCTGTTCCCTAATTAAAAAAAATTTCTGTTTCTAGAAGAAAGAGCCATATAGAAAGTCAACATTTGTCAGATGCTGTCCTCAAAGAGTCAGTTTTCCCCAAAAATCTAGCAAAAACTGAAGAGGAGGAAGCTAACACTGCGGAATCCTTTCACAGGCAAGATCCTTGTGTAAAGATTTTACCACTGGACCAAGTGCAAGGTACTGAAGTAGAAGAAATTAATGTTGTATATATATATATTTTTTTTTAAATATATTTTTATTGATTTTGTACAGAGAGGAAGGGAGAGAGATAGTTAGAAACATCGATGAGAGAGAATCATCGATCAGCTGCCCCTTGCACACCCCCTACTGGGGATATGCCCGCAACCAAGGTACATGTCCCCGACCGGAATCGAACCTGGGACCCTTCAGTCCCCAAGCCGACGCTCTATCCATTGAGCCAAACCGGTCTTGGCTAATGTATATATTTTATTTTCCTTTCTCATTTCTCGGTCTTTGGACCGATATTTATTTATTTACATTGTTGACAGTATTTCAGATGTCCTCCATTCTCCCCCCTCCATTTAGCCCCCACGATGGCCTGGTATTTTATCTTAAGCTATAATACTTTCAACTGGAAATGTTTTGGTTTGACTTTTACCTATTAATATCATGTCTGTAATCCTGTATAGGAAAAGGCCTCTTAATCTTTTTTTTTTTTTTTTTTTTTAAATATATTTTATTGATTTTTTACAGAGAGGAAGGGAGGGAGATAGAGTGTTAGAAACATTGATGAGAGAGAAACATTGATCAGCTGCCTCTTGCATACCCCCTACTGGGGATGTGCCCGCAACCAAGGAACATGCCCAAGGTACATACCTGGGACCCTACAGTCCTCAGGCTGATGCTCAGTGGATGAAGCATCGGCCTTCAGACTGAATGAAGGATCCCAGGTTTGATTTTGGTCATGGGCAACCGATCATTGTGTCTCTCTTACATGGATGTCTGTCTGTCTGTCTCTCTCTCTCTCTCTTTCTCCCCTTCTTTTTCTCTCTTTCCCTCATTTCCTCTTTTCCATTCTGTCTGAAAAATAAATGGCAAAAATATCCTTGAGTGAGGATTAAAAAAAAAAGTGCTGTGTTCTACTTAAAGGAAAAAGTGTTCAGTTGATTAATTTGCTATCTTTAAATATTATTAGATATTTGGTTGATAAAGTAACTTGGTCTCTCAGTTTTTATTTTTGTTTTCTTAAATAGACACACCTACTGATTTTTGTTTAAGATCGTGGATGAATAATGAGGAGAACAAGGTAATCTTTTTAATGTTTGTTTTTAATATCTGGAATTATTAGGAGAGTGCAAGGTCCTATTTCACATGTATAAGTGCTAAGTAGTACTAATAATAGAAGTCTTCTACTTGTAAATAGCAAAAATCCAAGGTACTGCTTTAAGTAGCTGGGAAGTTGAGGAAATGGTAGACTTGGGGCTCTATTCCTGGGCTCCTTGTGTCATATGGACTGGCTGTCCCTCTGCTCTTCTTCATTCTGTGCTGGTTCCTCTAGAATGTTGGCTCCATCCGGGTAAGTGTTTCTCTTTGTTTTGTTTAGTGTATTCTGTGTGCCTGGAACATAGTTCTCGCATACTCAATAATTTGTTGAATGAGAAGAAAGCCATTTTCTGTGTAGTTTACTCAGGCCTATCCTCTTAACATTTGTGATAAAAAAGAAGAGCATGATCTTCCTGTGGGGTAAATTTAAAAAGTAGAGGACTATTCTTTTTTTTCCTCCTTTTTCTTTCAATTCACAGTGTTTATACAAGTAGAGGACTATTCTAATGAGCTCACTTGAGTCATATATCTTCCCCTGTGTAGATTGATGGGCCAAGGGGTGGGTTGAGATAAAGTCTGATTTATGAGGTGAACCTTACATTCACGTCAGTGTGTTTGTGTATGTGCGTACGAGTGCATCGTACATACACAGATAGAAGAATGTGACTGACAACCATACCAGGACCATATGAAGTAAAAAGATGTGGGCTCCTCAAAGGAAGGGGTGTTGAGCGGATAAGTAGTTTACGTTCAACATAAACAGTGAGCTTGGATTTTAAGCCTATAGTCTAGTATTTATGAGACTTGTTTACAAAACGTAAACTAAGTACTTTTTTTATTTATTTATTTATTTTATTTTATTTTATTTTATTTATTTTTTTTTAATCAATCTTTATTGTTCATATTATTACAAAGGTTCCTCATTTCTTCCCCCCTCCACCAGGTTCCCACCCCACCCTCCGCCCCCTCCCCATCCCCCATTGTCCTCATCCATAGGTGCACAGTTTATGTTCAGTCTCTTCCTCCCTCCCTTTCCCCGATAGTAAATCCCTTTTCAGATAGTAAATCTGTTACTTAGCATTATCTCATATCAATAATACCTCCACATGCCCAATGATACACTTCACACAAAAGACATTTCCAAATAGGTCAACCAGCCTCATCCAGGCCCCACCCAAGGCACTTACAGATCAACACCCCAGCGCTATACTAACTCAACACATCCAGATCTAAGCCTTCATCACTTGATTCAGCAGACCCTCAAGTTCCCGCAAAAGTTTCCAGCCATGTCTGAGAGGCAGCCGTGGGCAGGTACAGGCGAGGAGCGAGCTGTTTCGGGCCTGGCTGCTCCGGGCCTGGCCTCTGTTGCTCTGGTTCGTTCCACAACCAGCTGCTCCGGGTCTGGTCACTGCTGCTCCCGACCTAGTTGCTCTGGACTTGGCTGTTGCTGCTACAGGCCTGGCCGCACCCGACCCGGCTGCTCTGGGACCGGTTGCTCCGGTCCCGGCCGCTCCAGGCCTGGCCGCTCCCAGCCTGACAGCCGCTGCTCCGGGCCTGGCCGCTCCCAGCCTGGCAGCCATTGCTCCTGGCCTGGCCGCACCAGACCCGGCTGCTCCGGGCCTGGCCGCTCCCAGCCTGGCAGCCGCTGCTCCGGGCCTGGCCGCACCAGACCCGGCTGCTCTGGGCCTGGCCGCTCCCAGCCTGGCAGCCGCTGCTCCTGGCCTGGCCGCACCAGACCCGGCTGCTCCGGGCGTGGCCGCTCCCAGCCTGGCAGCTGCTGCTCCGGGCCTGGCCGTACAAGACCCGGCTGCTCCGGGCCTGGCCGCTCCAAGCCTGGCAGTCGCTGCTCCGGGCCTGGCCGCACCAGACCCGGCTGCTCCGGGCCTGGCCGCTCCCAGCCTGGCAGCCGCTGCTCCTGGCCTGGCCGCACCAGACCCGGCTGCTCCGGGCCTGGCCGCTCCCAGCCTGGCAGCCGCTGCTCCAGGCCTGGCCGCACCAGACCCGGCTGCTCCGGGCCTGGCCGCTCCCAGCCTGGCCGCCGCTGCTCCGGGCCTGGCCACACAAGACCCGGCTGCTCCGGGCGTGGCCGCTCCCAGCCTGGCAGCCGCTTCTCCAGGCCTGGCCACTCCCAGCCTGGCAGCCACTGCTCCGGGCCTGGCCGCACCAGACCCGGCTGCTCCGGGCCTGGCCGCTCCCAGCCTGGCAGCCGCTGCTCCGGGCCTGGCCGCACCAGACCCGGCTGCTCCGGGCCTGGCCGCTCCCAGCCTGGCAGCCGCTGCTCCTGGCCTGGCCGCTCCCAGCCTGGCAGCCGCTGCTCCGGGCCTGGCCGCACCAGACCCGGCTGCTCCGGGCCTGGCCGCTCCCAGCCTGGCAGCCGCTGCTCCGGACCTGGCCGCTCCCAGCCTGGCAGCTGCTGCTCCGGGCCTGGCCGCACCAGACCCGGCTGCTCCGGGCCTGGCCGCTCCCAGCCTGGCAGCCGCTGCTCCGGGCCTGGCCGCACCAGACCCGGCTGCTCCGGGCCTGGCCGCTCCCAGCCTGGCAGCCGCTGCTCCGGGCCTGGCCGCACCAGACCCGGCTGCTCCGGGCCTGGCCGCTCCCAGCCTGGCAGCTGCTGCTCCGGGCCTGGCCGCTCCCAGCCTGGCAGCCGCTGCTCCGGGCCTGGCCACACCAGACCCGGCTGCTCCGGACCTGGCTGCTCCCAGCCTGGCAGCTGCTGCTCCGGGCCTGGCCGCTCCTAGCCTGGCAGCCGCTGCTCCAGGCCTGGCCACACCAGACCCAGCTGCTCCGGGCCTGGCCGCTCCCAGCCTGGATTCTTCGTGGTTGTCTACTTCTGTTCTGGGCCTGGCTGCTCCCAACCCGGCTGCTCTGGGCCCGGCTTCTCCGGGCCCAGCCACTCCGTGTCTGGGTGTTCCTGGACTGGCCACCCTGGGCTTGGCCGCCTCTGCCTCAGGCCTGGCTGCCACTGCCCCAGGTCTGGCTGCTCCAGTGCTGGCCGTTGATGCTCTTGTTCTGGCTGCTGCTGTTCTGGGGCCTGGCCACTGCTGCTCCGGGCCCAGCTGCCACTGCCTTGTGCCTGGCCACTCTAGGCCTGGTCGCCGCTGTTCCAACATTCTGTCCCTTTTTTCTCTTCTTTTTTTTTTCTTTTTTTAAAAAAAACAACAAAACGCATTTATGTTGCAATGTTGGCTGGTGCGTTGAGTTCTGACTTAGTCTTTGATTTTTCAAGATCTTCTTTGTATTCTTTCTTAAGTAATTTTACTATCATTTGCTCTCACTTGATTTCTTCACATTGAGAACTTCTTTGGTTTCTTCCTCCTTGTCCTGGGAGCTCAGCAGGTTGGCCTGTGGCACCCCTTTGTTCTCCGCGGGCTCCCGCGCTGCTCCAGCTTGTTGCCGGGGTCGGCGCCGCCCAGGAAGCAGCCCCCGTCCTTGGCTCCGTTGCCAGCGCTCAGCAGTCGAAGGCTCAGGGGCACCCCCCCCACTGGGGGCCCCGTCGCCCGGCTCCTTGCTGGCGCCCGGCTGGCCGGTGTCCGGCAGGGGCTCCTGCTCCTCGTGGCGTTCCTCCAGTCTGGAGCTTTCTTTCTCCCTCCCACTAGGGAAGTCCAGGATCAGAGTCAACAGACTGTCCTCTGCGCACAGTGTGCGCGACTCCGGGGGCTCGGCCTTTCGCCGCGCTCCCAGGACTCCACCTCACAGCCCCGTCTCCCCCTGCCCGAGCCTGGGTCCCCAGGGACTGGCCCAGACCTGGAGTTCGGGGAGGTCTGGACTGAGGCTCAGAGCTGCCGCCGGAGGCTTTGTTTCTTCCGGCTAGGGTAATCCAGCATCAGAGTCAACATTCAGTCCTCTGCGCGCCATGTGCGTGCGACTCCGGGGGCCCCGCATTTCGCCGTCCCCCGGGATTGTCTCCCCCTGCCGGAGCCTGGGTCCCCAGGGTCTGGCACATAACTTGGGGCTCAGCGCTGCCGGTTCGGGGGTTCAGCCCAGGCTGGGGGTTCTATTTCCTTCCTGCTAGGGAACGCCAGGCAGCACCCAGCCCTCTCCTCCTCTCCGGCTGCGACCTCTCCGCGCGCGCGTGCGTGCGAGCGCGCAGCATGTCTCCGTACCTTAGGCTTTTTTTCAGCTCCTCTGATTTTCCTTCTGGTTTTCTCCCTCCTTCCTATTGTAGAGTTTTCAGTCAGTCGACTACCTGTAGCTCTGGGCAATGTCCACTCTACATTTTAGTTGTATTCCTTTGAAATTGTTGTGAGCTGCTGCGGCTAGGTGTATACCCGAGCAGCCATCTTGGATCCTCCCACAATACAGTCTCCCTAAGTACTTTTAAAACTTATAAAAAGGAGATCCAATTTTTGTTTTACTTTCATAAGAATTTTTAAGATAGTTTTTATAAAATGATTACAAAAGGGCTTAAAGTAAGAGTAATTGGGAGAGGTCAGTGGGGGAAAAAGGAGACATGTAGTACTATATGTAATACTTTAAACAATAAAGAATTAAAAAGAAAGTAAGAGTAATTTTCCTCTTCCAGGGGTTGGCAAACTGTAACTCATTGTCTAAATCCAATGTGCTGCCTGTGTGTGTAAAGGTCTATTGGAACTCAGCCATGCTCCTTTGTTTTGTATTGTTTATGGCTACAACAGCTGAGTTGAGAAGTTGTGACAGAGACTATGCTAGCAAAACCCGAAATATTTACTATCTGGTCCTTTTACAGAAAGTATTTGTTGACTCCTGCTCCATAAGCCTACTTCCTGTATGTAACCACTGATAGCTTTGAAGTGTGAGAGGTGCTTCTTATAGGAAGTTCAGGTGTGGTCAAATTAAAATTGAATCAGAAAGCACATTTCTTTGGATATTTAGAAACAGTGCTTTCTGAGAAGAGAGAACATACCTTTGCCATTCAATATGTAATTTATTTTCTTAGGATGGTTGAAGAATTGATTTCCTAAAAACATTTGATATCATTGATGATAAAAGGGGGACCATAAAACTTGAAAGCAGGAAAACAAGTATGAAGCATGAGATATTTAATAAAAAGAAGATGAAAAAGTGAGAGCAGGAGGAAAATAAGTGTATTCAAAAGCATGGACCAGAGGGAGCTACTACTGTATTTGACTTTTGTTTTGGCTTTGACTGTCCTGGTTTCCAGGGCAGTGAAAGAAATATGTTTTGATAGATCTTATCGTCTAAACTAAGAACTACACCACTTTAGCAGAATAAGGAAGTTTTCCAGGGCCTCTCTAGTTCGGTTGGCCCTTATGTAAGACACCACATATGGCAGAATGGATCGAGTTCTCAATAGCGTGCATGACCAAAAAGGCAGAGGTGTTTTCCATATTGTTCTTTCTCATACAGCTTTTCCCCTAATTTTTATTACAAAAAATTTCAACACACAGAACTTATATTCCACAGCAGTAGTCCTTGGTGCCTTAGATCTTTATGAGCATGATGCTGTGCTGCCCTCTGCAAGTGTGCAGTTGCATTGAGAGCCCATGCGTTTAATCTTAAAAATCAGTGTACATTTTGCAAGCTAATTCTTTCTTTCTTTTTTTTTAAACATATATTTTATTGATTTTTTTACAGAGAGGAAGGGAGAGAGATAGAGAGCTAGAAACGTTGATGAGAGAGAAACATCGACCAGCTGCCTCTTGCACACCCCCTACCAGGGATGTGCCCACAACCATGTACATGCCTTTGACCGGAATCGAACCTGGGACCTTTCAGTCTGCAGACCAACACTCTACTACTGAGCCAAACCGGCAAGCTAATTCTTAATATATAATACGATATATAATATGATTATGAAATAAAATCAGCACTTAGAAGGAAATGTTACATTTTATTCTGGGCCTTAGTGTCCTTAGGGTTACATGGTTCCTGGGTCGAGGAGCAGAGAAATCGATCGTTCCATTGTAGGTTGTGGAGCCACTTTGCTATTATTTTCACTTTCTATTGCAAGCCTCTTTTGCTCAAATTCAATTGTATATTAGTATACCAACTATATTTCTAGATCTTCCAAGCATTTAACATTTTGAAATATTAAATTTTAAGGATGTCTTATTGGATGGGTCAGGGGAAGGGAGGTGGCATCAAGGTAGGAAGAAAGTTATTATACATATAAAACAACTAGGCCTTCATTGCCTAAATTGTGAATTATAAATACTGAGCACATTGGTGTTCCTTTTTGCAGCCTTATACTATGGTCTTCAAAGCTGTGAGTGTGCTTCTCTTACATGCATTTTATTTCTTATAGACTGTTGTTCCTGATGCTGGAAAACATTTTGAAGACAAGAATTCAAATAATGACTTAAGCCATACTAGTTTAATAGAAAATGAAAAACTTATGTCACTGACAAGCTTGGATGACTCTTCTGGTACCGTAATGTAATTTGTGTTTTCCTAGCTCTTACGTTGCCATTCTGTGTCTTTCTGCCTCTTGGTTGCAGTCGTTCCTATGCCAGATTTTTGTTTCTTTGCTTTCTCCTTTCTTCCTATCTTCCAGCACTCTGGCTTCTTCTGTTAAATGATGGACTTCTGAAGCATTTCTATGTATCAGCCCTGATATGATTGTGCTTATCCCTGAGGTACAAAGTAGTAACCCTAGGTTCCACTTCAGTCTAAAGCAGTATGTTAAGAAATTGGGGGAACCATGAAATATTTTATATTTGGCCTCTGCTTTCTGAAAGACCTGCCAAGTAGAGAAGAGATACATAGCTAAACATCCAACTGTATTATATGTATTATGTGTACCTCAGTACAAATTGTTCAGGAATCATGGGAGGGTGACAAATTAATTCTGATTGAAGAAGCTATCTGTGAAGCTTTACTGAAAGGACACAATTTTTCCTCCTTCTTGCAAAGAAAGGCCTGTGATAGGCCTTAATGAAGACATGGGAAGAGAAGTACATTTCAGCAAGTGGGAATAACTTTAACAAAAGGCCCTGTGATGGTGGTGGTGGTGGTGATGGTGGTGGTGGTGGTGGTGGTGGTGGTGGTGGGGGATATAGCCAGTGTTTGGGGAATAGCCAGTAGTTTTGTGTGTCATATTGACAGCACTTGCAGGAATCTGAACTGGAGAGTAATCCAGAAAAGAAGGCAGGGGTCAAATTATTCATGGCTTTGAAGGTCTGGCTGATGGGCTGAGAGGGATAAGTAGAAACTAAATTCAGAACAAGTTTTGCTGCTAAAGTGTTTAGATATTTTTGGATGGTGGAATTATGGATAAGGAATTGTTGACCTGGATTTATATAGAACTTTCTTTGACTGCTAGATTCTTAGAGGTAGAATAACTAAGTCAAAGGTTATGAGTACTTTTAAGGCTCTTAATTGCAAAATTATCCTCTTGAAAAGGTAGTGATAACTTACAGTACCATTCTTGCCCCTGCTGGGCTGGTTGTTGAAACATTAAAAAACCACCGCAAAGACAAACAAAAGCACTGCCCCAGTGTCCTTTGATTGGTTTATTTGCAAATTTCTGGTTTTGGTAGAGGTTGAATATTTTTTTTAATTTTTTTAATTTTTTAATTTTTAATTTTATTGATTTTTTACAGAGAGGAAGGGAGAGAGATAGAGAGTTAGAAACATCGATGAGAGAGAGTCATCGATCAGCTGCCTCTTGCATACCCCCTACTGGGGATATGCCCGCAACCAAGGTACATGCCCTTGACCGGAATCGAACCCTGGACCTTACAGTCCCCAAGCCGATGCTCTATCCACTGAGCCAAACCGGTCCCGGCGAGGTTGAATATTTTTAATCATACCTATTAGGGTTCAATTTTGTTACATTATTTTTTCTTAACTCCTTCTTTCTCAATATCAGATATTGTTTGAGGTTTCATACTTAATTATAATAATTAATATTATTCATCTAGAATTTATTTTTACTTTTATGATGGGCTTATCCATCCTTTTTTTGATAGTTACTCATTTGCCACTCCATTTTCTGAATTATTTGCCTTTTTCCAACTGATCTTTAATGCCACATTTATTAATACAGTGGTCGGCAAACTGTGTTTCGCAAGCCACATGTGGGCGGCTCTTTGGCCCTTTTTTGTGTGCCTCTTCTGTATACCACGTGTGGGCGCACATACAGTGCGATTGAAACTTCCTGGTCCGTGCGCAGAAGTCAGTTTTCAGCTCTCAAAAGAAATTTTAATCGTTGAACTGTTGATATTTGGCTCTGTTGACTAATGAGTTTCCCGCCCACTGCCCTGACATATGGTTTATGCCAGGATTTATTTCTGTGCTATCCTATCAAAGAAAGTTAATATTTAGTTATATTGGAATCCTAATAATAATTTATAGACAAAAATGAAAAGTTTTTCTATGTCAAATATTAAAATCATCATTGATTAATATGACTTATGAACCTTTTTGGTTAAATTATAGTTCATTCACTACTTTAAAGCCTATTCTAT
Organism: Pipistrellus hanaki; assembly: GCF_964339955.1. Classification (NCBI taxonomy): domain Eukaryota; kingdom Metazoa; phylum Chordata; class Mammalia; order Chiroptera; family Vespertilionidae; genus Pipistrellus; species Pipistrellus hanaki. Next base: position 62,444,708 of record NC_140508.1, read on the forward strand.
TTTTTCTCCATTTACTAATAGATGATGATATTGATGATGAAGAATTTTATGATGATCATTTGGAGGCTTATTTTGAGCAACTGGCAATTCCAGGAATGTTATATGAAGACCTAGAAGGACAGGAACTTCCAGAAAAAGCTTTTAGGTTACCTATAGGTGATCTCATTCAGGTATGTTCCAATTATTATCTTTTTTAGGAATTCAACATTAGAAAATTATCACTGGTCTTATTGGATACTAACATAAAACTTAAGCTTTTGGTTTTCTTGGCACTCTATTTTTCCTCAATATAAACTGATGAGAAACACTTTTCCTGCATCCTCTTTCCATTACACAGAAAATTGAAAGAATAGTACAGTACAGTCAACTTGTAAATACCTCCCATTCAAAGCAACCAATTGTTAATAACTTGCCATCTTTGCATTTCCTTTATTCCTCCATAACATGTTATTTCTGAATCATTTAAAAGTAAGTTGCAGATATGACATTTCACCCTAATACTTCAGCATTTATCTCTATAATTTCAAATCTGTTATCTAAATTATTCAATATAATAATCTAAATTAATGTACAGTCCATACTCAGATTTACCTAGTTGTCTCCAAAATGTCCTTTATTTTTATTATTTTTGATCCAGTTTTAATCAAGGATTACACTTACATTTTGGCTGTCATTTTTCTTTATTCTTTCAGTCTGGAGTATGGTAGATCTTTTATGTCGATAAACTATTTTGTAAAATTTAGACTTGTTTTGTAAAATGACCAAATTTCCCCCCTTCTAATTATGTTAAACATTTGGCAAGAATTCAGGTTAAACATTTTTCTCATGAACAGATTAAGTTTAAACGTGGGTGATGTGTACATCTTTATGCATCACTCAGGGACATATGAATCTGTTTGTCCTATTAGTGATGCTGTGTCTGATTACCTAGGTTAATGTGTCAGCCAGATAGCTCCTACCCATTTGTTATCACAAAGTCCTCTGGGGTGAACTTCAAGGTCATGTGAACATTCTGATTCCTGAACAGCCTTTTATGAACTGGATTTAATATCATTGCTGAGACCTCTCAGAAACAAATTTTACATTTTACAACTACCTTGTCATCCTTCTATGAAGAAGACATTGTCTGCTCCCCATATTTTATTCCTCAAAATGTTTGTTTTTAATTTTAAAAATTCATAAAACTAAGATACTCTTTCAACAGGCAAATGGAAACGGTAGTTTAAACGGTAAATTTCAGTCAGAAAATAACAGCTCTCTGATTTCCCATGGCTCACACTCTTCAGGAAATTCTGAAACAACCCACAGAGAGTCTGAACAAGGTCATGTTTGTCTCCCTGGGATCAGTAAGTATTGATATGATTCCTTTGTTTTTAAATTCTGTTTGACTTTGAATTTTTGCAAAAAAATCTCATTTCTTTGGTATGATTTAATATGTATTAACTCTTGTATCCCCCCAAATATTGAAAGTCTGAAACTTTTCAAAAGAGCCTTTAAAAAAATAATTTAAAAGAGGAAGTTTATTTAGAAAGTTACGGAGGTGGTAGAGGTGAGCCAGCTGGGCTGCTGAGGCTCAGGAAACAGGATATAGAGGCAGGAGGAGAGCTCTTGGAGCTTAGGAGAGATACGGCATAGATAACGGGGCTGGAAAGAAGAGAAAGGGCGGGCATGAGGGGTCATGCTCGGAAGAGCTTTCAATAAAGCCTGAGTACACTGGAATTATTGGGGATGCTGTAGGTTGTAGATTACAGGTGATTGTGCTCCATTCAGATGCTAGAGAATTAGAAATGAATTCTCTGTATGGTAGCAGTTTGGCACATTTACTGTTGCCTCATACAGTTGGTTATTTCCTCTCTCAAGCAAATTGCTATATTTTTATTTGAAAGCTTTAGTATTAGGTTTACATAAAGTAATTTGAACAGCAAAAAGAGTTATTACATTAGAATACTGAAACTTTGACATTGCTTCATTATTTTTCTTATGTTTTAGGTAATTCTATAGATAATGGAAATAGTAGAAGGCATGTAGATGATGTGTTACCATTTTCCTCTAATTCTTTGAGAATTGAAAAAGAGAAAGAAGGGGAAGAAAGTTCTAAGAGTATTGTTCTACATTGTGACAGAGTAAGTTTATTTGCATTTTCTTTAAATGTTCTGTGAAAACAGTCTTTTTATGATAGTATCAATATTTTTATTAATTTATTTAAAAATTTTTATTTTTCAGTTATGGTTGATATACAATATTACATTAGTTTCAGGTATACAACCCATTGCTTACACATTTATATAACTTATGAGTGATCACCCCTGTAAATCTAGTACCCATCTGGCACCACATATACTTATTACAATATTATTAGCTATATTTCCTATGTTCCTGGTCGGCAAACTGCGGCTTGCAAACCAAATGTGATCAGTGCCCCTAGCATCCTAAGTGTCAACTGTTCTATCATTACCTCCTCTTGAAACCCCTAAGAAACGTGTGGAGTGTTTTTATTTTTTTCTTTCTTACATTTCCTAATTTTTAAGTTTTTTTTTGAGAGTTAAACTTTCAAAGTGTAAACAAAGACCTACTTTGTGTTTAAGCTTAAAAACTGTCAGAGAGGCCAAAACCGATTTGGCTCGGTGGATAGAGCGTCAGCCTGTGGAATGAAAGGTCCTGGGTTCGATTCCGGTCAAGGGCACGTATCTTGGTTGCGGGCACATCCCCAGTCGGGGGGGTGTCGGAGGCAGCTGATCGATGTTTTTCTCTCATCGATGTTTCTAACTCTCTATCCTTCTCCCTTCCTCTCTGTAACAAATCAATAAAAATATATTAAAAAAAACTGTCAGAGAAACTGCATTTCTCTTTTTTGTTATTTATTTTTTCAACAAATCCTGTGTCTTGGGCTGACTTTTTTTTTTTTTTTTCTTTTTAAATATATTTTATTGATTTTGTACAGAGAGGAAGGGAGAGAGATACAGAGTTAGAAACATCATTGAGAGAGAGTCATCGATCAGCTGCCTCTTGCACACCCCCTACTGGGGATATGCCCGCAACCAAGGTACATGCCTTTGACCAGAATTGAACCCGGGACCCTTCAGTCCCCGAGCCGACGCTCTATCCATTGAGCCAAACCAGTTTCGGCTTGGGCTGAATTTTAAAAGATTACAGAAAACCCCATTCCAGAAGCAGTCATCTACAAATGGTTGAGCACCCATTTTCCCACCAATGGCTTCTTTGGTTTGAGGAGAGTGAGTGGCTATCTAAAGCCCCATACTGCTACCCTGTCATTCTGCCTGGGTGGTGTTCTGTCTTGGAGGTGTTTGGTCATCCCATAGGTGGTAGCTTCACCCAATTGGCTCCTCAACTAAGCGCCTAAAGGGTTCAAGTGCATTTCATTGGAGGGAGCACGGTGATTTCAGGGGAGGGTGGGCTACTTTCTATATTCAAGATTGTTTTCAGTCAGTTTATTGAGAAGAGAGTTCGTTCCCCACATTCTGGTTCTTTTTAATCTGTGCTAATGTTATATATGAAAAATAGTTATATAGTTTAAAAATATATATATATATTTTAAAAATATATATTTTATTGATTTTTTACAGAGGAAGAGAGAGGGATAGAGAGCTAGAAACATCGATGGGAGAGAAACATCGATCAGCCGCCTCCTGCACACCCCCTACTGGGGATGTGCCCGCAACCAAGGTACATGACCTTGACCAGAATCAAACCGGGGACCCTTCAGTCCGCAGGCTAACGCTCTGTATATACACTGAGCCAAACTGGTTTCAGCATAGTTTTAAAATATATTTTTATTGATTTCAGAGAGGAAAGTTAGAGGCAGAAACACCAATGATGAGAGAGAATCATTGATTGGCTGCCTCTTGCTTGGCTTTGAAGCATTGACTTAATTTGCTCTGTCTGATGCAATTGTCATTAGACTCAGGAATATAGTAGTATTTGCTGTTTTACTTCTATTAAAACATATTAATATCTTATTTTTATGAGGTTGGTCACACTAATGGGTTTACCATCCTGTAGAAACTTTTAATGGTAATGATAGAAATTAAATTGACATTTCTAATGATAGAAATTAAATTGACATTTCTAACATTCTGTAAATGTAATGAATATATTGGACCCACTTTTGGTACCTGGATCTGTTGTTGTGTGTTTGGGATGACCACATTATGAATTTAGGCTTTTGTCAATTGCTTAACATTGGGTTTTACATAATCTAGAAGAATATAGTGAATACTGTAGAGTCTGTTCTGTTATATACTTAATAAACATTTATGTCAACTACCCAATTTTTGCCCATAAAATTTTGGATTGAATTAGGAAGAACAAAACTTACTGTTGCTCTTTTATTGCTTTTTAAAGGAAAGCACAAGGGAACAAGTTTTGGTGAAGACTATCAGGACTGCTAATGCAAAATTTAACCCTGTTTATTTTCATGATACAAATGTCAATAGAGTAAGGTGACCAGATTTTAACATTGGTAAAGCGGGGATGAGGGGAGGGTGTTCTTGATTAAAAATTTGGTCTATATGGAGCTGTTCCCTAGCTTGTTGTGCATTCTTTCCAAAAATAGGGACTTTTTAAAAAATGCCTCAGGACACGGGACAAATTGTTAAAAATCGGGACTGTTCCGCCAAATGTGGGATGTCTGGTCACCTTACAATAGAGGTGATTTTGACCTGATAAGTCTTCTAAAACTGGAGGCAGGGTCTCATCAAAATAAGCAATTAGCATCAGATTCAAACACTGAGATTCCTAAAGTATCCATTCAAAAAAATATGAACATAGCATCGTTGAAGCCCATTAATAACAATAGCATTAATTCTGATATTCTCCAGTCACCAACTAGCGAAAGACGATCATGTGAATCTTACGAGTCCATTGAAAAGGAGGAAGACCGTAAGTGGATTTTTTTCTTTTATAAAGAATATATAAAATATTTTGTGCATATTTTGAATAGAATATATTTATAAGTGGAACTTGCCTAATCTTTCACACTAAAATATTTATGTTTTATGAATTTAAAAAATGGTATCTTTAAAATGAAGATGGAGCCTCACAGTGAAGAAGGGCAGCATGTTCAGGCTTCAGGGGCAAAGAGAGCAGTGCTGAAAGGTGTCCACAGCCACACAGAAAGATGGAGATCCTGCCCGGCTGGCGTGGCAACCCAGATATACCCGGAAGAGTCCCCCCCAGGAGAAACAAGCTTGACCACTGTGCCATCATCAAGCTCCCCTGACCACTGTGCCATCGTCAAGTTCCCCTGACTACTGTGCCATCATCAAGTTCCCCTGACTACTGTGCCATCATCAAGCTCCCCTGACTACCAAGTCAGCCAAGATGAAGATAGAAAACAAGACTCTTATGTTCATTTTGGATGTCAAGGCCAACAAGCACCAGATAAACATGCTGTGAAGAAGTTTTGTTACATTGATGTAGCCACAGTCAACACCCTGATCAGGCCTGATGGAGAGTATATGGCATATACATGTCCGAGTGGCTTCCTACTATGCATGTTGCCAAGAATATTGGGGTAATCTAAGCTGTGTCCCAGCTGTGAGTTTGGGGCTTGAGAATCTGTTCATGTGCCAATCAGCACTGCTTCCCTCCCCCCTCCTCTGCCCTGTGCCCATGGCCACTAGCACAGTGTGACTGGGCCTGAAAGCTGGGCTGCTGCATTCTAGGGCCATGCAGGGACTATAACTGAGGCACTGCTGGGCAGCCAGGAAAAAGCTGACAACTCTCCCTGGAAGGGCAACACCAAAGACTGAAGTCAATCATAAAGAAAACTGACTTAGACTCAGACGGCTTTCTCACCAAAAGTGAACTCAGTTCACGGATTCAGTTGTCTTTAAAACATGATGCTGTGCAAGAAGCAAAACGATAGTTTGTTGACAATGATAAAAACAGTGATGTCAGGGAGTCAGGGGATGAGTGCAACATTCAGATGTATGGTTGTGTGATTGACTTTGATGAGAGCACAGCTCTGGCTGTTGCAGAAGAGGAGTCTTTTAGGCAGCTTCATTTAAAGGACAAGAAAGGATTATAAAAAGTTAACCAGGACGGTTTGAATCTTGAAGAATTTATTGCTTTTGAGCATCCTGGAGAAGTTGATTATCTGATGGAATTTGTCATTCAAGAAGCTTTAGAAGAACAGATGGTGATGGATTTGTTAGTTTGGAAGAATTTTTAAAAATTTAATTGATTTTAGAGTTGGGGGCAGAGAGAGAGAGAGAGAGAGAGAGAGAGAGAGAGAGAGAGAGAGAGAAACATGGGTTTGTTTCATTATTTATGCATTCATTGGTTGATTCTTGTATGTACTCTGATCAAGATCAAACCTGCAACCTTGGCCTATCTGGATAGCACTCTCACCAAATGAGGTACCCTGTCAGGGCTGGAATAATTTTTTGGTAACTATAGGCAGGATTCAGTAAATGAAGATGCAGAGTGGATCCTGTTGAGAAAGATAATAGTAGATTCCTAAATGCTTATGACAAGATACCAATAGCAGGCTTGATCCTCAGGATCTGTTATCTTTGATAGTACCCAATAATCGGGGCATTGGTCAGGAAGAAACTCTCCATCTCATTGATGAAATGGATGTGCATAGTGACAGAAAACTCTCTGAAGCAGAGATTCTGGAGAACCAGGACTTGTTTCTTGCTAGTGAAGCCATAGAGTACTGCTGACAGCTTCTTTCTATCATGATGAGATTTAATCCCTGGATATATCTCAGAGTACTGGCTCCTTTTATAAATTGTTACCAGTGTTACTTTTGTGATAAAATATTGATGAGGTTATTTTCCACTCTGAAATCTTACCAAATTGTATCTTAATGATAATCTTGGTCTTTTAGGAAAACAAAACCCTTATACTTATTAAAAAACCTATTGAATAAAACAATATTATATCATCTGACATGTCTTTCCTAGTCTATATGTTTAGTATTATATTGTGGAATATTTTGAGTTCTGTTTCTATACTTTAAAAAACTGGGAGATTTTAGAAAAGAAATATCTGAACAATATAAAAGGAGTATGTAACTGAACTATCAGTTTTTGTTTATAAGTAGCATTAAAGAGGTCATTGTTTTTAGGTTTTGATTTTGCTTTAAAACCTTTAAAGGAACCTATAAAAAGGATTTACACCTCACATATAAGTTGATAAATTCTGCTTAATTTTAATATGGTTTCTATAAAGCGTTTTATTGTGTGAAATAGAACTTTATATTTTTGTATATGTGTATATATATTTAATGTGTAATCATAACTTTATTGTAGGTGGAATTTGACATCGTCTAGAACTTTTTTTTTTTTAATGATTAAAAATGAAATGTCCTTTCTTTAAATAAATATATAAAAATAAAGTGAATCCCACTAGCTAATTCTAAATATAAATTTTTTTACTGTAAGTAAATAAGTAGCATAAAATGGTATCTTATTCACAGATCTGGTAAAAGAATACCTTTCTAAGTCTTTTTTTCCTTTTCCCCCAATTCTCTATTAGATACTTTTACTGTAATTAAGTCTGGCTTATCAGAGAGATACTTTTCTGTGGGGGAAATGAATTTTCCTTTTTCTATCTAGTTTTTGGCAAATTTTAGGACTGTTGATAACTAAGATAAGACAACTAAATAACATTATTTAAGAATATTATATAATTTTATTTGTTTTATGTATCATTGGATATTTTTGGAATTTTATTTTTTAGAAGCTGATCTACCACAGAATGTGGTTTATCAAAATGAAGATGGTAGATGGGTCACTGACCTTGCATATTATACATCTTTTAATGAAGAACAAGATCTAAATATGCCTCCAATGGATGAAATGAATGAAGAATTCAGAACTGGTTGTAAGTGAATATCACTAACCACAGTATCATACCATTTTCATTGTTTATGATGGTTGGTCACATCGGATCCTTTTTGGAATATATATTACTTAGCTCTTCACTTGTTATTATTGGAACAAAGTCTTGAAAAAGTGCTAATCATTGCAGAGTGAGCTGAGCCTTTTTCTTAAAGACAGTGAATTAGACCAGCAGTCTCTTACTTCAATTTAGAACCTTTACAGTATTGCAAAATTAGGAGGCTTTACTTTCTTTTTAAAGTCTATCTTGAACAAAAGTACTATACATACTGATAAATGAGCAGTTACGAAAGTTAATCCATTTGTAGTAAAAGCTAAGAAGTGTGGTAGAAATGATGGAAGAAAAGTGATGAAGGAGGTAAGTAAAATCTCAAAGGATGAACATATTAGGAACATAAATTAGGTTTGTTGATTAGCAGAACCTCTGACAGTGAAAGGAAAACTGGAGGTCTGCAGAATACATGGCATTTTGTCTTAGTCTCTGGAGATGTTGCTATGCTGCTGAGGCTCTGGTCTCTGAACACCTCTAAATTGGGGATGAGAAATTTTTTATTTCTTTAGTATTTCATTTTCCTAACTAGTTAAGTTTTATTTATATGCTAGTATCTAATTGGCATTAATATAATATTATATATCTATTTTTTAAGCTGAGGCATTGGAATTGATTGCACAAGATGAAGAAGAATTTAATAAAGAGCACCAATTTATGCAGGTTTGTATTTTATTGGCATTAACCAAAGTTTAAATTTTTTCCTGTATTAATTAATTAGTTAATTAATTTTTAGAATTTATTATTTTTTTATTAAGGTATTATATGTGTACATATGTTACTATTGCCCCCCATATATGCCCTCCCTCCCCAGAGTTTTCCGTCCATCCTGCAAAATTTTTATTTCTATCTGAATAGATATATGGTTAGTATAGAATTTTATCTTGCTTTCCTTATATTTAGACAATTTCTGCTTTTTTCTTCACACTCAAAATTATTGATTGAAAAAATAACTGGCATACTGAAATAATATTTAATTTGCTTAAAATCAACTTAATAGTCTTCAAAGATATTTCTAGTTTTTAATCATAGTTTAAAATGAGGTAATGCTATTTGTTTTTATTGAAAATATGCTCCTTTCTAAAGATTTATATTAATGAAAGTTGGTGTTTGATTAAGCTACATATCAAAACAGTATATATTGTATTATAATTCAAAGTATGTAAAATGAAGGTCTCTTCTTTCGGATTTCATTACCTGTATTAGCTCCTTAAGCTTGAATTTGTCCACATTTTTAAAAATTTTAAATTTTCTTAACTTTTTTTTTTTTTTTTTTTTAATATGAGAAAAACAGAAAAAAGGCTTGCTGGGGAAATAAAGTGAAATAATAACTTTCTTCCTAGGAAGAAAATATAGATGCCCAGGATACTTCAGTTGGACTAGGAGACACGTCGTGGAGAATTTCAATTAATTACAATTTGTTGAGGAAATCACTTAGCACATCAGATCTGAACAAAGACGATGCCAATTACTTACGCCTGTCTTTGGGAGAGTTCTTCGCTCAGAGATCGGAAGCCCTTGGCTGCCTCGGTGGTGGCTGTAGTGTGAGAAGAGTAAGTGTGATATGTGCGGGAACTGGTTCAACGGACCAGCTGTTATATTTTGAATGTTATAATGCTTATCGAGAGCATAGTAGTATCTGTAAAGCAGAGACAGAATAGGAACATGTTAAAATAGTGGATAAAAGTTTAGATTTATTACTTGGTCAGACTTTGACCCAGTCCTATCTCTGCCTTTTAACTAGTTCTATGACTTGGAACAATTTATTTAACTTCTCTATGCCTTAATTTTCCAATTTCTAAAATGGAATGCCATCTTACAGGGTTTTGGAAGAATTAAATGTCATGTAAAGTATTTAGCACCAAACCTAACATGTGGTAATATTATTATCTGTTAGTTACTATGGTTATATCATTGGTTGGTGGGAAGAACTTAAAGATTCATTTTTTAACCTGTTGTCTAAAAACATATTTTGAAATATAGGAATGTTTCAATTTAATAAGATGTAAAAACTTAAAAATGCAAACAATAATGGAAGGTCCTGTGAAGAATGAGTAAGGACAAGATCATGCTTTAGCTGTGGTAGTCAGGGTGACATCTGGGACCTAAATGATGAGAGAGGAGGAGGCAGTCATCAAAAGATCTGGAGGGAGGTTCTTCCTAGGAAATGGAGAGTATTTGTATCAGGGGTGTGGAACCTTTTTTTCTGCCAAGGGCCATTTGGACACTTTATAACATTCACAGGCCCTACAAAATTACCAACTTAAAAACTAGTCTGTTAGCCTGGCCGGTTTGGTGCAGTGAATAGAGTGTTGGCCTGCAGACTGAAGGATCCCAGGTTCGATTCCAGTCAAGGGCACATGCCCAGGTTGTAGTCCCAATCCCTAGTAGGGAATGTGCAGGAGGCAGCCTATCAATGATTCTCATCATTGATGTTTCTATCTCTCTCCCTCTTCCTTCTCTGAAATCAATAAAATATATATTTTTAAAAATAAGCCTACTTTATTTGGTCAAACATGTAATTAACTCACCCCTAATCCCTTGTCAGGGCCAAACTAAATGATTTTGCAGGCCTTATATGGCCCTTGGGCCAGTGCTCTCCTGATTTATATGACCATTTATGTGATTTATAGGAGGTAGAGTGGCATATTGGAAGAACAGAAATATGCTAATGGAGCTAATGTGAATTTACAGAACTTAAATTTGGAAACTGAACTGTGGGGTGGGAGAGTATGATAGGTTAAGTGGAAGAAGACGACAAGGGCCAGATTATGAAGGGTCCTTGCAGGATTTGGATTCATCTCAAATTTACTGGGAAGAAATTCTTGGAGCCAGGGAGCAACTTTGTTGTGGTGTCTGGGCCCATCACTTAAGTGTGACAGTATGCCACCATATGTGTTAGGAGCCTGGGTGGAAGAGTCAGTCAACTGCAGAGGAAGAGCAGAAACAGGCAGAAAGGTACATAGGAAGAGATTTGATGAAGGCTGAGTGCTAGAATGATATTACAGAAAAGGAAAATTCAGGGACTCAAGATTTCCTTCAGAGATAAGAGTCAAAGGGCTTGTTAATAAATTCTCTACAGGGAGTTGGCATTATTGGACAGTGTTTTTTTATTTTTTAAAATATATTTTATTGATTTTTCACAGGAGGAAGGGAGAGGGAGAGAGAGTTAGAAACATCAATGAGAAAGAAACATCAATCAGCTGCCTCCTGAACACACCCTACTGGGGATGTGCCTGCAACCAAGATACATGTCCCTGACCAGAATTGAACCTGGGACCTTTGAGTCTGCAGGCCAACGCTCTATCCACTGAGCCAAACCGGTCAGGGCCAATGTTTATTTTTTAAATTTATTTTTCACCTTCACCTGAGGATATATTTTTTAGTTGACTTTAGAGAAAGGGGGAGAGAGAGATAGACATTGATAAGTTGCCTACCGTATGTGTCCTAACTGGGAATTGAACCTGTGTCCTTTGGGTGTATGGGGTCAATGTTCCAGCCAACTGAGCCATACTGGCCAGGGTGGACAGAGTGTTTATTAAAACTGGATTTCACTAAGAATATAATTTAAAATAATAGCTATGGTGTTAGATCTCACAGTTGATTTACAGAACTTACATTTGAAACTGAACTATGGATCCTGTCTTCAGTGAATTAAAAAATGAGAATTAATACTTCAGTGAGGCAGATTTTTTCCGCCAGGATCGATTGGAATCTTTTACATTAGGAGTGAAGTTAAAGAGTAATTGAATTCCTTATAAACAGATGAATTTTAAAGCACTGGATCATGAAAAATGGATCTGTCATTTGGAATTTATATTTTGGTATTAATTGTGAAATGTTACTTGCATGCAAGTTGCTGGGTCAAGGGAAGAAATTTCCAAGTGAAGATCAACTAAAAATTGAGTGTATTTAATGAATTCACATTTTAGATCTATCATGTGAAAGTTCTGTGAGGAAAGAAAAGTTATGTTCTTGCCTTTTAGCAAGCACCTTGAATATATTAAATAATAAAGCTTTCTGAACCTTTCATCCAACTCAGTAGGAAGAAATCTACTCTTCATAAAGATTTTTGTATAAAATTATATACTTTAAGTTCCAGGAAAGCAGGAATTCTTTTTTCTTTCTTTCTCACTGATGTTTATTAACAGTGTCTGACACACAGTAGATATTAAAAAATTACTGAAGGAAAAAACAAAGTGTCACCTCTGGGTTATTTAACTTGGATTTCTTAGTGAGGGCAAGTTACTTGACCATATTAGTTCTGATGATTAAAGATAGCTGGCAATAAGGAAATAAAAGGTTTTATGTAGACATACTTTTAAAGTTCATCTCTAGTCATTTAAGTTTAAATAGAAAGAAAAAATATTTGTTGAAATCATTTAGCTAGGTTACCAATATTAAGATAAAATAGTATAGAATTTCTCAAAGCAGTTGAAAATGAAGGAAATAATCCACATGTTTATTTTGTAGCCATCATTTGGTTATTTTATTAGATCACCAGAAGAGAGAGAACCTGTTGCTTTAATAAGAAAATCTGATTTATCACAAAGTGATTTGGACAAAGAAATGGCTCATCTTAATCATGATTCGTCTTCAGGTAATAGATTAAAAGGAAGAATTTTTAGTAACTCTTTTTTTAACCTGTAAATTAAGTGATTGTGTGATTATGTTCTTAATGAGTGAAAATGTATGAATTACATTTTTTTCAATATTAGTTACTCATTTGATTTTTATATAGTCCACATTGCCTTTTAAATCTAAATTGGAAACAAGTCATCCAAAATCCGCCTAAATACTTTTGTAAAAGTCAAAGTAAATTAAATATAATTTGTTCAAATGGTTTAGTTAACTTTGTCCTATTAGACAACTGAGTTAATGAATTATAACTTATATTTACTATTTAGGTAGACTTTTAATTAAAGAGGCATTTTGAGATTGAGACTGTGATAGTATATATATATATAAATATTTAAATAAATATTTAAAATAAAACTATTTTGGTTAACATCTAATGAGCAAACAGCTGTTTTTTGCGAGTATAATGTCTGCTGTTGCATGTCATATACAATTGTATAAGCCACATGTGTCAAACACAAGGCCCGCGGGCCAAATCCAGCCCGCCAGGCCTTGCAATGTGGCCCGCACCGCGCTGTCATCACTGCACTCCGCTGTCAGTTTATGACATTGTCAGTTTATGACTGTTCAGTAAACCATTCGGCCCACGATTTAGGCTGGATTTTAGATTTTGGCCCCTTCTCTGATTGAGTTCGACACCCCTAGTATAAGGTATGCCCCAGTCCTTAGAGAGCCTGTTTTACAATAAGGGGAGTTAATAAAGAGGATTAGTTGAGTTTCCACTATTGTAAAGAAATAATAATTTTTTAATTCAACTTGTGTATTTGTGAAATATTTAAATCTGAAAAATATTAAATGAATTTATAAGAAGGGAAATTAAAATCACAATTTTGTTTGCAGAATTTAGCTAAATTAACAATGGTATGGTCTTTGTCTTAGTGACTATACCTTTATTCAGTTTTTGTGAGATTGACTGATATTTGGGTAAAAGGATTTTTTCTTGGCAATTATGTTAGTGACCCTTATCCCCCAGATTGTTTCTGTGAGATAGTGAATAGATGTAAATTGAATATTGTATATTTCCTACAGGAGATTTAAATGAACACTCCAATGCACAACTAAGTGAAGGATCAGTTACACTTCAGGCGGAAGAACTGGACAGTATTTCACAAGTGGATGAAAACGATGTGACATTAACTGCCAATAAAGGCAAAACAGAGGTATCATAAGCATTTCATGAAGGAAAGCTAAAACCATGTCAGTTCTCGTCTAAGATCAAGTTAAGGTCACATGTGGCCCTGGTCCATGTAGCTCAATCTATTGAACGTCCTTTCATGCCATAACGGGTTGCTGGTTCGATTCCAGATCAGGGCACATGCCCAGGTTGCAGGTTCAGTCTCCAGTCAGGGTGTGTACAAGAGGCAGCTTATCGAGGTTTCTCTCTCTCTCTTCCTCTCTCTGTAAAAATCAATAAAAACATTTAAAAAATAAGTTCAGATGTGAAAAATACCGAGTATAACATAGTTGCCTTTTTAAAAAAATTCAATGTTATGTGTCTTTTAAATATTTTACCACCATTTAAAAAACAATTTACTGATTGATTTTAGAGAAGAGAGAGAAACATCTATTTGTTATTCCACTTATTTATGCATTTATTGATTTTCTTGTATGTACCCTGACTGGGGATCAAACCTGCAACCTTGGTGTATGCTCTAACCAACTGAGCTACCCAGCCAGGGCGCTAGTTTTGTTTTTAACTTGTAAGGAGATTGAATCTTGTCAAATGTGTTTTTTTTTGTGTTTTTGTTTTGTTTGTTTGTTTTGTATCAAGGAGGAGCATGCGCTTTCTCCCATGGTAATGTGTGAATTACATTAATTGGTTTTTGAATATTAAATTTCCTGGATTGAAGACCAGACTTAGAAGCATATCCCTTTCAGCACCATGGCCAGAGCAAAAGGTTTGTTTGCAATGGTGAAAGACAAGGTTGGACTGAACTATATTGTTGAATTTACTGCTAGCTCTGGGTCATTTAACAATTCAAGAAACATTTTATTACATAATCTAAAAGTGAGTGGTGAGTCTGTGAGTGCTGATGAGAAGGCAACTGAAGAATATTTGGAAACCCTAGATAAGCAGATTGTGGAGGAAAATTACTTTCCAGAGCAAATATTTAGTATGAATGAAACCTTTCTAATCTGAAAGCAGATACCTGAAAGGACTTTGATCCATAAAGAGGCCAAGTCATTGTCAGGTTTTAGGGCTTATAAGGACAGGACAATAGTCTTGCTCTGGGTCAGTGTTGCTGGCTACAAATTGAAGCCCTTTGTGATCTGGCACAGTGAGAACCCCAGAGCCTTCAAGTATATCAGTAAGCACACCCTGGCAGTGCACTAGGAGCAATAAGAAGTCATGGATGATCCATCTCCTCTTCCAAGATGCCCTCCTGAATTGTGATACCAGTGAAATGGAGAAGTACAGTTTGGAGAATAACATAACTTTTCAAGATTTTGCTTATTGTGGATAATCCACTCAGACAACCTTTTACTGGTGTTCTTCATCCCAAAACCAAAGTGGTGTTTCTCTGTCCAAACACTACCTCTTTGATCCAACCAATGGATCAAGGAGTTACAGCGGCTTTTAAGGCCTACTACTGGAGGAGGACCTTTGCTGAGGCTCTTGCTGCAACTGAGGAAGACCCTGGGTAGATATGATGCAATTATGGAAGTATTAGAACATCCAGACCTTGCTTGGGCTTGGTGTGACATCACCAAGGTGTGTGTGAATGGCATTTGGAAAAAGAGAAGAAGTTCATTTATGACTTCGAAGAATTTTCTCAAGGCCGAGGAGGTTGCAAAAACCAATGAGTCTAAGGTTGAGATGACAAACAACTTTAACATGGGTGTGGATGAGGATGACATGGAGAAGCTCCTAGAGTTGGTTCCTGAGGAATTGACTAATGAGTTGTTGGAACTGGAACAGGAATGTATAGCTGAGGAAGAGGCAAGAGAAAAGGAGACTGCAGAAGAAAAAGAAGAAACCCTAAGAAAATTCACAGTGAAGGGTTTAATAGAAACTTTCACAGACTTCAGTAAGCTCCTTATAAAGTTTGAAAATATGGACCCCACCACCAAAAGGTTTTCATTAATAGAGAGAAATGATTATAGTGCATTATCTGCTTAAAAGCAGATCTGTGATGGAAAGAAGAAACAAACCAAGCAAACCACCATGGTCATATTTCTGAAAAGTGACACTTCAAAAGTCTTGGGCGTGTCCAGCCCTTCTCACCCAGTCCCAATCAACCGGACCTCAGCAGCAAGCTAACCTACCGGTTGGAGTGTCTACCCCCTGTTGGTCAGTGTGCGTCATAGTGACTGGTCAAATGGTTGAACGAATGGTCAGACACTTAGCATATTAAGCTTTTATTATATATAGGATAGAAAGCAGGGGAGAGAAAGAGAGAGGAAGAGAGAGGGAAGGAGGGAGGGAGAGGGAGAGAAACATCAGTTGGTTGCCTTTCGAACGCTCCGATTGGGGATCAAACCTGCAACTTGGGTCTATGCTCTGACTGGTAATTGAACCCTCAGCCTTTTGGTGATAGGGACAGAATTCCAACCAAGCCATCTGGCCAGGGCATGGAACAACTTTTAGCAATTTGAATACGTGATTTTACATCTTTTCATTTTAAATGTTTGCTTTCAGAATTATTGTTAACGTCTCTAAAGGTAATGTATCTTATCTCTGACTGCTTTAAATTTTTTTCTTTGTTTTTTTGTGTGTCTGTTTTACTATGATGTGCTTAGGTATCTTTTGTTTTATCCTGCTCAGAGCCTTCTTAATTCTTGTTTGTTGACTTTCACAAGTTGTAGAAAATTCTCTGCCAATGTCTCATTAAATAGAACTTTATTCCATTTAGAGAGTTCAGTTACAACTTTGTTGGACTTTTACAGAGTATACTTTTTTTTTTTTTTTTTACAATTTTTCTGTTCTTTTTTGTAGTTTCCATTAACTTTTTCTTTCACAGTTCATTCTGGATATTTTCTTCAGAATTCTCTTCCAAGTCTCATTTTTTTTCCAGTTGTGTCCAGTTAATTTTTGTCGATCCATTGGGTTCTTAATTTGTTACTGTATTTCTCAGTTACAAGATTTACATTTAGTTATTTCTTTATAATTCCTAGCCCTCTGCTAGAGTCTCAATGTTGTCTTTTAATTATGTTTTAGAGTTTATGTTAGATTTTATGTTTTAGATTTTAGATTCAGATGTGTTTTCCATTTTGATGACTAGTTTCTGGATTCCCCCACAGGTCTGTTTCTCTTGTACTTGGGCCACATTATCTTGAAACTTCATGTGTCATTGATTGAGAAGTGGACTTTTACAGGAAAAGTTGTTGAAATAATTGGAGGTCATGGGGGATTATATCTTCCAGACAGGATTTATGTTTGCTTCTGAAAGGGAGCAAAGAACTCTAGCAATCTCAGATTACTTTAATTTGGTTTCTGAGATTGAGGTCATTAGAACTGAGCCTCAGTCTGAAGGACGGCCAGTCTAATTTTGGTTTACCTTAACTCCTAGGGTTAGTTCTTTGTGGTCTCTTCCTAAAGCATGATGCTTATCAGGGTTACTGCCTGCCATAATAGGCAAATACTGAACTTGAGGTTTTACACTTTTACTCCCATAAGAACAGCTTTGCTGTCTGCTTCTTAAAATTTAATTAGCTGCCTCTTGAAACAGCAGATTCCCTAGGGAAAGAATCTCCATTAATGGACTCACCTGTTTGGGATTCTTTCTTTTGAATTTTGGCCTCATAGTTTTTAATTTAATTTATTTTTTTTAAAAAGCTTTCCAATGCAATTTAAGGGAAGTCTTTGAATATGCTCTCCAGTTCTAATTGCTCTCAGCAAGAATTGTTTTGTACTACTTAGTTTGTTATTACTGGAGGCAGAAGTTCTTAACTTGCATTTTTGAATGTTGAATGTGTTTGTTTCTATTTATTGGTTCCTTTTTAGTTTTTTATCCATGATTCCTATTTATGTCTTGCCTATAAATCCTTTTATAAAAAATTGAATTTATTGAGGTGACACTGGTTAACAAAATTATACAGGTTTCAGATGCACAATTTGACACATCATTTGTACACTGTATTGTGGGTTCACCACCCCAAGTCAATCTCTGTCCATCACCATTTTTCTCCCTATACCCTCCATCTCCTGCTCTGCTTGCAATCACCACATTGTTGTCCATATCCACGAGTCTTTCTCTTATTTTCTTTGTTACTCTATTTCTCCAGCCTTCCATCTAGCCCTCCACCCCCTGATGTCAGCCTGTTCTCTATGAGTCTGTCTCTGTTTTGCTTGTTAGTTCATTTTGCTCATTAGATCCTCATATGAGTGAAATCACATGGCACTTGTCTTTCTCTGTATCGCCTGTAAGTAGTTCTAACAATTGAATGAAATTACTAGGAACTATACTTGGCAGTTACAATGGCTTCTCAATCTTATTTTCTTAAATTTTTGATTTTAAATTATTTTTCTGATTCCATTTTAGCATCTTTTACTCCTGAAGATTTTTTTTTGTCAATTGATAATATGATTAGATAAGTAATTCAGTATTTAACAATTGAAGTTGATAGCAGCTGTCTTATTTATTTATTTATTTTTTTTAGATATTTCACTGCTATACCCTTAAGTTATTATCTAGCATAAGTCTTATCTAGCTGCTCTTAAGTCTTATCTAGCATCTCTATTTATAGAAGCCTAAGCGACTGTTATGACTGATCAACTGGTCGCTATGATGCGCACTGACCCCGAGGGGGCAGACACTCAATGCAGGAGCTGTCCCCTGGTAGTCTGTGCTCCCACAGCCAACCTTCAGTGGCCTGGCCAACCTCCCATGGTCCCTCCCCCCTGCTGGTTGGCCCCAATCGGCCCTGATCAGGATTGGGCGAGACAGCCCTGATTGGCCCCCATCACTGGCCATGCCGAGGGACCCCATCCATGTATGAATTCATGTACCAGGCCTTTAGTTTATAAATAAAGATTAATATGTACCTGTTATTGACTGAGGTAAATTTATCTGGTGTAAAATTTCTCATTTCTAGGACACTTTCTTCATAAATAGCAAACCCCAAAGATGTAAAGGCGACCTACCTGATGGTGATGATTCTGTACTTAGGATAAGCACCATTGCTTCAGCTATTGCAGATGCATCAGTGAGTACTGATCCGTCCCAACTTGCTGCCATGATCAAGGCACTTTCAAATAAAACCAGAAAGAAGACTTTTCAGGAAGATGGTGAACAACGGAATGTTTCCATTGTGTCTCATTTAATATCTAATGATTTAGAAAAAAGTAATGGATCCAGTGCATTTGATATGGAGAAATACCTTAGAAAAACGGAAGTTAGTAGATGTGAAGGTGGACTGGGAAACTTTTCAAGAACTGGCGTGTCTGACATTTGGGATTTATCTTTGCCAAAAAAACGCACTACACAAGACATCCATACAGTGGACTTAGATGCTACTAGTATAAGTATAAGGGAATCAGAAGAAAATACACCAGCTGTTTATTATGGTGAAAACAGAGAGAGTGAAAACCAGGAATCATTAAGAACAACAGACTCTTCAAATTCAGTTATTACAACTATAAGAAAGAGTGAGAGTGCAATAGTTGAAGTGAAGACATATTCCACTGATGACAAATTACTAGATACTGGTAATAGTGAAAAAGCTACCTCAATATCCATCCCAACATCTAATAGTTATTCATTAGTAAAGAGTCCCTTTTGGCTGTCAGAAGAGCGTGAAGAAATGAAAACTAATGGAGGAAATCAGAGGCAAAATGAATATGTTAGTGAAACAAGTAGCAGTGAAAAGCATGTGACTTTTGGAACACATTTCTTAATCTCACCTAACAATGTTGGTAAGTATCAGAGTAATTAATCACATTTCACAAAATTATACAGAATAAGTTTGTTTCTGTTCTCATTAGAAACTATACCTTTCTGGTAGATTTGATAAATGCTTCTCCTGAGCATGGTGGACATAGTTCAGAAGATGATCAGGATAGCTTCAGACCTTCCACCACTCCACTGAGTCATTCTTCTCCTAGTGAAGCTTCTGGAACAAGTTTATCAGGGTAGGTGCTTACCTTTTTTTTCAATAATAAAAATACATGCTCGATATAAGAAAAAAGCATATAAAAGAAAATTAATGGTAACCATTGTAAATATTTTGTGAATTTCATTCAAGCCATTTTTTGTGCAAATTGCTATGTTCTTGTTCTTTCCACTTACAATAATCCCCTGTATTTAAAAGAAAATTAGTTATGTTACAGATCGTGTAATGAAAATGTCATGGTTTACATGCTCCTGGTGGATAGTCACTACATTATTTCTGCCATTTTAGTGATATTGAGATGAACAAATTTGCTCATAAATTTTTTTCTGTGATTTCACTGATTTCCTTAGGATAGATATCTAGAAATGAAATTACCAGGTTGGGAGTAAGCCCTCAGCCTGGCCTGCGCCCTCTCGCAGTCTGGGATCCCTCCGGGGGGATCAGGCCTAAGCTGGTAGTCCGACATCTCTCTCACAGTCTGGAGCTTTCGCAGTCCTGGACCCCTCGCTCCTGACTGCACACATGCAAGGGAGAAGTTCCCGCCACCACTGCTGCACTCACCAGCTGTGAGCCTGGCTTCTGGCTGAGCGTCTGCCCCCTGGTGGTCAGTGTGCATCATAGTGACCGGTCATTCTGCTAGTTCAGAAGATGATTGGTCGATTTGCATTTTAGGGTTTTATTATATAGGATTTGTATTTTTAACAGTTGTAAGATGGGTAAATACTTTTTCAAGAGTTGGAATAAGAAATTTACTTCACAGATTTTAGAACAAGTTTAACAGGGTAGGTATAAACTAACTTAACCAAGTTATAGGAACTTTCTGCCATTTTTGAAAAGGTATAAGTTAACATTAAAAAATTATGGACACCTATAGATAAATGTATGTATGTATGTATGTATATATAATTTTGACAGTGTAAATTTATTGCTTTATCAAATATATATATATATATATTTATAGATAGACAAAATTAGATTTACAGCTATAGTAAAATAAATAATGCAGTCATTAACCCATAATATAAGAATAAACTTTTGTGTACTCACAACTGTAAACTCACCCCGGTATATTGCAGAAGCTGAAGATTAGTAGGGATTGGCTTTTGCTAGTGTAGATAATGTTAAATAAGGGACTGGACAACTCCAATCACGAGGTGTTTTCTCTTTCAGGCTTGCTTCAGAATCATTTGGCTCAGCAGCTCATCATCAGAAGCCCCTCTGTGAGAGTGAGTTGTCTCTATTGATGTGTCCAGAGGCTAGTATGAGTAGGCTCACTTATGTGTCTGAACAAGAGAGCACCTGTCCCACCATGGCCTCAGATCATGGCCTTGAGGACTGCAAGGTGGGTAGCACTTTTATTATCTCTTTAATAAGACTTCTGGCTCTAAAGTGTTACTGAAGTAGGGTTCAGACTGAAGTTCCTGCCTGTATAGTTTCTGTTGCCATTTTTATCTTTAAAATGGGGGTCGGCAGGGGTACAAGGAAGGAAGAGGGGAGGGAGAAAGAGAGGAGAATCAAACAATTTCTCAAGTTGGGTGGGCACTAGAGGTACAAATATTTTAGTAACTTCCCTTAAACACTCAGTCTGGTGGAAGATACATACAAACAAGACACACTCTGTAGTGAAATGCACTGTGGTGGACCTATGCTTTCGGTATTCAGGAGATAACAAAAAATATGAGTAGGGTGTTGATAGGAGGGATAATAATGTACTAGTATTGAAGCCATCTTTTTCAGGACTACGTGGACTTAGGCATGGAAGAAGCAGACAGACAAATGGGGGAAGACATGTTATTGTAAATACAGACTGCATTTGAGGGACTTCAAGAAGTTTGGAATGGCTCTAGTGAATCATGTACTTGGGGCAAAGAGGAGAGGCCAAACCAAGAAGCACCTTAGATGTAAAATTTGTGGGTTTGAAGGTTCTTAAGCAGAACATTGACATGATCTATGTTGATGTTTTTAAAGCTCATGGCAGTATCAGTGGAGGAGTCATTGAGAGGGCAAGATAAGGAACATTTCACTGAAAGCTGTCTTTTAAAAAATTTTATTATTTTTTTAAATTTAAGTTCTTTATTTTTTAAAGTATTACATATGTCCCCCCCCCCCCCCCCCATTGACCTCTCCCCAGCCGCTCCCACTCCCAGCACATGCCCTCACCCCCCTACTATCTGTGATCATTGGTTATGCTTATATGCATGCATACAAGTCCTTTGGTTGATCTCTTAACCCCCACCCCTGCCTTCCCTCTGAGGTTTGATGGTCTGTTCCATACTTCTATGTCTCTGGATCTATTTTTGTTCATCAGTTTATGTTGTTCATGAAAGTTGTCTTTTAGATGATGCTTTTAGATGTTGGGTCTCTATGTTCTTAGCATAGTGGTTAAGAGCTGAATTATATAGTTAGATGGCTTTTCTGCTACTTTCATATGGATACAATCTCCCCAAGCTGTTTCTTCATCTGTAAGGAGGGACAGTGATGTGAGGATAGGGCTTGGCAGCAAGAACGAACCACTGAATACATACAGACTCTTATTATTTTTATTTATTGATAGATTAAGTGATGGACGGATGGATGGATGACTGGCAAATAATCTGTTTAGCAGTGTCTTTATTTCTAAAGCTTTGATCCAGAAGAAATTTTCAGACCAAGTACCAAAAATAAACAATGAGGTTAAGTGCATCTTAAGTTGTGTGTAACAGTTGCAGATGTTACCCTTAAGGTGATGCATTATAAAGAACTGAATATATTAACATTGACTAGGGCTATTACTTTATATTTAAGAAAACAGAACCACATAACTTAGATATTTGAAAAGACTTTGGTGCTCATAAAAATTAGCATTTTCAAATATGTCAGCAGTATTTATCTATATATAAAAGCATAATATGCAAATTGACTGGACAGCAGAACAACCAGTGAGCTATGACACGCACTGACAACCAGGGGACAGATGCTCAACGCAGGAGCTGCCCCCAGCCCGCAGGCCCGATGGCCTGCTCGGTGCCTACTGGCCAACCTTTTGGTCCTTCATCCCAGCCAGAGGGTGCGGTCGCCTGATGGGGAATGAGGAACCGGAGGTGGGTGGCGACGGAAATGGGCAGCACTGGGGCCCCAATCGCCCCACCATTTGCCCCCCCACACTGAGGGGTGACAGGCGGCAGCAGGGGGCAGGGCTGGCTGCCAGGGAAGATCAATCCTGATTGCAGGCCAGGCCTAGGGACCCTACCCACGCATGAATTTTGTGTGCCGGGCCTCTAGTAGACAAATAATGTGGGTGGGAGAGAGAGTCTTTGAACTGGCTTTGTGTTGATTCTTAACTTCATGTTGATGTCATTTGAAAGCTTGCTCACTGCCCTCTTTACCCCATTCCTTTGTTAACTAATTTACTTAGATTTTTATTGTAAATTTTAGAAGGAAAATATTCCTTAAATTTTACAAAATTAGTTGTCTCTTGTTCATTATGTAATTTTTTCAGATATAGAAATGGTGTACACCTCCTTTTTAATCTCCTCATAATTATTTCTATAAAATAATGCAAAAAAATTTTAAATTTAATCCTGCATTTCATAGCTGCAAAACTACTTTTTTTTGTGTGTAAGTCAACTTTTTTTTTTTTTCAGCGTTAACATTGTTTAGGTCTCTTTATTATGTTATTTGAATTTGTAATAATCTATGAATTATTCCAAAAATTTTTTTGTCACCCAGAGTGATATCACCAGTGAGTTGAGCACCACAATTATTCGATCCAGTCCAATTCCACCAGAGGAACAGGCTGTGGAAAAGTTGAGAGAAAAAGATTCATTTCAAGGTAGAGGAAAAGAAACATTATCACATATTATCCAGAAAAAGTCAGATACAGAAAAAATGACTGAAACTACTTCTCTGAGTAGCAAACCTGAAGATATAAAAACTAACTTTAAATTTAGTAAAGATCTTTCCTCCAAAAGTGAAGATCTATCGGAAACCACTACCACCAGTTTGACTACAAACTCCAGCGAATCGGACCAGATCAGCCTGGCTCACCTGAGCAAGTCAGGTCCCAGGCACCCGATTGTGTCAGCAGTGCCACGCCTCCCTGTGACACTCCAGGCATCTGTGAACGAAAATGAGAGAGTAACTTCAGAAGATACGTCAACCACCAACAGTGCCCCGGTTCCTCATCAGATGGCCTCTGGAAGCCAGTGTGCCTCAGTTCCCAGCTCTGTGACTTATGGCTCTGCTTTCGACGTGCAGAGCATTCCCACCTCGGTTCCTGCGCTGTTGACTCGGCATTCTTTGGCCACAGCTCCCTTTGCCCAGCAGTACTTGGGGACACTACCTGCAGCTGGAAATGTGGCGCTGCCGCCGTGCTATCCAGGCAGCACCGCCGTCTCCGGGTTCTCAGGAAGCTGCCCTTACCCTGCTGTCGTCACAGGCGAGCATGTTCAGAACTCTGTGGCCGTGGACCTTTGTCTAGGACAAAATATCAGCTCTGGATTGATGGGTGCTTCTTCCCTTTATAACCCATATCCCAATACCACACATCAGAATCTTCTAACTACAGCAAAATCCTTTCCTGTGCAGTCTGTTGGTGCAAATTATGGAATTGAACCATGGGATTCGGGAATGATGCCAGGATTTGGTGAGATGCTTTTGCTGTTATCGCCTGTTGCTTGCTATTACTTAACACTGAGTTTTCTCAAATGACACCATAGAAACTAGTTTTGTTTCAAGGAGATAATGATGGGCCGGAGTTTCTCATAAGTTTTTTTCCTTTGTCCTGAATTTGGAATACAAACTACGTATTTCTGGGCAAGGGTCCTTGAGGTGACCTTAGAAAAATATGAAAACTTAGGTAGATGAAACTCCTAATACCTTTGTCTTCCTGTCTGTTGTGTTCTGCACTTGTGTTCTGTTAGTCTTTCAGCTAGGAAATGTCCAGTGTTTAGCGTCACCTTCCTGAAGGAGTGAGTCTCCTTCTAGCTTTCAAGTCTTGGTAGTGAGAGGGGGCACCCTCCCACTTCTGAACTGCCCTGATCCTCTTGTTGATGGTCAGTCTGCTAAGCAGAGCTGGGTGCCGTGCTTTTTCTGACCCAGTACACACAGCCACTGGAGTGCTTATCTTCAAGGAAATTCCAGCGTAACTGCATACGGATGGTGAAAAGACTACTTGTATTAAAAATGCAAGTTAGAACCTCTATCGTTTCTTATTAGGTTAGGCAGTGGCTTATATTTGTGGGAGAAAAAAGGAAGAGATTTTACTAGGTAGTAACATCTGAGAGTTGAACATCTTTAAGTTGTGAGCTTGATCAATTTTAACTGTTCTTATTCCTTGGCTGTACTCAGCAGGAAATAATTGTTGGCCAACCTATTCTGAGGTTTAGAGAAAGAATATCAAGGAGCCTGAAGACCTGGAGCACTTTATTATCAAAGCTCTGGGTTAACAACTAGTCTTCTATAAACTTTCTGTTTAACTAGCTGTGCATTTAATCAGGTATTCACTATGACTTGCATTTTTGACTATGCTTTATCTTTACCCAGGGAATGTGAAAGTACCTGAGGAAGTGAAGTTTCCTCATGCTTGCTGTGTTGGTATTGCTTCACAAACCCACATTAGTGTACTTAATCCAACCACCCACTGGCTGCAGGTCAGCATAGGAGTTCTCAATGTTAGTGTTAATGGTGAAAAGGTAAGTCTTCATTAACTTTCTTTTTTGACTTAACAATTGCATTATGATTAATGATGGATTTCTTTTTTGTCTAATATGTCCTTTTTTACTGGGAATATGTCCCTCTTATACCTTGCACAAAATCATTGGAATGGTATCTTTCTTGGTCACTCTTTTGTTGTAATACTTCTGGTGTAAGAAGTGAAATCTGAATAGGTTTCTCATTTTCTGCCAGTTATTATTATTAATTAATCATTATATTTCATTATTTATTTATGAAATCATGTATATGTTCTTAGTGCTATTAATTAAACCACTGAAAGCTCTTGCGTTTCTAGTTTTGTTAAATGTGATTGAATATAAGTTACTGTCATTTATAAAAAAAAACTAATTTATTATATTTTTACATGATCTTTGGAAATATAATTTTAACTTTAACTCTTATAGTGAGGATCTCTCACATGATCAATAACAGCTGTTACAGTTCTAGAATGGAAGTCTTCTTTTATGATTGAATATCAGTGAGTAGGGAGGGTGGGAAATATGGACAGCAGCTCCTGTTCTAAAATACCCTGATTTTGCCGAAATCGGTTTGGCTCAGTGGCAGAGCATCGGTCTGCGGACTGAAAGGTCCCGGGTTCGATTCCTGTCAAGGGCACGTACCTGGGTTGTGGGCACATCCCCAGTAGTGGGTGTGCAAGAGGCAGCTGATAGATGATTCTCTCTCATCGATGTTTCTAACTCTCTATTCCTCTCTCTTCCTCTCTGTAAAAAAATCAATAAAATATATTTTTAAAAAATCAGTAAAATATATAAAATACCCTGATTTTGCAACTGCTACTTGCAGACCAGCATTGGTGGTCTACTCTCCCCTATTACATCCTAGTAATGGCCTTTTTCTGGTAAAATAAGATGGTCTCTACCCTACTCTCCTATTTTCCTAGCTTATACCCTCTGCTTTCATATCCTGAGGTTAGAGGAAAAGCAGATAGTTGAAGGAAAGGGTTGAGGATAAAAGGTGGTGAGCTTGAAGGCCTTCTCGAGAAGCAGTGTTGTCTCTGCAAGTGAGGGTAGAAAAGATGATCCATTTACAGTGAGTGAGAAGTTTGGAGTGAATTACAATCTCAGACTTGCAGGTGTGACAAGGAGTTTAGAGATCAGTCTAACCACCCTGCATTGAACCAGAAACTAGGTCCTGGGCCAGGTACAGGGCTGTGCAGTGCTGCAATTTTCAGTTTCTTTTTCAAGGAAAGTGTGGGTATAAAAAACTGATTGCTTTAAAATAGTCTATGGGCCATGAATTCAACCTATCTTCATAAGGCTTTATGAGTTTGACTAATTGTACTCTACAGATAATTGTGGTTTTGAAGATGTATTGAATGTCTAGGTTTGGTAGTTCAAGTGACTGGGGAATAGGATTTTAAACTAACTGATTCTACTTGATTTTCATTGTGAAGCCATTTTTTAACAAACCATGTGGCTCTTTTTTTTTTTTTTTTTTTTTTTTTTAAGGTGGATCTTTTAGCATATCCTTGTTTAGTTTTCAAGAATAAAGTCATCGTAAGACCTCATGCCACAGAAGAGATAAAAGTACTTTTCATACCATCCGATCCTGGGATTTTCAGATGTATTTTCAGTGTTGCTTCTTGGCCATTTACAGCAGATGCTGAGACAATAATCCAAGCAGAAGCCTTGGCAAGCAGAGTCATTCTCACCGCTGTTGCCGAGACCCCTATGATTGAGGTAATTATTTGTAAGCGGATCTTTTAATGATGACCATATAACCTTAAAAGTAATATTTGGGGGGGAAATGAATTTGTGAGTAAATGTGCCACAAGTTAACTTCAGCTAAACATTAGTTCTTACATTCTTATTCCAAAATTTAAAATTATTTCTGTTGTTTTGTAGTAACATGGATATATTTGCTCAGATGTTTATAAAGCAAAATGTAGCATTAAACCTTATTTGCAAACATTATATTCATTTTATAATTTGATAATCACTTAGGAAAGTGCTATGTTCATATTATTCTTTCTTTTCTTTACTTGAAGATTATTTGCTAGTTGAAGAAATTTCTCTTCTGTAGTCCTCTGTTTTCTAGAAATGAAAGAAAGAAGGTCTAGCCTAGTTGAGACAGTGGGTCAGTTACTGTATTATAAGCCTCTTTAGGACAGTGGCACTCAACTTTGACTGCACGTTAGAATACCACTGGTGTTTGTTTATTTTTATTCATTTCAGAGAGGAAGGGAGAGGGAGAGAGAATCCTTGATCAGCTGCCTTCTGCACATTGGGGATTGTGCCTGCAACCCCTGTATATGTGCTGAACGGAAATCGAACCATGACTTCGTGGTTCATAGGCCCACTCTCAACCCCTGAGCCACTCTGGGCCAGGCTTCACTGGTGCTTTTTTAAAAATTGAATTGATTGGGGTACAGGTTTCAAGTGTACAACTCAACAAAATATCATTTGTACACTATTTGTGCACCCTTCTCCCCAAGCATAGTCTCTTTCTGTCCCCATTTTCGCCTCCTTTACCCACCTCTAGCCATTTCCACTCCCTTTCCCTTTGGTTATCACCACACTGTTTTCTATATCTTTTAGTTATATATATTTTTTCTTTTTCTTCTTTTTCCCCTCTGTTAATCCCTTCATCTTTTTTCATCCGGTCCCCCAAAACTCCCTCCCATCTGATAACTATCAGTATGTTCCATTCCTCCATTTCTATTTTGTCAGTTTATTTTATTAATTATATTTCACATATAAATGAGATCATGTGGTATTTGTCTTTCTCTAACTGGGTTATTTTGAGTAGCATAATAATCTCCAGGTCCATTCACGCTGTCACAAAAGGTAAGATTTTCTTTATTTTCTGGCCAAGTGGTATTCCCCTAGGTAAAAGTACCATAGCTTTTTTATCCACTCATCTACTGATGAGCACTTGGCTATTTCCAGTTCTTGGCTCTTGTAAACAAAGCTGCAGTGAACATAGGGGTAGATATATTCTTTCGAGTTAATGGTTTAGGTGATATCTCATTGTGGTTTTAATTTGCATCTGTCTGATGATTAGTGATGTTGAGCAGTTTATCATGTGTCTATTGGCCATCTGCATGTCCTCTGTAAAAGTATTCAGGTTTACCCATTTTTAAATTTGGTTGTTTGTCTTCCTGGTATTGAGTTGTGTAAGTTCTGTATATCTTTTGGAAATTAACTCCTTATCAGGTATATCATTGGCAAACATATTCTCTCATTCAGTGGGTTCCCTTTTCATTTTGTTGATGCAGAAGCTTTTCAGTTTGATGTAGTTTGTTTATTTTTTCTTTGTTTCCCTTGCTCTAGGACAGCGTTTTTCAACCGCTGTTCCGCGGCACACTAGTGTGCCGCGAGATGTTGCCTGGTGTGCTGTAGGTGCAGACAAGACAAGAATTTTATAATTTTTCACTATTTTGTTTACTTAATATTTCATAATAAAGTAATTATAAAATACTTCCTTTGTGTTTATTTGATTCCTATTCAAGAGAATTACTTTATATATAGTCAATATAGGCACAGAGTTAAATTTTTTTAAC
Organism: Pipistrellus hanaki; assembly: GCF_964339955.1. NCBI lineage: Eukaryota > Metazoa > Chordata > Mammalia > Chiroptera > Vespertilionidae > Pipistrellus > Pipistrellus hanaki. Next base: position 62,473,536 of record NC_140508.1, read on the forward strand.
ATTTTCTAATGGTGGTGTGCCTCGTGATTTTTTTCATGAAACAAGTGTGCCTTTGCCCAAAAAAGGTTGAAAAACACTGCTCTAGGAGATATATCGGCAAAAATATTGCTACCAGAAATATCTGAGACTTTACTGCCTATGTTTTCTTCTAGGATTTTTCGTGGCTTACATTTAAGTCTTTTATCCATTTTGAGTTTATTCTTGTGTTAGATTATCTTAAGATCTAAGACTTTTCAAAGTAACAGCAACTAAATGTTGCTTTGTTCTGTACAATATTTGAGTAATGGACTAACAAAAAGAATTTAACATTAATTTTTTTTAGAAATAGCAATGGTAAAATAGCCTGGGGAAACTTAGGTAAGTTTACCTTTAATGCTGACTCTTGTGGCTGAAAGGGCAATGATAAGAACATATGTTGTGATAATTTATTTATACATTACTTTTTGTAAATTAGTCCCTTTTTTTAAAAAAAAATTTTTAAATTAAATTATTATATCTTACCATTGGCCCCCCCGCCCCACTGCCATACATGCCTCCTTCCCCAGAGTTTTGTGTCCATTGGTTATACTTATATGCATGCATACAAGCCCTTTGGTTGATCTCTTATCTCCCCCAGATCTCCCTCCCCTCCCCATTGTAATTTGACAGTCTGCTTGTTGCTTTACTGTCTCTATATCTATCTTTTGGTTCATCAGTTTATAATGTACTTTATTATCCATAAATGAGTGAGGTCATGCAGTGTTTCTCTTTCATTGACTGGCTTATTTCACTTAGCATGATATTCTCCAATTCCATCCAGGTTGCTGCATATGATAAGAATTCCTTCTTTTTTTATGGCAGCATAGTATTCCATTGTGTAGATGTACCATAGTTTTTTGATCCAATCATCTGCTGTTTTTTTTTCTTAATTAGGTAGAAACAGAAAAGAAAGATGTTCTTGATTTTGGTGATTTAACTTATGGAGGCTGGAAAGCTCTCCCATTAAAATTGATAAACAGGACACATGCCATCATGCCAATCAGGCTTATTATCAATGCTGTAAGTACTAACGTGCAGTAAGAAACCGGTTTACAGAGCACATTGATTTTGAATTCTAGACACTACTAATATTATTCTTCGTTAATTTTTCTTTTATGAAAGTAAATTTTAAAAAATCTTTATTGTTGAAGTATTACTACAAATGTCCCCCTTTTTTTTCCTCCCACTGACCCCTTATAGCCCACACTTGCCCCCGAAAGTAAATGTTTTTGTGTAGGATTCTTTCAACAAGTTTAATGTTTTACCAACTGTGCCTTTATTGAAAATGATTCTTCTACTTCTGTGCAGAATGCCATAGCCTGGCGTTGCTTCACATTTTCCAAGGAACCTGTCCATGCTTCTCTGAGAGCTGCTCCTTATGCTGATGTGATTGCTCAGCTGGCAGCTCCTTCTGTGATCACTCACATGATGCCAGCCAGTTACGAAGGACAGGTAAGCTAGGTGTTTTAGAATGAAAAGGCAAAGTAAGTTTCCAAACTACTTTTCTTTCATTAAAATTTTAATCTTAATGCCAGTATTCATTTTATTTTTTAATTTTATTTTACAGGACCCTGAATTTTTTATAATTTGGGTGCTTTTCCATAGTCCAAAGAGACACGTCACTTCTTCAGGTATCATGTTTACGTTTTATCAGAATTGCTTTACTCTGTACCTGAATAAATTAAAAAGTTGAGGCTTATTTCCTTTGTCAGTAAATATGAATAGTTTGAGTAACTTGTCAAATAATTTTATGTTTTAAAAATGGGGCAGAGATCATGCACTTTGTGGTCAAATCCTTGTAATTGTGGGTAACTCAAGCAAGTATCACTGAAAACTTTTTGGGATCTTTTCTGCTGATTGATTTGATCACTTCTACCAAATGGATGTTTTCCCTTTTCTCCTTCCTATCCTCCAGTTATTTTTATTTCTCTTCATTCTTTAAAAAAAGTATCTTGGTTAAGATTACTTGTGACCCCTGAGGGCATAATGTTTGACCAATCATGGCATTTAGAATTAAATAACTCTGGTATCTGAACTAAAAGAATGAACTTTTATAGAGATTCTGGATCCAGCAGAAGAATTTTTGGCAAGAATTGATGTAGAAGTTGATAGCCCAAACCCCACACCAGTCATTAAAAGCATTGGTCTTCGAGCCAGAATAGGAATTGCTAGGATTCATGCCCCAAAAGACTTACAGGTACTCGAAACTCTTTGCCATTATTTTATGTTCAGCTTGGTTTAATTGTAATTGTGACAATTTTTTAAAATGCCTGTTTTACCCCATCCTCTAGACTATGCATTTGTTTGCCACTGTAGCTTCCTCAACAAAACAGCACTTACCTTTGAAAAATGCTGGGAATATTGACGTTTACTTAGATATCAAGGTAAGAATTTGTATCAGTGCTATGACATAGTATTTCCTCAGACTGTGAGACTGAAAGTATTGTGCTACCTCCCTGTCAGAGTGTATGGAGTCAAATGGGAGGGTCTGCAGATGCTTTAAATGCTGGGTGTCACACTGGTATAAAGTAGACGATGAGGAACTTATATAATGTTTCATATATAAGAATCAAGTTTTTATTTTTTTTATTTTTTTATTTTTTATTGATATTTTACAGAGAGGAAGAGAGAGGGATAGAGAGTTGGAAACATCGATGAGAGAGAATCATTGATCAGCTGCCTCTTGCACACCCCCTACTGGGGATGTTCCCGCAACCAGGGTACATGCCCTTGACCGGAATCGAATCGAACCTGGGACCTTTCAGTCCGCAGACCGACGCTCTACCACTGAGCCAAACCGGTTTCGGCAAGAAAGAAGTTTTTGATTAGTTCCCGAAAAATGTGTATTCTCCTTTGGCTAGATAGAATTGGAGAAGAGTGATCTACATTCATAGACATTAATTCTGAATCATGGGGTTGAGTAAGAGCACATGTGTCAAACACAAGGCCCGCGGGCCAAATCCAGCCCGCCAGGCCTTGCAGTGTGGCCCGCACCGCACTGTCATCACTGCACTCCGCTGTCAGTTTATGACATTGTCAGTTTATGACTGTTCAGTAAACCATTCGGCCCGCGATTTAGGCTGGATTTTAGATTTTGGCCCCTTCTCTGATTGAGTTTGACACCCCTAAGTAAGAGGATAGGGTTTTAGTGACCAGGAATTAAGGATAGGGTGGAAGATAAAGTTTGCTATGGGAGATGAAGGAGAAGGAAATATCCTTTCCAAGATAATAAGACAAGGTGGGACAGTGATGGATAAGGAGGAAGGGAGAAATAACCTGTCATAGTAAATGAGAAAGACACATAAGACAAAGAGAGAAACTGAGTAAAAGCCATATTTGTATAAATCAGCATTCAGTTATAATTATATAAATATTTAGATCCCAGATCAAGGAAGTCACTTTTCAGTGGTTCCAGAGACTCTATTCCTTAAACCTGGAGAAGAACACGAAGTTGTTGTTTCATTTACTCCAAAGGATCCCCAAACCACTGAGGAAAGGTAATACACAATTGTTAATAATGAAAAGTTTTTATTCACTCTCAAGTTCCTACTCACTTAGATATGCTTCAGTTCACAGCCTGAATGATAGAATACATGTTTTACCTCATCTATCAGATGATAGCTCTGTTTTACCTCTTTCATTTAACCTTAGAGTTTCTTCTTTTGTTTACTAAAAAACAACCACCTCCTTTTAAGCCTATTGACTAGAAATCTAAAAGTCCTATTTCCAAGTATATTTTGACAAAAGTAAATAATAGAATTTTAGTCTTGCTGTTTCTCGTTAACTTTTTTTTTCTCTCTCCAAGGAAACCATTGGTTGACCTTGTCTGTCGTTAGTTTAAAATACTTTTCTTCACCCCTTCTCAGTGACAGTGACTTTTTGGCACCCAAGCCATAAATGGGTGAACATCACGTACAATGGTGATAACACCATTGCTTTTAGTATTTGAACTTGCTTGATAAACCTAGTGCAGTACTTAGCACGGTGTCCTGAGACACATGACCCATCTCCTGCCTGGGTTCCAGAAGCCTTAGAGGGCTCAGTCTGCTACTGTGGCCTGAAGCACTTGCCCCCAACTTCACTGGGTTAACTCTTTCATCTCGAAGCTTCCTCAACTCTTTCCAAAGTCCTCATAAATAGTATGTTGTAGTGTTTCTATTTAGTTAGCTTGTGACCACCTCGTAGATGGCATTGTGATAGTCTCTGTCCTTACCTGTAGTCACCTCTGTAAAATAAGCTCTAATGGTGGGAAGGCCATTGTATCCAGCTCAGTCTCATGGACAAAGGAAACATGTAGGAAATAGCTGCCAAAAGAATTCTGGACATTCAACTTGGTTGGTTTTCTTTGTCAGGATCTTGAAAATATTTGTGCAGCCATTTGGACCTCAGTATGAAGTAGTGTTAAAAGGTGAAGTGGTTTCCTCAGAAAATAAACCTCTAGCATCTGGATCTGGCTGCTCAGACATTCCGTCTATTTTATCCAACAAGCAGTTTTTGGCTTGGGGAGGTGTCCCTCTGGGCAGAACACAGTAAGTATGCACATAGCAGCCTCTGCTGAGATCTTGCTGTTATTCCCAATGCGATTCTCTGCTGTGTTAGTTATGATCATGCTAATATTTTTACAATTGAATAAAGCTGTCTTATAATCCTTAATCTTCCTATCATGAATTCAAAATTTTTAATTTAAATTTTCACCTGTTTTTAAATGCAATCTAAAAACTTAGGTTTAAATTTTCTTATGCTTTTTGGCAAATTCCTTGCTGATTTCCAAATTTAGGCAATTAAGGGTATCTTTGTTCCTTCTCTGGAAAGCATTATGAAAAGTTAGGAAGACATTCTGTTTAAGGAATTTACAAACTAGATGGTGAATACTTTGTACTGTAGAGTGAAGAGTAGAAGGGGTCTCTAATAGAATAGATACTTGCCCACTCCCTGCCCTGCCTTGCAGAAGAATGTGCTTGTTGGAAAAGGGAGATTTGAAGTGAGCTCTTTATCTAAGAATAGAAAAAAATTAATATATAATTTGGGGGGGGGGTAATATTTACATTGAGTTCATGGGTTTTTGCCTCAGTTGCAAATAATGATAATGAATGAATTAAAATTATTTTTTCTGTGGGTAATGTGGTCCAACTTGATATTTCATTCCAACTTGATATTTCAGATTTCTAAAGTTCTATAGTTTTCCATATTTTATTCCCTCATTCTAGTTTCACATAAGTCTGTTTACATATTTAGTTATTTGTTGGCTAGGATTTTAGTATTATTTTCTCTTATTCGTGTGCAATCTTTATATAATAAAGGTATTAACCCTTTGATTTCGTACAGCTCCTTTTAAAAATTAGACACTGAACCCTCCCCCTTAATAGCTCTGCAACTTGAAAATGATAACATTTCTTTAAACAAAAAAAGTAAATAAAATTAAAACTTTTTTTAATGTTTTTTCCCCCCAGTAAGTCTTTCCCAGTCAGTGTACATGTGGAGGAAGGCTTTTCTCGGGTGTGCTGATAGTCAGAGGTCTTAGTTTTTATTCCGAGATAAAGCTCAGCCACCTTCCCTTTGAACACAAAATGGACAAGGCATAGATCACAGTTTAAATAATTTAACTGCCAATCTTTAAAATTTGAGAAAAATAGAGGTTGATTCATGTGTTTATTCTCTAGCAACAAGAGGATTCATGTACTTTCAAAGATTGAAGAATTTTCTTACTATTAGGCAGTCATATGTCCATTCTACTTGCATTGTAACTTTTTAAAAGTAAGGTTAATTCCGTGAACTGTTTAAAAGACTTTTGTGCAAATGAGCCTCTTAGAGTGAAAAACTTGGGCAATTGGCAAGGGACTCCTTGTTTACCTGAAAGGGGAGGTATTTGAACCAAACATGGTATTTATTGACTTAATGAATTTGTTAATCTGGTTATTTATTTATTAATGTATTATTAGACAGAAAATACCTATACATATAATACAAATAATAAGGGCAGCTAAGGAGCTCTAATGGGAAAGAGATGAAACCAAAAAGCTTTTCTGATAAGTTTTCAGAAATGAAGAGTTCTAGGACTGGAGAGAGAATCCCAGGCTGCTACAATGGCCCGTGCAACCAGTCACCTCTACACATTGGTTTTGGCTTTGTTTTTTATAATTGTAGCAGAACCCATGGAGGAAAATCACATTTAAAATTGTAATTGTTTTCAGGATTCAGAAACTAGTTTTAAGAAGTAATTCTACGTCCACAACCCAACACTTGAGACTGCTAATTAGAGGACAAGACCAGGACTGCTTTCAGGTGTGTGGAGTGCTTGGCTCTGTTCTATGTTCTGTCTGATCCAGAACACTCAGCTATGCAGACTATCGTGTGTAGTAGTTGGAAGAGTGTGTGTCAGTGGTATGTTTTATTTGTGCTACTGCTTTGCTTTATGCAGTGATTATTTTTAAATTGTAGCTTCAGCACACTTTTGGTTCCGAAGAGCGATTAACTAGTAACTGTGAGATCAAAATTCGTCCAAAAGAAGACATTACCATCTTTGTGTTGTTTGCACCTACTCGATTATCTTGTATGTTGGCTAAACTAGAAATTAAACAACTGGGAATTCGATCACAGCCAGGCATTAAGTTCACGGTAAGATAATTTTTATTGCTTTTTCCTCTTCTGTGGAATTTATAACATGTTATAACTATTGATTTAATATTAGTAAATTAAACATTCTGATTTTTTTTTACAAATCAAAATATTATAATTGTTTAGATATATAAATTAGGGAGTAATTATGTATTTTTAGAATTGTCAGGTAACAAAAGCAGACACCATAGCATTCTTCTTAGCAATAATCTCTTCTAATAATCTCTTGCTTTGGAGTTTAATTTCAGTTTGAGAATTTGAGCCATACCTGACTTTCCAAGGGCACATTTTTTTTTAAAATATATTTTATTGATTTTTTACAGAGAGGAGGAGAGAGGGATAGAGAGCTAGAAACGTCGAAGAGAGAGAAACATCGACCAGCTGCCTCTTGCACACCCCCTACTGGGGATGTGCCCGCAACCAATGTACATGCCCTTGACCGGAATCGAACCTGGGACCTTTCAGTCCGCAGACCGACGCTCTACCACTGAGCCAAACCGGCTTCGGCTCCAAGGGCACATTTTTTTTGGAAATGCAGATCAAACTGTTTGATACTGTCTTTCTGAAACGGAAAGCTCAACCAGAGGCCATTTTACCCTCCAAGGGACATTTGGCAATTTCTGGAGATATTTTTGGTTGTCATAACTTGGGTGGGAAGGGGTGCTTCTGGCATCTGGTGGGTAGAGGCTAGGGATGAAGCTGAACACCCTATCATGCACAAGATGGCCCTCACCATAATGAATGATCCAAATCAAAATGTCTGCAGTGCTGAGGTTAAAAACCCTGCTCTTGAGCAATAATAGTTTTTCCTGTTGAATCTTTGGATTTATTAGTATTAGTTAGATTTCATTTTATTTAATCACTAGAGGCCCGTTGCACAAAGAGATTTGTGTAATATCCCTTCCTTCCCTTGGTTTCCAGCACCAGTTTTCCTCTGGCACCAGGACCCAGGCCTTTGCTCTGGCTAGAGTCTGCTTTTTTTGTCTTCGCTGCAGACTCAGGCTGGAGTCTGCCATCTTCGTCTTCGCTGCAGAGTCTAGCCAGAGTCTGCCATCTTCGCTGCAGACTCTGGAGTCTGCAGTCTTGTCTTCGTGGCAGCACTCTGCTCCTGTAGATCCCTTTGCCCCCACCCTCCCTCTCATAGCGGGCCTCCTCCCTGCCTGGCCACTTCATGCCTGGAGCAGCTGGGCGGTCGCCATCTTTGGCCTTCTAATTTGCATGCTCACTCTGATTGGCTGTGGGTGTAGCGGAGGTATGGTCAGTTTACATGTTTGTCTATTATTAGGTAAAATTCTTCTTAAACTTTTACTCTGTAGTTATTTGTAATTCTTTAGGCTTTGAAAATACAGAAAGAATGCTTACATTGAGTGTTTTAAAACTAATAGGCTTCCAAAAAAATTTTCATTTAAAAAATTCATGCCCTAACCATTTTGGCTCAGTAGATAGTGTAGGCCTGTGGACTGAAGGGTCCCAGGTTTGATTCTGGTCAAGGGCATGTACCTTAGTTATGGACACATCCTCAGTAGGAGGTGTGCACAAGGCAGCTGATCTATGTTTCTCTCTCATCGGTGTTTCTAACTCTCTAACCCTTTCCCTTCCTCTCTGTAAAAAATTAATAAAAAGATATTTTTTAAAAATTCAAAATAGTGGAATGTTAAAAGAATTATACAGTAGAACCACATACCTTTGCCACTTAGATGCTGTAATTAATGTTTTGCTATATTTCTTATTACATAATTAACGATCTAATTTTTAAATGCATTTCAAACTAAATTAGAAACAACAATATATTTCACTCTAAACACTTCTAAGTAAGCATATCTATACTATGCCTACCTTTTTATTTATTAACTTTTGCTTTTATAACAATGAAATAATTATTCTTAGTATATTAAAAGGCAGATAATTTTGTAGCGCTGTGATGTTTTTCTCTTAAGATAGAATCTTTAATATAATGCTGGACTGGAAGTGGGACAACTACTAGCCAAAGTATGCGAAGAATAATAATTGTAATTGTAGTAATTCTAATATATGTGTTTTCTTTTCTGATCATAATTTAATCTGCTTTCTGTTTACATAAAAATAATTTTAAATACACACACACACACACACACACACACACATATATACATGTATAACTATTTTTTTGCACTTACAGATACCTTTGTCTGGATATGGAGGAACAAGTAATCTTATTTTAGAAGACGTTAAAAAATTATCTGACAGTTACATGGTAACAGTGAATGACTTAATTCCTGGCAAAGAAAGGAGAATTGATTTTTCTATTCGTAACACTGGCTCTCGGGCAGCTTTTGTAAAAGCTATCGGTTTTAAGGATTCTCAGAAAAAAGTTTTCCTGGACCATAAAGTATTAAAGATTTTCCCAGATAAATTTGTTCTTAAGGAAAAAACACAAAAAGTAAGTCTTGCACTAAAAACACAAACTCACTTTTAGGTTAAATTAATAATTGTTTGTTTTATCGCTAAAAACTAAAAAACGTTGATATATATATATATATATATATATATATATATATATATATATATATGTATATGTATATATATGAATGAAGTACAGTAAAACCTCAATATAATAGACTAATTTGGGCAAGGGGGTGTCTGTTAAAGCCAAAAGTCCCTATATAATAAAGTAGGTTTTCTGAATGCATATGTTAAAAATAGTGTACCTGCTTTTACTTACATAGACACTTTGTGTAATTAAAATTAAGTATGTATGAAAAGCTTAATTTCACAGAAAAGTTTTCTATATGTAATACATACTGTAATTTTAAATTTATACTGAATAGATTTAGTAAATGCGGGCATTCACCAGTCACTGCAAGTAAACAAATGCACATGCCCAGGTGTGGCTTATCACACCTGGGTTAAAATTGCGTAGAAAATCATACCACTGACAATAGAACCAATTGCCTCACCTTATGGTGTTATCACATGCTGATCATTCAAACATTGTTTACAAACGGTGCCTCTTAGACTTAAATATGTAGACTGTAATTGTAGATATGTAATAGTTATATTGGCGAAATTAGTATTTTTCCCAACGTATTGCCTATTTGTTAAAAATGACTAAATTAATAACAAAAAAAAATAACCTGTTAATTATAAGCAAATCTTGGTTAAAAACTTTTAAAATTAACAGGGTGTTAAGTTGCACATATGACAGACATATGGACTGGAAATGTCTATTAAATCTGAAGTAAGTTAAATTGAGGTTTGCAGAATTGAGTGTTTACTGTATTTATCTTCTTGGAAATGATGTACCTATACATTCTTGTCTGTATTGACTATTAGGCTCACATGAGAGTTTATTAAGAATAAAATAACTTACTAAAAAATATTTAACATTCAGTTTAATTTTTTCTTCGCTTTAGGATGTTACTGTAATATATCATCCATCAGAGAGAGATAGCAATTACAAAACCACAACAGAATTGTCAACTATATACTTCTTTGGTGGAGATGAAATTTCACGACAGCAGTATCGAAGGTAGGTTACTTATCTTAGATGGTAATGGGGATTATTGAGTAGAAATAGTGAGGACTTAAATAATGGTTTCGGATTTGGAATTTATAGAACATGTTTCACTTGGTAAAATTTGTGTAGCTGATAAGAAGAAATGCCTGTGGGAAACTCATATGTATTTGCAATATTGTTTAAATAATCTGACTTATTTAGAATATTTCTGACAATGTTGTGAATTATTTGAAGGGAATTTTAGAAATGTGTGTGATGTTTAACATGGCTAACTACTTGAGGTATGTACTAATAGAAAATTTGGTATATCTAGTTTACATATAATTTACATATGCTGAAATGTCAAATTTAGGTACTTAAGTTTAGGTATGATTTAACATAGGTAACATTCTTGTATGCTGAATAAAGAGTTCTTTTTAAAAAAATATATATATATATTTTATTGATTTTTGCAGAGAGGAAAGGAGAGGGATAGAGAGCTAGAAACATAGATCAGCTGCCTCCTGCACACCTACTACTGGGGATGTGCCCGCAACCAAGGTACATGCCCTTGACCGGAATCGAACCTGGGACCACTCAGTCCACAGGCCAACGCTCTATCCACTGAGCCAAACAGTTAGGGCTGAATTCAGAGTTCTTATAAAATTTTGTTTCCTAGGCAAGAGGACTAAATATTAAAAAAGTGTGAAGTTCATCTGTTAGTAGGAAATCGTTAACACCCAGTAGGGAAGGGGTATATGCATATATACTGTCTTTTCTTCTTCCAACTCTTGTATTTTGGACTGTGTTTTATTCTGGGGCATAATTGAGAAAATTTTGTTTTATTTTTAATCTGTTAAAGATTATTGGAATGTTTAAAAAGAGAGAGCATAGCCAAAACCGATTTGGCTCAGTGGTAGAGCGTCGGTCTGCGGACTGAAAGGTCCCGGGTTCGATTCCGGTCGGGCATGTGCGTTGGTTGCGGGCACATCCCCGGTGGAGGGTGTGCAAGAGGCAGCTGGTCGATGTTTCTCTCTCATCTTCTCATCGACGTTTCTAGCTCTCTCTTCCTCTCTGTAAAAAATCAATAAAATATATTTAAAAAAAAAAAGAGAGCATAGTGATAAGTTGCTATATGATGTTAGACCCAATTTGAAGAACTCAACTTTGAACCTGGTGTGTTTTTTTTGTTTGTTTTTTGTTTTTAATATATTTTATTGATATTTTACAGAGAGGAGGAAGGGAGAGAGATAGAGCTAGAAACGTCAATGAGAGACAAACATCGACCAGCTGCCTCTTGCACACCCCCCACTGGGGATGTGCCCGCAACCAATGTACATGCCCTTGACCGGAATCGAACCTGGGACCCCTCAGTCCGCAGACCGATACTCTACCACTGAGCCAAACCGGTTTCGGCATGAACCTGGTGTTTTTTAATTAAGTATTTTAGAGATAGAAACTTACATTTGGAGAAATTTGATTCCCAGCTTTATTTTCCTTTCCACTGGAATATAGAAGTCAAGGTATTGTTTTATTTATTTATTTTTTAAAGATATTGTTTTAGAACTCCAATTTACCACAGATTTAGAATAACGAGATTTGTTTGTGAACATCTGGGTATTACAGAGAAATTTACATTTCAGTTCTCACACATTAAAGATTCTCTAGAAGAGGCCAGGAAAACATAGTTACATGCTAATTTAAATGTTTTATTTGTTTGATCTCTTGGCATATTCTTTTTTTTTTTCGAAGACAAATTTCTGTCACCAAGTCATCACAAATAATGAAAATGTAAGACCTGAAAATAATCTTACGCTTCTTTGTACTTTTATCTTAGGGAGTTCTTGTTCTGATGTTAGTATTTAACGGAAACTCATGGTTGTACTGCTATAACTTTTTATGAGGTCTGTGTACCATTATGTATCATGCAGTTAGTTGGATTTGCCAAACACACTGATAAAAAAAGGTCACTTCATATGCAAAACCACTTTTGAATAAAAATCTCTCCTGCCAGAGCTCTGTTGCATAAGCCGGGGATTCTAGAACAGATACTTCCAGAGCATAGTGTGCTTCAGAGCATTGATTTTGCTGAAACATTTCAAGATGAGCTACTAGTAACTGAAGGTAAGAATTCCAGCATCTTAAATCTTTTGTGTTATTTGTAGCATTATCTAGATCCAGTGATGTAAGAAGGAGGAAGTGTATTAGTATGATTATGGTGTTAGGCTGAGTTCTTCTATATTACTTGGACATATTACATCACTGAGATTCAGTGTTCTCTGTAAAACAAGACTAATAATAATATCTAACATCTCATCCATGTAGTGTTTGTTTTAGATGTCATTAATGTATTATTGCACCTATTCTGTGGGTAGACTTTGAAGAAGGAGGAGGAAAGTGGTTATTATTAAACTCTAATTACTATTTAAGATTTAATGATTACAAGCTTAGGCTTATTTTGAGATTTCTGTGCTTTTGTGCCTACTGTACAATTTTGGATAATGTGGTCATGGCAGTATCCAAAATAAGTGAAGTGACTGTAACTTAGATGTTTATATCTGTTTGATATAAACACTTGAAGGATTTAATGGTGTTTATTACTGATACAAAAGATATGTATTCATATATACAAATTGTAAAAATGGACAGATTTTCACCACAATATTGTTACAATAGCAAGAAGTTAGAAATAACTTAGATGCCCAGAATAGTGGATTGTTTAATTATGCAATATAATATTTTGAAGCTATTAAAACAGTGATGTGATTCTGTATTAATTACATGAAAAGCTCTTATTGAGAAAATTTATTTTTAAAGTTTGCATAGTAAGATCTCATTTTGGCATAAAAATAATTTAGTGTTTATATATAGCTATGTAGGTAAAATTGCAGGACTATACACACCAAAATATTAACAATAGTTATGTTCTGGTGGTAGAATTTCAGTCGGTAGATTCCTTCTCCCTCCCCATTTTTGTTTTTTAAATGATGAACTATATATTGCTCCTGAAATATGAAATGATAAAGGAAAAGGATACTTATGCTTGTGTAGAGGTATATCTTTTAAAATTCTTATTTTAATGGTCACAACAATCCCTGAGATAGTTTGTTATTCCATATTGTACATGAGGAGACTAAAGGTTAAGAAAGGTTAAGTTGCCAAAGGTTACAGAGCTAATGATTGGCAAGGTTCTAGTTCAAATCTAAGGCCAGAGCCTGTGCTGCTAATCATTGATGCTGAGCTGCCTAGAATTTCACGCTCATCAGTAGTATTAAAAATCAAATTGTCACCTACTCCCAACCTAACAGAGTGATATTTTAAAAAATATATATTTTGATTTTTTACAGAGAGGAAGGGAGAGAGAGAGTGTGTTAGAAACATCGATGAGAGAGAAACATCGATCAGCTGCCTCCTGCACACTCCCCACTAGGGATGTGCCTGCAACCAAGGTACATGTCCTTGACTGTAATCAAACCTGGGACCTTTCAGTCCCCAGGCTGACGCTCTATCCACTGAGCCAAACTGGCTTCGGCCAGAGTAATATTTTGTGGCTAGTAAATATATGCATAAATTTACCTGGTATTTGTAGTGTGGTTATGTGGATTCATGTATTTCAAACATTATTTCTATTTCAGTGTATGATCTTCCCCAGCGGCCTAATGATGTTCAACTCTTTTATGGGAACATGCGCAAAATTGTGCTTTCAGTGATTGGGGAATTCAGAGATTCCACTTCTAGCAGAGAATTTCTTCCATCTTCTTCCAAAGCTAACTTAGAATTTAAAAGGTAAAACAAAACATCTGTCACAACAGACTTCAAGATTACTTGATTCATAGTATAACTGGTCTTTTTCCTGTACTTTATTTATTAATTTATTTGTCTCAAATGTTTATTTCATCTTTGTTTTTTGTTTTTGTTTCAGTTGAATAATTTCAAATTCATGGAAAAGTTAAAAAATCATTCAAGGAATTCCCATATATTACCTTTGCTGAGATTCCCCAGTTGTTAACATTTAACACATTTACTTTATTGTTCTTTATGTGTACAAAACTTTTTTCTGAACCATTTAAGGATAAGTTGCAGGGATGATGACCAAGTAGCCCTAAGTTTCTTTTCTTTTTTTTAAAAAAAGTATATTTTATTGATTTTTTTACAGAGAGAAAAATAGAGTTAGAAACATCAATGAGAGAGAAAACATCGATCAGCTGCCTCCTGCACAACCCCCACTGAAGATGTGCCCGCAACCAAGGTACATGCCCTTGACCGGAATTGAATCTGGGACCTTTCAGTCCGCAGGCTGATGCTCTATTTCAGGGGTCCTCAAACTTTTTAAAGTGGGGGCCAGATCAGGGTCCCTCAGAGAGCTGGAGGGCCAGACTATATGAACTACTAATTCCTACTGTAACACCTCGGCTGCGCTCACTGCCCAAAAAACCTGGCGGGCCGGATCAGACTCCTTTGCGGGCCGCATGTGGCCCGCGGGCCGTAGTTTGAAGACCCCTGCTCTATTTGCTGAGCCAAACCGGTTTCGGCTTTGCCCTAAGTTTCTTAAAAACACAACCACTTTCTTATATAGCCATGGTAAACCCATCAAAATTAGGACAGTAACATTGAAAGCATCAGGACTACCATCTCGTCCACAGATTCCATTCAAATTTCCCCGGTTCCCCAGTAATGTCATGTATAGTTAAATCAAGCATATAAACAAGAAACTTTTCCTTTTCCCTTCCTCTTTAGTTCAGAATTTAAGGTCACACCTTGCATTTGGTTAGCTTATTTCTAATCTCTTTTAATACAGAAGAGTTCCTCTTTCCTTATCTTCCATGATTGAGATAACACAGAAGGTTGAATTATCAAATCAGATCCACAAAATCAAAGATATTAGCCAGAATTAAGCTTTACTAATTATTTTAGGTGAAACATGAAAGAATCTGGATTACAAATCTTGCCTCCTAGTCTTTTTTTACAACATTAATTCTCCATTCTGGCTCAAACTTAATGCAAATTATACATGTGATACATCACTAACACAGAAAATGGAGCCATCTTAATCATGAAAGCTTGCTATCCTATATAATAAAAAGCCAATATGCAAATTGACCGAATGGTGGAACAACTGGTCACTATGATGCGCACTAACCAACAGGGGGCAGCCACTCAACGCAGGAGCTGCCCCGTGTTGGACAGTGTGCTCAGCCAGAGCTGGGCTCACTGCTGGTGAGCGCAGCGGTGGTAGTGGGAGCATCTCCTGCCTCCGTGGCAGTGCTAAGGACCCCTCGGGGGATGTCCACCTGCCGGCTTAGGCCCGCTCCAGTGAGCAGGCGTAAGCTGGTAGGTGGATATCCCTTTGGGGGGTCCTGGACTGTGAGAGGGCGCAGGCTGGGCTGAGTGACACCCCCTCCCAAGTGCATGAATGTCGTTCACTAGGCCTCTGATATTTAAGTAATTATAACGTTATTTTTTTGCTAACAGTTATGCTGTATAAATCCATGTTTCAGGGTATTTTTTTTTTTTTTTTTTTTTTTTTTTACCATAAACAATTCCAGACAGACTAGGAATATACTGTTAGAAATTCTGTAGGTAAGGACATTAGTGTGTTTGCTAGCAAATGTCATTAGCAAGATGACATTTAGAGGATTTCAAGACATTTTTCTTTTTTTCTTGGGCATTCCATTGTAAAAAGGAGAAAATATTTGCAGGCCAGCTGCTAACTAACCCTTTTCTTACCAGCAACCTTGATGTTTTTGTTGAGTATAGGCCAGTTATTTTATAAAATATTCCTCAATTTGCAGATTTCAAACATCACAGAAATGATACTGTTTGTTTTCACAGTGCATCCTCTCTGAGTGGTAAAACAGTGCTAATTTGGTCCAGGATTAGAAATATTTTTATCATTTAGTTAAAATGGTGTCTGCCAGGTTTCTCCACTGAAAAGGTAGTTAATACCTTGTAGGGGAATACTTGGAGATGATGAATTATCTTAGTTCCTCATCAAACTTTTAGCACCTACTGATGATTGTTACCTGAATCACTTATTACTATCTTATTTACCAAATAGTGATTTCCTCATTTCATTTTCCTACATTTATTAGTTGTTTTTCCATTATGAGGAAGAGATTTATTTTTCCCTCTTTTATGTATTTATTCACTTATATAGGACAGACTCATGGGTTCAGTATTAATCCTTTACTGTCATTGTTTGGTCTCTTAATTTGGCTTCTTGATCTTTTTGATGTGCCCACAGCATTCTTTGAGCACTTGCTTATTCGGTGGCACAACAGGATATTCTAGGCTCATCTTATACTTCCTCTGTCCAAGCCCTAGAATAGCTGGGACTTTGCTTAGAAGTCTTGGTTCCTTTTAGTAGAGAATGGAATTGAAACCAGGATATGGGTAGTTGGTGTGCTATTGCTTTTCAGATGTCACTACTTCTGGCCTCCTCAGTAGACAGAGCTAGAAGACAAAAGCATTTATATATAAATCCACATGTACCCATGTCTGTTAATAAGTTAAAACTATGAGTATACACTATACCTCCAATTCTAATCTAACAAAATACAATGTAGTATTTCTTTTTTTTTATTTTTTTATTTTTTTTTATTTTTATTTTTTTATTTTTTTAAAATCAATCTTTATTGTTCATATTATTACAAAGGTTCCTCATTTCTTCCCCCCTCCACCAGGTTCCCACCCCACCCTCTGCCCCCTCCCCATCCCCCATTGTCCTCATCCATAGGTGCACAGTTTATGTTCAGTCTCTTCCTCCCTCCCTTTCCCCGATAGTAAATCCCTTTTCAGATAGTAACTCTGTTACTTAGCATTTTCTCATATCAATAATACCTCCACATGCCCAATGATACACTTCACACAAAAGACATTTCCAAATAGGTCAACCAGCCTCATCCAGGCCCCACCAAAGGCACTCACAGATCAACACCCCAGCGCTATACTAACTCAACACATCCAGATCTAAGCCTTCATCACTTGATTCAGCAGACCCTCAAGTTCCCGCAAAAGTTTCCAGCCATGTCTGAGAGGCAGCCGTGGGCAGGTACAGGCGAGGAGCGAGCTGTTTCGGGCCTGGCTGCTCCGGGCCTGGCCTCTGTTGCTCTGGTTCGTTCCACAACCAGCTGCTCCGGGTCTGGTCACTGCCGCTCCCGACCTAGTTGCTCTGGACTTGGCTGTTGCTGCTACAGGCCTGGCCGCACCTGACCCGGCTGCTCTGGGCCCGGTTGCTCCGGTCCCGGCTGCTCCGGGCCTGGCCGCTCCCAGCCTGTCAGCCGCTGCTCCGGGCCTGGCCGCACCAGACCCGGCTGCTCCAGGCCTGGCCGCTCCCAGCCTGGCAGCCGCTGCTCCGGGCCTGGCTGCACCAGACCTGGCTGCTCCGGGCCTGGCCGCTCCCAGCCTGGCAGCCGCTGCTCCGGGCCTGGCCACTCCCAGCCTGGCAGCCGCTGCTCCGGGCCTGGCCGCACCAGACCCGGCTGCTCCGGGCCTGGCCGCTCCCAGCCTGGCAGCCGCTGCTCCGGGCCTGGCCGCACAAGACCCGGCTGCTCCGGGCCTGGCCGCTCCCAGCCTGGCAGCCGCTTCTCCAGGCCTGGCCGCTCCCAGCCTGGCAGCCGCTTCTCCTGGCCTGGCCGCACCAGACCCGGCTGCTCCGGGCCTGGCCGCTCCCAGCCTGGCAGCTGCTGCTCCGGGCCTGGCCGCTCCCAGCCTGGCAGCCGCTGCTCCAGGCCTGGCCACACCAGACCCGGCTGCTCCGGGCCTGGCCGCTCCCAGCCTGGCAGCTGCTGTTCCGGGCCTGGCCGCTCCAAGCCTGGCAGCCGCTGCTCCTGGCCTGGCCGCACCAGACCCGGCTGCTCCGGGCCTGGCCGCTCCCAGCCTGGCAGCAGCTGCTCCGGGCCTGGCCGCACCAGACCTGGCTGCTCCGGGCCTGGCCGCTCCCAGCCTGGCAGCAGCTGCTCCGGGCCTGGCCGCACCAGACCCGGCTGCTCCGGGCCTGGCCGCTCCCAGCCTGGCAGCCGCTGCTCCGGGCCTGGCCGCACCTGACCTGGCTGCTCCGAGCCTGGCTGCTCCCAGCCTGGATGCTCCGTGCTTGGCTACTGCTGTTCTGGGCCTGGCTGCTCCCAACCCGGCTGCTCTGGGCCCGGCTTCTCCGGGCCCAGCCACTCCGTATCTGGGTGTTCCTGGACTGGCCACCCTGGGCTTGGCCGCTTCTGCCTCAGGCCTGGCTGCCACTGCCCCAGGTCTGGCTGCTCCAGTGCTGGCCGTTGATGCTCTTGTTCTGGCTGCTGCTGCTCTGGGGCCTGGCCACTGCTGCTCCGGGCCCAGCTGCCACTGCCTTGTGCCTGGCCACTCTAGGCCTGGTCGCCGCTGTTCCAACATTCTGTCCCTTTTTTCTCTTTTTTTTTTTCTTTTTTAAAAAAAAACAAAAACGCATTTATGTTGCAATGTTGGCTGGTGCGTTGAGTTCTGACTTAGTCTTTGATTCTTCAAGATCTTCTTTGTATTCTTTCTTAAGTAATTTTACTATCATTTGCTCTCACTTGATTTCTTCACATTGAGAACTTCTTTGGTTTCTTCCTCCTTGTTCTGGGAGCTCAGCAGGTTGGCCTGTGGCACCCCTTTGTTCTCTGCGGGCTCCCGCGCTGCTCCAGCCTGTTGCCGGGGTCGGCGCCGCCCAGGAAGCAGCCCCCGTCCTTGGCTCCGTTGCCCGTGCTCAGCAGTCGAAGGCTCAGGGGCACCCCCCCCCCGGGGACCCCGTCGCCCGGCTCCTTGCTGGCGCCCGGCTGGCCGGTGTCCGGCAGGGGCTCCTGCTCCACGTCGCGTTCCTCCAGTCTGGAGCTTTCTTTCTCCCTCCCACTAGGGGAGTCCAGGATCAGAGTCAACAGCCTGTCCTCTGCGCACAGTGTGCGCGACTCCGGGGGCTCGTCCTTTCGCCGCGCTCCCAGGACTCCACCTCACAGCCCCGTCTCCCCCTGCCCGAGCCTGGGTCCCCAGGGACTGGCCCAGACCTGGAGTTCGGGGCGGTCTGGACTGAGGCTCAGAGCCGCCGCCGGAGGCTTTGTTTCTTCCGGCTAGGGTAATCCAGCATCAGAGTCAACATTCAGTCCTCTGCGCGCCATGTGCGTGCGACTCCGGGGGCCCCGCCTTTCGCCGTCCCCCGGGATTGTCTCCCCCTGCCGGAGCCTGGGTCCCCAGGGTCTGGCCCATAACTTGGGGCTCAGTGCTGCCAGTTCGGGGGTTCAGTCCAGGCTGGGGGTTCTATTTCCTTCCTGCTAGGGAACGCCAGGCAGCACCCAGCCCTCTCCTCCTCTCCGGCTGCGACCTCTCCGCGCGCGCGTGCGTGCGAGCGCGCAGCATGTCTCCGTACCTTAGGCTTTTTTTCAGCTCCTCTGATTTTCCTTCTGGTTTTCTCCCTCCTTCCTATTGTAGAGTTTTCAGTCAGTCGACTACCTGTAGCTCTGGGCAATGTCCACTCTACATTTTGGTTGTATTCCCTTGAAATTGTTGTGAGTTGCTGCGGCTAGGTGTATACCCGAGCAGCCATCTTGGATCCTCTCCAATGTAGTATTTCTTTTTTCCTTTCTCTAATTGTATATTTTTTTCTCTAACACCGAGAATCCTGGCCCTCAGTATATTTACATGTTACTCAATCCTCCTGGTTTTAACCAACCTTCTCGTCACATGGCTGTCTCCCTGGGCCCAGTATGCCAACTCACTTTGCCCGAGAGTTCCCTGCAAGTCCCAGAGCCACTAAGGCCACTGCTGACACCGCACTCACCTTAATCACCCAGTGCCTCTAGTTCGGCCAGCTCGCTTGCTTTCCCCTATACTTGCAATGTTAATTTTCTTCTAAGATATTGAGTCAAAGAACGAATTAAAGATAGTTACATATATGAAAAATTATCTTGAAAATTACTTACTATAAGGTACTGGTTCTTAGGAAGCTAAAAAGCCAAGAATAAATGTTTTTATTTCTTAAAATTATTTCTGACATCGGGCAGGTGCCTCCATTGTCTCCCTGGGGCAGCAGAGGCCTGCTTTGAAAAGGAGGGGTGAGAGGGCAACGGGCAAAGGTAAAGCGGATTTCTCTGTGCTGAGTGTTGGCTTAAAGACGTTCCACTGTAGAGCAGGAGAATTTGGATTCTGCACAGTTGAACTTCAATTAAGCCATGTGTTTTTGTGATTGCAGAATTTATTCTGAAGTACTTTTTTTGTAATATAAGGCTTATTTGAAAACACCACTTCAACACTTAACTAAAAACTTGTTAAATTTTATTAGCATTTTTTACTGTGGTATTTTTTCCAAAGGACTTTCTTATTTTAAAGTGTTTGGTGTAAGCATCATGAAAACAGTTACAGATACATTAAGTGTTTCATTGTGTGTGTGTGTGTGTGTGTGTGTGTGTGTGTGTTTTAATTCTTAATATTGGTTCATTTTCTAGTAAATCCTTGTAAGGGACTTTAGATGGCATGCAGAAGTCAAAGCAAGAAAGAGTTAAATCATTGAGTATTCTTAGTAAAAATTAGTATAATAGTATTTGACCTATTCTGTATTTTAAAAAAATATGTATTTTATTGATTTTTTACAGAGAGGAAGGGGGAGAGAGAGAGAGAGAGAGAGAGAGAGAGAGAGAGAGAGAAACATCGATGAGAGAGAGTCATCGATCAGCTGCCTCCTCCACACCCCCTACTTAGAATGTGCCTGCAACCAAGGAACATGCCCTTGATCGGAATCGAACCTGGGACCTTTCAGTCCACAGGCTGATGCTCTATCCACTGAGCCAAACTGGTTTCAGCTATTCTGTATTTTAAAAAAATATATATATTTTATTGATTTTTTATGGAGAGGAAGAGAAAGGGATAGAGAGAGTTAGAAACGTCGATGAGAGAGAATCATTGATCAGCTGCCTCTTGCATACCCCCTACTGGGGATGTGCCCACAACCAAGGTACATGCTCTTGACCAGAATCGAACCTGGGACCTTTCAGTCCGCAGGCGGACGCTCTATCCACTGAGCCAAACCGGTTTCAGCTATTCTGTATTTTTTTTTTACATTACTTTTAAGAA
This sequence comes from Pipistrellus hanaki, assembly GCF_964339955.1. Classification (NCBI taxonomy): domain Eukaryota; kingdom Metazoa; phylum Chordata; class Mammalia; order Chiroptera; family Vespertilionidae; genus Pipistrellus; species Pipistrellus hanaki. Next base: position 62,494,714 of record NC_140508.1, read on the forward strand.
TACACAATATGAAGGATTCTAATTCACTGAAAAATACACAGTATGTAATGCAATTTCAGCTTTATCTAAATGTTTTGAAATGCAGAATTAATATAAAAACGTAATACGATCTGGCTTTTTATCATTTTTGGTTCTTATTTTATTTTTTCTGTAGTGACAGTCTTGGGAAACATGGTGGCAATGTTTCTTTGGATGTTTTACCAGTTAAAGGTCCTCAAAGTTCTCCACTTTCACAAGTTGTTCATCCATCTCAAGATGAATCACCCTCTGAAGAAATGTGGGCTGTCCGCCCTGAACACTTGATTTTGGTAGCCCCTTCTGCGTGTGAGTATGTCCGCACAACATGCTGGAATGCCCTCTGACACCCTCCTGTACCTACATGGTGCCCTTGGCTCATCTAGGACATGTATGTGGACTTTATGCCCATGCAGCCACTGGCTGTCATAGGTCCTTCTCTCACCTACTAGAGACCCAGCTCAGACTCGACCACAGCATCATCCTGACAAAGGCCATGGCCCTCAGCCCAAGCTCCCAGTTCCCCGTACGGCAGAGCCACTTAGGATCTATGGTCCCTTCCTTTCGGCACATCTTCTGCCCCAAGGAAGTCATTTGGCACTTGGTCTCTTTTAGCCTTAACATTGATATAGTTGGTTCAGATTAGGAATAAATCTGGTACCTATATATGTGCCCAAAATAAGACATAATCTGTAATAACAATTTCCAGATTTCCTTTTCTCTCTCCCTTTATTCAGTATCTTTGTCGTTTCCAAGAGTAAACAGATAGATGGCCTTGCTTTACCAGGAATTTGAAATTCCTGTAACTGGGCAATTGAGAAAGCACAATAAGCTGGTTTACTAGTGTACTTATTTAGGATTTATTCTTACTGTTATTAACTGGGTCTTATTCACTAATGCTAAATGAAAGTAACATTTATTTATCTTGATATAATAGGTGACCTGGCAAAAACTGGATGTTTCCAGATTTTAAATAATTCTGTTAGGTTACTGAAATTTGAACTATACTGGCCGGCACATTGCCTTACGGTCACACCACAACATGGATTTATTGAGCCAGAGTAAGTATGCCGTCTCTTTTCTCCGGGTGTGTTATTCAGATACTGGCATGGTAATCTTTTAAGGATCAAATAATAGGCTGTTTCATCTTATTAATTTTTCCATGTGCTGACTCTGTACAGTGTGCCATGTGTGGTTCTGTGGGACTTAGAGTGAGTTTAAGACTCATGCTACTTAGTGCAATAAAGACCAGGCCTGTAGCCAAACGTGGTATACAGCCTAAAGGTCCAGAAAGATGTGAGAGGTGGGAAAGCATTCCGGAGGGAAGACGTGAGAATGTTTTCTGGCATGTTACTCTGGCTGCAGAATTACAAAGCAAGGGATACAGTTGGGGCTATGATGAGGGGTGATGGTCTCTAAAGCCCAGATGTTCTGCCTTTTATTACCGTGGATTTCACTCATTCTGCTGGTTTTGTCTGAAGGGCATGTGATAGACAAAGCTGCTTCTGGCTTAATATGTCTGACCCACAAACTTACCTTGCCATTTTCTGCAAAGACTATTCTGAGATAGAAGGAAGTCTTTGAGGGCCTAATGTTGATGAGCAGCTACCCTCTACTTGCAGCTTAATTATTGATAAGAGAAGGTAAAGCCCATTATAGTTCCGTAGCTTTTTAGAGACTGTGTGTGGGTCAGCACAGAACCTTCACATCTGATAGTTGCTTCATATTTAGCAATAGCAACTTTGCAGAACAACAACATGAAGTTTATGTACTTTGCAAAAATGGTGGAGTATACACTATCTTGACTGAGATCTGAGGTGAGGTATGGTTAGGGACACTTCAGAGAAACATTCCTAGGACCAAAGCAGTCAACTAAACATTTACTAATTAATGGTTGAAAATTTAGAGAAATGAGGACAGGTTGTTCACAAACAACTTTTTCCATTGTCTCATGTGTTTAGCTATCAGCAGTGGGAATAATTTTCCTTTGCCATTTTTGACCTGTACCAAAATAGCTCTTGAAACTGGGGATTTTTTTTTTTTTTTAAGTCACAAGTCTGGCTCTCTTGTCCATATTTGCTGTTTGACATCCCATAGCTCTTGAAGAGAACAATGAACACGGAAAATTTTAGTGCTGGGGGGCGCGGGGAGAAACAGTCTGTTTTCATTCCTTTTTTGTCTTCTCCCTTCCAGTTTTCTCCCCACCTGCATTACATTTCCTTTGTACTGTGACAGTATCATTCTTTATTTTTAAGTGGCTCAGAGCTTTGTAGTTTTGATTTTTTGCTCTAGATATGTTATTTTCTCTAGATACTTTAATTTTGAATTGCTTTTTAAATGCTATTTCTATGGTGTGGTCTATATTCATGGGAGTTTGCCCTTCGGTTCAGGGTTTCATGCTACTTAACTTTTTGTTAGTCACAGAGTTAGAGTTGATGCGAAATCAGATGTGTATGGGAGCTCACCTCTGTTATCTGCTCTTTCTGAGCAATAAGGAAATAGTTGGTTATTGATAGGATAGTATTTATAACTCTTGTTCTTGCTATTAAAGTATAGGCTATTCTTGGTTTTCATTACTACATTCTTTTCTTAAGGAGTAAGCTACAGATTCTTGTGAGTCCTAATTGCTCCTCATCCACAAAACAGTCAATGTTCCCATGGAGTGGTTTGATCTATGTTCACTGTGACAATGGACAGAAGGTACTTGTTAAAGTTCTTTTGATGCAACATTTCTCTTGTGTTGTATTTTAAGTGTTGTAATTCTTATTAGCACTTACATTTCAGAAGTCAAATGAAGGAGTCTGCTCTTTCAGCCCAACTAAATTTATTCACATAGAGCGTTTAGTGCAGACATTTTCCATTAGTGATCTGAATGATTTTCCTGGGTGGGGGCAGGAAAGGAGAGTAGGGCCTAAAAGCCGTTATTAATTTATAAAATTTGCTTTGAAAAATGAGGAGTTTGGAGACAGGAAATAAAGCTAGATATTTCTTTTGATCTGAATAAATTTTAATTTATAAATCCATCAAGTACTTTGTATGGCACTATTCTCTACCATGATTTAAAAATAAGAGAGTTTTCTTTAAAAGTTGCAGCTATATTTGTGTCTTATCCCTTTATTTTCAGAAAATTGTGAAAGTTCAAATTCGAGAAAACTTGACTCAAGCAGAACTTCTCACTCGTTTGGCCTCCAACCCATTGGGAATCCCTTTTCCAGTTACTGAGCCTTTAACTAGACATCTTGTAAAACCAATGACAAAACCACCGTCCACAAAAGTTGAGATAAGAAATAAGACTGTTATTTTTCCTACAACAGAACCCGGTGAAACTTCAGGTATCGTATCACAAGATTATTTAATTCAAATGTCTACTGGCATACTGAGTGCGTGTAATACTCTTAGTTAACCATATGTTAGTGATAGGTACAAAATTTTACCCTCTTCAGGACAAAATAAGTAGCTATTGGCAATCATTTCAATGATGAGATAGACTTGGGGGAGCTTAAAAATTGTAATTATAAGCCCTAACCGGTTTGGCTCACTGGAGAGAGCGTCGGCCTGCGGACTCAAGGATCCCAGGTTCGATTCCGGTCAAGGGTATGTACCTTGGTTGTGGGCACATTTCCAGTAGGGGAATGTGCAGGAGGCGGCTGATCGATGTTTCTCTCTCATCTATGTTTTAGCTCTCTACCCCCTCTCCCTTTCTCTCTGTAAAAAATCAATAAAATATACTTTAAAAAAATTGTAACTATAAGGCATTTGATAAATCTGTGTATTCCAGGAGTCTTACATTGCTAGAGGAAACTATTGTACATGCTGACTTTATTTGATTTTTTATGGTCAGAAGCATCCTTTTCCAACTCTCACTAGATTTTTTTTACTAGAATTGCAAATAAGTTAGCTGAAGAAGAGAGGAAAGTGGGAAGAGCCTTGCTCTGTCACTTACTGGTGTCACTTTGAGAGTCAGTGTGTGTGTGTGTGTGTGTGTGTGTGTGTGTGTGCGCCTCTCTTTCTCTTTTTCTTTCTCTACAGTCTAAAGGACTAGGATGATATGTGGGACCTATAGAAAGAATTTGGGACCATCTGTTACTTGTCCCTCTTGCTCCTGGTCCCTTTCATTGATTTTGTCTTCCACTTAAGCTCAGTTTCCTACTTTCAGTCCCCTCTTAGATTTTGTCATCACCAATAGCTATGCCATATTTTCTCTCTCTCCGTTTCAAGCCTGTCATTTCCTGAACATCATCCTCCTGTCTTTCCAGCTCATTTACTCCAGAAATTACAGCAGTTATTTGACCTCATTCAGACCTTCCGGCTATTGATCCTACTACCTTTCCACTCTCCATCACCCTACTCACATCCCGCTTCTCTGATAACGCTCCTTGAATTCTGTGGTCTAGCATTGTAATTACTGCTTCACATTCTTAACTTCCTTATGCCCCTCTCCCCCTACATTCCTACCTGGCAAAATCCTAACCCATGTTAAAACCAGTAGTTTACGTAATCCATGTTCATACCTTAGCAGCAGAACATTGCTGGAGAAAACGACATGCTGACTGATTCAGGACCTCAGCTCTCAGATCAGCAACACTAGGTTCTTTCCCAGCCCTCCTTAGTATGTGTCCGTCATCATCTCTAACAGTATTTAACAGCTCCTTTTAAAAAAATATTTTTATTGATTTCAGAGATGAAGGGAGAGAGAGAGAGAGAAGACAGAAACATCAGTGATGAGAGAATCATTGATTGGCTGCCTCTCGCACGTCCCCCAGTGGGGATCGAGCCTGCAACCCAGGAATGTGCCCCACTGGGAATTGAACCCTGATCTCCTGGTTCATAGGTTGACACTCAACCACCGAGCCACACCAGCCGGGCAACAGCTCCTTTCTTTCTTTCTTTTTTTTTTTTTGCCCTCTGCTGGCTACTGCCAGAAGTGCAGCCCCACGTGACCAGGACCTTTTACTGGAGATGGGGGGAGGGGGAGGAGGAGAGGAGACAGGCCAGCTGTAAACACCAGGCAGGCTGGACACCTGGACACCTGGAGGAGGGACCCACGGACCCGGAGAAAGGGGGAGCAGCACCATAGAGTCCTGACCGACAGCTCCTTCCTTAACGCTCCTCCTCCAGCTATCCTCCCTATTCCTGCTCTCACTCTTTCTGACTCTTGACTTGGCCTCACAGATCATTGAAAGGCCTCTGTTTCCATCACAGAGGAGCCCTTTTGTTAGGAATCTAGGTCCATCTATTCTCGCCTCCTCAGGGACTTCCTCCAGCCCTTTCTCTCTCCTGTGTCATCAGTTTTCCCCTCTTTACTGATCCGTTGCCATTAGCACACAACGCGTTCTACTTTGACCTATTTAAGAAGTGCCCTCTGCAGTCTTGCCGCAGCTGCCTGCTTCCTCAGCACCCTTTCGTGGAGGAGTGATTATGTTCCTGCCTTCACTTCCTCAGGTGGTTTAGCTGCGCTACCACCGCGTCCTGAACACACTCCTATCCAGGCCAAATCCAGGGTCTCTGCCACGTGACTTTGTTCATTTGACCTCTCGATACTGTCAACCCTCTTTCCTCCTTGGAATACTTCCTCATTGGAAGCTCTTTTGGTTTGTTCCTGCCTCACACACACTTTATCCACTGCTGATAACTTTCCTGGACCTGCCTGTGCTCCCTTTTTTCTCTGCTTTCCCTGAGCCCCAGATGTACACATCAGGCACCTGATCAGCTTCCACATGTGGGGCTCTCACAAAATCAGCTCTTGTTCCACCCGTGAAACCTGCTTCTGCTTCAACCTCACCCATGTCTCTCAGTAAATGGCACCACTGTCTACTCATTTTGCTGAGCCAGATTCCTGGAAGTTGCTTTCTTTTCTTAAATATATTTTTATTGATTTTAGGGAGAAAGGGAGAAGGAGAAAGGATAGAAATATCAATGATGAGAGAGAAGCATTGATCGGCTGCCTCCTGCATGCCCCACACTGGGAATTGAGCCCACAACCTTGGGCTTGTGCCATGACTGGGAATTGAACCCTGACCTCCTGATTTATAGGTCGACACTCAATCACTGAGCCCTGGCCGGATGGAAGTTGCTACCTTTTCCTTACCTCCCTCCTGTCCAGTCCATGAGCTAGTCCTTTACAATCTGTCTTCAAAATAAATCCCGTATCTGCTCACTGCTTTTCCTCTCATTGCTGCAGTTCAAGTCTGAGGAAGTTACTCATGCATCGTCTCTCCTTCACTGCAGCAGTCATTTCTTAATCATGGAAGTCACCTTATTGCTTTCTTGCTTAAAATTAAGCCTTTTGGTAGCTTGGCATTGCACCTTGATTAAATCCAAGTTAAGATACTGTGAAATGTGATTTTGTTAGTAAATACTATAGTTCTTGTAGGGCTTCTCTAGGGATCTAATGATTATGTTTTTTTTTCTCTATGATGAGGCAATCATACTAATTATCACAGTAATCTGCTTGTTTACTTACCACTCCAGGAGATTGAGTTGTTGTACATGTGCTTCTTTTAGAAAATTATGTGGAACTTCAGAATCATGGTAACACAGAAGTAAAGTGGTACCTGTCATCTTTAGCTCCACCTTATGTCAAGGTCAGTAATCATTGCTGCTGTTACATTTGTTTTACTGTTTAAACTTTAGGTAGGGTGTTTTAAAAGTTGAATTATGAATATAGGTTGAGATTATTGGCTTTCTGTTCCTAATTTATTTATTTGATTTTCTCTAGAGGTTGGGCTAATACCTGCCCCTGTCTTTTTCGCGAGGTGGTGTGAGAGTCAAATTAGAGAATGTACATGGAAAATATACTTGCTCCATTTAATGCTATCTCCAACAGCCTGATTTTTATCTGAAATAAGTTTATTTTGAAAAATACAAAACATTTGTTATATAGTGGAACATTGTGTGTGTGCATGTGCATGCACATTTTTCTCTCCCAGGTTCTGCATACCATTGTGTATTTGTCACCAGTGGGCGCTGGTGCAGGAGGCAGAATTGAATGCTCTTTGCCACTGAGTGTTAGCCTACTGTGTCCTGCAAGTAATCTCTGCCAGTGGGCAACGCTGGAACCGAGTGTTGTCATGTATATTGTTTAGAACACCGCAGCCTTTTTTTAACCTTTTTTCCTTTGATTGTTTAAATGATTACTTTGTAGGCAGTCGATGAAAGTGGAGATGTTTTTAGAGCTACTTATGCAGCATTCAGATGTTCTCCTATTTCGGGAATAATGGAAAGCCATGGCACCCAAAAGGTGAGTCTTGTTGTTGTTTTACGCCAGCTCGTGTTGTTGGCCAGGAGTGTTTCCTTTGTTTCCACCAGAGCCTTTTGCTTCACCAAGACCATGCTGCTCACACTGCTGCCACGGGAGAAGAGGCTCACACCAGTCAGTGGATTGCTTCCTGCAGCAGAACAAAATACCATGCTTAGTTATGTGATTGATTCACATTCTGATATAAGCACTTCATGTGGCTGCAGGCTGCTGATACTTAGAACTTACTTCAAGTAGCGCTAATCTAGACAATAGGTTTGTGGTGATGGTTAAACAGTTCTGGAGATACCAGTATACTAAAAACCTGTTGAAATGGTTGAATTGTATGGTATGTGGATTTACATCTCAGTAAAACTAAAAATAAAGAAAAATGAGCATATAGGATTAGATTGTCTCCCAGGAATTCTTCACACAATACTTTTTTTTTTTTTAATTTAAAAAAAAATATATATTTTATTGATTTTTTTACAAAGAGAAAGGGAGAGAGATAGAGAGCTAGAAACGTCGATGAGAGAGAAACATCGACCAGCTGCCTCTTGCACACCCCCTACTGGGGATGTGCCCGCAACCAATGTACATGCCCTTGACCGGAATCGAACCCGGGACCCTTCAGCCCCCAAGCCGACGCTCTATCCATTGAGCCAAACCAGTCCCGGCCTTCACACAATACTTAACATAGAAATGTAACCTCCATGATTTTTGTTGTGTTCATACTGTATATCCTGGCCCAGAGCAACACATATCATCTTGTCAGATCACATTTGTAATGAATTTTAGTCTGGTTTCTTAATTTAAGGTGGGGCCAGGGTACCAGGCACATCATTCTGGGACCACTTATGGAAGCATTACCAAATAGCACAATTATTGATGTACAGTATATAATAGTGTTCTACAATAGAAGAGGGAAAAATTAGATACAACCTAATTCTTAAAAGATATATACAGTAATTTTTTGAAGCATCAGAATTTGTTATGGGATTAAATGAGCTAATGAATGTTAAAGTGCCCATTATGTTTCCACTGTGTGACATACAGTAATATTAGGTTTCTCTATTTTTTGGGGTTGGAAGGAGGTGTAAGTGGGATTTGTCTAATTCATGGTACTGCCCCCCAGTAGTTCCTGATAATTTGTATATTTTCATCATTTAGGACATGGTTGTTTTCTTTTTTAATCTTCTAAATGTCCAAAGCATCTTTTAAAAAAAAAAAAATTTTTTTTTTTTTTTTTTACAGTGAGGAAGGGAGAGGGATAGAGAGTTAGAAACATTGATCAGCTGCCTACTGCACACTCCCTACTGGGTATGTGCCCACAACCAAGGTACATGCTCTTGACCGGAATCGAACCTGGGACCCTTGAGTCCATAAGCTGATGCTCTATCCACTGAGCAAAACCAGCCAGGGCCCAAAGCATCTTTAACAGTATAACTCACTAATCTTGATCTCATTTTGATCAGTGTTCTGCCTTTGCCTTCATGCTCTCAGGCTTTCTGGCTGCATTGTCTCTTATGTTCTATAGTGACAGAAATTAGGTCATGTAAATGTTTTAATGTTAAGTTCAGACTCAAATACTGATTCATTGTCACCCTGACTAGTAGTCAGTATTTTTCACACTGAAATCTTTGATAAAGTTCCTTGTTAATGCTGGTAAGCTTTATAAAACACCATTTTTAAATATTACAACTTTTTCGTTATTGAGCTTTTTACAGATTGTATGCATACGGTTCATATCTCTAACATTGAGTTGTATGGTCAGTGTAAATGTTGTGACTGATATTCAGAAGTTAATCATAAGAAAAGCTGCTAACATGTAGCATAGCGGCGCTTGTCTTTTCTACCTCCTGTTATGCACCTACCTTTCCTTTGCATTTTCTGTCTCCTTTCATTCCTCCCCAGTTAGTGACTGTGTGTTGGGCTTAGTCCTTTACCACTAGGCCAGCAGAGGGTTCATAAGCATTACAGTGGAACACAGTTATGTGTCTGGAGTTGGACCTTCCTCATTTAGATGTACATCTCTAGTAGAATTTTTTCTCTTTAAAAGGTATTTATTGATCACATACAAAATAAAAAAAACCTTACCTATCTAATAAAGAAGGAATATGCAAATTGACTGTCAACACCATCACAAAGCTGGCAGCAGCCACAGCGGAGGCAGGGTTTTTGTAACACAAGATGGCAGCACCCACAGCGGAGGCCGAGTTCCCATAATGAGCCTTAATGAGCAGGGACCTGAGGCTGCGGGGCACTGGGCCAGGGCGGGGATCTCAGGCCACACTGAGCTGGGGGACCTAAGGCTGCGCCTCTGCCTGGCAGGGCTTGACAGGGGACCTCAGGCTGTGTTCCCCACCTCGAGGCCGGGCCAAGGGACCTCAGGCCATGTCCTCACGCCCTGCAGGGCTTGACAGGATCTCAAGGCACGCCCCCTGCCCTGGCGCCAGGCCAGGGGACCTGAGACTGTGCCTCCCGCCCAGCATGCACCTGGGGACTTAAGGCTGCACTCTCCACCCAGCGGGGCTTGACGGGGGACCTGAGGCTGTGCCCCCCACCTGGTGGAGCTTGACGGAGGATCTGAGGCTGCTCCCCTCCACCTGGGGTGGGGCCGGGGGACCTGAGGCTGCACCCCTTGCCTGGTGCCAGTCTAGGGGATCCGAGGTTGTAACCCCGCCCAGCAGGGCTCGACAGGAGTGGGGCTGGCCAGGTCTGAATCTCGCCCACTGGGGATGGGGACAGCCAGGTCTGGGTCTCATGTGATTTTAAAGTGCGCATGGGTGGGTGGGGACTTGACTCTGTGTCCCACAGACGCCCCAGATTCTGAAAGAAGGAAGATTGTCATGTACATTTTACTAATTTTCTTTCATCTCTGACACTGAGAAAGGGCAAATAGCAGTATTAAAATATTTCCTCTAATTCCCTTTTATTTATTTATTTTATTATTTTAAAAAATATATATTTTTTTATTGATTTTTTTTTTTTTTTTTTTTTTTTTTTTTACAGAGAGGAGGAGAGAGGGATAGAGAGCTAGAAACATCGATAAGAGAGAAACATTGACCATCTGCCTCTTGCACACCCCCTACTGGGGATGTGCCCGCAACCAATGTACATGCCCCTGACCGGAATCGAACCTGGGACCTTTCAGTCCACAGACCAACGCTCTACCACTGAGCCAAACTGGTTTCGGCTCCTCTAATTCCCTTTTAATGTGCACAAATTTTGTGTACCAGGCTACCAGTATGTTACATAAAGCCTTAAAGAATAATATATTTTGGATCTGGTACAGTAAAAAGCCTACTAAAAGCAGAATTATTCAAAAAAAAATTTTAATTATGGGAAAAACTAGCCAATGCAACCTTTTTTCCCTTTAATTTTTCATGCCAATACTTTGAGCTGCTAATCTAACTACATGTGTGTAAGGTTCAGTGCCTAAACTTCTCTCCTGGATGTATTGTTTTGTAGGTCTCTGTTACATTTTTGCCCAGAGATAAAGGGGATTATGCCCAGTTTTGGGATGTTGAATGTCACCCCCTTAGAGAGCCTCACATGAAACATACCTTGAGATTTCAACTTTCTGGACAAGTGAGTATTACACTAAATTTAATTAAATTGTGTGTGTATACTGAAAGTATAAGTGAAACAGACAGGAAAAACTGGCCTGAAAATGCAGAATATTTTCCTGGTATTACTCTAATTTCATTAATTCTGCTGTATAGCCTTTCTTAATTTTTTCATTTATCTTTATTGATTGGCATGTTTGAAGTCTGGGTTTGACTTTATAAAATCTCTATCTTGATTAGATAAGATCGTGTGTGTGTGTGTGTGTGTGTGTGTGTGTGTGTGTGTAAGAATCTGAACAGTGGAAAGTAAAATATAGGTTTGTGATTTAGGGACTTTAAAAATCTTGTCTCCTTTTAAAAATTTGTGACGGAAATAGTAGAATTAAAAAACATAAATGTCCTTATATTTTCCTAGACTATTATTTCTTCTCCCATTCCCCATGCTTTATTTTCACACAGAGTGTCAAAGCAGAAAATGAGCCTGAAAATCCATGTGTTTCTACAAATACTCTTATTAAAATAGATAATTTAGTTAAGCCCCGAAGACAAGCTGTGTCAGAAGCTCCTGCTCCCATACCTGGGTATGTCGTTTTGTCATTCTTACAAATGTTCCCGGTACTCTGTAGAGGTACCGTTACATTCAGGAAAATGCTCAGTGACTTTACCTATGAGTTTACATGTGTTACTACCACTCCAATTGCCATAGAGACTATTTTTTGTCTAGTGGAAAAGTTCTTTTGTGTCCTTTTGCAGTTAACCTCCACCCTCACCCCAAGGTTTGTCCTGTTGTAATCTATTGCCATAGGTTAGTTGGTTGAATTTCATATATATATATATATATATATATATATATATATATATATATATATATATATATCCACTTCTTTTCTGGCTTCTTTCACTTAGCATACATTTGGGGGGATTCGTTCGTGTTGTTGCGTATATCTGTAGTTTGGTCCTTTTTGTTTAGTATTCCATTGTATGAACGTATCATAATTTATTTATTCATTTTCCTGTTGACATTTGGGTGACTTCTAATTTGGAGCCATTATGAATGAAGGTGCTGTGAACATCATTGTGTGTGTATTTTGTGGACATATTTTTTCATTTTGGTGGAGGTAAAAGTATCTAAGAATAGAATTGCTGGGTCATATGATAAACATGTGTTTAACATTAAAATAAACTGCCAAATAGTTTTTGTAAAGTGGTTGTACCATTTTCCAGAAAAGATTTTTAAAAATCTATAAAAGGAGATTCTTAAAAACTTTTAAGGATGTATATTTTATATCTGCAGCTTACACAACTTGAAAGATAATATTTAAGTGTTTTACCTAATGAAAATGTTTCTAATAATCCTTAACTGATATTTAGGTCTAAGTTAGTTCTGCAGGAAGATGCTTGTAAGAACATGATAAATACCTGCTAAATAAATGTGGTCGTTTATTTCTAGTAGGAGTAAGTAATGGAATTTGTAAGAAATTAGAATCCTTTAAAGGATGTGTTCTTATCACAGTCTCTGTGCTATTTATGTATTTGCTCATCTCATGCTTATTGACTGGCTGCTCACTCACTGCATTCTGGGTGGTGCAGATAAGACAGTGAGCAAAACTACCCTAGCTCTTGCCTCCACAGACTTCACCGTCTGGAGGGGGAGTCACATCACAAATAATCACACTTAACAGGCTTGAGTACGACCTGTGGAAAGGACTAGAAGGAAATATATGGGAAACACGGGGATATATATCTGAGGAGAACCTCCCTAAAATGGGACCTCTATGATGAGAATAAATGGAAATGTCCTAGGTGAAGAGAACTGTGTAAATGACCAGTGGGGCGGGATTGTTGGCCCTTGAGGGACTAAAAGCAGCCCGCAGGCCTAGAGCACAGAGGAGGGGGTGCGCTATGAGCTGAGGGCCAGAGGGAGGTGGGCAGAGTGCACGCAGACCACACACAGCCTCAAGTGTCAGGTGTTTATCTGGAATGCTGCTAGAAACCATTGAATGACATGATGAGATTCAAGTACTTAAAAGAAAAACCCTTTTGGCTGTATAGTATGGACTGATTTGAAGGAGGAAAGAATACAGGCAGTGAAACAAATCAGAGGGTATTCTTATACAGTCCAGGGCTCAGATAGTGTCAAGGAAATTGATGAGATAAGGACACTTTTAAAAAAAAATATTTTTTTTTTATTGATTTTTTTTTTTATAGAGAGGAAGAGAGAGGGATAGAGAGTTAGAAACATTGATGAGAGAGAAACATCCATCAGCTGCCTCTTGCACACCCCCTACTGGGGATGTGCCCACAACTAAGGTACATGCCCTTGACCGGAATCAAACCTGGGACCTTTCAGTCCGCAGGCTGACGCTCTATCCACTGAGCCAAACTGGTTTTGGCGATAAGGACACTTTTTAAGCATATAGGAAGGAAATTTGACAAAGGCGTGAGAAAAAAGGAAGTCAAGGTCAGCTCCCAGATACTGTTCCCCTAGCAGAAAATATCTGGAGGATCAGATTTACTCCGTATTTATGGAGCCATCCTATATAATAAAAGGCTAATATGCAAATTGTCCCTTGGACCAGGAGTTTTTAACCAGGAGTTTGACCAGGGGTTGGGGCTGGCTGGTCAACTGCCCATGGCCCCTTCCCCCGGCCCTCCCAGCCGCTTGATCCTATCGGGCAGTCCTCTAGTAAGAAGATAATTATGAGGTGATTGGATATGCTGCCCAGAGATTCCATCTGAGCTGAGAACCAAATCTGGGAGTCATAGCTGTGAGGTCAGTGAATGGCCTGAGATGGGATTGTCTAGTAAGAGTCCATGTGAGCAGATCGGGATGTTCATGGCCAAGCCTGTGGGACAGTGGCATTAGAGGTGAGGCAGTAAAGATGAGCTTGCACAGACTGACGAGGGGCCAGAGAAATGAAAGTCAGCAGTGTGGAATCTGGAAGTCAAGGCAAGAGGAAGTCACTACCATCAAATGTTGCTGAGAGGCCAGAGCTTGTCATACTCTTAGAGTAGTCTGTGTTCTTGTAAAAATAAAGATTATCAGTGGACTACACTGTGAGAAGTCAGTGAAATAGACGAGTGCCACCTTCATAAGCTGGGTTTGAGCTAAGTGGAGAGCTAAGTGAGAAAGAGGGTTAGAGATGTGCTGCCATCCTGTGTTGTATAGCAACTACGGTAATCCCAACAGCTCTGTAAGAGTGCCTGCTGCCAGCATTTTATCTTTACACAACGTAGTTACATGGCCATTACAAAACTACTTTTTAAGAGAGCTGTAGGAGAAACCACAAATTAAAGTACTACTCCATAATTTAATATGTCTAAATTGTTTAACTTGATTTTAAATTGGTGATTTTTAAACCTATTTCTAAAGCAGACACCTTGACTCAACCTGCCGTGGAGTTTATGCCCCAGAAAATGTGTATCAGTTTCTACCAACTAGAGTTGGGGAATCAAGGACTTTAAAAGTCAACTTGCGAAATAATTCTTTTATTACACATGTGGTAAGTTGGAAATACTATTGTGGGTTTTAGAAAAAGAAGTTATCCGATTATTGGATAAACATTTTCTTGATAATTGGAAGCTTATGTTTTAGATTATAACTAAATTGTAATAATGAGTTATTTTTTAAAATGCCTTAATACCATATTTGTAAAGAAACTCATAGAAAATTCATGACCCTTTCTGAAAATAAAAAAATTAGCACTTGCTTTCATCCTTTTTAAAAAAAACTTTCTCTTTGTTCTGTACCATCAGACCAACATATTTCTGGATAACACTAGAGTAAATACATTTTAAAATTCCCCTTTATGCGTTTTTGTTAATCCCCACCCAAGGATATTTTTCCATTGATTTTCAGAGAGAGTAGAAAGGAGAAAAAGAGAGAGAAACATCGTTGTGAGAGACACACATGGATTAGTTGCTTCCCACACACAACTGTTCCCGAGCCAGGGATCAAACCTGCAACCAGGTGCATGCCCTTGACCGGGAATCGAATCCGTGACCCTTCAGTGTGTGGGCAGTGCTCTAACCATTTAACACAGTGGCCGGGGCTCCATTTCTGCGTTTTTATGAGCATTTATTGTCTTACCTAATTTTTAAAAAAAATATATTTTATTGATTTTTTTACAGAGAGGAAGGGAGAAGGATAGAGTTAGAAACAACGATGAGAGAGACATCAATCAGCTGCCTCTTGCACACCCCCTACTGGGGATGTGCCCCCAACCAAGGTACATGCCCTTGACTGGATTCGAACCTGGGACCTTTCAGTCCGCAGGCAGACTCTCTATCCACTGAGCCAAACGGTTTCGGCTGTCTTACCTAATTTTGTAGCTATACTTAAATTTGCAAATGTAAATTTATGTTCAAATATCTAACTTGCATAACTTTATAAAAGTGTTTTATATTAAATTGCAGCTGAAGTTTTTAAGTCCAAGAGAGCCTTTCTACGTCAAGCATTCAAAATATTCTTTGAGGTGAGTTTATCTTAATTCAAAACGTTCCTGTCCTAGTGCAGGAATTTGTTGTCAGGACATCAGGATTTCTCTTGGGAGCAAGGACTTGTGAGGCCACCCTCTCTGGCAGCCCCTCATCTTCATCCCCAGCACAGCGAGCAGTGAGCACACGGGTCTTCTTAAATAAGAAAGGGGAGGAATACTATGCTGCCATAAAAAAGAAGGAATTCTCATCATTTGCAGCAACCTGGATGGAATTGGAGAACATCATGCTGAGTGAAATAAGCCAGTCAATGAAAGAGAAACATCACATGACCTCACTCATTTATGGATAATAAAGAACATTATAAACTGATGAACCAAAAGATAGATATAGAGACAGTAAAGCAACAAGCAGACTGTCAAATTACAGCGGGGAGGCTGGGGAGATCTAGGGGAGATAATAGATCAACCTAAGGACTTGTATACATGCATATAAGTACAACCAATGGACACAAAACTCTGGGGAGAGAGGGGATGTATGGGGGGGGCAGTGTTAAAATATGTACACGGATAATAATTTAATAAAAAAATGTAAAAAAAAAAAAAAAAAAGGAAGGGGGAGGAGCTGCAGGGAAAGCACATCCTGGCTGACGCCTAGTGTGCTTCACAGTGTGGCTACCCAGACTCCCCCTTGTGTTTGGGACTTTACGTATGATTCCTGTTACCCACATACATGCAACCTTAATTACCTTGTGAGTAACTTTAGAATGATTCCTGCTTCAAATATTATTTTTACTATGCTGAGAATCCGCAATTTAAATTTTCACTACTTTGGACAAAAATTAGTATTCCAGATTAATTGGGAAAACTTTCATTATGGTATTTTTCAGTTGTCATTCTTCAAATTCCCTATATTATTCTTTAATCAGGGCCTCATTTCCTAATTGTCGTTGCTAATGTTCTTTTTCTACATGTTGTACATTTAAGTTGAAATCTCAAACTTGTTTGTCCCTGTTATTTAAGTTTTGTTGGACTTAATACTGAAGAATAATTTTATCTTCATCTTTAATTAAGCCACTTAATTATTATACGGTATTTTATTTTAGCATTAGGAGACTATTTAAATACACGTTGTGTTCTAAGAGAACTCGAACCACTCAGCAAAGGTTCTAGGACTGAGTCCCTGAGACAGCAGTGCTGTTCTCGGAGCTTACACATAGAGCTAGGAACTGCAAAGGGGTTGCACTTGACTTACCATTCCAGTGCTAGAAAATTTTAAGCTGTCATACATTAAAACACTGCTTTTCTGTGCAGCCCTAGCTGCGTAGTCATGTTAATAGCATCTAAAAGAACTTAGAAATATGGGGAAATATTTTTAATTTCAGTAAAATTGGAGCAATTTACATACAATAGCATTTAAAAGAGTATCATAACTTAAATTTTATTTGCTTTGAACATGTACTCTTTGAACATATTACTTTAAAATGTTTCTATCCAAAACCAGTTTGGCTCAGTGGATAGAGCATCAGCCTGTGTTCAGTTTCAGTCAAGGGCATGTACCTTGGTTGTGAGCACATACCCAGAAGGGGATGTACAGGAGGCAGCTGATCGATGTTTCTCTCTCATTGATGTTTCTAACTCTCTATCCCTCTTCCTTCCTCTCTGTAAAAAAATCAATAAATTATATTTTAAAAATATTTCTAAATGTTTATACACAATGGTCAGACCTCTGATTCCCTCTTTCCTATTTTTATTAGTTAGGCAGGAATACATATGCAGTACTTTTTGAATCAGATTTTAGATTTCTCTGTGCCAGTTTTGCATTAAATAATAACATCAAAGAAATGAGAAATAAATTCAGGTTGAATGTACCTGGACTAGTTCTCTCTGCCAGGCATTATGCATGTGATTTGTTTGTTGCCGCAGCATCAGCTGCTGACATTTTCCTTTCTCTTTGCAGAGCCCAGCATTACATCAACATGCCCGTGCAATTCAAACCAAAGGCCGTGGGCACGTTTGAAGCTTTGCTTGTTGTTCAGACTGATGAAGGCAAGAGTGTAGCTATTCGACTAATGGGTGAAGCTCTTGAAAAAATGAACTAGAATACATTTTGTGTAAAGTAAATGGCCTAAGTTATATTTTGGTAACTTCATTTTTCTACACTACAATTATGCTTTTGTATATATTTTGTATGATAAATTCGATGTATAAAGATATTTTATGTATAAACAGATTTTTTGTTGTTGTTTTGACAAGCTAATACTGAAGACGTGACTAAAATATCATGTACCTAGCCTACAGTATTGTAGTTAATTTTTGACAGGAGAAGGGAATTCTATTTTTGAATTGATTATGATATTCTGAATAAAGATGGTATATATTTTAATGTGCTATATCTAGAAATAAAGTTAATTTTCACTGAACTTGTCTTTTTTTTTATATGATGTCATGCAGAAATCAGAATATCGCTTTATTCTAATTACTTCCAAGATCCTGTGTTGGTTCTGTGATTTTTCTCTTCCATTGCATAGTTTCCTTTCCCCTAACAAATTCCCTCTCTTTTCCTCCTGCCTCTTAGCTCATTTCCCAGAGTAAATAGAGAAGCTTACTTTTAATGAAATTGTTTTCCTCCAGTGGAAAAAGTCTTCATATTTTATGCAAATACATTGGAGAGGTTGGTGTATTTTCAGATGGCATTTATTGCTGAAACCGGTTTGGCTCAGTGGATAGAGCGTCAGACTGCGGACTGAAAGGTCCCAGGTTCAATTCTGGTCAAGGGCATGTACCTTGGTTGCGGGCACATCCCCAGTAGGGGGTGTGCAGGAGGCAGCTGATCAACGATTCTCTTTCATCGATGTTTCTAACTCTCTATTCCTCTCTCTTTCTCTCTGTAAAAAATCAATAAAATATATTTAAAAAAAAAAGATAGCATTTATTTTACGGAAAGCCAGATAGGACAAGTGCCCTCTGCAGACACCCACCATGAGATCAGGGCAGTGAGACACTGAGCGGGCAGAAAAGCGCTTCCAATGTGACAGTGTGAGCTGCGGCAAGGAGTGAGGCAGAGAAGGTGACGTGTTACCTGTCTCTCCACCATTACCAGTAAGGCTCCTGATAAAGCTTTCTGAGCCTCAGTGAACAGCCTCCCCTGGGAGCAAAGAATCCCAGCTGGTGAGCATGTGTGGGGTAGGCGGGGTGATCACAGTGGGATGTCACTGATGGCGCAGCAAGAGTGCAGAATGGATGAAAAGCTGCCTCGAGCTGAACCCAGCAGCAGTTTAGAACCAATGGTTGTGAACCTGAGATAGTAAAACATTTCTACTTTTCATTTTTTCTCTTGCTTAAAAACAAATTATGAAAACAACTTTCACAAGTACTGGTTTCACTGATACTGCCCTCCAATTCTAGGTGTTGTACATCAATTGTGAGATCCCTTCATGTTTGAATGTGCATTTATTTGATAAGTCACCCTCAACAATTTTAAAACTGGCATTGCTTTTTAAAAATGTAATCTTTTACCTAGCTGGTGTGGTTCAGTGGTTATGCATCAACCTATGAATCAGGAGGTCACAGTTCAATTCCTGGTCTGGTCACATACCCTTTTGTGGGCTCAATCCCCAGTGGTGGGCATGCAGGAGGCAGCTGATTAATGATTCTCATCATTGATGTTTCTATTTCTCCCTTATTCTCTGAAACCAATAAAAGTATTAAAAAAAATAAAAATGTAATGTTTCCATTTCTACGTAACCATTTTGCCTTTTAGGTGATACTCAGGAGGTTGTAAAAAAGAGGGTTAAACAAGCAAAGACACTTGAAATGTGACTCCTTACATAGATCATGTACTTCTATGGATACGCATTTCTTTCCGTGCCTTCCTGGTTCGGAAACAGGATGCTGAGTGTTAAGAGTAGTTGGATGTGAACCAAAGGTTCATTACGATCAGTCATCACTACTAATGCAGCTAGACCATTGGCTACAATCTAACGGGTAAGAGCATCTCATAGGCAGGTTACAGAACAAGCTTTCCTTTCATTAGCTTCTCCTTGAGAAGCCGCTTTCTCTTCCTTTCCATCTGTTCCCAGCTGTGGACATTTCCACTTGGTTATCTAATAGGCATCTCAAACTTGGGGTTCCCTTGCTGCCTCAAACATGTTCTCTAACTTTCCTTACCTCAGTAGATGTCATCCTATCCATCTAATTATTCAGCTAAAACCCTAGGTTTTGTGTCTTTTACCCTGGTAACAAATGTTTATTGAGTGCTTTCTATGTAATAAGTAATCTTCTCAGTGCCCTATATACACTGTCATCCTCTATTCCCAGTAGCTTTACAGATATGGACCCCTCTGTGGTGGGGAGGCCTGCAGGTACCCAGGAGGGCCCCTGGGGACTGATGGGGGGTTGATGGTCATGGGTGGGCTGAGCATCAGGAGAGGCTGTCCTGGGAATGCCTGGGTACATTCTTGGATCCTAACCTTGGTTTTTCTGAATTCGATGCCCCACTGCAGATAACAGAATCTGTTATTAAAGCTAATAATTAGAGAAAATGTAACTGATAAATGTCTGCTCTTAGAAGTTTTATTTTCTCTGGTTGTAAAGCAACCCCTGAGATGGCAGATTAGCATGTCCTGCCTGGGTTAACACATTCGGTAACGCACTCAACCAGGCAAGGCCTAAAGTTCTGTAGAACTCGGTGATGATTAATGTGCATCATCACTGATTTAATTAGCCCAGAAATGAGACTGGATAGAAGGGCATCTGTTTTGTGTCTTCAATTAAACTCTGAGGTGGGGATGATTTTATATGTATACAATACATATATTTTATGGCACACAGACCTCTGGGAAGAATTTAATTGTTCTGTTTCTCACAAATATAAACTTGTTATCACTGCTGTTTTTAATTTTTTTAAAATAATGATTTCAGAGAGGAAGGGAGAGGGAGAGAGAGAGAAACATCAATAATGAGAATCATTGATCACTGCCTCCTGCATGCCCCCTACTAGGGATCAAGCCTGAAACCTGGAATGTGACCTCGACCAGAATCGAACCTGGGACCCTTCAGTTTGCAGGCCGGTGCTCTATCCAGTGAGCCAAACCAGCTAGAGTTCTGTTGTTTTTAAAATGGCTTTCCTGCCTTTTTAATTCAATAGTTTCTAAATTTTTACATTGAACATGGCAGGTTGTGGTATTTCATAAAGGTTTGATGCAAGCCATGTTCTGAAGTGAAAAACTATTTTCCCTGTATCTTTCTAGATGAGATTTTAAAAAATAAATGTCCATTTGGTGAAAACTAATGTGTCAGCCTAAAGACACATTCTTGTCCATAACACAGTCTGGATACCCAACCTGGTTAAGATCTACAGGTTTCATATTGTGGATTCCCAAATTGTAGCAGCAGACTCATTTGGGATCCAAAATTTTATTTTCAAACTTTATACAAAGTGTATCATTTTAGATAGCTGGTCAGCTATTACTGAATTTCAAAATGCCACTCTGAAGTCCCACAACCACTGGCTGGCTTCCTGCCAGTCCCCCTGCATAGTATCACTGTCTCGTTAATGTGGGCTTCCTGCCCCAGACCTCTTCTCAAATCCCCCAATCCTTCAGGCTCACATTGTCGGACATTGTTTGAGAGCACTCCTTCCTCTGTCATTGTTAACAGGTCAAGGACGAATTAAAGTAGTGGTGATAAACAGCTCAAATAGTAAAAACATTTTATTTTAAAGAGAGGGTGGTTGGTTCACTTGTTTTTGTGTTTTTATACCACATTCTATGTGACCTTAGTCTGGATAAGAGAATGAGCAGGATTCAGGGCTGTGACGTTGTAAAGGTAGTTGCATTGTATGGAAGGATTATTAGAGTAAGGAACGTGGTGGCTGTGACAGGCAGCTTTTAAGATGGCCCACAGCGATCCCGCCTCCTAGCACTCATGGTCTCGTGGGATCCTCTCGACTTGAGTAGCTTGCTTCTGATCCCTCCTTCTCTCCAGCCTGCTTCTCCTCACTTGCTCTTTCACAGGCAGGCCCCCCCCTCTGGGAGTGGTGCTCACACCTCCCGCAGAGGAGGACCTTCATTCCTACCTGCCTTCCAGGTCCTCAGGGAGGATGGGTAATTTTCTGTTGAGTTCCACACATTCAGCCAGAAGTGCCATGAGGGCAGGCCCAGGGCTCCTGGCTCACCTCGGAAGCTCAGTGCACAGAGTACATACAGGTGGCTCTGGCAGATTTTCATACGTTTTGCATGAATGGTTGCAGCAGCAATGAGGTTTCTGTCTTAATAGTTCAATGGCATTATCAAGAGCTTATGGATAATATAATAACATAGAAACGGATGGACCCTTGGTTTAACATAATAATAATGTATTTATGTCTCAAGCCAAAAGCAAATCGTGCACGTGGAGAAGTGCTGCCGTCAGGAGCAGGCCAAGACTGTTCATGGTGAAGTCCCCGGAGGGCCCTTGGTTGCGCTGGTACAGGTAAGAGAATTCGGTGACGTGAGTAGCCTTTCTATATAAGAAAATAGTAATGGGTAGTCAGAAAATATAATGGAAGGAAAAACAAAACACCTAGGAATAAGTGTGTAAAGAAATGTGTGACATGCATATGAAGGAAACTTTGAAGCTATACTGTGGGGCGGAAGGAGACGAGCAGGAGGAGTGACTTGCGCCTGCTTCCCCACGAAGCGTGTTTCTGTAACGCGAGTCAGACCATGTGTGATGGGTCAAGACCGCAGTGGTGACAGTGTAACCCAGAGATGTCAGGCTCAGATAGCGTCCCCCCCGCTCCCAAGAACTAGTGCTTTGCGCCCCCATGCTGGTGGCTCCCAGCCCCTCTCACTGGGAATTCCAGACACAGTGAAAGCCCACCATCATCGTCCCTGGCATCACTGTGGTTTTCTTCCTGTTTATTGACTTTATTGGGATGACACTGGTTAACAAAATTACACAGGTTTCAGGTGCACAATTCTACAGCACATCTGTACACTGTGTTGTGTGTTCACCACCCCAAGTCAGTCTCCATCCATCACCATTTATCCCTTCTATGCCCTCCTCCACCTCCTCCTGTTTCCTAAGGCAATCACCACCCTACTGTCCCTGTCCATGAGTTTCTTCTTTTCCTTCTTCTCTTTTTCTCAATCCCTCCACCCCCTCAACAGCTGTCAGCCTGCTCTCTGTCTGTGAGTCTGCCTCTGTTTTGCTGTTAATACATTTCGTTCATTAGGTTCCACATATGAGTGAAATCACATGGTGCTTGTCTCTCTCTGACTGGCTTATTTCCCTTAGCATAATGCTCTCCAGGTTCATCCCATGCTGTCTCAAAGAGTGAAATTTCCTCCTTGTTACAGCCGAGTACTATTCCGTTGTGTAAGTGTACCACAGCTTTTCTACCCACTTCGTTTGCTTCAAGTCTTGTCTATTGTAATTAACACTGCAATGAGCATAGGCGTGCACATATATTTTTGAATTAGTATTTGAGGTTTCTTCAGATAAATTTCCAAAAGTGGAATTGCTGGGTCCCAAGGTAGTTCTATTTTTAATTTTTTTGTGGTAACTCTCTACTGCTTTCCACAGTGGCTGCACCACGCTGCATTCCTACTAACAGTGCACAAGGGTTCCCTTTTCTCTACGTCCTCATTGGCACTTGCTGGTGGACCTATTGACGGTAGCCATTCTGACAGGTTTGAGGTGATATTTCATTGTGTTTTTTTCATTTCTCTGATGATGACTGACATTTTCATGTGTCCATTGGCCATCTGTGTGTCTCCTTTGGAGACCTGTCTATCCCATTACTGCGTTTTGGATTGAGTCTGCCGCTGGCTCTCCACTGCCCTTTCTTTGTTTGCTCTTGCCTCAAGCGTAGAGACCCCCA
Organism: Pipistrellus hanaki; assembly: GCF_964339955.1. Taxonomy (NCBI): domain Eukaryota; kingdom Metazoa; phylum Chordata; class Mammalia; order Chiroptera; family Vespertilionidae; genus Pipistrellus; species Pipistrellus hanaki. The sequence goes on from NC_140508.1 coordinate 62,517,838, forward strand.
TTGGTCTCATTTTTATTCATCCTTTTAACTTTGCTGGAATTTTATGAGGATTGGTGTAACAATGATTAGTACTGCTTTAGTTAAAAAGTTGTTTAGATTTTACGTAGTTGGCCCTAACGCTGCTTTCCCCATTTGCCAAATTTCAGTGTGTGAACGGGAGGCTTGTTAGGAATGCGTACTTTGCATTATAGTGGAACCTACTTTTGAAGGAAAAGATCCCATAACCACGTCTGTCATTTCCCCCTAAATACATGATCTCTGTATTTAATGCCTTTCCAATAATAAAACCTACAAGGTGTTTGTTCAGTGGAAAAGGGATTCTAACGTTGCTAAGGAACAATGCCATACACGAACACCCCAGGCAAGGTTGAAGGAAGGAGTGACAATGGAGGCTGGTCCTCCAGGGGTCAGCGATGAGGCTTCAGGTGTTAGTCTCCTGACATGCTGGAGGCGGGAGGGAAGGATGGTTGGGAGAGACTCACCTCCGCCCTCACTTCCCAGGGAGGAATAGTTCTGGGCTTTCTCTCTCCAAGTGATCAGTCCTTAGGGCCCCCACTCCTCCCTCTGCCTGAGGCCAGTGGGCTGCAGGGGGCCTGGTCTGCCTGGGTAACTCTGGAGAGGAAGTGTTAGGAAGCAACATAGCAACAGGAAGCTCACATTTCACTCTTCATCTGTCAATGGAAACTTGTGGTAAGAAGCTGGCAGTGAGATTCATTGGTCATTTACAATCCTAACAACAGGAATTAAAATAGCCTGGGTGAGACCGATGTGTGGGAGGTCAGTAAAACCGAATGGACTCCAGCAACAATATCCAAATACACACAGAAAGTTAGTATCTGGCACATGTGGGTATCAGTGGGAGAAAGATGGGTTATCCCAAAAGATCTTCTTGATAAATCATGTTTAAAAAATGGAACTATAAAGTCCCAGAAGAAAATATGGAAAAACAATTTCAGTTATTAATTTCCAGTTATGAAACAAAAACTGGACATTATTTAAGGAAGATGGATAAATTCAACCATATGCAAGTTACATTTTTTTTTTCTGGCTGAAAAAGCATAACCTTAGTCAAATAACAAATTGGCAGGAAATTTGTAAATTTCTTATGTAAAGAGACTATATATAGTAATAAGAAAAAAACAGCAATAAAAATAGGCAAAAGACTTGGGCAATTAATAGATAGGAAATACAAATAATTTTTAAATTTAAAAATTATGTATATATTAATCAGCTTTCCAATAACCTCAGTCTCAGTGGTCAAGTCACACGTTTGACTTTCTCCCTGTGAGGTGGGTGAGATGTAATGAGTGCAGTTCCTCTCACCTGCCCGGCTGGGTCAGGGCCAGGCTGCGGCTTGGGGTCAGCTAGCTCCTGTGTTTCTCCTCTCGACCGAGAAGCATCAGCTCATCTTCTCTTTGTGGTGAGGGCAGAGATGTGGAAGGACGAACAGACATGTGCATGACTCTTAAGGCTTGAAACTAGTCAGTGTCAGTTCCACCCACATTGCATGGACCAGAACGTACCACTCAGCAAGCCCCACATGAGGGGCCTAGGCGGCCTGGGAGTGTGACTCTCTTTATTACAGGAAGGGAGGAAGAGTATGGAGCAACAGTCAGATTTACTACGATGCGCACTCTCAATGTCCTACTATGTTCAAGTATCATCAACTTTGTAATAAATAATTTTTAAAGGTAAACATAACAAACATAACATAACAATTGTTTTAGTAAGAGATTTTCAAGTCTGAACATCACTTTTTCTGTCAACATTCAGTAAACTTAATGAAATGAATTAAGGTATTTGGGCCAATTTTTGGGGGCAGCCAAATGTTGCCTCTTGATGCAGTCTGTGTCAGAAGGCTTTTTGTCTTTATTTTGAGCACATTTATTAAAGCTGGGGGCAGGGAAACAACGAAGGGTTCAGGATAGACAAAGCAACAGGAGGAAGACTAGGTGGGGTTGCTTTGGCTCTTAGACATGTTATAGGGAAGAAATGAGCCATGGCGGGCTTGGGGACAGGTTCAGGGGGTTAGCCTGCGACAAGCGGTCATTGCCCATTGCTCCCCTGGTTGCAATCTCTTGGGGTCCCTTAGAGTTTAGGAGATGCACGCCTGTGGGGGGAGAAGCGGGGAGAGGGAAAGGCGTGGAATGCTCCCCAGAAGGCTTTGGAAATGACATCTCCCAGTGAAATCTAGATCAGTGTTTGCTTCTGAAGAAACTCCGAGATCTCACTCTATTTTCACAGGTGTCTCTGCTGAACTTCGGAGGCTGGGTCTCTTTGGCTGGGGCGAGGCGTGCAGGCTCTCGGACAGCAGACGTAACCAAGCCGCTTGACGCTCTACGCTGGCTCTGCTTGTGGCTGTGAGGTAACTTGGTGTTCACAGGGAGGAAACGGAGGCTTTGGGAGTGGGGTGCCTTTGGTGAGAGAAAACTCTAGAGTATTTGAGAGATCTGGAAGGGTTTCCCAGTCACACTCAACTGCAGGGCTGCTCGCCTGTACCTGCCCTGAAATTGCAAGCATGCCTGTGGTGATGGTTGCATTATAAGTTTGGTTTTCTCCTTTCGCTTATGTTTATATCAATCTTTTTAAAAAAATATTTTTATTGATAGTAGAGAGGAAGGGAAAGGGAGAGAGAGAAATATCAAGGATGAGAGAGAATCATTGATTGGCTGCCTCCTGCATGCCCCCCACTGAAGATTGAGCCGGCAACCCGGCATGTGCCCTTACCCAGAATTGAACTTAGGACCTTCCATCTGGAGGCTGACGCTCTACCCACTGAGCAAAACTAGCTAGGGCTGTAAATGTCAATCTTAAGGGCACTGAGAGGTTCACATGTTCCTCGCTATTTAAATCTTTGGATATGAATGAAGCTGCTGTTTCCTGGGTGCTGAGGTTGGGGTGATGGAAAATCCCCCAGAGGATCGACTGCAGTGTCACCGTTGGCCAGTGAGGGGCTGCAATGATCTTGTTTTGGGGGTTGTGGACTGTTCTCCTGGAGTTTAAACATGAGCTACCTCTAAAACGGATTAAAGAGCAGTTATTAAAACCGTCATCATGCAGAAATGGCCAAGATCAAGGTAAGAGAAAGTGAAACAGTGTGTGTCGTGCTGTCCTTTTCTGCTACCGAGAGTGCTGGGCGATAGCTAACGTGCAGGGAGGAGCCTTTGGAGAGAATGCGCCACGTTGATCACCAGGTTGCATTATGGGAAGGCAGATACTTTGACAATAATAACATGTATAATGCCTGTAGTCTGAAATAATGGGGGGAAAAGACCAGAAGTCAGAGAATATAACCAACCCAAAGCACCAGATACAAGCTAACCCTCCTAAGTGGCTAATACCGCTGTCAGTGGATGGAGCTGGGGGCGGGCTGAGAGCGCGGGGCTCTTTGTGGGCTCCGCACAAGTACGGTTCCGTGTATCTGCTTCCTTCCACACGGGAACCCTGCACACAGGGACCTGGCACACGTAGTTCCTGCACATGGGGTTAGTCACCCTGGGACCCTACACACGGGGTTCCTTAACAAGGTGTGCCTGGGCGCTTGGTTGCAGCACTGTGTGTTGGCGCCCAGCTGGGAGGGCTGGGACACAGAACGGCCTGTGGAAAGCAGACTAGGCCCAGGCCCCAGGAAGCCCACTCCCAGCCCTTCCTGCGTCATTGTGTCAGTGACAAATGCAGCCCGAGGCAGCGGGTGGATTGGTAGGTGTGTGATCAGGGGCGCTTGTTCCTCAGGGCCACCAGGCTATCAAGCTGAAAGCAAGGGACCCCCTCGGGCTGGGAAGGGGTTGCAGTGCCTGGCGCCCGCCCTTCCCCTTTCCTCCTCCCCCACCCCCTCTCCCCTGCTCTGCGTCCCTCAGAGGCTAGCGGTGCGGGACTCATCCCACAAAGGGCTGTCCCGTTGTGGCCGTTCTGTCACCAGCCGGAGCTGTCAGGTATGTCAGTCATGTTGTTTTGTGGCTGTGTCACCGGCATAATTGGCAAGATTAGGTGGCCACAAAGAGCCGTGAATGAGGTGGCAATTGTGTTCAAGGGAAAAGAGAGTTTAAATAAAGAGAGACTTTCCTTTCTCACAAGAGCAGTGAAAGACGTGACAGCTAATAGTTTAACGCGGGAACAAGATAATTGCCGTAAGAGATCCACGTTCTTTGACAAACGCTACGCGCTCATAATAAATATTCAAATGCCGAGTTTGTGTTGTGAACACAAGATAACCATTTACAGTGAAACCATTTCCATTTGCAGTTGTGAAAAGTTCAGACCCAGTCCGTGTCTGAACCAACTGGGCCACACAGCCTGGAGGGTGGAGGGAGCACCTGAGCCAGGCTGAGGGATCTCCCCGGTGCATGAATCCTAGTGTGTGATAATATGTTCTGTTAGATGGCCAAAGAGATCTAACCAGTTTGCTAAGTGAAAACAAAACAAAACAAAACAAAAACAAAAAGGCCAGACTCAAAAGCTGCCTGTTGTATGATTCCATTGATAAGACATTCTGGAGTCGGCAAAATTCCGCGCTCTTTTGAGATGTGAGCTTCCACTCCCCCATCGAGCAGGGAATCTCCTCACTCCTCCCCGCGGTGACTGGGCTGGCTCTGACTGCGCTGACCCCGGAACAGGGCAGAGGTGATGCCAGCCGGGTTCCTTCCTCTCGGAAGCACCTTGCTCTGAGAAGCCCTGGAGGATCAGACACACCTGGGAAAAGAGGCCCAGGGGCCCGAGAGGCCAGCAGGTGAGCCGAGGAACTATCTTGGAACTGGGCCTGCCTCCCAGTCACCTGGGCTGACCCCATGGCAGGTCAGAGACCAACTGCCCAGCCAAGTCTTCCCCAAATTTCTGACTATCACAAATGTGCAAAAATAAAGCGGTTAGCTTACACCACTAAGCTGTAGGGTAGTCTGTTTGCAGGAATCAATGAGCACAGCATTGCCCCAGGCAGCGTGGCTCAGTTGGTTGGGGGTCGTCCCCTGCACCGAAAGGTTGCTACTTCGATTCCTGGTCAGGGCACAGGCCAGGGTTGAGGGCTCAATCCCTAGCAGGGGGCGTGCAGGAGGCAGCATGATCGATGTTGCATATTTCTCTCTTCCTTACTCTTTCTCTTAAAAAAATAAAATAAAATTAAAATATTTTTAAAAAGTACAGCACACAATAATTTTAGGTTCTATAGTGAACAGAACCCTGATTCTGCTATTTGCTTACATAAATTTATTTCTTTTTTCTATAACATATTAGTGCTTTTTCTTTTTCTATATTTATTTCTTTTTCCATAACATATGTTATAAACTTAACTTTTTATTTTTATTTATTTATTTTTTTTGGTCAGAGATCTATCTCCGCTCACTAGAAGAGTCAAATAAGCATTTTACAATAGGAGACAAAGGAAAAAGAGTTACATTTTATGTAAAAAGTAATATAGTATTGATATTTGTTTCGGAAAAAACCCAGCCATATCCAGAGGCAACAATCTTCTTTTTGCAAAATAAGCTATATTGCCTATTATTTCAGGAGGCAGTACATTGTAATTGCTTTGTTTTTATTATCCTTTTACATGTTTTAAAACTTTGCCAGCAAAGCCTTGCTAATAATACTGCTGAAGAGACACTTTTACTGCTTACTTAGCAAAGTTTGCTCTCTGGATAAAAAAAGCAAAAGGGTGGTTATTCTCTTTCTTCCCTTTCTTTATTCTCATTCCTCCCTCTTTTTCTTTCCTTCCTACCTTCTGCTTTTCCCCACAATCCATCAACCAGATTTCTTATTTGCCGGCGACAGGATCTGACAGAAGCTCTCCCAGGCTGGAAGTGAGTTTATTAGCACGTGTTCTCGATGGCTGAACAAGACCTTGGTCTAGAACCCAGGCAGGACACTGAGAGAGCTGAAGGCCTGGCACAGGGGCCACAGCTCAGGCACACTGCGAGCCTGGCCTGGCACCATTCTGTGATGAAGTTGACTTCCAGTGTTTTCCACTATTCTTTTTTTTTTTTTTTAAAATATATTTTATTGATTTTTTACAGAGGGGAAGAGAAAGAGATAGAGAGTTAGAAACATCAATCAGCTGCCTCCTGCACACCCCCAATGGGGATGTGCCCGCAACCAAGGTACATGCCCTTGACCGGAATCGAACCTGGGACCCCTCAGTCCGCAGGCTGACGCTCTATCCACTGAGCCAAACCGGTTTCGGCTCCACTATTCTTAAGCCACTCACTCAAGCTGAGAGCATCTAACTGGCCTTGCCTTTGCTACCTGTTTCTCAATCTCCACCTTACCTGAAACATGGAGCCGTTGTTCAACAAAGAAATCCCACTCATTTCTTTAGGATGCTTATTATTTTTAAAAATGCACTTTTCACTTAAAACATTTCAATTGTTGAATGGAGTCTGAGGGGAAGAGCTCCGGCAGGAGGCGTGATGGAAGATTACACAGAACGAGATGGGGTTGGCGGTAGGTAGGGGTGGAAGGCTGCACACAAATGGCCGCTGGTATTCTAATTCTATCAAGATTCTGCTTAGAGCCGAAACTGGTTTGGCTCAGTGGATAGAGCGTTGGTCTGCGGACTGGAAGGTCCCAGGTTCGATTCCGGTCAAGGGCATGTACATTGGTTGCGGGCACATCCCCGGTAGGGGGTGTGCAAGAGGCAGCTGGTCCTCTCATCGATGTTTCTAGCTCTCTATCTCTCTCCCTTCCTCTCTGTAAAAAATCAATAAAATATATTTTTTTAAAAAGTTGATCGATGTTTCTCTCTCATGGATGTTTCTAGCGTTCTATCCCTCTCCCTTCCTCTCTGTAAAAAAAAAAAAATCAATAAAAAATATATAAAAGATTCTGCTTAAAAAAGAAGCAACTGAAAATTAGAAATGAACCTAAGATCCAGCAATGCCATCCTTATAGAGACACTGAGGAAAATTCTTATACCCGTGTTCAAAGAAATATGTACAAGGATGTTTACTGCAGTAATGCAGTGAGAGTGACAAAAAATGGAAACTCTTAAACGTCATCAACAGGAGAATGGATAAACATATTGGCATATGTTCACATAGTTCCTACTTAAAATGAATGAACTTAAACTACATGTGCCAACTTGAATACATTTTGATGAAGTAACGAGTGAAAAAATGTCACCTGCACACTATCACAGCATTAATATGAAGTTTAGAAATACACCAGGAAGCACAGCATGTTCTTGTTTCGGGAGTACGCTCACACAGCCTGAGTATAAAGTCCTGGGAAGGAGGGGGGGCTCGTGCTGGGAGACAGTCCCCCACGGCTCCTTTATGTGTCACCAGGTCTTGCAAATGAGTCATTGACTGCCTTCTGCTCTGAACTATCTTTAGAAGGATGTTTGGAGAGACAGAGAGAGTGTCTCCTTCTGGGGGCAAAGCCAGTCACGCTGATTAACAGTCTGAAGACTCAGGTTCCTAAACGCAGGGCTCCTTTCCTGTGATGCAACCCGCTGTGCATGCACGTGTCAGCTGGCCCTCTTCGCCTTCGGAATATTGGGGCACGTATGCTGGTACTGCTGTTGCTGTAAAAAATAATGTGTTCTTTGTTTCTGTTCCTGGAGTATCCTATCTTCTCCTAAGAAACAGTGACAGGCTCATTTATTAGCTTACAGTTTGGGTAACATTTCAGGTTCCTCATAGCTATTGACAACTACTTTCAGGGTAGGAGTTATCTTTAGGATGGGGGAGAGGGAATAGGATAAGAGAAGGTCAAAGGAGGGTTGTAACATTTCATTTCCCAATAAAAATTTCTGAAACTAACATGGAAACATGCTAGTATGTATAAGTGTTTGTTAATCATTCTCTGTATTTTTTTTTTTGGTGTATCTGAAATATTTTAAGTGAAAAGTGAATTTTTGAAAAAGAAGCATCCTAAAGAAATGAGTGTGGTTTCTTTGTTGAACAATGGCTCCATTCCTCAGGTAAGGTACTAAATCTTTTTTTCATCAAATGCAAGCCACTTATTAACATAAAAAAAATCAACCAGCCCTAGCTAATTTGGCTCATTGGATAGAGCCTCAGCCTGTGGATTGAAGGGTCTCAGGTTCAATTCCAGCCAAGGGCACATGCCTGAGTTATGGGCTTGATCCCCAGTAGAGGGCGTGCAGGAGGCAGCCAATCAATGATTCTCATCATTGATGTTTCTATCCCTCCCTCTTCCTCTCTAAAATCAATAAAATATATATTTTTAAAAATCAACCAACAGCAAATAGTACACTAATTTGGTTGTATGTTTCCATGTTTATTTAGTGTTAAAGATAAAATTATCTATTAATTGTTAGAATCAATAAAATGAACATAAATACTTAAAATAACAAGTAAAATAATATATTCAGTTTCTTTCTATGGTTAAAGGAGGAAGTTGTTCTGATGCTAGCATATTTTTAAATTTTATCCTTGAAAACACATAGATGTTTTTTAAAATTGCCTCCTCCAAAACAAATTTAGAGAAGCTTTGTGTCAGTTAAGCATCTTCCAATCACCTTCTTAGAAGGTGCCTTTTTTTCCCCCAAGCCATTTTTAAAACCTTGAGATCCTCAAAGTCAAGTTTTAAAGCTCAATTAATTACAACACATTAACACAGACTTTACAGTGTCAAGACACAGGTCATTGGCAGAAGGTTCTCTTGTCTATGAAAGCAGAGGGTTTAACTTACACATACGAAAACAGAATTACTCATGGTCAACAGTGATAATATTCAACCAGAGTGGTCATTAAAATGAAATTTTCCTGTACAATTGGTCCCTCTTTTGTGATCTATGGAAAGAATTAAATCTCCGAAAATGTAAAGCTTTTTCAGCTTCTCTCTTTCTCTACCCTCTGAACTGAGGAGGCCTCTCAGTTATTTTATTCTATAGGCAAGTCCCTAATTACAGAATCCGTGGCCTCACTGGGGTGGGGTTGATCTGACACCCAAACCTCGATTCCTTCAGTATTTAATCTCTACTTTGGCCCTTTACCTCTCTCTTAAGCCTGTTTAGTGAGCTGATGCTTTCCTTTAATTTAATTTAAAAATATATATATTTTATTGATTTTTTTTACAGAGAGGGATAGAGAGTTAGAAACATCAAAGAGAGAATCATCTATCAGCTGCCTCTTGCACACCACCTACTGGGGATGTGCCCGCAACTAAGGTACATGCCCTTGACCGGAATCCAACCTGGGATCCTTTAGTCCGCAGGCTGACGCTCTATCCACTGAGCCAAACCAGTTTCAGCTTGCCTTTTATTTTTAATCAGCTCTGGATCCTAGGCTGCACATTGGAATCACCTGGAGATTTAGGGTTAGGGCTAGGGTTATATTTAGGACCAAGGTTAAGATTAGGGTTAACCTTCGGGTCCTTGAATGAAAAGTGGAATCACCTGGAGAGTTGGGGTAAGGGTTAGAATTAGGGCTATGGTTAGGGTTAGCGTATGGGTACTTGGATGCACATTGGAAACACCTAGAGAGATAGGGTTCCTGTGTGCTCAGATGTACTCCATAAATTGTAGCATGTTTAGCATTATTTTCACATAATTGGCATCTATACTAATAAAAGGGTAATATGCTACTTAGACTGGATAAACTGGACATTTTCTGGTCATCGGGTCCTCCTTCCAGACAAAGCCACTGTGGCGGGACTGAGGCAGAAGCAGTTAGGGGCTATCATATTGACAGGGAGGGCAGTCAGGGGCAGTCAGGCTGGCAGGGGAGGGCAGTTAGTGGTGATCAGGCCAGCAGGCAGAGGTGGTTAGATTGGAGAGGGTGCAGGCTGGGCTGAGGAACCTCCCCAAGCATGAATTTCATACACCATGCCTCTAGTATTTACAATAAAGACTGTTTTCAAAATTTTCAACTTCTACTTTGATTTCCCATGGATACTTTGATATACTAGAAACAATACACTCTTGGTCATTGAGATATCAAACGCTCCTATAATGTACTCTGTCCTTGAATATTTACAGGACTAAGATTAGTTATAGGACATATTTGGAATGATAGCTGCTCATGCTGTATGATTTTAGGACCATGAGGAGGTTTGTCTGTCAGCTTACTGATGACTGAAAGGACAGAATGAGGGGTTAATTTATTTAACTTTGTTTTCTGTTAATCTCCTTGCATTAAACTTTAAAGCCATTTAGTGAGAATAATCTTATTAGCACTTTTTTCTGAAAAGGGAAAGGATGGGGGAAAATGGGTGAGGCATGTAGGAAGAGTAAGATGGATTGAGATGGCAGGATGGCCAATGCAAAACGAATACACCATTGCATCCTGGGTAGTTTGGTATGAGAATTCCTTGCTCACAGTCTCTGAATTTAAATCTGCAAACATCTAGCCTATATTTGCAGGCATATATTGTACTGAGAGGTTCAGTCTCTGAGCTACCCTGTTTCCCCGAAAATAAGACAGTGTCTTATATTAATTTCCCCCCCCCCCAAAGTTGCCCTAGGTCTTATTTTCAGGGGATGTCTTATTTTCGGGGACTACAATATTATATGTTATGGTAGCTACAATATTATATGTTGTGGTTTTGTTTTCAGGTTTAAGTTACCACTTACCACTATATCCACAAGAATGTAGATTGGTATAATCTTTCTGGAAAAACAATTTGGTAATATGTTCAAGAACTCTGAGATATTCTTTGACACATTTATTCAACTTTTAGGAATCTCTTCTAAAGTAATAAGCAGAAATTCTGGAAAAGATGTAATAAATGTTCATATTGGTGTATTTTACTTGTACACACATACACAAAAGGACATAGCATGATGTCTAACAAATAGTGAAACATTTAAACAAATGATGATAACATTCCTGAAATAGAATCCAGTGTTTTAAATTAAGTCATAAAGAATTCTTGATGACTTGAACAATGTTTCTACCATGTTAGTAAGTGAAACAACAGAGGTAACAAAGCAACATGCAGTGTCATCTATGTTGAGAGGGCTGCTGTTGCAGGCACTGGGCTTGGTGTTGATTCCATACCCAGGATGGGCACATGAGGTGGCCAAGATGAAGTGGCTGACACAACTGGAGGGAACATTTACTGTTCCTGCCTAACCAGTGTTCCTCTGGTTTCATGGGGTGTGGAAACACTCTTTCTTCTGGGCAGCCCATTACTGGAGGGTGGGCACAGGACTAAGCACCCCATCTTCCTGCTTCAGTGATTGGATCTTGGGTGAACACGTGGTTGGCCAGTCAGAGGCTAGAGAAACTGGGGAGGCCCCAATCGAGAATCGGACCCAATTGAGGCAGCCGAGCGGGAGCATGGCACGAAGAGAGATAGAACTGCTGTGACCTTAAAAGACGGTGGAGACGCTATTATAATGTTTATAAATGACTTGAAAATAATGTGTCATTGCTCAGGAATTGTTCCATCATTTTTGTATAGATACAACGTATGGTATGGATACAATCCATACATGCGTCTGGACTGACACGCTTTGAGGTAATCATTGGCATTATTTCTTGCTGCATTTTCTTCTACCAGGAGAAAGCAGATACTGTGGGTTTTTGTTTTGTTTTGTCCAAGGAGAGGATTGCAGTAAGGCTGGGAAAGCCAAAGTTGCCTGATGAAAACATTTTCTTTTCTGTTTCTTGTGATTTTAAACCTAAATCCATAGGAGGAGGATGATTATTTTGTGGATCCCAAAGAAGGTAAATGGGGACATGGCCAACCTCACAACAGATTCTGTGATGTAGGAGTTATCTCCGGTTTACAGACTGAACGCTGAGACAGTCTGAGGGTGCAGAGTACGGTGATGAAACGTACCCATGGCATCTTCAGGCATGTGGGACAGGCTCTTCTCTCCTGGAGCTGAGCGAATCCATAGGTTCTGGTCGTCTGTGCTCATCCACACTCATTCAACATTTGCTCACATTTGCTCTTTCTATTTTTGTCCCTTGATTGACCTTCTTCAATGAACTGAGTATGGCCAGGATATAATCACACTAAGTAATCTGCTATGGGATCATACGGAGAAAGAATTTTTCTCAGGCCCTACTCCTTGAAACCAATTTCCGTTGATTTCCACCCACGTTAGTGATATTTTTTACTTGTCTCTCCCAATATCAGGCTCCATTAATCCCTCAAACATCTCTTGAGTCCTTAGTGAGTGTCAGGCCCAGCTCTGTGCGCTGGGGATACACACTGTCCTCTGTTCTGAGCAAAACAAGTCCTGCTTGTCTGGACTTCAGTCCAGGCCCTCAGAGTGAATGCAATTGATTACTAATGATGAGGGTAAAAGCTGACATATAATCATGTTGAATTTACAGAGAGCAAACATATAACTAAATGCCTCCAACTCTCCCATTGCTATAAGAAGAGAGAGAGAGAGAGAGAGAGAGAGAGTTTGGAGGGGTATGGGAGGCAACAGCTGAAGTGGAAAACAAATACAGGAGGACAGAGTGGAAATGCAGGGAGAGGTTTCTCCCATGGCCATTTTCTAGAAATAGAAATAGAGATGTGCAGTTTCTAGTTATAAATTAGGGAAGTCAACAAGAAAAGGAAATGCAAGATTAATTAAGATTGATCATAAATGGTAAAAAATTTAAAATTCAGCTTTCAATTTAAAAGGGTTAAATCACACACAAGGAAATTATACATGAAATAGAAGAACAAATTGTTTTGTGATTTTTTTTTTAGGAAAAATTAATTTATTCTTCACTGTCCCTGAGCACTTTCTGGGTTAGAACAGAAAAGCCATTTCTCTTTTGACCCCAAGAGGGCAAGAACACAGTGTCTCCAACCTCACAGCATGTGAGCTCCTGTTAGTGTGGCATGTATCCGTGTACATTCAATGTAAACCAAGCACATGTCTCTCAGGTTCAGATCGCCTGTGTGAAGCAGTTACCAACTCACTGCTCATCTAAAAAAGTCTGCCCAGTATCAGATTCCATTAGTCTAAATGCTCCTCGATTAGCCTAGGATTGTGGTCGGCAAACTGCGGCTCGAGAGCCACATGCGGCTCGTTGGCCCCTTGAGTGTGGCTCTTCCACAAAATACCACGGCCTGGGCGAGCCTGTTTTGAAGAAGTGGCGTTAGAAGAAGTTTAAGTTTAAAAAATTTGGCTCTCCAAAGAAATTTTAATCGTTGTCCTTTTGATATTTGGCTCTGCTGACTAATGAGTTTGCCGGCCACGGGCCCAGAACCTGGGCATTCTCCACCGTGCTGGCAGTGTCTGGCAGAGAGCAGGTGCTGTAAATTTTTGCTGGGCTGAGCGGGACTGAACTGGATGTCAAAGCGGTAGGTAGATGGCAGTATGACATCTTTATATGCAGCCAGTGAGAAACCTGACACCCATCTCTCTGTGATCTGGGAACAAGTTTCTAAATGCTTTATCGTCTCAATTTTCTCATCTGGAAAATGGGAAGCTTATAGCTGCCACTGTTATTGTGAGGATTAAATAAAAACTATCTGGATATTCGGTACAGGGCTTGGCTCATTCCTCTCAGTGAGTGGTAGTTAGATTACATTGCTTATGAGCATTGACCACATTCTACAGTACAATGACTATGGGAGTTGAGAAGAGCTGAGCACTCTTTATTTTTATTTATTTATTTAAAATATATTTTATTGATTTTTTACATTAATTTTTCCTAAAAGGGAGAGAGATAGAGAGCTAGAAACGTCGATGAGAAACATCGACCAGTTGCCTCTTGCACACCCCCCACTGGGGATGTGCCCGCAACCAAGGTACATGCCCTTGACCGGAATCGAACCTGGGACCTTTCAGTCCGCAGACCGACGCTTTACCACTGAGCCAAACCGGTTTCGGCTTTTTTTTTTTTTTTTTTTAATATTGTATTTTATTGATTTTCCACAGAGAGGAAGGGAGAGGGATAGAGAGCTAGAAACATCTTGACCAGCTGCCTCCTGCACAACCCCTACCAGGGATGTGTCCGCAACCAATGTACATGTCCCTGACCGGAATCGAACCTGGGACCCTTCAATCCCCAGACCGAAGCTCTATCCACTGAGCCAAACCGTTTTCGGAGGCTGAGCACTCTTTAAAGGAAGTTGAATTAAACCCATATTTCACCAACTAAAGTTACTTGCAAATTACTCACAGGTGTCAAAAGATTTCCCCCCCTGATATTTTGGAAGTATGAACTAGTCGACTTTTGGGGGGGGCACAGGTTGAAAATGGTTATCTCTTTATTAGTTCACCTCTGCTAGACCCTGCCTGAAACCCCTAGTTAAGATACTTTGGCAGACAAAGAGCTATTGTCTAATTTTGGTGAATGCAATAAAATTGGGTTAAAATTCCCGTATGCTATGGCAGTGCCCAAACCCCTATGACACGTTGTTGTCAGGATGACTGACCTCAGCGTTAGGTTGGCTGATGTCAGTGCTAGTGCTTCTGGAGGACACAAATGCATGCTGCCTGCACCCAAGTAGAGTTTCAGCCCTAAACAGCCTTCCCAGGAGAGATGTAGGTCCTTCCAGAAGGAAGTCCTAGTGGGAAGAACCCAACTGAACTTTCAGTTGGGAGTCATTTCCCTTATAGAGGGAGGGGGATCCTAAAGGGGTTATTCTGTGAGGTCAGGAGGAGTCCCCGGGGCTGGCTCCCGGATGCTTCACCCACCCCACTCCGAGCGGCCTGCAGCCCTACTGTGTGCCTCGGGGCCGGTGTCTGAAGGCACCAAGCAGTCCGCAGCCCCGGCCATGCAGGCCTGCCCTCTGGAGACCGTCTGCAGCCCGCCTGGCGAGCCGCTGCTCCCGGCCCCACAGCCTGCGATCGCCGGGCGCCTGGAGTTCCCCGTGTGGCCGGCGGTGGGCGCGCGCCCCGCGAGGCCCAAGCCCGCTGCCGCCGCGTGCGCCGCCGGTGGCCCCGGGAGCCCCGGGGTCCCGCGTCCCGGGCGCCCGCCCGCCCCCGGCCCGCGCGCCGCAGCTGCAGAGGTCGGTGCGGCCCGTGCGCGCGGGGTCCGGGCCGCCCACCTGCCGCACGGCGGCCCCGGCGGCCTGGCCGCGCGCCGTCCCCGCGGCGGAGGGGGATGGGGAGGGCGGAGAGCGCGGAGTTGGAGGCAGACACCGCCTCGGCGGCGGGCACGGTGACGGCCGCAGACAGACGGCGGCGGCGGCGGGAGACGGCCCCCTCCTGCGCGGGGAGGCGGGACACCTCCCTGGCGGCCGCGGCGCTGCACCCCCAGCCCCGAGGCGGCGGACCGGGCCGGGGACGAGCGGGCGAGCGCGACTGGCCCTGCCCGCCCCGAGCGAGCGAGCGACACGGCGGCCGGCGGCCGGGGATCCCCTGCGAGCCGGGGAGGAGCCGCCGCCGCCAGACAGACTGCGAGTCCCCGGGAGAGGGAAAGGGGGGCGGGGAGCGCGCGGGGGGCCGGGGGTGAGGTCTGCGGCTCCTAGAGCCCCGCGAGCCGCGCCCCCCGCCGCCGCGGCCCCGCGCCCCTCCCGCGGCCGGCAGGCAGGCCCGGCGGCCGGAGAGCCGCACTGCGGGCGGCCCGGCCCCGCTCCGGAGGGACGGCCGCAGGTGAGTGCGGACCCGGGTGGCGGCGGGGACCGCGGCGTCTGGCTCAAGTTCAGCGCTGCGCTGCGGACCGGGATTTGGGGGTGCGGGGGGTGCGGGGGGTGTGCGGGGCGGTGGGGATCCGGGGACAGGACGCTCCGGGAACCGGACACCCGCGAGCCTGCGCCGTCGGCGGGGGCCGGGGGAGCGGCCGGGCACCGGGCACCCTCCCCACCCGGGCGGGCGCCTGGGGCGCGGGTGCCCGGAGTCTCCGGTGGGCACCGAGGCCATCCTGGGCTCTCGATCGCTCGCCCAGGGGTGGCTGGGGGACGAGGGTGCTTGGCTGAAGGTACACCGCCGACCCCCCCCCCAAAAAAAAAAACCCCAAAAACAAAAACAAAAACAAAAAAACACCCCGTTTTCTATCCTGCGGGTGCGGGACTTGGTTCCGCGCAGCCGGGAGGGAGGCCGGCGCCAGCGGGAGGGGGGCCGCTCCCCCGGAGGTCTGGGCCCCCTCGGGCCTCTGGGTCGGGGGGACTGGAGGTCAGGGGGAAGCGGGAAGGTTGTGCAGGACCTTGCAGGGGAGTTTGCGGAAAGAATGGGGGGCGGGGGCCGGCCTGACTACGGACCCTTCGACCTGCAGCCCGGCGCCCCGCAGCCTCACGCCCCGGCGGCCCCCGGCCCCCCGCGCCGGGCGCCCGGCCAGCCCAGGACCTGCCTCCCCGGCGCCGGCCCGGGGCCCCCGCGCGCGTGGACGTCGGCCCGGGGCGCCCGGAGCCCCCGGCGTTGCTGGAGCCGATTGTCTCGGCGGCGGCGGCGGCGGCTGCACTCAGGCTGGGGCTCCCGGCTCCGGAGGAAGCGGCGGGCGTGTGTTGGGTTTCTCTCTGACCCTCTCGGTGGCATGAACAGGAAGCGGCGAGCACCCAGCCCGGGCGGCACTGGCCTTTGTGGCGGGGTCCGCCTGCGCGGCGGGAGGAGGCTCCGGGACCCCCGTCCTGCGGGCCGCCCGGGGTGGGGCTGGGGGCGCGCCCTGTGAGGACTGCTCGCTGGAGGACAGTGGGCTGGCTCTGTTCGGGTTCATCCGCTGTGGTGGCAGAGAGGACATCTGCTTGTTTTTAAACTTTTTTTTTTTTAATTGGATAAGGAGGAGGCTTCTCAGCGTGGCAGAGATTTTTCTGGAGGGCGGCATGGGCGCGTTGTGGGTGGGTGGCACCTGGAGAAGGCGCATGGGTCAGTGCCCGTTTCCCGGGTGTGCTGGCAGGGCACCGCGCTGCTGTCTAGACTGCAAGGAACTCTTTATGCTGGTAGCAAGTAGGGCTCCCTCGCTCCTCCTACCCGGGCGCAGGCATGATTGCTGAGTGGCAATGGCCACAGAACCAGCTTCATTTATTTATTTTTTTTAGTCTTTTAATGAGCTAGAATTGGATAAGTTTGATTTGCTTCTTTTCTCTTCCTTTGTGTCCCTTCTATTCCCTTCTTCTTTCTTATATATATATATTGGCAACTTCTTGTCCCTGGACCCCTTCACATATAGTTCAGTGCTTTCTAAATGTTAAGTGTGATTGTGATATTGGTTGATGACCTACTGTGTGCTGGGCATGGTGGGACGCGAGGTGAGGTAAGTGGTACAGAGGTGTTGATTCAGAGAGCGGCGGTTCATGAGTTTCTTGCAGTGGAGGTGGGTAGAGATGGTGAACAGCTTGGGCTCTTAAAAATATCTGGGTTCTGTGGCTGGCTCAGAGGTTGGTGCCTGCCCTCAGGACCACGGCTGGGAAACAGTCTCTTAAAAAAAACCGGCCCTTTCCTCTTGCCTGGCTAGCTGAGGATGGTGTTCTCCCCTTTGTATTTCCCCTGGAGCTTCAGGACTGAGGATTGAATTACAGGAAAGATTCTGTAGAGTCTGCACCGAGAAGCTGCCATTGCACAAGCCATGTTTTGCATTTTGCATATGCGTATTTAGTCTTTTCTGCTATTTGTATTGAGTTTACTGTCATCAGTACATCTGCCTTTATATTCTGCAGAATTCTCTCGGAACACATTCTTTATGTTTAGTAAAGGATCATAATGTCAAATTTGAGTCATTACATGGACAAATGAGTAGATCAGAATATTACCCAAGCACATTTTTGGATTATGATATTTGGTTTCGTATCAACCCTTGAATGCAAAGCAGCACTTTTTAAGAACGGGAGGAATTCTTCATGATCTTGGGAAGCTTCATTCTTTTGAGAGCTTCCTGTTACTATTGACATTTGAACACACTGTTAGGAATTAGATGCCAATCTGTAAATGCTAGTAAGAAATTATTTGTTGCCGGAACCGGTTTGGCTCAGTGGATAGAGCGTCGGTCTGCAGACTGAAGGGTCCCGGGTTTGATTCCGGTCAAGGGCATGTACATTGGTTGAGGGCACATCCCCAGTAGGGGGTGTGTAAGAGGCAGCTGGTCTACGTTTCTCTCTCATCGATGTTTCTAGCTCTCATCCCTCTCCCTTCCTGTCTGTAAAAAAAAAAAAATCAATAAAATATATTAACAAAACAAAAGCAAAAAAAGAAATTATTTGTTGTAATGGAGTTGTAGCCGCATTCCTCTCTTGATTTAAACTATCCCTCTACTTTCCTAACGTTCTGCTGTTGCCCTTGGAAGAATTTGCCCTCATTGGCCATGGTTCTAGCTTGTGTAGGTTTATGATTATGATGAGGAGGACCGTTCCCAGGAGGCTTTGGGGTCTGTCTCCTGAATCCTTCGAGGGCCTTGGTTTGCACGGCCACCATCCTGCAGGGGAACCCAGCCAGTGCCAGCTGCTTATTTGGGGATTTTGTGCCAATTTGTTAGATTCAAAGTCCACCTTCACACTCCCCCCCCCCTCCCCCACCTCCGAGTATATACATACGTAGACAAATATTTATTTTCCCCCGACTGCTGACAGTGTCCTAAGAATAGTGTAGTTGCCTGGCTCATGAGAGTGAGGGCCCATCTGTAGAGGTGTTTACAGTTTGGGACTGTGCTGTGGTCTCGGTTGATGCAGCAGCTCTGCAGAGCAGCCTTGCAGTTCAGGGATGCAGTGTTTTATCTGGGCCCCCAGAGGGGCACTTCCCAGCTGGACAGGGGAACATGGAGGTGAGAGGGACTTTTGCTCTCCGAAGGTAGTTCCTGGCCTCTGTCAAGGAGAGACCACTAAGCTCTGTCTGGGTTCCCTTGGCCCTGCCCAGCTTTCAGTCACCCTGTGTTGACAGAGGGAGCTGCTCCGTGTCACCATGTAAAACCCAAGCACTTGGAGGACGCAGAGCAGGGACCCTGGTGACAGTGACTGGTTAGGTCTTTCTGGTCGCCCTCATCCTGTTTCTCTTCATCTTTCTTCTGAATCTCGGCTTAGGGAGTCTCTCTGATGTGTCCATCCTTTTGGGTGAGAGTTAATAGAGAAAACCCAAGGAGCGGTAGCTATAAAAGATTATTTTCCATGTTAACCTGGAAAAATTTTCAGAATTGCTTAACACACTTTATAGAGGCACATGGCTGTTATACGTGAACAGTAGCAAAATAGCTAAGTAGTCCCAAATTGCTCTTTCCTCCCTTCGCCCTCCTCCTCCCTTCTGCCTTCCATTCCTTCCTTCCTCTTTTTAGGTCTCCGAAAACTCGCCTGGAAGCCATTATTATGTGATGTCAAAGTGACTTTCTGCCTACATGGGATTTGTTAGTCTACAATTACACCTTGACCTATATTATGGGTGTTCATGGAAGGTGAACCTTAAGTTTTAAAATAGGAATGTAAAGCTTCTGCCTACTATTTGAAAATTTAGGCCACAAGACCTGCCATTTTTTAGGGAGAATTTTTTTTTTTTTTTTGGTCTGGCATTACTTGCTTCACTGTTAAGCACCTATGGGAAACAGCCACGCACCTATCCTATTAAATGGATTTATGTTTCCAATGAATATTGTCTTTTCCTCTGTCCTAGGAGGACTTGAAAATAATATCTGTGTTGTCTCCTAGCCATGCGACTTCAGTATGGATGGCTTTTCTTTGAATTCCCACTAAAAATGGCACTCTGGCCTTTTCAGCTGTTTTTGTGAGGACTTTTCTTTCTGCCAGGCTTGTTTTCCAGATAGGTCTTGGAAATTACGGAGAACACAGCTATAATTTCTCCCGTGATTGGCAGCTGAGAGCTTTCCCGGACAAAAATAAGGCTGCACAGTGCCAAATGGTTGACTTTTCTAGAATAAAAACTCTAAAGGGTATGCAAAAAGTCCTCTGGTTAATATATTGGCATTCCCAGAACCCACTAAAACTCCGGCAGCCTGCCAGACACCACTTAATGAGGATGCAGAATGTCTGGCTCGAATCCCCACGAGCAGACGGGGGTGGGAGCTCATGTCCACACCCTTTATTAATTTTTAATGACTGTACTTTTGTTTTGCAGATTTTGTTCTGAACCCTCTTTCTACCCCCCTCCCCTATGACTGACCCCCACCACACCCCTCTCCCCATCCATTTATTTACTCATTTATCCAGCATTGGAAAAATGTTGAGACTTTTAAGGTTAAGAATCCTGCTGAGAGATCATTTCTGTTTGCATGGGTTTCTTTTGTTGTTTTTCTTTCTTTCTTTTCCTTCCTTCCTTCCTTTTTTTTTTTTTTTTTTTTTTTGGAAGGGGAAGAAAGAAAAGGAGGTAACTTTTTAAAAACGATGTTTTATTGTGTGCTGGAAAAGAGAAGCATTTCTGAAACTTTAGGTTTGTCAGACAGTTTATATGACAGTGCAAGTCGCTGCTTGCCAAGCTCCAGACAGATTGCTAATGTTACATGACAGGGATAAATAAATTACCGCTGTCTGCAACATGCTGCTCGCACTGCACACGCACTCTGCAGCCGGCGGGCCGGGCAGCGCGCACCCAGGGAGCCTGCTGGCTGCAGCCGCGGAAGGAAGGCCTGTGCCTGCCGCTCGCCACTCTGGGCCTCGGCGCGGAAGTGAAAAGGGTGTGTCTCTCGCTGTATTTTTGGCAGCGCTTCAGGGCAGCAGGATCCGCGGAGCAGCTCTCTGTGTCCTCAGCTTTGCCGGTGGCTCTGCCCCCGGATCCTGCCCCTCTCCCCTACCTTCCTCCTCCTCCATCAGAGCACAAGAAACTAAACTTTGCTCTTTGATGGACCTGCTCTGGCCCTGTGGTTCCTCAGGGCCAAGTTTCAAGCTGTTTACAGTTGCGTTCCTTCTGCAGGTGCAGACACTGGGAACAAATTGTCTGAGATAAGTGTGGTGCTGCCCTGGGCGGGGGCTGGGTGGCACTCCTGGGCATATAATGTACTTTCATCTCTGGCAATTTGGATAGTCAGCTGGCAGAGTGACAGGTGTAATGAACTTAATGGTCTTGCTCTAGTTGTTGGTGGACACACTGCTCATATTACGAAGCCACCTCCTAAACTGGGCCCCTGCCAAATGACTCACTCTTCTCTTCGCAGACTGGATGCGGGACCTGGGCTGCTCGAGTGACGTTACGAGCAGGAATTGGGTGGGTGTGAGCAACATCTGTGTGCCCTCATCCACACGATCCCTAAGTGGATCTAGAATTTCTTTTCCATTGTTCTTTTTTTTTTTTTTTTTTAAATATATTTTATTGATTTTGTACAGAGAGTAAGGGAGAGAGATAGAACGCTAGAAACATCGATGCGAGAGAGTCATCGATCAGCTGCCTCTTGCACACCCCCTACTGGGGATATGCCCGCAACCAAGGTACATGCCCTTGACCGGAATCGAACCCAGGACCTTTCAGTCCCCAAGCCGACGCTCTATCCATTGAGCCAAACCGGTTTCGGCCAAGTACGGTTGTTCTATCCAGTTTGCAAAAAGGCTCCATCCCGTTCCCCCGCCCCTGGCCAGCCGCCCTCCCCTGCCCTCCCCTGTGCGGTGCGGCCGAGGCCTCCTGGGTAAGTGGGTGGGCTCCTTGCCTCTGGGGTTTGCAGAACGGCAGGCCTCCTCCCGGCCGGTTGGTCCCCTCGCAGGGCCACCATCCTCCCGAGATGGGCTGGGCTCCTGGCCACTGGTGGTGGAGGTGCGGCCAGGGATTATTTCCATTGGCTCTCAAGAGTTGGGGAGGGAATTTTCATAACAAAATCTCTCTGCTTCTGGAAGGCAAGAGCAGAGAGCCCATAGCTTGAATCCAGGCTGTTTTCAGAAGGGCTCCTGGACCTCTGATACCCCCCTCTCCCTCACTTCTTCCACCAGGGCACTTGGTCAGAGAATACTAGCAGTGATTCCAAACACTTGCATACCACTAACTGTGTGCCAGGCAGTGCTTAGGGCTGCACGCACATTATCGGATCTAATCCTCACAGCAGCCTGTGACTTAGGCACTGCTGCCATCCCCTGTTTGCCGGAAGGCCACTGGCAGCCCTGAAATTGCCCAGAGTCCCAGCTCTTGTACATAAAGGGTGGAGTCTGCTGCAGCCCACGCGGTGTCTCCCTGCCGCCATCTGGGTCTCCCTCAGGGACCCCTTACCAGCTGGGTGGAGGGGGACAGTGCGCTTCTCTCCTTGTCCCCACACATTCCAATGACTCTACCCAGCCAACAAGCTCCTTCCTTCTTGCCACCTTGACTATGGCTCTGGCTTATACTCCCCTTACTTTCCTTCCCCATTCTTATTTCTAACTTGCTCTCTGTAACCTATTTTGCCTATGGCAAGAACCTCAGTTTTGGTGATTGAGCCGATGGTGGCTTTGTTTGGCCACATCAGCCTCCAGGCCTCCAGTTCCTTGGAAGACGGTGGTATTCTGCAGTTTCTAGCAAACGACTCCTGTGGGTGTCAGAGCCTCAGGACCTGTTTTCTGGTTGGCCACCTGGGGCTTGTGGGTCTGGGGGTGAGGGTGGACGGGGTGAGGCCCTCCCCAGTTGTCCATTCACTCAGTACTTGGAACATTTTTCTTTCCCTTTGCTCCTCGCATGTGGGGTAGAAAAAAGAAAAATAATAGTCTTTAAGATTCATTAATTAACCACACATAACATCTGATGAGTAATATAAAAATATTAAATAGCTATTGCACACATTTCACCTCTTGTGAAATATTGTCCATCTTGGACAAACCTAAGTGTTTGAGATTACAGAACCTAAAGTGAGTTCCCAAGAACTGAGGCTTTTTGGGGTCTGGCAGGACAGCGTTTCAGTGCTCTCTCACATCGATGTTTCTCTCTCTCTCTCTCTACTCCCCCCCACCCCAAATCAATAAGCAAATCCTCTTGTGAGTTTTTTTTTTTTTTTTAGTTCATTGTAGTGTTATTTTTAATAGAGAAAACTGGTAACAGCTTCAATGTGCCAAAGCAGGTTTTGTAAAATAACAATATAACTATAGAGTAAGATATATTGGAGAATATTTAAAACTACATGAAATTTTTGTAATAGATCCCTTTGAATAGATCCCGAGGAGGGAAGTTGGTGGGTCTAAGAACTTTGAGAGGTTCCTCCAAGAGCATTGCCAGGTTGCTTTTCAGAAAGTATGGAACACTATAGATATGAGGGTGGCTGCACCCTTGGCAGTGCTGAATATTATTATGAAAAAAACCTTTGCAAATTTGGCAGTAAGTGGTATGCTGTTTAAATTTTCCTTCCCAGTTTTTTGTTGTTGTTGTAAAAATCTGGGTTTATGTCACCTGAGTCATAGGTGAACAGTTTTGCTGTTTGTGAGAGTTTTGTTATGGGCAAACGCAATGATGTTATAGTAGATGATCTCATCAGGAGGATAGGCCTTTGTGCTATTTTAAATTTAAATTAAATTCTACTCAGGTAAGTTAAGGACATGAAACAGTCTAATGATATATTTTTAAATGAAAGTACAGGATTTTATGGCCAAGGACTGCACCTGGTCTTTTCCCGTTATCCTAACCCTTCCTCATAGGGGTGTCTGGGATTCACCATAGAAGGATGAGGGCCAGGAGAGGGAGTGGATTCAGCATCTACAATAGCTGCTTACAATGCTGTGGGACATCTTGTTCAGTTACCTCTCTCCATTTTAAATGTCTGCTTTTTGAGATTAAACTTTTCCCTAGTCCTGTACCCAAGGATGGCGACATAAAATTCATTCCCCTAATTTTCACTTGATGGTTGTTGATGCTCAACACTTAATGGCTGGTGCCCTCTGCCGCCTGCTCTTCACTCCTTCCCTCTACAAATTTGGCAGAGTTTTCTTCTTCTGGCTAAAGCCTGAGCCATTTCAGAGTCACATGCAGCCATTAACAGTGTCTGGCCTCCTAAGCTGGCTGCTTCTGAAGCTCGAGAGGAAGGAAAAATCACTTTAGTTGGTTGCCATTTTCTAAAGATAAGTCAGTTTTGTGTTTTTTCAAAAGCTGTCTTTTCAGTTGAAAGGTTGGGACTGGTCAGAGGGAGCAAGATGTAACACCCCCATTTTGGGGGCTAGTCCCAATTAGCTTGTCCTATTCACATGCATCTACATGCATCCATTTGTTCAGCAGGTGTGGGTGCCCAGGGGTGCATGCCGGGAGTGTGCACCGCCTGTGGCATGGCCCAGGAGCAGTGTGCAGGGTCTCCGGGGGGCACTGTTCTGTTATCTGTGCCCAGGTGAGTCCCTGCCCTCCAGGCACAGCGGGTGGGGAGTCTGCTTGGGCAGTTGGGCTTGGCCCACATCTCTCCCCTCCTGGCCACACAGTGTACCACACTCTGCATTCCCCGGTGCAAACCTATCTTATTTGTGGCTGGCGGTGCCAACGGTGCCAAGGACTAGAAGATGGAGCGTGCAGAGGGTCCAACGGCGGGAGGGCCAGCTGGTGGCCATGCAGGTGGTCTGACCAGCAAGGGGTGGACGAGGTCCCCAGGGTCCCTTGCTGGGGTGGGTGGGAGTTTCCTGGGGGAGTTACATGCTAACGATGCTATGGAATAGATGTTTCTGGAACACTTGCTCAGTGCACTTGGGGTGATTAAAAAATACAGCTTGTGTCCTTTTCCCCTGTTTGCTGTTGGCTGATGTGTGCAGGACTGACAGACTTATGTTGAGTTTGACCTTGCTGGGTTTGGCTAGTGCCTTCGGCAGAATGACCCAATGCCAGAATGCTTTTCTAACAGGGACAGAGGGCCCTTTTGGACGTAATGAGTGCATGATTTCCAGGGAGGAGGTGATGTTTACAGTTGAATGGCTCTATTGAACATTTGTTTCTCTGCTACTTTGGCTGTTAATATAAATATTACATCCTTACAGAATGCAGTTTTCATCCTATTGGTGTTTAAATATGAAATTTAAAATCTTTTACTTCTAAACTGGAGGTCCTGGGATTAAATTTTTTTTTCCATCTGAAGAGTAATGTAAAAATAATAGATAATTATTGTACACATAGAGTTACAGGCACATAATTTATGTAGTAAATTTAGACCAGAGAAATCATGATATTTGTTTTCTGATAAAGTTGCACAGTAAAAGGAGAAGGAGTACCTTGCCCAGTGTAGCTCAGTTGGTTGGGTTTCATCCCATGCACCAAAGGGTTGCTGGTTCAATTCCCATTTGAGAACACATACCTGGGTGGTTGGATTTATCCCCAGTGGGGGGCGTGCAGGAGGCAGCTAATTGATGTATGTTTCTCTCTCTCTGTTCCCTTCTGCTTTCCTCTCTCTCTAAAAAAATCAATAAAAATCTTAAAAAATAAAATGGAGTGGGAACATTAGTTATTTAACAGAACTTTAGTGCTTTACTTTGTAATGTGAATCCTTCCTCTTTCACTGTGATACCTGTTTTATATACTGGAATTTAAAGATCAGGCATGCCTAAGCAATGGCTCCCTTTCTGGCCTCTGCGTGGAGCAGGCTGTGCCCCTGGACCCACCTGAGAGCGTGGCAGGCCGGAGCAGCTGCCCGCACTTGCTGTCCACAGCGTGTGGCAGGGTCTGAGCAGGCGTCCTGGCTCCTGGTTTTGAGGACGGTTTTGCCATGAGGGCTTTTCTTTTTTCCGTCTAATTGTGTCTTCTGGGTTCTTGTCCTGCCATGTCCCTGGAAGGCTGTTTGCCTGGGGAAGGTCAGTTTGCCCTTCTCTAAAACAGCTATTTGCCCACCTGTTAGGTTTTGAAGAGGATTAAATAAGATAATGTATATGCTCACCAGCTGGGAGAGGTCCACTGGACTCTCAGAGCAAATGCTCATTAAATGGCGGCCATTATAAAGTCAAATAAGTATTTGCCAAGTGCCCGTCCAGCCTGGTGGGGTGGACACACAGCTCCTGCCCTCTGGGGACTTGGAGACCCAAGGAGAAGATAGATTACGTGTGCAGGAAGCAGCCAGAAAACAAGAGTGGGCAGTTGATAAGTCTCTGGTGAAGAGTGGGAATCACCATTTATGCTATTAGGAAAGGCTTTGTACACGGAGAGTGAGGGTGGTGAGCTCTGATGGCCTCACTCCTTCCCTCCCATCCCTTTCCCTCTGCTCCACATCCTTAACGAGCATGGGTGGCCAGGCACTGCCTCTGTCCCCACCCAGCTGCTGCACGGGTGATGGCCTCCTGGGGGAGGTAAAGGGCTGGGGAGCTAGGAGGACTTCCCTGTCAACTCTGGTCAATCAAGGGGGACTTCACAGACAGACTGGCTTTGGGCTGAGACTCGGTGAAAGACAGAGTTTTGCCAGGTGGACAGGCAGGGAGAGGGTGGGCTCCATTGGTGACTTCCAGAAAGCTGTGTGCATTGGGGTCTAGAAGACAAATTCTAGAGCTTTTAATTTCTATGTATAATATGTATAACACACGATGACTATAATATATGCATGTAATTTATAAATAAATACATGGTGTTCCAAAACATGTATATACACTTTTAACAGCTGATAGCTCAATTGATGTTTCTTTCTTTTCTGCCAGAGTAAGTTTTGGACAAAGGAAATTCATCCTAAAAGGCTATTGGACGTGTGAAAAGGCAGTTGAAGTACAAATATTGCCTTTATAATTATTCAAAGTGTGTATACTTTAACACTTTTAACAGCTGACAACTCACTTAATTTTTACTCCTTTCCAGGTTTAACTGATTTGAATATGAGTGAAATTGGACTAAACTTTGAACAAAGAAAATTTATCCGCTAGACTTTTTTTTTTTTATGGGGATACATAAAATATAAAGTTTATAGTACAAAACTGGCAACAGTTGACGAATTGAGGGCGCACAAATACCAAACAAAATTATTCTTGATGTTTGCAATTTCATTGCTTCTTGGTATCAGCAGTGCCTGGATCAGAATGGTTATCGGGTTGAAAACAGACATTGACAAAAAATATTATTCATTTCTGTAGTTTCTTTTAAAATTTGAAAATGAACTGTATGTTAATAAACACTGACTTTATAATCATTCAAAGCGTGTATGCATTTTTTTTGGGACGCCCTATATACGTGACCCATGGGTATGTGCTCACACTTTTGCTCATAGGAGTGTATGATTTAGAAAATTGGGGGAATCCTGGGGGCCATGGGAACACGTGTTCAGAATAAGGGCGGGAGGGAGCAGCCGTAAGGGTGAGGAGGGGGCTGTTTATTTCACTTTGTCTAAGTCAGTGGTTGGCAAACTGCGGCTGGCGAGCCACATGTGGCTCTTTGGCCCCTTGAGTGTGGCTCTTCCACAAAATACCACGGCCCGGGCGAGTCTATTTTGAAGAAGTGGTGTTAGAAGAAGTTTAAGTTTAAAAAATTTGGCTCTCAAAAGAAATTTCAATTCTTGTACTGTTGGTATTTGGCTCTGTTGACTAATGAGTTTGCCGACCACTGCTCCCAGTGATACCTAGAGTTCCTGCAATTTAGAACTCTGTGCCCTACCCCAGGGACGAGAAACTGAGTTAATGATGGAGACCGAGGCCAGGAGTCTGCTGGCGTTCCCTGGTTTGGGCTTAGGTCTCCTTCAGTAATTTAGGTGGCAAATGCAGTGCTTTCTGATCTCCTGGGGCCGTGGGTCCCTGTGATCAATGGGACAAACAGGCAGTGGCAGCAGTGAGCCCGGAGGTGCTTCCACGCGGTGGCCCACCTCTGAGGAAGGCTCCTGGCCTGAGGGACAGGCCTGATGAGACGCCCTCCCCGCTCCTCCGAAGGGAGCCTGTCCCCGCACCAATTCTAACACACCCTCTGCTGCTGGCGAGCAGGGCGCTGTGATCTCTTAGCTTCCTTGGCTTGTCCACCGAGGAGAGGAGATGGCAAGATGTCAGCGGCCCCTTCTGGCTTGTTCTCAGGGCTGACAGAGGGCAACGGGGAGCAGAGCCCGGCGAGGAGTCTGGCGGCGGCTCTGGGAGCTGGCTGAAGGGCTGAGCTCCCCGTACGCGAAACACTCCGTTTCCGCGTTGCTGCCGCGGTTTTACTGACACCTTTCTCTAGGCAGGCCGCCTGTGGGTGCTTGGCCTCCCTGCCTCGGGGGTGGACAGCTGCGGAGGAGGGATGGCCAGCCTCAGAGTCGCCCTTCAGTAGGGTTCTGTCGGGGAACCAGGAACCTTCTGCCCGCATCTGGAGAGCTTAGAGGCAGAATTCTGTGGCATGTGTATTGGGTTTGGTTATATATTTACACAGAGGATTTTGCCTCTGAACTTGGAACTCCAAACTCATCTCTAACTGCCTTGTGGGCATCTCCTGATCCCCACATGTCCCCCACGACCCCCTTGGTTCCTCCACACCTCCACCGCCCTGTCCCATCTCAGCAACTGCGTTCCCGTTTGCCCAGTGATGCAGGCCGCACATCCTGGAGGGCTCCTTGACTCAGGCCAACCACAAGTCCTGTTTGTTCTGTCTTCAAAGTCTGCCCCGTGTCTGGTCACTTGTCACAGCACTGCTGCTGGCAGCTCAGTGTGTCCTTTCTCCCGGCTCATGCTGGCGTTTCCCGACTGGCTGCTCTCCTCCTGCCTCCTCGTGTGGTCTCAGCCCAGCCATTCCA
Organism: Pipistrellus hanaki; assembly: GCF_964339955.1. Lineage (NCBI taxonomy): Eukaryota > Metazoa > Chordata > Mammalia > Chiroptera > Vespertilionidae > Pipistrellus > Pipistrellus hanaki. Next base: position 62,546,142 of record NC_140508.1, read on the forward strand.
GTGACTGCGCTGCTCCTCTGCCGGGCACAGGTGCCGGGTAGCCTCACATGTCTGTCCCCTCCCTTCATTCAGGCCTTGGCCAGGAGTCTCTCCCAGGGAGGCCATCCCTGACCATGGGCCCTGCCCAGACCCTGTCCGGTTTCCTCCGGCTGTTCCACAAGTGCGGGCTGTTACCTGTCCCGGAGTAAGTGCAGGAGGCGGGCGTGTAGCCCAGGGACCACAGTGGCGCCACAGAAGGCAGGCAGCACTGGGCACAGCCTGCGCAGGGTGGTGGGCAGTGCGGCATGTGCAGGGCTCCAGGCTCCAGGCTCAGGGTGAGCCATCCTGCTCCCTTCTTCCTCTCAAAGCCTGGGTGGGGCAGGTGTGGGTGCTGGGCATCTCGGCTTAGTCACCTCTGGTCAGGTCAGACCTTAACGCCGATAGAGCATCCCCTTGGCCAGGCTCAGGTGCAGCCCCAGGAGTGAAAGGAGTGAGATGGCAGGCACATCTCAGTGACATCAATGCCATCGCCATCCCTGCTGCTGCTCGCGTGTCCTTCCCCCCCCCCCCCCCTCGGTCTTAGGTTTTTCTACTCACTTACCTTAGCATTTTATTTATTCCCCCAGAATAAGCTACCTCCTAGGAGTCAAGAGAAGCAAAGAGAAGCAACTGTTTTCTGGACCAACTCTTGCATTCCACCTCCCCTCCCCTCCTCACAAATTCAACTTGCTGGCTAAATAAATCTTGGATGACTTAGATGTTTTATATACGTTTCAAACACATTTATCAAATTGTAAAAGGTCATCAGATTTGTTGATTTTATTGAGATCATTAGAGGTAGATGCGTTCTGTTTAGGTAAGGTTTCATTGTTATAATCTTGGTTCCCCAAGAGCTGTTTTCCTCTCTTTTTGGGATCAGGAAAAGTTCAAAGTAGAGAAAATTATGGTCTATGAATCTTTCCCCTCATTTCTTCACAGAAGACAGTTTGACAGGTCCCTGGAAGTTTGACTCATCTTCTAGACATCTGACTGTGCTTTTATTCTGGTATTAGATATGTCTTCTTGACTTTCATTTTGTTGTCGAGTTTAAAACCCACAAAGATTAGTAACCAATGGGACAGGGGAGAAAACCCCGAATAAGACATTCCAAGTAAGACAGTAGTACACTTTCAGCCTGCGTGTGACAGCCTTGTCTGCAAATGAGAAGGTCAGCCTTGGATGGGTCAGATTCTTCCCTCTGCAGGTTTTTCTTTATTTTTAAAATATATTTTTGTTGACTTCAGAGAGGAAGGGAGGGGGGAGAGAGAGAAACAATGATGAGAGAGAATCATTGATTGGCTGCCTCCTGCATGCCTACCACTGGGGATGATCCTGCAACCCCGGCAGGTGCCCTTGACCAGAATTGAACCCGGGACCCTTCAGTCCTCAGACTGACACCCTCTCCACTGAGCCAAACTGGCTAGGGCTGCAGGTTTTCCATCCAGAGACACACCTGCAGTCCTGCCCTGACCAGTTATGGTACATGCCCACCCCAGGTTGGCTGGTGAGGGCTAAGGTCCAATCTCTGCCTCTATTAGGAATCTCTGGTTTGACTCATACCAGCACACATCCCGTCACCCAGAAAACAGACTGGAGGAATTGTACCAGGCCATTACAAATAGATGTTTTCCAGCCTTGGCTGGTGTTGGTCAGTGGTTAGAACGTTGACCCTGAGGGTTGAGGGTTTGATTCCTGGTCAAGGGGTTGCAGGTTTGATCCCCTGCCCCGTCAGGGGCTTGTCCGGGAGGCAACGAATCGATGTAGCTCTCTCCCATCCATGTTTCTCTCTCTCTGTCTCTCCCTTCTCCCGTTCCCTCCCTTCCACTCTCTCTAAAAATCAATGGAAAAAATGTCCTCTGGTGAAGATGAATAAAAATAAACAACAACAAAAATAGATGTCTCCAGGGTAGTGCTATGGGTGATGTAATCAAAATTATATCTTTTCCATATTTCCTACAATGATCATTTTTATACTACGGACACTCCCAGTTTTTGATTTCCTTAAGGTGTGTGTGTGTGTGTGTGGGAAAGTCACTTTCTGAAAAATGGTGGAAAACAATTTGATGTGTGTCTTTTTAAGCATTTTGGAAGCGCGATGGAGTTGCTATGGGGATGCTAAGGTTTACTCTCTACAGAGCGCGGTTCCATCTGGCACCACATGCTCCCTGAGCAGAGCTGGGCAGCCCTGCACAGCAGAGTTTCTCATTAGACGTGGAAACAATTACCCATACGATCTCAATTCCATCTTCCCCCCTCAAATCACCAGTTAGCTTTGATCTACTAGCAGGAACACAATTCTGGGCTGCATTCCACAGCCTCTGACTGCTCCGTGCCTGTCCTCACCTGTGGGACTCGGTGCGTTACCTACTGTCAGAGGGTTTCTGTCTTCGCTGGTGGCGTGGGGGGTGTTTCCCGAACAGGGCGCACAGCCTCTCGCTTTTATCACCGTTGGAGCTGATTTTCTTTTGCAGAAGTGCTGACGTTTCTTTCGGGGGCTCTGTTTTTATTTCCCTTTGCTTTGCCCCTCGAATGCACGGTCTTCCTTCCCATCATGCACGTGCTTAGAGCCAATGTGGTCCCATCTCGATTAGAATGAGGTTATAACAGTCTGTGCCGGGGTCATGGTGGAGACATCATACATGCAAATAAAGTTCAATGTCAGTGTGAAAAGCAGTAGGCTTTCCCATCGTGTGGGTCTTTGGTCGTCATCGGAGGACTTGCAGGGCTAGCATAGTGGTGCAGAGCCTGGCGTGGGGATGCCAGGGGGTGCCAGGCAGCCAGCTGTTTGGAATCTGGTGGCATTCTCAGAACCCTGGTGGGCGCCTTCGGCTATGTCCCAGAGGGACCCCCATGTTGGTGCTGCTCTTGCTCTCATTTTGGGGGTGTGGTTTTAGGCCGGTCTGAGTTCCGGTTCCCTCCTCTGGGAAGTGGAGGTGGCAGCACTTGCCGCCCCCTTAGGGTTATGGTGGCTGTCAGATAAGATGGCGCGGGCGTCTGCTTTCTAGTAAGGTGCATTGCCCCGTGTCCTGACCCCTGGCTACTGGGTATCCTGCCCACTTTCCCTGGCTGTCTGGCAGCATATCCGGGGATGGCCCGTTAGCACCTATAGTTTCTCTCTTAAATGCCTGGCACAGGAAGGTTGCTGTGATGGATGGGCTCCTGGACAATGACCGGCGGGCACGCCAGCTGTTTGCCGTGGTGACAGAGGCGATGCTTTCACTCTCGGCCTCAGGGCCAAGTGGAATTAAGGTGCTTGTGCTTAATGGAAAAGGCCATTGGAAGCCATTCAAGAAATATGGATGCTTGCTCCTAGCTCTGTCCCCAGGAAGCATTGACCCCAGAGCAACTCAGGATCCGGTCCTTCGGTTGCTTGACCGCCCCGGGCATGTGGAGAGCTGCCGGTTAGTTAAGAGGAGAGGGTGAGCGAGAGAGATGTTCCAGTGGACAGTCCACTAACCTGGGCTCCCGTCTCTGCTGAAATGGGCACCTACGTGCCCTGGAGAAATGAAACGAGTTGGTCCCTGGGGTGGCGCCAGCACCCAGCAGGTGCTACAGGTTAGTCACCGCTCCTGTGTTTGGAGCCAGTGGCTGTCAGATGCCCCCACAGTGGCGCTCAGCAAAGGCCTCTGTGGGTGTGTCTTGCCCATAATCCACGGGCCCCCACTTCCGCCCCAGCAGAGCTCATGTGGCAGTTTCTGTACGGAGTGTGAGCATAAAGACCGCCGCTCGTAGCTGAGGGTTGGACAGAACATTTGTGTCCTGGGTCCCAGCGTGCCGGTGGGGGGCCTCGCGGGAGAGGAGAGGATGCTGGACATGTTAAGGCAGCTAATCCAATGAGATTAGCCTCCTGAGCTGCAGGGTTGGAGGGGACAAAGGGTATTGAAGGGACCACTTAGAAGTTTAAACAGACTCAGTTCTCTCTTTTCACCTACCTCTTGTGTAAGGATTTCAATAGCTCCTAAATGAGCTGGCCTGAATGGCAGTAGCGCCCTTTTAAATTCTAATTAGCTTGTGAATTAACTAGTATGAATTTTTATTAGTCAGGATGAATTACAGGTATTAATGATTGTACGGTCTTAGAGCAAAAGGAAAGTAGTAGTTATCCAAAGAGGTTTTCGGCCAGCCATCCGCCGAGGGACTTTAAATAGTCTCAGAAAGGCTGTGCTCGCTTTTCACGCTGCATTCTTTACCCATTCAGTCCCGGACCCGGGCAGTGCAGAGCGGGGATGAGATGTGGGCGCCTCCCTCTCCTCGGTGGCCCTGTGAGGAGACAAGCCCGCCTGCCTGCGGCTGCACCAGCTTGGGCTGCACCAGCCTCACCACTGGCAAAGGCTGTGGCTGTAGCTGTCCCTCCCAGGGCTGCCTGTGGCTGGCTCTGGGGCTGCCCTGTGTGTGTTTGCAGTGTGTTTGCCATGCGAGTGTTGGGGGCTGCTCCGGTTTGGCCAACGAAGGGAGTTCATACACATGTCAGTATTTCTTTGGCCTCACTATTTCCAGACAGACTTGCACGTGGAAACTCATTGCTCAGTAGTTAAATAGGGAGTGTTTTCAAAGACCCAGCCCAGGCCCATTTCAGTGATGGAGATGGGTCACCCTCATGGCCGGGGGCTTTGGGAAGAGTCTCAGGTTTGTCTACAAGCAGAGCAGCTGGGATGTCCCAGGCTCATGTGGTCCAGCTGCTGAGAGCTCAGCTCCTGGTCCTGCAAGTGCTGTGAGCTGTAGGCTCAGCTCCCTTCCACCCCCTCCTCACCCCTCACCCCGCACCATGCCTGCATCCTTCTCCAGGCTTCCATGCCCTGCGTTCTTGGCCTTCCTCTGGGCTCGTGGATTGGGATGCGCTACTTCACCTTCCCGCTTCCCAGGAGGCTCTCCAAGGACTTGTCAGCACCCTAGGCTGGCAGATTCCCCTCTCTCCCCAATGCTTTCTCAGAGTTTGATTATAGTGTGTGTGTGTGTGTGTGTGTGTGTGTGTGTGTGCGCGCGCGCTTATACTTGCGTTTGCATGCATTGTGTGTGCATGTCACACCTGCCTTCCCCACAGACCACAAACTCTCAGCCATTGAGGTGTGTATTGTGTACTTTGATATTCCAAGTACTCCACATGGGGACTGGTACATGTGGGGTTTCTGTGACTGAGGGCAGAGTGGCTGGATGAGACACAGTGGCATCGGGGATAATGGCAGTTTATGGTCTAGTCTCATGCTTTTCCCCTAAGGAATTGATTGGCCCTGCTTTGGCAGACTTGGTCGCCCACTTCTGTATTTGTGTGCTGTTGGGCACCTCAGGTGGCACCGTGCTAGTTTATGAGGACCCAGAGATGCGTGAAGTTCCCCGCTGGCCCAAGCGCTTCCTGTGTGATTTCCTGTCATTGTCTGTGTCTGCACAAGTTCAGCCAGAATATTCTTCAGGGGCAACCTCACAGAGGCTCTCCAGCAAGCCTAGCATTCATCCTCACTCCGCAAAAGCGTTAATACTCCGTGAACTGAGATGAGGCAGAGATCTCTCCTGGAGATAGACATAATCTTGGTTAGATCAGCTTCAGCGTGGTGTGTCTGAGGGACACACACTAGGAGCAGAGGAAACAGTGGTGAATTCACTCCCGGAGGCCTTCCCGCCAAAAGGCTGCTCTTTGTGGGCCTCGATGGCAAGCCAGCCTCATAGCTTCGTACCCCGACTGGCCAATTGGACGGTGCAGGGTGGCCCTCCAGATGCTGGTGTCCCCCCCAGAGTGGTGCTGCAAATAGCAGAATGCTGCCCCTCTACCGCCACCCCTTTTCACCTCATGATGGGGCCTTCTGGATGCTGGTTGCCTGGGACATTATTATTAAGGTGATCCTACATCAAAGCCACTCTTGCTGGAGGGTGAGGTTTTAAACACAGCTACTCTGTTGGCTGGCACATCTTTGTATTTCACTGTAATTAAAGGTAAATGTGGCAGGGTTGAGGTCGTAGAGACGCTCATGCACCGCAGAGGTCAGAGCAGGTTGAGTTTCGGGAGTGGTGGACAGCTTTCATTGGCACCTTCTGCCACTTGCAGGAGACAGGAGGACCTTGTTGTGGTGTATGCTGTGGCTCCTGCCGCCTGTCCCCTTCTGCTGTGGGGAGAGGGCTCAGGCCCCAGGCCTCAGTTTCTCCATGTTGAAGAGTAGCTCAGACCGGTGTCTCTACCAGAGACTACATCCCACAGGAGGTCTCGGATGCATTCCTTCTGTACCGCTGCATACTCTTTATTTCTTTGTGCATGCCCAGCTTCCTTTCAGGAGTGATTTAAAGACAGCTACAAAATACGTGTCGTGTTAAACAATAATAATAGATTGAGGGTTTTTAGGAAACAGAATGTGAAATTGAACATAGCTTTATTAACCCCGGTATTTCAGACATTGACTTACTAGGATCCTTAATTGACAAGTGTCCAGGAAAGTCCGTTGAGACAGTTTTGTTTAGAATTTTAGTATTTCAAGTTTTCCTGACAGAAGTACATTTCAAGTCACCCCAATACCAGTTTACATTTCTTTCACAGTGAAGTAGTTAAGGTTTCAGGAGGTCATTTAAGTTTCTCCTAGTGTTTTGGTTCAGGCCTGGAGCTGTATTGGAGTGATTATCGACATCTAATTACGGAAGGGCAGGCATGAGCTGTGTGGACTTCATTCAGATGTAGCAAACCTACCTTCAAGCACTTGCTAATTATTTTCATTAAGGAATGGATTTTTCAGAACAGCAATACAGATATTGATAATGTTTTACTTTCTAAAATGTGATAATCATTGAATACTTGGTAAGTTTACATAGTATTTAGAAAAAGAAATAACTAAATGCAAAAGGTACTATTTTATTAACTCTCATAAAAGTAATTTTCAAGTCGTTTATTTTAATCTCATCTAACAGTTTCGCTTGGCCTTCCTCTCAGCTCTGACCTCACTTGTCCCAACTTAATTTCAGTTGTTAAACAATTAGAGCCCCCGTTAGCTCCAAATTATCGCTGTCATCCTAGTTAGTCATCTTATTTATTTATCGGGAGCAGCCGTGCTGGCAGCTCCTTTGCCTTCTCTCCATTTTGCCGGGAGCATCTCATCTGCTTGTCTGGGAGGCTTAGCTAGTGCTCCTGGTGTGCGCCCTGTCTTTGTGCCTTTGTTCCCGCAGCCCTCCTGTCTGCATCCCCTATTGGAGCGTCTCTGAGCCAGCTTTTATGCTGGGAGCACTCAGAGCCTTTGTGTCTGACCCCAGCTGATGTTAATTTCCCAACCAGACCATGTTTTCTTTGAGAGCACTTTACAACTCAGCTTTCTAAAGGGGGAAGGCCACCTTTCCCTGGTCCGTGTGGGGTATGGGGGCGGGGCCTAGCCTCTGCCACTCTGGCTCTTAACGTTGGGCATTTACTAACTTCTGTACAGTGGTCATAAGAACAGCTCTCAAACGGTGAGGAGGGAAAATGAGACAATATGGAGACAGCACTTGAAATTTTACATCAGCACCCAACCATCCGTCCATCCGCCAACCCACTTACCCACCCATCCATTCTTCTACCCCACACAACTCCACCCACCTATCTAGCTGTCACTTATTAAGTTTAATTGCCAACTACAAGTTATATTAATGGTAGGGTAAAGGCCCCAGATTTCCTATATTTACCTACCTATGCCTCTTTTTTGTTATTGTAATTCCCAATTAGCCTTTGAAATCTTTAAAAAATATTTGTTGATCCATATGAATACAATTACTTACTTTACACTGCAAGTGTTAATACAAGAAGCCTAGTCTTCCATGCCTGGCTGGTGTGGCTCAGTTAGCTGGGTGTTGTTCTATGTTGAAAGGTTGCTGGTTCGATTTCTGGTCAGGGCACACGCCTGGGTTGTGGGCTGAGTCCTTGGTGGGGTCGTGCAGGAGGCAGCTGATCAATGTTTTGCTCTTTCTCTCTCCTCCTCTCCCTTACTCTCTCTCTCTAAAAATCAATTTAAAAAAATTTAGATCTCTCTTCCTATCTTATGCACATGCATGCGCATACACACACACACATTCATATACCCATTCAGATACACACATGCATATCATGACACACACCCAGCAAGTCTTATGTTTTCCTGTTCCTGTGTGAAGTTTGAACTTTTATCAAGCTTATCAATTGACCATATGGTTGGGATTTTCTATTTTCATTGACATGTGGGATCACTCATTTTAAAGTTAATAAATATCTAGAAAGTATGTATCATACGCCTCATTAGCAGTTTTGCTAGGCCAGTGGTCGGCAAACTCATTAGTCAACAGACTCAAATATCAACAGTACAACGATTGAAATTTCTTTTGAGAGCCACATTTTTTAAACTTAAACTTCGTCTAACGCCACGTCTTCAAAATAGACTCGCCCAGGCTGTGATATCTTGTGGAAAAGCCACACTCAAGGGGTCAAAGAGCCGCCTGTGGCTCTCCAGCCGCAGTTTGCCGACCACGGTGTTAGGCACTTGGGAAGAAACAAACGAAAACACATGAATTAACTGTCCCGTGAACCTTATCACTTTTGCTGGCATCACTTCTCACACATACGCGAGCCTTGGGGAGTGCTGCCACCTGCCTCGGTCCCCTGGACATTGGGTGGAGGCGATGGGTGCCTGCAGGCAGAGCTGTGCCTGAGTGAGTGCCATAAGGTCAAAATGTCCAGAAAGGACTTTGAGGGCAAATGGGATGCTTGAATCATGTATGCAGGAGTGACTCAGACTTTTTGGGATCACATGTCCCTGGACTTGGAGGAGTACCCTGTGTATCACCCAGCGAGTCCTGATTACGCTGTGCCCCACGCCATGGGAGGCATGCTCACTGCTACCCCGCCTCACCGTCAGTGAGTCCTTATTAAACAAACTCCAGGGATAATGGGGTAGATTCGAGGTGAGACAGGCGAGTGAAGGGAGTTTTTTATTCATACATTGGCTGCAAGTGAAGCCAGTTTGAGGGCTGCCTGAAGTTCTTGCTGAGTTCATTCCAGCAGAAAATACTCCTCCTCCAATTAATATTCATATAAGATTGGGCAGATGCTTTGTATACAGAGATTATTGTCATCGTCTCTTTCCAAACGTGGAAACGAAGACTCGGAGAGATTGAGTGACGTGCCCAAGTCACAAGGCAGGAAGGAGTTAGCTCACATCTTGGACCCTGTCTCCATGGCTTGCTGCAGCCCACACATTCCTCAGGAATGTGGACAGCGAAGCTTCTCTGAACAGGATGAGAGCAGACAGGATGGCGGATCCTGCTGCAGGAGGGGCGAAGAGAAGCAGTGCTTCCCAGATCACGTACCGATGGCAGCTCCTGGCCTTCGGTTGGGGGTGAATGAGCAAAGGCCCTTACAATTCCGCTCAGGTGTGAGTGTGGGCCTGTTCTGTACCGCTCTTCCTCTCCGGCCTGGTGGGAGGACCACGGGACAGGGCGTGCAGAGCGCGGAGCACATGTCCAGCCTGCAGTGGGGCTCCGGGTGCAGAACACTGTTGTAGTCAATTACGCTTTTCTGCAGAGTGGGTCTCTGCCTGGAGTTACAAGGCAGGCACTGACAGATGTAGAAGTAGATGCTCAGGAGCAAATTAAAAATGCATTGTTAAAAATGGATTCGAAGTGTGAACAAAGATTGGCATGAAGGTTGGGCTCCTGTATTTTTAGAGGCTAATTAAAGTGCACGAACAATGATAAATTCATATAACCCATATTGTCTAAAATCATCATAAAGCATCCACTGAAGAGCTAATGTCACAGGATGCTGTGCTGGCAGCCTGCAGAGGTCCAGGTGGCCTGTGGCTGTGACTGCCTTCAAGCTCCACCTGTTCTTGCCCGTATTGAGGTCAGACTGTGCTCAAAGGTCTCCGCCTCGAGGACCTCAGCTGCCCGGCACCTGGCGATGTGCAGTGGGTGTGACCCTGCTGCCCCCAGTTTGGGACATGTGTGGCGTTCCCCCATGCCTTGTTTAAATCACTGACAAATCTGTGGTCAGGTTTCTGTAAAGAGCTTCCCCGCTGATGAGGAGAGGGAGAGCAATTTATTATTTATGGGTATTCACACACTGAGGTTGTGTGCAATTGTTTCCCTTGAGTTGGCCCCGGCCTAATATAAAACGCAGATGCCACAGCCATTACCGGGGGGCCTGGCCCGCTGCCTATTGGCTGGGGTAGGTATTGGAGTGGGCAGGGTTCTGTAAAGAAACGTGATCCACAGTGATAGAATTCCCCGTTCTGTCAGTGTCTTGGAAAATTGGCCTCCAGAGATGAGCTGTGGAATGAGCTGTGTCAGAGGCTGTCTTCTCCTGTTGCAACGCTTAGCCCGCTTGTTTGGAGGAACTGGTGGTCTGCATTCCTGCCGTGCTCTTAATCACACTTAGAAACAGGACATTTGCATGGAAATAACCAGTCTTGCAGATCACAAGTGATCAATGACTAGAGATTTTCAAAACGTTAGTTTTGTTCCTGGAAGTCTGTGATACCTTTTTATCTATAATCACTTAAAATTTTTTTTTCCTAACAGCAAATGTGTACACATTCATGGCACATAGATAGATACAATGATGGCAGTTTAAGGGCAAAGCAGACCTGGGGTAAACTTAAGGCTCCTAAACGTAATTAGAAACACATCCATTCTCACTGATAGTTTTTTTTGTTGCTTTTTGTTTTGCCTGTCATAATTCAGTTTAATTTATTGGGGTGACACTGGTTAACAAAATTATACAGGTTTCAGGTGCACAATTCTATGACACATCATCTGTACACTGTGCTGGGTGTTCACCACCCCAAGTCTAGTCTCTGTCCATCACCATTTATTCACCTTATACTCCTCCACATCTCCTCACACCCCCTGGCAACCACACACGGTTCTCTCTCTTTTTGTCTCAATCCCTCTTCTACCCACTCAGCCTCCCCCCATCCCCAGCAGCTGTCAGCCAGCTCTCTTTATCTATGAGTCTGTCTCTATTTTGCTTGTTAGTTCATTTTGCTCATTAGATTCCACATATGACTGAAATCATATAATACTTAGCTTTCTCTGACTGGCTTGTTTCATTTAGCATAAATTTCATTTAGCATAATCTTAGGATAAGATTTCCTTCCTTTTCTTGGCTAAGTAGTATTCCAGCGTGTAAATGTACCACATCTTTTTTACTTACTCATCTACTGATGGACACTTGGGTTGTTTCCAAATCTTTGCTAATGTAAATAACGCTGCAATGAACATGCATATATTCTTACAAAATAGTGTTTCAGGTTTCTTCGGATTAAGTCCCAGAAGTGGAATCTCTGGGTCATAAGGCAGTTCCATTTTTAATTTTTGGAGGTGACTTCATACTGTTTTCCATAGTGGTTGCACCAGTCTGCATTCCCACCAACAGTCACCAGGGTTTCCTTTTTTCCACATCCTCCCCAACACTTGTTTGTTGATTTATCAATAATAGCCATTTTGACATGTGGGGGGTGATATCTCATTCTGGTTTTAATTTGCATTTCTCTGATGATTTGTGACATTGAAGATCTTTCCATATGTCTACTGGCCATCTGTATGTCCTCTTTGGAGAAGTGTCTATTCAGGTCCTTTGCCCATTTTTAAATCAGATTGTTTTTTTGTGTTGAGTTTTATAAGTTCTTCATAAATTTTGGATTTATTAACCCCTTATCAGATGTTTCATTAGCGAATATGTTCCCCCATTCAGTGGATCATTCATTTTGTTGATGGTTTACTTTGCTGTGCAGAAACTTTTCAGTTTAATGCAGTCCCGTTTGTTAATTTTTTGTTTTATGTCCTTGCCTGAGGACATATATCAGAAAAAATATTGCTATGAGAAATGTCCGAGATTTTATTACTTATGTTTTCTTCCAAGATTTTTATGGTTTCCAGCCTAACATTTAAGTCTTTAATCCATTTTGAGTTTATTCTTATGTGTGGTATAAGAAGGTGGACTAGTTTCATTTTTTTTTGCACGTATTTGTCCAATTTTCCCAACACCATTTATTGAATGGACTGTCTTTACCCCATTGTATGCTTTTGCCTCCTTTGTTAAATATTAATTGACTGTGAAGGTGTGTGGGTTTATTCCTGGGCTCTCTGTTCTGTTCCATTGACCTGAATGTCTGTTTTTATGCCAGTACCATGCTATTTTGATTTACTATGGCCTTGTAGTGTAATTTGATAGCAGGCAACTTGATTTCTCCAACTTTGTTCTTCTTTCTCAAGATTGCTGTTGCTATTCGGGGGTCTTTTGTGGTTACATCTAAACTTTTGTGATATTTACTCTAGTTCTGTGAAATATGCCATTGGTATCTTGGTAGGAGTTACATTGAATCTGTATATTTCCTTGGGTAGTATGGACATGTTAATGATGTTAATTCTTCTTATCCATGAACATGGTGTATGATTCCATTTATTTGTGTCTTCTTCAATGTCTTATAATTTTCTGAGTATAGGTTTTTTACATCCTTTGTTAAATTCATTCATAGGAGTATTTTTTTTTTTTTTGAAGCAATTGTGGATGGGATTGTTTAGATTCTAACCTGGCTAGCTTTTTAGGAGCCAGGAGGTAGAAGGTATTATGGGTTATGTTTTCAAGTTGCAGGATTTAAAAATCTATATCCTTCCCCTTTCTGTCACTAAGTTATTGCTTTCTAAAACAAGTTTCCTTTATTTATTTTGAAATAATTGTAGATTTATAGAAGAATTACAAAGATAGTATAAAGAGTTCCCACAAGCCCTTCATCTAATTTCCTCTCACACAGGCATACCTCATCTTACTGCGCTTTGCTTTATTGCGCTTCACAGGTGTTGGGTTTTTACAAATTAAAGGGCAAGGCCCTCCACTGGTAAAAAGATTAGGACTTACTTTATTGCAGCGCTCACTTTATTGCGGTGGTCTGGAACTGAACCTGGATATCTCCTAGGTGTGCCTGTATTGGCATCTTACTCAACCACAACACACTTATCACATTAACATTGTGGTAATTTGATCACCTATCAAAAACTAAACTAAAACCACAGACTTGACTTGGATTTCACCAGTTTTTCTACTAATGTCCTATTTTTCTATTCCCAGGTCAAACCCAATATGCCACGTTGTATTTAGCCACAGGTCCTTTTTATTCTTTAAACAATTTTATGTTTAACCTTCTTTTATGGTAAAATTTCAAAATCTTAGTGAATCCCACTCTCAATGGTGATCAACATGGGATGTTAGTGTGGTCTCGCTGCAACATCTGTCACCCCACTGATTGCCAGGGCTGAGTTGGCTGATCTGGCTGGCTAGGCAGGTGGCCCCCTCCTCCCTCACTGGTCCCCCACACTCCATCGAAGAGGACGACCTTCCCCCCGGAGGAGAGACTGGTCTTCGGTCAAGGGTATACCAGTAGATGCGCTCCCCTGCTAGAACCTCCAAACAAGCTCTCAGTGATGATCAACATGGCTGATCTTACTGGTCCCCAACAATTGTCACTTCCCATGGAATGAACTGGCCTTACACGAGTGATCATGACCCTCAGCCGTACCCTTCCCACGCGTGTATAAGAGGCCTGCTGAGGCTGTACCTGGTTGCATATTTGCTGTGCCTCATCACATGGTCCCTTTCTGATGCTCTGGAGTTGCTAATAAAAGCACCTTTAAATCAGAACTGGATTTTATCTTTTCCCTGCTTTCTGCCACCACAGTTTCTAAGAGAAATGCTCCAGATACAAGGGGTATGCAGCAGGACTTCTTTGGCACCCACCCTCACTCCAGAGCCTTTCTTCCTCCCTTCTACTTATGTTTGTTATTCGGTGTGACCCGGCAGTTCAGAAACACCTCTCCCAACTCCACGGAATTGCAATTTTCTTGAAAATATGTGATGGCGAGAGCCAGACTGAAGGAGAACAACTGCCTTATTTTCATATTCCATCTCCCCTAGGTGCTCAGGATCCTTTGGTCACCGTGGATGCCAAAGGGTTGAAGAATTACCCCCTTGCTCCAAATGTACTATTTCTCCTGCAGAGTTGTCTATTTTGTAGCTTTTTCTATCCCCGGGGGGAGCATGGAAGCAGTCCCCCATTACCACAAATTCCTGGTAAGAATTTCCCTCCGGGGTCAGTGCATGTGGAGTGCATTGGCTGGTGCCCCTCATAGTTACTACTCAAGTTCAGCATTATCTGCTAATAGTGTGTTGAAGGAATGAATGAACCACCAACCTACTAATAAATAGGATTATGTGTTTCACTGTTAAGCTACGTCATACTATGGTGTTAATAGCTATTAGTATTTTCACTGTTGACCCCTCGGCGTTATTTACATTCTAAGGAGATGGTGTCTTGAAGAACAGTTGTTTAACCCCACATGAGGAATTCCTGACCGTGTGGGCCCGCCGTCTACCGGAAAAGGCTGAGATGCCTTTCTTACTCGTCTTCAAAACAAATTAGTGCTTATATGGAAACTCAACCCTGGTGACTAAACGAGGCACATTGAAAAGAATGTTTTGTGGTTCCGTAGAAATGTGGTTGTTTGAAGGGGACCTGGGCCTTCCTGTGAGAAGCAGTATGTATTGAAATGTCTCCTCATATTGGAATAGCTCTTCCTGCTGTAAATGATGTTTTTTTTTTAAATGAAAAATTGACGTCATTGCTGAAGCTCAAAGGCAAATACACATTCATTCCTTCAACAGTTATTTTCTGTGCACACTCTGCCAGGTGCTAGGGGCCCAGGGGAAGGCCCAGGTCCCGTGTCTACCCAGGTGACTGGCCTCAGGTTGACTAGGATACACGCATGATATACTTCTAGTAGTCACTGCTAATATTATTACAATTACAAATAGAAACCCAGCACTGATGACAAGGTTAACACTGTAGTCATTCCGCTGGAACTTGGTGAGTCCCCAGAGCAGTGTTCGGCACCGGGACTGCCGTAGATGTGGGTCCGACCTCTGTACTTAGTCTTCTTAAGGAGTAGGAATTAATTACGGGTACACATTGCTGCATTTTTTTGTGTGTGTACCTATCACATAAAAACGTGGCATTTGTAGCTCTGTGGTGTCACATGATGTCCTCATATGAACAAATCAGTCCCCACTTAACAGGGTGGAATCTCAGAGATGGCTGCGATGTGTGTGGCAGATATCTGAATTATATATAATGTGGGAAGACCATTGAAAGATGCGGAGGAGCTGGTGTGAAAGACTAAGATGCCACTGGCTGATCTTATACGTAAGGCTTATGGAAATGTTTAAAAACAGCTCCTGTGCCGTCGTCCAAGGATGTTGGAATTGGTTCTTCTGCAGAGACGCAATCCTTATTCCTAGTATACAGGGTTGGGCAAAAGTAGGTTCACAGTTGTTCATATGGAAAAAAGCATACAATAATTAATAAGTAATAATACAAGAACAAACTCTGTTTCATGTACTCACAACTGTAAACCTACTTTTGCCCACCCTGTAGTATCCATACAGTCTTGTTAGTCTTTTCTTCTGTTTATTTTGTGTCTTGGCGTTTTGCTAGTTTTCCAGACCACATGAGGACTCAGGGAATAGATGGCATGACAAACGCATGCTGGTGTGGCAGCCGGGCAGCCAGGCACTCCTGACACCCAACCTCTCCTGCCCTGCTCCCAAGTCCGAGTGTGGGCTCTCTGGCCAGCCTGGGCTCTGCATGAAGAGTCCAGACTGCTGAGACTTGATTGCTGTTGGTGTCACTGGGAGGAATTGACCTCCCGGGCAGTTGGCTGTGAGGACCAGCTGTGACTACAGTGGGAGAGCTGCTGTGCAGGAGACACCCCTCTGGAGCAGGACTTGCTTCAGTGGGGCTTTGGTGCTCACTGAGTCTGCCCCTTGAGTGTGCTGCTTATGGATATGCAGAGTTGTAATCTGGTCTGGTCTGACACTGACCACTGGGTACACTGGCTCTTAGGTCTCCAGGAAGGGGCCCCATTGCCTGGGGCCACCCAGCAAGTGCTACAGAGAGATCTGCAGATTCTTCCTTTTTGTATTGGGTTTGGAAGTGCCCAGATGAGGCCCAGCTGTGAAGCAAGGCAGGCTGGTGCTTGAGCTCATCTGGGGCTTTTTATTGATAGGTTTGGGGCTCCCTGACTCAGCTGCAGTTTGTTTGAGAGATTTTAATCTGAGCAAGATCAGCCATTCATGCAGCTTGGGTGGGGTTTTAAATTGGATGAGGCAGACTCATTAGTCAACAGAGACAAATATCAACGATGGAAATTTCTTTTGAGAGCCGAAAACCTATTATACTTCTGCGCATGGGCCACGAAGTTTCAATCACACTATACGTGTGCGCCTGCACGTGGTATTTTGTGGAAGAGCCACACTCAAGGGGCCAAAGAGCCCCATGTGGCTCACAAGCCGCAGTTTGCTGACCACTCTCTTAGGGAATCACCAGGGCAGAGCAAACAGAAATGGCAGCCAGTAAGCCCTGTGACAGACCACGGAGGTCCCAGGATAGGAACAGTGCTCCTTGTGAGCACCTCCCTGTGGGAGAAAGCTGTCCTCCCGATGTCAGACAATCCAGTTCCTCCCCGTATGTGTCTGTTCCCCAGAGCCTCGCCCTGGTGCTGGAGCTCAGAGGAAGCGGGACCTTGTAAGTTCAGTTCGTGGTGCCAGTCTTTTAAGAGGAACAGCTGGATCTCCAGCAGCCTCCGTGTCACTGAGCTCCAATCGCACTGGTTTTTACAGCTCACAGTTACAGGGCTTTCTTTCCCCAGCTCTGGTTCCCTGGGCTGAGGGACTGGTGTGGAGCTGGGCAGCCTCCGCAGAGTTGATCACTCTCCCAATTAAAAAAGCTGCTCACGTGGGTGCCGGACCAGCCCGTTCTGCACCTCCACAGCTCCTACCAGCCTCAGTGTGCTGCTTCTTTACTTCTCTAGTTGTAGGACTTTCATTCAGCCAGCTTTCCAGCCATTCTGGATGATGGTTGTTCTGTATATTAGTTGTAATTTTGATGTGGTTGTGGGAGGTGGTGAGTACAGGTGTTTACCTATGCCGCCGTCTTCCGCTTCTGTCATTTTTATAATGATCATGCTTAGACTGATTACTGAATGTGTCCTTGACTCCATTTCTTTATAGAGATGTAATAGAATCTAGGAAGAGTAATATTTTAAAAATCCTATTTTCCTTCTTCCCTGCTCTGCCCCAAGGAATTTCTAATTCTGTAGGGTAAACTAGCATTAGGATGGCTAATAAGTGTTTCTTATGACTGATTTCATAGGAGCAGGCAAGTTTCCTTTAGGGACTGATTAGGACACATGGTGTTATTGAGGATTGATTTGTAGTGGGCGGTATGGGGCCTATCATCTGTAAATTCTGCAACAAACAAACAAACAAACGAAAAAGGGAGAGGGCAGAGACAGAAAGAAAGAAGGAATGCATTCAATGAAAACAGAAATCTGGAATTCAGAATAGTCCTTTGCTATTCTCTTAAAGGCCTCTCAATCAGAATCAATCATATATATATATATATATATATATATATATATATATATATATATATATATATTAAGATGAGCTAACCTGGAGGTCATTGGGGAACCCCAAAGAGCTGACTAGCTTTATTTAAAAAAAAATACATTTTATTGATTTTTTACAGAGAGGAAGAGAGAGGGACAGAGAGTTAGAAACATCAGTGAGAGAGAATCATCGACCAGCTGCCTCTTGCACACCCACTACTGGGGATGGGCCCGCAACCAAGGTACATGCCCTTGACCCGAATCGAACCTGGGACCTTTCAGTCTGCAGGCCGACACTCTATCCACTGAGCCAAACCAGTTTCAGCTCAATCATGTTTTTATTACCTTTTTGTAGAAATGCACACAAGGGCTCTTGATCGGGCACCGGGCTGTACTTGCCCCTTTACACTCCGGTGTCCCTGCCCATGAGAGGGTGAGTTTCCGATGACCCCCTGACCTACTCACTCACCAGCTCAGGAGCTGACTGCAAAGGGGGGGAGAACACAGTGATCAGGCTGCCTTGTGAGTGCATGTGGACTTGCCCCTTGGGGGAGGCCCCAAGGCAAGCACACGTGTGAGAGAGGCTCCTGCTTCCCTGGAGGTGTGCGGGGAGAGCGGACTGGGCACAGGTCCTCACCGTGCAGGCAGGGGAACAGCCAGGGACGGAGTGGGGGGCAGCAAGGCTCCCACAGGCTGGCTGAGGGGTTTCTCTTTGGAGACTGTGTGGGGTCTTGTAGGCTTGCGGAAGCCATTGGAGTGTCTGAAGCGGTGGGGTGACAAGCTCTGCTTCCACTTGACCACACAGAGGAGGGAGGCCGGGCACAGGCAGGGCGGGTGCTGCTTTGGGGCTGCTCAGCTAATCTGGGGCATCGCCGGCCTAAAACTGCAGCTGAGGTATTTGCTGTCACAGATATATCCAACATGGCTGTGCCAGAACTAGGTGTGGTCCTAGTCTGAGCTAGAGGGAGCCTCATCAAACAAAAATGACCACATGTGCCAAAACTGGTTTGGCTCAGTGGATAGAGCGTCGGCCTGTGGACTGAAAGGTCCCGGGTTCGATTCCGGTCAAGGGCATGTACATTGGTTGCGGGCACATCCCCAGTAGGACGTGTGCAAGAGGCAGCTGGCCGATGATTCTCTCTCATCGATGTTTCTAACTCTCTATACCTCTCTCTTCCTCTTTGTAAAAAATCAATTAAAAATATTGTACATTTAAAAAAAATGACCACATGTAACAAGCACATAAAATAGAGAACATTTAAAGGAACAAAAACCCAATTATTGTCATTAATAAAAGGCCCACTGCTAAGAAAGACGGGATTCTGTGTGTAAGGGCAGAGGCCTCCGGTGAAAGGGGGCCAGTGCAGGCTGGGGGTGGAGCAGTGTCTTGGCTTAGGCTTCATGACTGTGGTAGAGTGAGGTGAAGGCAGAGGAGGCTGCTGCGGTGTCGAGTCCCTAGAGATGGTGCTCTCAGGCCAGGCAGGTCCAGGTGCAGAGGATGAATCAGGACCTGGAAGCTGGAGCTCCGAGGTTGAGGGCGGAGACGAACAAGGAGCATCGGAGTTTTTGCCTGAGCCACTGAGCTGTCGGCATAGGGAAGGTTAGGGAAGGTGTGGTGCGAGGAGACAGTGTACTGCTACTATTATCAGTAGTGGTATTTTGTCCAACTTTTATTCCTACCCTTTATTGTCACCTTGTTTCTGCCTAACGTTTGTGCTTTCTAACCTTTTTGAAAACAGCTTCCCTCTTACGCAGGGGATTGTGAGTGTTAGTTGTTGACCAGAAATCAAAGGGAGCTTCTCTGCAAAAATGGGTTCAGTTTAATGTCTTTGATTTCAGGGGAAAAGGTTCCAGTGCTCTATTACTATTTTGCAATTAGAGCAGTGGTTCTATAGGTTGACAGGACTCAGATCCATGAACGTCCCTGAATGTGGAGGTGGGAAGTTTGGGGGGATCCAAATCTCTTTCCTCTAAACACAACCTCCTGTATCTGAGGTGGGTGTCTCTATGTTGAGAGTAGAAATGGCTTCTCTTTTAAATTTGGGTCCCTTTCCTGATTCTGCTCTCTGAGTTACCCTCTTGTGAGGCCGGTTAGACATGCAGACTCTGAGCCTCACCCCCACCCACCAATCAGAACCTGCCTTTCCCAAGGTCCCCAGGGGACCTGGGCACCTTAAAGTTTGAGAAGTGCCAAGTGAGAATGCTTTTAGGTGTCTCTGAAGCCTTGCTTCAGGGCCAATTTAAATCCGATGGGCACTGCGTTTAAATCCAATGAACGGCAGGAGGCTTCGGAGCTACTGTGAACCAGGGTCAAGTTACAGATCACTGCCACCAGCATCCCCAGCCGTCTGGCACCTCCTGGATGCTTTCTTAGAGAGCCCTTTGAAAACGAGACCCCTGGTAAGCTGGCGTGTATTTGGGCACACAACAGAGAGCCTTCTCTTTTCTAAGGAGAGGGTCCACAGTGGGGCTGAGTGAATGGAGGGGGGAGCCAGGTGTCTGGGCACCCGGTGTTGGCGGGTGCACCTGCCGGGGTGAAAGGAAATTCGTATTGCCGAAACGAAATCGCTGTTTGGAAAACATTGCCTATAGATCTCAGAACTGTTTGTTGCGTGTTCTTTAAACATTTTTCTCTTGTCAGAATGATGAGAAAATTGCTTGTGTGGGAACTTGAGAAGTGCAAATTTGTTAATACCTCCCCTGACAATGGTTTGCATTCAGAACTGTTTATGAGCTGTCACCAATCATTTCCAGTTAAAATGGGCCGCCTTTGACGCAGGCAGCAATGGAAGAGTCTGGGAGGCTATGCCCGCCCTCATGGTCCCAGCTCAAGAAAGGTCCAAGTTTGTGTGCCGTGGGTCTGGGCTTTAAATCATTGGATTGTAAAGAGTGAAGATGGCCTGGTTCCTGCGGGAAAGTTCTGTTTTGAACACCTTCTCCCTTGCAATGACCATCAGAAGCCCGAGATGAATAGACGTAACGTTTGAGATTTAGCTCTTCCTTTGATGGCTAGGATAGAGAGAAAGTCCGTGGTTGTGTCCTTTTGTTCTTTTATGATGTTTGTCAGACTCAGGGGTGGTGCCATTAGCTCATCATTGATCAGACGTGGCATGCAGTTGTTTTCCCACTAATAATGCGGGACATGCCCTGACCTGTCTCTCCCACCCCATCCATCTTGTGCTCATGGCTTATGTCTGCGTTGGCTGTCTGGGGTTCAGAGCACAGCCTTGCGGATGGTGAGAAACTGAACAATTACATGGAGTATTTTTTTTTTTTAAATGAGTCTGGGTGCTTTATAGCAGTGGTTTGGAACTGGAGGCAGTTTTGTCTCCTAGGGGACATTTGGCAATGTCTGGAGACCTTTTTGATGGTCATAACAGGGGTGGGGAAGGTAGGGGCATCACTGGTATCTATTGGACAGAGGCCAGAGATGGTGTTAAGCAACCTATGATGCGCAGGACAGCCCCTGCAACAGAGAACTGCCCAGCCCCAGATGTTGGTGTTGCTGAGGCAGAGAAACCCTGCCTCAGAGTTAGTGGCAGTTTTGATAGATGGATAGAGAGGGTTAAGATGAGAACATATACCTTGGCCAGATGGTGGGTGAGAAGATGTCAGAAATCCAGGGTCTGTTTCTATTCCTTTTTCATTTGTTAATTTAATATTCAGAAAAATACAATTCCCTTGTTCCAAGTTCATTTTTTTCAACCAAGACAGAGAGTCTCACACACGGCTGAGGTCTAGATGGGCATACTCCTTCATCGAAGGTGGCCCTATGGGCTCCAGTGCCAGACGGTGAAGAAGCACATCTCTAAAGGGACGGGAGGGTTTTTTCTTTTTCTCTGCCTCCTGATTTGTCTTAATCAGTGAATTATATGAAACTCCTTTTTTTTTTTTTTTTTTTTTGTTAGCATTTAAAATGGAATCCACTAATAAAAATACCCATTGGGGACATTGATGAAACATTGGAAATGTGATACATTTTCTTGAATATTTTATGGTCAATTAGTTTGGATATTTATTTAAATTTTGCTTTCATGACTTCAAAATATGTTTCTTTAAAGAAACATATTTTGTGTTTAAGTGTTTAAAAATGACTAGAGGGAGTTCGGGGAATGGAATAATCTATCACCTGTGTACTGAAGGTTAAATTCTTTTCCACAATTGCTCTTCTTCCTACTTACCAGGTCCCTTAAAAGCTTTTGTGATTTGATTACAGTTTATAGAAATTTGCAGTTGATAAATTTATTGTTCATTAATTCATTCTTTCGGCCAATAATTTTTCTATTGGGCTATGGTTGGTCTCATGATACAGTTTTCCTCTTTCCTTAACTAGATTACTGATAATATTGAAATGAGGCAGAAGAAAGATTAGGCCAAAATAACTGGGCTTTTAACTTCTATAACACAAAGTCTTCCCAGAAAATGCTCTCTAAAAGGGTCTCATAATTTAAATCCGTAATAGACAGGTGTTGCTGCCATGTACAACTGCTGGGCCCGATGCTATGGTAGACCATTGAGTCCCCAGGCTGGGTTATAATTTATCATTTTATGCTCAGTTCAGGATAACAGTATGTTTCTGAAACAAATTGTTTTTGGATGCTGTTGTTTTCCTGGAGCGCTGGCAAAACTTCACACTATCTCCAAAGCAAAGGGTGAATTGTATAGATTGTGCCTACCTCTTGATATCTACTTGCGTAAAATGAGTCTTAACAGTAAAACATCCCATAGTTGTAGCTCTTAGAGAACTATTAAATAAAAAGAAGCCAAAAGCCTTAGAATGTTTCTCTGTATATCATGCTTTGTTATATGATTTATTTTATTTTTTACTTTTTAAAAAAATTATTTTTTTAATTGTTTAAAGTATTACATCTTTCCTTCCCATTGACCTTCCCCCAGTCTCCGCTATCCACCGTCACATGCCCTCATGTTATATGATTTTGATTCATTTTTCTCAGAGGCTTCTTTAGCTTGTTTTCTGATTTTATCCATCTATCTATTATCTGTATCTGTTTCTTTCTGTTCATCTGTTTATTATATATACCTATCTGTTTGTTTCTATCAATATGTAGTTCTCTTTATCTGTCTGTCTACCTATCTACTTATCCCTCTATCTACCTATCTACCTATCTATCATCTTTATCTGTTTCTACCTATTTATCACATCTACCAATCACCTAATGTATCTATCTATCTATCCATCCATCCATCCATCCATCCATCCATTCACAAAACACAAGTATATATTCTATCTTCCCCTTAAAGAGAAAAGTCTGTATGAAAAAGAAAAGGCTATAATTTATTTTCACATAATTTCCTAAGAGCACATACTGCTTTTTATAGAAGGTCATTGCTATGACCTACTGGTTTTCAATGTCAGTTGAGTGGTCTGTGTGCCAAACCATGTGCTGCCTTGGGCTTATTTTTGACCATGCACCAGACATGTTCCCTCGTACCCGATTGCTCCCTTGATGTCTGCGAACACAGTGCCTTCTCTTGCCTTTCAGCAGCCCCGCTGAGAGCGCCAAAGCCCTTCTTTGCCTTTCTTTGGTAAACTGCCTGGATAAAGTTGTGTTTTATGTAGTCCTACTTAAGTATATTAAAGGCTTTGCAAATCTCGCTCTAATCTGTTTTGACAAATAGCTGAGTAGTATTGGTTTAACATGAACTTTGCCAAATTTGATCACGTTTGGAATGAATGGGTGCATATCACAATCAGTGGGAAAGGGTGAGATTCTAAAGGGTAGCATTTCTGTGACTCAGCCAGTTATTTCCTTCTCCATATCGTGTTATTTGTTGTTGCTGTTCTTTCACTGTGTCTTTCCCTCCTTGTAGATGTCTTTCTAGAACACACCTTGTCTTTTTTGACCTTCTCTCTCATAGACATGAATGGTCACCTGTGCTCACTTCCCCTTGGATTCCATCTGCTACGTTACTTGACTAAAAGGAGCTTTCTATCCTTAGTGTGAGTCTCTCTAAGGATGGGGGTCTCATCTCTACCGAATACAGCCCGTTTTAAGGACAGTGCAGCAGTTGGAGCCCCTCTAGACTGGGTTGAAATGTGCCTTCAATGGCCTCCTCTGGCCTGTGGTTCAGAGCAAGGTTTGCTTTTCTTCCATGTTGGTCCTGCAGATATTTGAAGATACTCGACACCCCATCTGACTTTCCTCTTTTCCAGGTCAGATGGCCCAGCTTGCTTTCACTGTTCCTTCTCTGGCATATTGACAGCTCTTCCCTGTTCCTATTTTATTTATTTATTTATTTATTTATTTATTTATTATTATTTTTAAAATATATTTTTTATTGATTTCAGAGAGGAAGGGGAGAGGGAGAGAGATAGAAATATCAATGATGAGAGAAAATCATTCATCTGCTGCCTCCTGCATGCCCCTTATTGGATCGAGCCCCCAACCGGAATAGGACCTGGCCAGTGCTCTATCCACTGAGCCAAACTGATCAGGGCTATTTTATATAATCTTCACCTGAGGATTTGTTTTTTATTGATTTTAGAGGGCGCACGTGCGCGCAGGAAAGAGAGAGAGATTGAGAGAGAGAAACATCGATGTGAGAGAGACATTGATCGGTTGTCTCTGTACGTGCCCCCACTGGGGATGGAACCCACACCCTTGTGGCGCATAAGATGATGCTCCAATCAGCTGAGCCCCTGGGCCAGGGCCTCTGTTCCTGTTTTAGAGGAGGGCGTGCTCACCAGAGAGTGGTGGGAGTGCTTTCCGGAGCCCAGCTATGAGGCACCGTCTCAGTGCGCAGGCTTGAGGAGGTGACAGGAGCACTGGTGAGGCTGAGCTTCTGGGGCACTCAGTTCTGGCTCCAGGGAACAGCCAACCCTGCGCCAACATTCCATTTACTGGTGGAAAAACAGACCAGTGGGTTCTTGCTGTGCTGCTTACTAGATGATAGATATTTGTATTGTTTACCAAGAAAGAATGCGGTTTCTCAGCCAAGGACTTGGATTCCTCGCCCCTGGTGAACTGTTGTTAGAGCGCGCCGAGACTCTTCATTTATTAGGAAAGATAATTTAGAGAAAATGCTCTATCCGGGACAGGGTGGACTTCAGCAAATATTTGTGAAAATCCAAGTTCAGCTGAAAATTCTTGCTGTCAGCCACACACCTCCACCTCAGACCTTCAGAACTTTTGGGGGGAGATTTTTTGCTGAAGGCAGCACTGACTAGGCCCACAGAGCCAGGGAGAAGCCCACCTGTAGGTTAGCCATGTGGGCAGAAACTTAGACAATGTTGTTAGAAAGTGCAGTGTTTCTATCCTACGTTGGGATTTCAAGGATGAGCTCCCGGATTTGTAAAGACCTCATCTGTACTAAGGATTGCCCAAGAACTGTGGCTTCTCTGGCCACAGTGTCCCTCCTGGCCTGCGTGTGGGACCCGTGTGGTGTGTGCATTAGGAAGGCTGAGGTGGAGGGGACCGTGGACGCAGGACTGCACATGCAGCCGGGCCAGAGAGACCAAAGAGGGTGCTGAGGAAAGAGGGTGATGCTGTGGGGATGGGAGGGCACACAGGGAGTTTCAGACACAGGGACCGAGCGCTGGGCACTGCCCACGTGTGCACCCCCGAAGCCCTGTGCCAGCCTTCCCGTCTGCATCCCAGCAGTTCTCACAGCTGCCTGGAGAGGCCCGTGAGGGTCCCGGGTGAAGATACCCAGACTCACGAAGCATTTCCCGCCACTTGCTGGTTCAGATCCCAGCTCTGCCCATTCCCAGCTGAGTGATCTTGGGTGCCGCCGTCCCCCTTCCTGTGCCCCATTTCTCCCCTCTGTGAGAGGAAGATGTCGGTACTAGCATTACCCACGTCGCAGAGTTCTTATAAGGACTTCAGAGTTAATAATGTGAGTGCCTGGTACACGGCTGGCCTGTCCTAAGTGTTTGTTATGATTGTAAGTGAGGACCCAGGTCTGTCCGACCACACAGCCTCTCTATCGGAGTGTCATTGCTGAGTTACAGCTGAACTTCAGCTTCTTCAGTAGTAGTAATCTGACTTCCTCTAGTAACATACAGTCAGCACGGCTTCAGAACGTTGGGGACACTGTCATGTAACCCTGGAGGAAGTCTGCAGGGCGGGTGTGGAGTGCAGGAAGGGCGGGAGGAGGTCTGCAGTGTGCTGGGATGGACTGGGATTCTCCTCCCGCTGTGGACCAGTCCCCGCTCCTCCCCTCGCGGGCCCTGCACTGCTGTGGGCAGTGGATGCCATTTCGCAGGGCGGGGGCCGGTGGGGGAGGGACGTGGCTGTGGATGGTCCCGCTCAGCCTGTGAGGGCGGCTGCTCTGCGTTAAGCCGCCGAGGAAGGAGCGGCCTGAGACGCTGGAAAGCTGCCCGGAGCCCCGGGTCACAGCCTCAGGGTGCGCCTCGTTGCTTTCCGAAGGGAATATCCAGAACATTAAACACCCACGTTTCATGATAAGATTAAAAATGTCGTATAAAGCCAGAGACAAACGATTTTTAACGTATTTGCTGTCATTCAGTTATACAATATCCTTTCTGAGCAGAGCTAATTAAGAATGGAGTTTTTTTTTGTTTTTTTTTTTCCCATAAATATTCCAAGCCCAATAACTTAGGTAAATAACATTCTTGGGCAGAGAAACCTTTCACATGTGTTTTGTATTAGACCCTGGACTGTGTTTCCTTTCTTTTCAAAATCGCGATGGGCGCTGAGCATTGGATAATACTTTCCTTTGCGAACGGCTGCGCTTTGGATTGTGTGGAGTAATTTCTCTAGATAGCCCGTCACTTTTCCCGAGACTCTGAATCTGGATTAACCGCTGCTTATAAAGCTTTCCAGGGTGCGTTGCTGAAAAATGTAGCTGAAGAATGTGTCTGTAGAAAGCACAGGGGTGTATTTCACAATGGTGCCGTGTTAGAAAAGCATTTGAAATGCAATCTTCCCGAGTCTGGAAAATTCCGAGGTGGCTTATAAACGGACTCGAGTGTTTCAAGTCTGAGGCAGACGTTGGTAAGTGTATCTGTACGATGATGTAAAAGCTCACTTTTCTGTACCTGATTGAAAGCCGGGCACCCATGCCAGGACCCTGGGTTTGTTCTGGCTCTTCCCCATCCTCTCTGTACATCCGATCTTCACATCACCAAGTCCTGCGATTTTACTTCTGAGTATTTTTTTGCATGACTTTCCCCATTCCTACATGCAATAACTGCCTTCGAGTCTCAGCGTTTCTTGCCCGAACTTTTGCAGCAGCCTCTGGACAAATGGCTCTGCCTGGGGCCTCTGCTTTCTCTCTCCCTTCCCCACACGTTCTCCCCTGTGCTCTAGGGCAGGGGGCAGACTTCAGTGTGTATCAGACCAGCTGGAGGCCTCCTCAGGTTTGGTAGGTGTGGAGCGGAGCCTGAGAATGTGTGTTTATCACATGTTCCCAGGGGAGGCTGATGCTCCTGGCCTGGGACCCTGCCCTCTGAGGACCGCCCCTCCCATTCCTTAGTCCACACAGCTGCCCTGCCACTGCCATGCTTCAGAAGGCAAAGACCAGACTTGCCTGTGTGGCCACAGGGTCACAGTGGCCTGGTTTGGGTCTCTGTCTCCAGCCCCCTCTCCCACTGCTCCCCATTTCGCCCCGTTTCTCTAGTGACACCCGACGGACCAACCCCTTCCCAGAACCTGTGTCTGGACTGCCACCCTCCCCCGTTAGCACGGATGTCACTCACGGAGGTGTTTCATCTTCCCTTGTTGAAATGTGTCACAGGAATGAATTGTTCCATGACACTCAGGAGTGAGGCATCTCTTTATTTTTTTTCTAGAGCAATTAAATCTCATTTGAACCCTGACTCACCAAGAAGGGTAAGTCAGCTCATAGCAGTCCTTGGAGGATGGAGTGTGTACCCCAGGACTTGTCACACACACACTGCACTCACTTCCTTGTTCTTGGTGGTCTACTCCCGAGTCACGTGCTTGCTTGGTACCCAGTCAGAGTCTGCCGAGGTCACGCAGGTAGGGGTGTCCCCACCCCTCCCGGTCCCGGAGAACATTCGCTCAGCTGCTCCGAGCTCATTCACCATGGAGCCTTCTCAGCCTGCCTCTCTGTCTCCATCTCCTCCAGCCCTTCTCCTCAGCCTTGGACACGAAGCCTCCTTTCTCCCTCACACAGGTAGACCCCTAAACTCACATCTGTTTCAAATGTTGGTATGTTTAGGCCAGTGGTCGGCAAACTCATCAGTCAACAGAGCCAAATATCAACAGTACAACGATTGAAGTTTCTTTTGAGAGCCAAATTTTTAAACTTAAACTTCTTCTAACGCCACTTCTTCAAAATAGACTTGCCCAGGCTGTGTGGTATTTTGTGGAAGAGCCACACTCAAAGGGCCAAAGAGCTGCATGTGGCTCTCGAGCCGCAGTTTGCCAACCACGGGTTTAGGAATTGAGTAGCTTTTTAAATCCAGATTCCCAGAGTCCCCCTCCCTCCCCAAGAGATTCTTACTCAGGGGAGCTGCGATGGTGCTCAGGAGTATGTGTTTCAATGAGAATTAGCACACTTTTGCTGTAGTTGTTCTGGAGGCCAAGCGGTGAGCAGCACTCACCCATCTCCCTTTTGGACCCAGCAACACAAAAGGCCATTTTGCAATAAATAGTTCAGGGGTCCTCAAACTTTTTAAAGTGGGGGCCAGATCACGGTCCCTCAGAGAGCTGGAGGGCCGGACTATATGAACTACTAATTCCTACTGTAACACCTCGGCTGCGCTCACTACCCAAAAAACCTGGCGGGCCGGATCAGACTCCTCTGCGGGCCGCATGTGGCCCACGGGCCGTAGTTTGAAGACCCCTGAGTTAAATCATTCTGCTACCCAGCTCAGTTTTTGTGAGTAAACCCCTGACTCCTTGAGGCATATGCTTTATTCTTCCTGCACAAAGCCTGGTGCCTTGGACTCAATACTGGTGGCTAAGTGCATGCCACCCACTGGGGAAGGCACCAAACTCTTACCTGGGTCATTGTTTTTTTTTTTCTTTTCTTTCCTGTGTGATGGTCTGTGTCCAGAGGCGGGGAGAATTCGGGGGGTCTCTGAGGGCTGCCTTCCTCAGCTCTGGAATTCTACTGGCTGAGAACGAGTTGTTTTTTAATTGGCAAAAGGACCATCTTAGATCACAGAGAAGCTGCTGGAGTGGCTTTCTTGTTGGATGGCAGCTGGAGATAGCTTTTACACGGAGGAAGGAAGCTGGTTTACAGGGAACCCAGCCTGAAGGCCTCGCTGGACTCCTGGTCACATCCCTGGAGCCCTGTCCCCCACTCTACACGTTGGAGAGGCCTTCGGGGTGTGGGCTGTAGTTTTGATCAGAGTGTCCATTGCTGCCTTGGTGTAGAATTGAAATGGACAGAATTCTGAGTAAGAGCAATACTAAAAGTTGTGATTTTTATCTTCCAGTGAGTTTGAAAACCTATGTTAATCGAATGGTAGATCCACTTTCACATGAAATCTCTTCCTGTTATAACATCATTTTCTGAGTTCTGCCGAGGTCTAAGCTATCCTCAACAGGGTGTCTGTGGAAGGGGGAGGTTGGTAAAAATATTCTCAGACTGCAATTCGGAATGATGAAGATGACTTCTATAATTACAGAGCAGTCTTCAGTTATACCTATATTTGCAAAATGTACTTTCACTTGAAAGGGCAAGTGATTAAATGTATTAGAAACATTTTCTGCACAAGATTGTGTAGAGTCATACACTTTGAAGTTATCAGAGAAATGTTTGACACTTTTGAAAACTTTACTTCCAGTCACTAGAGTTGTGTGTGTGTTTGTGTGTGTTTCATGTGTGTGCACAGGCCTGCAGAATTAACACTTATCATAAGAGTGCTGTGCTTTATTTATTTTGAAACCAGGAGCACCAACTCTTCTGTCACATGCTGTGGTGGGATTTGAGAGGAATGAGGGCAGTTTTGTCAGGATTATGAACTTTTCCAAGAGAATAGCCTATGTATGATAATTCACTTTCTAAAAAAAAACAAACACACACACAAAAAAAAACTTCTATGCAGTCCTGGCCAGGTGGCTCAGAGTGTTGGAGTGTTTTCCAACAAGGGTTGCAAGTTCAATTCCCCTTCAGGGCACAAAACTAGGATTCAGGCTCAATCCATGATTGGGGTGTGCATGGGAGGCAACCGACTTATGTTTCTCTCTCACATTGATGTTTCTCTCTCTCCCTCTCCCTCTCCCTTCCACTCTCTCCAAAATCAGGAAGCATATCCTCAGGTGGGGATGAAAAAATAAAAATAAAATAAAATAATAAATAAAATAAAAACAACCCGTGCAGAGCTCATCTGCTGTTTTCACGCAGCTGCAGCTCCTCACGCGTGTACTGCTGGTGTGGTACGCAGCTCGGCTTCTTCACCGGTCATCCTCCTCCAGTTTCCCGGGAGGCTGAAGCCTGCTCGAGATACGGGAGCCTCACGTGGACGGGCATGGTACCTCACACTAAGCATTGTCCAGCGGCTTTCCTGGGGCCCATGGGAACAGCTTGCCTTATGATGAGAACTAACACAGCCTGAGAGTCACTGTTTTCCTCTGAGCTTTGATCTAAGTAATGTGCAGATGCGTGCATTCTCTTACTAAGCTCTTTTGTATTTTTGTACTTTTCGAGATGTGCACCGAGAGAGATCCCCCCCCTCCCCCCCCCCCCTCGGTGAAGACCTGTGTTCTACTGATTTTCTTTTGTGGCAGAATATTTCGTATCTCTGCGGATGGGTTGCAGACAGTGCCGACTCTTTCCTCTCAGTCCATACTTTTTCCTGTGCCTCAGTTTCCTCTCTCACCCTCCTCTCCCTTTCGGTCCCTTTCTTCTTGCCTTCTTCTCTTGGCCTGACCCTTCTCTCCTCCCCTGTCCCCATCCTGCTCCAGGTGGCCATTGCATGCTGAGGGCTTGTGGTTGTAATTCTGTTCCTTCTCACAAAAATTCCAGTTATTTGAATGACCCTGCTGTTTGGATTCTGGCTAAGTGGGACTTAATTTCACCCGAGGGTCTGAAAACACGGTGCTTATTGGTCTCTGTATGCATATCGGAGTTTGCCGTTGACACCAAGGAAGGGAGACATTTTAATAAGTCAGTGGTTGCAAAATGCTATGCTTTTAAATTCACTCTTCTGGCCAGGACTTAGCAGCTGGAGCATACTGCGCTCAGAGCTTGACCTTCCCCTGTGGTGTTGCTACACTAAAGCCGCTTTATGCTTTTCCCCTTTCGCTTCCCTTTCTCTTACCTGGGTCATTCATTTTAGATCGCACTGCCTTCTTAAAGACCAAAGTCATGCACAGAGCACAGCCCTGGAACCTTTAGAAGCTATGCAGTATTATATTGTAAACCTGTAAAAATTCTTCACCAAGTTAGTGGTTTGGAAGGATTTTCATGAGAACTCCTTCAGCTAAAAGGTAGTAAATTCCTTAAAAATAACGAAACATTGGCTTACAACAAGGTCATTGTTTGGCAGTGTCCATGCTTTAAAAACTTTCCAGATCTCAGAGGAGGAAATGATTTTGAGGCAATGTAGCGATTTAAAAAATAAAAACAATAAATTAACATTTGCATTATTTTACCAAGGATTGATTTCTTTTCTTCCAACTTTGTACCCTACATTAAAGATAAGTTGAACCATTTGATGAACTAGAAGGCTAGTTTTACTTTTTTAAAAAATTGAAATTGGTTTTTCAGAAGTGGAAATTTGGCAGCGAGCATGGAAACTTGCAAATCGGTTTACAGTGTGTTCTGTGCTTCTTAGTTTAATGAAACCCTTAAGAATGAGGAGAGACTGCGTAACTTCCTTCAAATGAGAGAAGGCTGTACTCGTTTGGTTTTGCTGTTTCTGGGGTTTTGTTTTAACCCTATTAATTCAGAAGCATGTAGAATGGCATGTCCAGACTTCAGTTGGTCAGTAGTGGCCCCCAAATGGATAGAATTTCAACTCCAATAGTTATTTTTTTTGGCGACCTCATGTAGGAAATGCCGGGAAATGCTTTCTAAGAATGACATAAAATCACTATTCTTAGAAAATATGAAGAGGGGTGAGGTAATTAAAAACACACCATAAAAACTGTGACATAATGGAATATAAGAAATTGGCTAATAACAGTCTTTACAATCACTGTGTTCTGAACTTGACCTCTGATGAGATAGTATAAGCGTGTATCTATTTTCAATGAAAACGATCAATTAACATGGGAATATTTGGAGCCTCTGTGTTCCTTTCAAATAAAGCAGGATAGATGAACACTTTTAAAAGTGATGGTTTCATCACTAATATGTGTTTTCCAGCCTGCTGGAGCCCTGATGAGCCCATTTGACTTAACATGGCTCACTTTTAGTGTACCCGAGTTCCTGGTACGTGAGCTACTTCCAAACAGATGTCCTCCTTTCATCCTCTGATGGTTTATAGGTTCTGCACTTGGCCTTGCCCTGCTTTCCAAGTCCGTTTCCCTTCTGAGTTACTTCACTCCCTCACGTGGGCGCTGTCCTCTGCTCTTCCCAGATGGCCCTTGCCATCGCCATCACTGCTGGGCGGCCATCACTGAAGCCCACATGAACATGCTTGTGGATGTCACCTCCACACCTGCCTTCATGGTGCTCTCTGCCGAGGGGCCTGCTCTGTGAGCACACAGGGGAGTCTAAGAAGGGATACCTCGATGCATAAATCACCGAGGGCTGTCTTGTGTGCTGTTACTGGACTACCACAGTGTCACCCCCTGGGGAGCTTGTTGGAAATGCAGAATCTTGGGCCTCACCGCAGACCTGCCGAGTCTGAGTCTGTCCTGCCTGAGAGTGTAAAGCGGTGCTTACGCTGGGCCTATTTTAATGGCCACTCACGAGTTTACCAAAGCCGTGAAGGCCGAAGGTGAAATCCTTGAGCAGTAGAACGTTTTCATTAAGTTATTTCTAATTACTGGATCGCGGACTCTGAAAAGCTGATGCATGGGTAGTGCAGACGGACCAGGTGAGTTCTGTTTCGCTGCAGCAGAGAACAGTTGGCTCCTTTCTGCTTTCTGGTTCACCCACGAGGCCTGAGGCTGTGCTGGGAACATCGTCCTCAGGACTCCCCAGGGTTTCATTAGGAGAGTTTGCTCTGTTCTAAGGCTGGGAGGATCGGTGGACAAAGCAGGAGACAGCTGATG
The DNA here is from genome assembly GCF_964339955.1 of Pipistrellus hanaki. Classification (NCBI taxonomy): domain Eukaryota; kingdom Metazoa; phylum Chordata; class Mammalia; order Chiroptera; family Vespertilionidae; genus Pipistrellus; species Pipistrellus hanaki. The sequence goes on from NC_140508.1 coordinate 62,578,697, forward strand.
TCGTGCAGTTAATCATTCATTAGCAGTTGTTAATTATTTAAGTGCCTAGACCAGTGTTTAGAACTTCAGGTAACAACTCTTTGGTGGTCCATGAAGTCACCTTAGTAGGTCACAACCAGCACTTAAAAGTGATCTGCAATAGAAGAGAAGATAGATTAGTTCACATGGAAAGGCTAAGATTGTTTTTAGAAGCTTTAAAAATGTTTTACATGTGATACGTATATGTACAGATAGGTATTTAATATAACAACTCAGTATATGTGTATATAAGGATATATGCATTTATGTACTTTTATATATATGTATGTGGGTATGCATTGCATTAAAAATGCTTGAAAATACAAAATGATTAGTATTATGGGGAGTTACAGAGAAAGTGGTAAGAGATATAGTTCATGTAATTTAATTTTACTGGGTCAGTTTACGAAGTGACAAATATGTAGCTTACATATTAATGAATAGTACACATTTTGCCACTCAGAAATGTTGGGAAATAAAGTGTTATGATTTTCCAGCCATTGTTGTTACCATAGAGCTATCATAATGTCATTGACAGATTTAAATATTTAGGATCCAGGGAGGTACAGTCAAAACTAAAATGATTTTGAACTTAATTTTTAAAATTGATTTGAGATAAAGAGAGGGAGAGAGAAAGAGAGAGAAAGAGGTGAGAGAGAAACATTGATTGGTTGCCTCCACACATGACCCGACGGGGATCAAATCCACATCTGGGTATGTCTCCCGACTGGGCATTGAGCCCGCCCACTCCTGGTGTGTGGGATGAAGTTCCAACCAAAAGAACCACACCTGCCAGGGCTGTTTTAAACTTGCTTTGATTTTTCACTGCTGACTTAGACAACTTGAGGGTCATCTGTATCTTTGGCATAACCATGGTAAACGTTCGATATCTGTGTAAGTAAAGCATGGGAGGCATCCTTTGAGACCACAGATGCTCATTTCCAGGCTTCCACCTGAGGTGTGGCATGTTTTCTCGATTACTTAGCTACTCTTGGAGGTTGAAGAGTCCAGTTTTTGCCTCTTCTCAACCTCCTTCCTCTTCCTGTGTCTTTAGCATCTGGGTTGGCATATTTAGCATCTGGTAAATCTTTTTTTTTTTTTTAGTATATTTTTATTGGTTTCAGAGAGGAAAGGAGAGAGAGAAACATCAATGATGAGAATCATTGATTGACTGCCTCCTACATGTCCCATACTGGGGATCGAGTCCGTAACCCTGGCATGCGCCCTTTACCTGAATCGAACCTAAGACTCTGATTCAGTCTGCAGGCTGATGCTCTGCCTACGGAGCCAAACCAGCTAGTGCTGGTAAATCCTTATTGAATGAATGCATGACTCTCTTAATAGCTTCTCATTTCTCTTGGGTAAAAGCCAAATCCTTACCATTGCCTAAAAGCCCGTGCGCTCCCTGTGGCCCGCCTTACGTCATTTCATTCACTCGGTCCAGCCACCCTGCTTCCTGTTCCCGGGCTTTTCCCTGGAGCGCTGTTCCTCACACACCCATGTGTCCATCCCTTTGGCTCCTTCCAGCCGTGGCTCAGACGCAGCTTCTCAGGGAGCCTTCTCCAGCACAGCTTCCCTCGGCCCTGACTATCCATCCCCTGCCCTGCTCTACTCTCGCCTTTCTGCACGCCACTTAGCACTTTGGAGCCAGTTGCTTCATTTACCTGGTGAATAGGTCTGTTGGTGGACTGTCCACCCTATGGTGCTTGCTGATGTACCCACAGATCCTACCTGGCACTTGGTGGGCACACACGACAACCTGCCGGTGTTTGCACGGCTGAATGAGTTTGAGGGTGGATTTTGACCTGCTTTGGTTTCTGCTTCCCACCTTACCTGACACGGTGACTTTTCAGGTCTCTTCCTGGCACTTAGCGTTCACTCCACCACAGCACTAGGGATTCAGCACGCAGAAAAACAACTCTCCCAGAAGTTCTTTTAGAAATGGAGAGTTGGGTCTATGTTTAATGTTAAATATTAATACAGGCCAATAAAATATTGATAATTTTCTTCTTTGGCTTATGAAAACCAATCTTGACATTTTTTTTTTTTTTTCCCTAACAGCACAGACTAATTGATGTTTGCTCTGTTTCCCATATTAAATTTTGGGTTTTCATAGCAATAACTTTAGTCCTTTTTGTTTTCTGATAGTAGGTGGTAGAAAACTTGGGACATACCGGGTCTTCAAACACGTTGCTGCTTTGCCGTAACCGGTTTGGCTCAGTGGATGGAGCGACGCCTGCAGACTGAGGAGTCCCGGGTTTGATTCCGGTCAGGGGCGTGTGCCTTGGTTGCTGGTTCATCCCCAGTAGGGGGTGTGCAGGAGGCACCTGATTGATGATTCTCTCTCATCGATGTTTCTGACTCTCTATCCCTTTCCCTTCTTCTCTGTAAAAAAAAAAAATCAATAAAATATATATTAAAACAAAACAAAACAAAAAAGGTGCTGCTTCGCCAGCCTGGGGCTGAGTCTGCTGTGGCTCCTGAAAAGTCCTGGCTGTAGCCTCCCACTGCTCCCGCTTTCGGGGGTCAGGACTCTCATCTGCCAGTGTGGCCCCACAGTCCATGTTCATGCCCGTGGGGTGTTCAAAAGGCCTGGCCGCTGTGGCTCCCCGAGTCTTCATTCCTTAGCTGCTGAGTTCGGCGTTGTTGTGATTTGCCTGAGGTCTTGTAGGCAGTCAGTGGTGGATCTGGACTTGAACCCAGGGCAGGCTGTGTCTGTGGCTCCGCCTTTCAGTGGCCCAGTTGTGCTCATGGACTTCCTGCCGCAGAGACTGAGTATTTGATTCCCGTTTTGGCTCACACAGATACGGTAGCGTCTTCATTTGGAGGTGTGCTAGTGTGCTTTTTTTAGAGTATAGTTTGACCCCGAGAACTCCTTCCATGATGCCTGGGAAACAAGACAGTATTGCTTCTGAAGGAATGAAAAAGGATCTTGATGTGTTAGAAAAATGGTCAAGTTTTTCATCTCTTTGTGATCTTTTGTGAAGGTGTTAGTCTTGCCTTTTTCCTCCTTGAGTTTAGAAATAGCTAGGATACTGACTGGTCACTGTTGGACTTGAATATCACTTAAAATAAATCATTCTCTCTCTCTCTCTTTTTTTGTTATTTCCTTAACATGCTCTTTCCAGCTTTGTTAAAATCTATCTCTCCCCCTTATGCTATGAAACATCTGCTTCTCCCTTTAAGATCCTAGGCATCCCATCTTGTGATGCCCCTGCGCATGTGTTTATGCCTGGGCCGCACATTGGCTGTGGTGCTGGCTGCAGCCCAGTGTCGTCTGAGGGTGCCCTTGTCCGAGTTTCCTCATAGATGGTTCTGGCCTTCACTAAGCTCCGGAGATGGAACTGCAGTGCTTTGCAGCATGAAGAACTCAGTGCAAACCAACAGGGAAGATAGGAAGCCTGCCTGTTGTTTAGCTTTAGGCAGATGGACTGCTTCTGCTCCGACTGAAAAAGTTTCTTGTTTGAAGGGCGAGGCCGGGCGTGGGGACTTCTCTCTGAAAGTCAGTTGGCCGCCCTGCCCTGCTGTCTTGTCAGTTCAGACCTCGGTGTCTGTTTCTGTCCCGTGCTGGCCCAGAGGATGTGAGTTTATCTGGACTGCCTTCATCCATTAGATGTAAACCCCCCCCCTCCCCCCAAGGAGCTTTTGGGGGCTGGGTCTTTGAAGATGCAGATCCCTTGGACCGTACCCCAGGGCTGGTTCTCTGTGTTCCAGAAGAGATGATTTGTGGGTGTGGCTATCGCCATGTTTTATTTCTACCAGGAAACAGAATGCATCTGCTTTGAGGAGGTCCTTCCTTTCTATTTTGGGAAGTAAGCCAGACAGCCGATAGACAACATCTGGCTCCAGGGCCCTTCCCCTTCCCTCCCTCCGGCTCAGTGCCTGCTGGGAGTTGCTCAGGGCCACCCTGCTTGTTTGAAAGGCACCAGGCAATGGGTTCTGATGCTTTGTTAAGAAACAACTTGCCAAGCCCTTGGTCGAGGCCCGATGGCCGGACCCTGCACTTGGCCACCTGGTGCCGGGGGTTTGCACGTCATGCTGAGCTCTGTGGGCCCCTCAGGCCAGTCTCAGCTAGTGAGGAGGCAGATCCTTGGGCCACAAAGACAACCTGTGGTCAGTGTTTCTTGGTATTAGTCTATTCTGAAACAAGTCAGCTCCATGAGAGAAAGCATCAGAACAAAAATTGTGGCATTTATGGGTTGAACGAATGCACACATGCATTTTTGTGTCTTGAAAATGTACCTGATAGTTCCAGCCAAACCTGACGGGGCCGATTTTGCTCAGTGGATAGAGCATCGGCCAGAGGACCGAAGGGTCCCAGGTTTGATTCTGGTCAAGGGCACGTACCTTGGTTTCAGGCTTGATTTCTGGCGCGTGTGGGAGGCAACCAATCGATGTGTCCCTCTCACATCAATGTTTCTCTCTCTGTCTCTCCTCCTCCCTTCCATTCTCCAAAAGCCAATGGAAAAACATCCTTGCGTGAGGATTAACAAAAAGGAAAAAAAGTGCCAAAAATAAAAGAAAATGTATCTGACACAAAAATCCATGCATGTATGTTTCTGCATGTGGGTCCATTGTTAAGGAACACCACAGCATTTCCGAAAAACGCTGTAAAGCAAAAAATGGTTCTGGAAGGAGACCTGCGTGCTCTGTTTTCCTTAATCTCTCTCTGTAGCAGTAAGCACATTTCCTCCATCTGTGTTTTCCCCTGTCCCAGTTTGTAAATGTCCGCGAAGTGATTCTCGCCTCTTGTCTCCAGAGGTCACGCTGTTTTAATTGGCTGCACTTCACGGGGCCCAGTCCCCAGCGGGAGCCGGTCCTGTGTCAGAGAAAGGAAGGAAGCACGTGGCCAGGTCTCTCTCCTAACCTTTGTGCGGGACACGTGTCTTCCTTTACCCTAAAGAGGAAGTGAGGACGTTCTGAAGATGCAGAACACACATGCCTCACTTCCTTTGTGATTTCCCAGTATCCGCCATTCACCTAGCCCCTTCTTGATGGAGGCAGGTCCTTGTTACGTGTTACTTTTCAGGAATACCCGCATGCGGCCTCTTCTTGCTCTGCCTCTCACCAGTTCCTGGTTCCCAAACTGCAGCCACTGAACCTGCAGTGCTGTGGAGGCTGCTGGGAGTGTGTCAGGAGCATGGCCTTGAGGAGATGGCTTGGGGTTAGTGAGATCGCCCACTGGCCCACGCGTTATCACTTCGGAAGGAAAGCCACGTGTAGATTCCTCAGATGCTTCATGCAACAGGATGTGAGAGAGGACCTCTGCCAAAACCCTGGGAGCGCCTGTGCTTGTTAATCCTCCTCAGTGCCTTCCTCCCAAGTGACCGCTTCTTGTGAAGGCCTGCTTTCATTTGGGGGCACAGTGTTAACCCTCGGCCTTCTTCTTGAAGCACTGGGCTTTGTGAGGAGCTGTGCTTTGTGAGCTTATGGGAAGGGCAGGCACTTACTAGAATAGAGGGTGAAGGGAACTGGGGAGGGTCCATCCCCTGGGCCTGTTTCTTTCTCTGCACGGGGAGGGGTCTCCGTGACCCTCCAGTTCCCTGCTGTGGGTCACTGGCTATTTTCACACATAGAGATGGGCTCAGGAGAGTTAAAATTATGCTGGGAAGAAGAGGCGAGTTTATTGAAATTCTCTGCCTCATATGTCATGGGACTGGTGTCTTTAAGTTTTTCTTGGCTTGAGTTTGAGAACTGCTGCCTGGTAGACTGAGCACCAGGGGATGGATAAACCTCGGAGATGACGTTCAGGTTTACTGAGTGATTTATGTGGGAGTAGGAATGTATAATAAGATCTTGAATATAGGTTTCAGGAGAGCATAATAGGTTTCTGTAATGAATGAAGCGTTTATTTTGAACTCTCTTAAGTAATTTAACTGATTCGAATACTTAAAAATATCCCTTTTAATAAATCATGTTTTTCAAAATCTAAAATAAACACAACTGTAGTCACAATCTTCTTGAAATAAAAACAAACAAACAATCATTTATCTCTTAAGGATAACAGAAACAGTATATTTATGTGTTCAACTTTAAACAGAGATTAAATAAAATCTTGCTTAAAATAATTAAAAATCTTCAGTTTAAGCCGAAACCGGTTTGGCTCAGTGGTAGAGCATCGGTGTGCGGACTGAAAGGTCCCAGGTTCGATTCCGGTCAAGGGCATGTACATTGGTTGCGGGCACATCCCCGGTAGGGGGTGTGCAAGAGGCAACTGTCCGATGTTTCTCATCGATGTTTCTAGCTCTCTAGCTCTCTCCCTTCCTCTCTGTAAAAAATCAATAAAATATATTAAAAATAAAAAATAAAAATCATCAGTTTAAAAATAGAAAAATCTTAAAGGACTTTTGAAATAGGTTGTTAGGAAGTTGAATTAACGTTTGTTTTAGAATTAGAACAGGGTTATTTGACCTGTAATGGTGTTTCCATTTTGATTAATGGAATAAATTATTGATATGAATGGAATATTAAGAACGAGCCACAAATTCTTACTTTGAAAAATTTCTTAGGGAATTTTTTTTTTTTTAACCTTCAGCTGTGAGATGGCAGAATGCTAGAGAAGTGGCAAGGATTTTTGGCTAATGCCAAATCAAAAACAAAAACAAAAACACTAGGGAACAACATTTCTAAGCACTGACTGGGATTTTCAGGTAAAGGGAAATAACCGGTACTGGAAAACTGTGTTTGTCATTTGGGATCGAGCATGAGGCTAAGTGTCTTCCACCTGTTTGGAAATTAATTTTGAGTTTCTAAGCTCTGCCGGAGGGCTTGTATGAATTCTGTTGCTTTGGCCTTATTGTAGTAACTAGAGGTTGACAAATCATAACTCTTTTAATTTGGCTTCATTAAAAAAATGTTCAGGACCTCCCACTTGCCACATACTCTGCAAATCCTGGGGATGCCAGGGAGACGGTGATGTGGTTCTTGCCCACAAGTTGCTCATACTCAAGTAGGATAAATGAAGCTCCATTTATGGATGGACGAGGCCGGTAGAGAGGGCTGCTCTGATGTACAATTATTTATGCATTTAATACACATATATGTTATATATCCTCCATATTTAGTAAATTACTGAATTTTTTGCTATGTAACAAATTACCATGCACTTATAGCTTAAACCAACACCCATATATTATCTCACAGTTTCCATGGGTCGGGAGTCTGGGTATGGCTTAGTTGGTTCTCTGCTCAGGATTTCAGAAGGCTGCAGTCAAGGTGTTGGCCCAGCTGTGTTCTCATCTGGAGATGTGAATGGGGAAGGATCTACTTCTAACCTCATTCAAGTTGCTAGCAGAATCCATTTTCTTGTAGGTGTAGAATTGATGTCCCTGTTTTCTTGCAGGCTGTCAGCGGGGGGCATGCTCTCAGATCCTTGCTATATGGCTCCCTCACAAGCCCTGTCATGACATGGCTGCTCACTTCTCTAACTCCAGAAAGTGAGTCTCACTGTCTAGTCTGCCGAGGTGGAGTCATAAATAGCATAACCGGATGAAAGGAGTGAAATCCCATTATTATTTTTGCCATATTCACAACTTCTGCCTGCACTCAGGTGGAGGGGATTATACAAAGGAATGACCTGTTTGGGGGTCACCTTAGAATTCTGCCCCCACAGTACATTTCTGATTGTTCCACTGATCTGTGTTCCCAAGAAATCTGAGCATAATTTAAATGCCAGGAAGACTGATGAAAGCACACACACCCCGTTGAGAAATGAAATCTGTTATCTGGCAAATCAGAAGTGGATTGTTTTCTTCCCTCAGTGGTTAGAAGACAGGAAGAGAAAATAATGTCTGTAGGTTCGCAATTATTGATAGGAAGGAGTTACACAAAAATAGCGAGGTGTTGGGCTCTTGTGTTTGGGGTGGACCGCCACAGGAATCTCACAGTATCCTCTGGCTAGACATAGCCATTTTTAAAATCTGGATGTCTTAGCATTGGCTGATCACTCAGGAGTGGCATATGGCAGGAGCACGCTTTGAGGGACAAGTCTCCTGGAGAGTACACTGCAGCACACAAGCTGGACAGATGGTGGCTTATTCAACCTTGGACAGGAGTGGAATCCTCCTCATTGGCAGGCTGGGGGCTGAGAGGTGCTGTGGTAACTGAGGCAGAGCTGACTGAGTTTACCTGAAACGGCTTTGTAAGGCATGAGGGGGGTCACCTGAAGTGACCCGGAATGGCTCAATGCTCACAGAGTCTGCTCATCACGTTGGGATGGGGATGCTGGTGACAGATTGTGTGACCTGGAAGTGGACAGAGTTTGGAGCACTCAATGGAGGACATTCTACCAACAGAGTGTAGAGCAGGTGTGAAGACAGCCTTGTAGGTAGAACCACAGGTGTTATCACCCCAGTGAGGTCTTCACTAAGCAGGGGTCGGTGCTGCTCTCACAAAATTAAACATGCATTTCACGGGAGGAAAAGGTCCGGGGGGGATTGGTGGATTGGTGTCATTGCAAGATAATTCGGATTGTTAAGAAAGAGAATGGCCTTTTCACAGCCATAGTTATCATGTTTACGATTTAAAAAACACCCCCAAATCCAATTCGGACATCATCCATCTTTGTTTGTGGCCCCTCATTGAAGACAAGGCCTGGGTGTTCGGAGAACAAGTGTGGGTCCTTTGGCTGGAAGATGAGAACTCGGTGCCCCTGTGGCTGCTGGAGAGCTGACAGGGAGATTATTGTTCCCCCTTCAGTCACATCTCTTACCCCAGATGTTTAATTCAAGTTCCTTCTTCCTTTTCTTTAATATCTGATGCTTATTTTTGTATTCTTGATTTATTCATTTTTGTATTTGTGCCTTTACGGTGATTGTGACAGTCCTCACATATTTTTTGGAACTTGGGGAAGGGGATGTACCAAGTGAAACCATTAAATGGTTCACTGAAATTCTTTATTTTTCCTTTTTAGTTCAAGTTCTACATTTGTAACACCATCTGCTTATAAAGCCAAGGACTGACACCAGTCTTCATACAGCTTAAAAGGTGAGTAGAACATAAGACTTCTTTTTTAAAATAAAATTTTAAATTGGTTTTTAGAGAGAAAGAGGGGAGGGAGAAAGAAAAACCATTGACTGGCTGCCTCCTGCACTTCCCTCCTGGGGATGTGCCTCAGCCAAGGCCTGTGCCCTGAGCAGGAATCGCAGGTGCCTGGACCAGGAATCGGACGGTGACCTCTTGGTGCATGGGCTGATGCTCAACCAACCGAGCCACAAGAGCCGAGGCCAGACTCTCTTTTTGATAATGTTTGTGAAGCAGAGCTGGCCACAGCATTGGCCCTTGCGAAAGTTGTACCAACTTCTAGGTGTAAAAACTACTAGCAGCTTTCTTTCTGATAGGAGGAAAGTTGTAGGAGATCAGATTAAATATGATCAAGCACAAGCATATTCACAAGTGGGCCTGAATATATATAAAATATTTCTAGAGTTACCAAAATACCTGAAGAAAAATAATTTTACTATTTTGCTGAGCCTGAGCACTTAATGCCCAGACACCAGGGATTCTTTATTTCTCATTCTAAATTTTTTGTTTTGCTTGGTTTCTTCCTTCATAAATGGGATAATAATACGGTTGCCACGAGAAATAAGTGAGCCACCCGGCTTCATACAGCACTTGGCACATGACACACACTAACTAAACAGTCAGTCCCTTCTCTCAGCTCTGTGACGTCGAGTGGGCGGGTTTTCCTTGTGTCGGTAGCATACATGGTCTGTACGGCGAAGTGGGGGTTGACCTTCTGATTTGCTGCATTTGGTTTTATGTGTTTTGGAGGGTGGGGTGTACGTAGCTGGGCATTGGGGTTTCTGGAACTGGAAGCTTAGATTTCCCCTATGCGTTTTGGTTCTGTCTGGATACCCTCAGACTCAGAGCCTGCATCGGAGCCGGCCCCGTGCGGGGCAGTCAGCAGGTTGCCAGGAGCGTGCCAGGCGCATCCTACCCCCCCCTGCCTGCCTGCCTGCCGCCAGCTTTTCGCCCGAGGCGTGCCTCTTCCCAACTTTGTGCCTCTGTCTTTCTCAACTCGTAAGGGGTTTCAGTGGTTCCTGTGCTGCCCAATTCCCAGGCGTGGGAGCCTCAAGTGGAGAAATATTGAGAGTCTTCAGGAAAGGAAGAAAGTCTCTAAAATATAAGGCGTAACTTTTCCATAATTTTTAATGTGACAGGTGTAACTCACTGTTTACGCTAAACCCTCTACTGGAATGTCAGCTTTGTAAGGTCAAGACTCCCCCGCATCCCCTCCCTTATTTCTTTTTCTCTAGGGCCCCTCCTTCCTGGTTCATAGGAGGCGTTCAACACAGCTTCTGTCCATTGAAATGGATTAATAAAGATGGCTCCCGGAGGCTCATTCAGCCTTTTGACTTGTGGTTGCGTTTGGAAATAGATGAGGCAATGGGCGAACCAGGAGGGACTTAATGTGCTTCCTCCTGGAGGCCCACGGAAACTTGAATTTAAATGGAGTTTTCACAGTGCGGAGCCTTCCTGAGATTGTAGGTGCTGAGAAGCACACGCTATGTAACCAACCACACTCGGTCAGTGCTGGGTGCAGTTCCTCTGCGTCGCTGCGTGTGCGCAGTTCACGTGTTTCTCTCCCGAGTGGATTTCCCTGCCAGACAGCTGAAGGCCTGGAGCCCATTCAGAGGGCTCTCCCGGGGGGAGGGGGGGGGGAGGGGCGGGGAGGGGGGGAGCTTTCACGGCACCTTTGGGCTGCTCGCCTCACGGATGCTTAGTGACTGATGAAATCCTTCCCATTTGTGTGATTCTTGATGACCTGACAGGCCAGCGTGGTGTTTGGGAATCCCTTATCTTCCCTGGCTTGGTGCATGTTGATGAGCTGAGTATTGATGAGCTGGGCTCTTTTTCTTCCATGACTTGGCACACCCACCACCAACTTAAAGCGGAGGTGGCCTCTCATTTGTACCTGGGCCCAGAGATACCATCTCAGATACAGTCCTCTTTGACTCCACCCACCAAACACTAACACTGTCTTCAAGTAGAATTTTACTGAGTAACTGAATACACCACTGGGTTATACCCCTAAGGACTCACAGCTTGATTTACAAAATTTCAACAAAAGTAGAAATAATTCTTGCAAATTACATAAGCACCTGATTTCCCCCATATATGGGGTTACTGCCTCTGTCAGCTATTTTAAGCAACTTTCAAAATTGGTAATGGAAAACTTTTTTTTTTTTTTTTTAGCTACATTTCTGTATATGGATTTTTAAATACAAAGCTACAATCAGAGCAGATAGAGAACAGATCCAGGCAGACTGCATGCCGATTTGTGCTTCTCAGGTCATTTTCTTTATTTTTAATTAATTCTCACCTGAGGATATCTTGATTTTTAGAAGGGGATAGGGGAAAGAGGGAGAGAGAGAAGGTAGGAGAGAGGGAGGAAGAGAGAGGGAGGGAGAGGAAAGAGAGAGAGAGAGAGAGAGAGAGAGAGAGAGAGAGAGAGAGAGAGGAACACATAGATTGGTTGCCTCACGCATGTGCTCCCGAGATTAAACCTGCAAACCTGCAACCCAGGTGCATGATGCTCTAACCACTGTACACATGGGCGAGGGCTCAGGTCGTTTTTGAGCTCATACTTGGATTCTGAGGTGTTTTTAAGAACTTTTGCAAGTGTAAAGTAGGTTCTTAGAGCTTACTGTCCTGGAATTTAAAATTTCTCTGTTACTTGTGGTGGAGGGCTGGTGCTGGGACTCAGTTGAGCACAGAGCTGCTGAATGTAGATGAATAAATCGTTATTCAAGCTTTTGCACCATTTCTCGTCCTCTTCTTGAGAGAATGAAACCTCAGACGTAGACCTGGTTGGCTCCCAGCACAGACAAGAAAGGGTTTGTTTTCCCCCCAAGGTCCTTAATGGACCTGAGTGGATGGTGAGGACCAGGAGCCATTTGGAAGTCTTTCAGCCTGAGACCTGTGGTCCCTGTGGGAAGATGCTCCAGCAATTAAAAAATAACCTTAGGCCCAGCTGGCATGGCTCAGTGGTTGAGTGTCAACCTATGATCTGGGAGGTCACGGTTTGATTCCTGGTCTGGGCACGTGCCCAGGCTGCAGGCTTGATCCCAGTGGGGGACATGCAGGGGGCAGCCGATCAATGATTCTGTCATCATTGATGTTTCTATCTCTCTCTCTCTCTCCCTCTCCCTTCCTCTCTGAAATCAATAAAAAAAAAAAAGAATAAAAAAAATAACCTTAGATATAGATAATGCACCCCTGAGCTGGATTTCCAGCATTTGCATTACATTTAAACTTTAAAGGTAAATCAAATAGGATCAGAGGTGCAGGGAGAAGTGCCACCTTTGAGTGTAGGTCCCTGATGTCTGCAGGGGTGCATAAGGTAATGCTTCTTTTCTCTGGGTATATCCTTGGTAGTGTACAATTAAATATCAATAGATTAAACCTTGACAATGCGATAAAACAGACACCTTCTGAGCTGAGGTAAAAATGACCGTACTCTGCCGAGGGTTCCCAGCGCCGAAGGAGGATTAGGATTGAGCCTTACAGCGAGGTGGAAAGCATCCAGAGGCTGGACTGAGATGTCACATCCGTGTGAGGAGCTGGTGCCTCTCCCCTTCCAGGTTGTCCTCAGGGAAGTAAGGCCGAGGTTCCCAGTGGGTGGGGTGGATCCTAGGGAGACTAGTTTTAGGGCCCCCCTTGGCTTCCGAGAGCCAATAAGAAGGGTTCTCCAGGCCTATTTACCCTCCCTCCTGCCGGCCCGTGTCTACACTGCATCGGGGGACTCGGATCTCAGCTCCATCTCACTGCTTTCCCTCATTACTCAACTTCAAGGTTAAGAGTGCACCACGAAAAGGTGAAAGTCAGCAAGGGCATCAGGGACGCTCTGTGCCATGTTTGAATCAGGGAAACACAGCAGTGCACAGGGGAGGGCAGGGGGTAGAACACCACTTTCAGAGGCGGGGAAGAGAAACTGGTGACCGCTGTCCTTTCTGTCCATGGCTGGATACTGGGGGAGTTTCCTTTGCCTGTTTGTTGGATTCTGTCCTTCTGTTATTGGACTATATTGTTTTCTTATCAAGTAGACACTCAGAGTTGTGTTAGAAACTTTGCTTTTTGCTTGAAAAAAATCAAACATGTTAGTAGCCACATCAGTGGAGGCTTGGCTTAGTAATGTCAAACTGCGAAAAAGCTAGCAAATTTTCCACCTAAAGTTTTTGTGGGGGAAGGATGGGTTGGGGGTGGGGACGCGTGGGGACGGGTATAAAAATAAACCTTTCAGAGATTTTGGGTTGCCTGGTGGAGTGTGTATTTTTCCATGGTGCGGGAGGTTAGAAATAGCACTGCTTTTTATGGGATTCTCAGCAGCAGCAGCTCAGAAATTTGGCTTTGTGGGCTCATTCCCTCCGTGTGGGCGAGGCAGCCCCCGCAGCCTGTGGGCGGGGGCAGTGCCTGGCAGCCTGCTCTGGCAACGTCTCTGTCTGTCTTCCTGCCTCCCCGCTCCCCGCTCCGTGTCACCCGGATGGACGGCACTCAAGTGTGAAATGTGCTTACCAAGGTCAGGTTCTTGCGATGACTCGCCTATGGCAACGGATGCCAGTTGTAACAGACTGGGTCTCAGCGGTCCCCGCAAAGTCACATTGGCCCGTGTGCGAGGGCGGTCACCGGGAGCGGGGAGCATCGTCCGGAGTGGGGGCTGCCCTTGAGGGCTGCCCTGTGTCAGCTGGCTGGACCTCTTGCGTCTCTCTGAGACGCTCTCCTCTTAGAATCTTGCTGTCTGCCGGGTGGATGGGCCAACCCTCCCAAAGGCATCCTCGTGGATTCTTGAAACTTGTTGTGGTTACATAACGCTTACGGATAGAGCTGGGCGGCCAAGGGGTTTCTCAGATCCAATGCAGAAAGGACAAGGAAGGAGGCAGCCACCGGGGCAGAAGTTCTCTGCCCCCAGGAGACCCAGGACATATGTGAATTCCCTGAAACCGTGCCTGTGTCTACAGGGAAAGCCAGGGACTTAATGGGATTCTTAGTAAGGTTTTGACCTCCAAAAAGGATAAGCATGTTCGCAGTGGAGCATGAGCTGTACAGTTCATTTAGCTTGGAAAATCACGTTGGAAATGGAAGGAGTGTGGGAGAGGGAGGCCTGGGCAGGGTGGCAGAGGCCAGGCAGAGGGAGGAGACGGGTGCAGGTAGAATGGTGTGTGTAGTCTGACAGCACAAGAGGGGGCTCCTCCGGTTCCTATTCGATTTTTTCTCTGTGGGCTTTCTTCTTGAACTTCATATCCTGCTTGTTTTCGTGTTGGGGATGCTTGGTGACCTTGCAAGCTGGGTGCGTGGGAGACCACAGGGTGTCTGGGGTCTCTGTGGCTTCAGCCTGAAATTTAATAAATTGTCTCCCACGTTTTCCCCTGGGATCTCCTTTGCCATGGTTCTCTACATTTCTCCGCTCAAGGGGAATATGACGGTGGAGTCAGCGACGTGCTTGTCCAGAGGACCGTGGAGGAGACGTGAGGCAGCCAACGCTTCGCCTCTGCTTTCCCAGCGCTGTGGACGTGGCGGCTGCCGGTGGCGCTCTGCTGAGCACCGTCACTGCCCGGCCGGCCATGTTTGAGGGATGAGGTTGCTGAGTAAGAGTGCAGATAACTTACAAACACCAAGCATCGTAGCTGCACAGTGATCACGGAGGACAGGCCCGGAGTGCTGCTCCCTGCCGGGGCTGCGTGTCCCACTCGGGGCCGGAAGCTTTTCCATTGGGTCCATCGGTTTAGCTAGGGAAGCTGTGGTGTTGCTGGGCTTGTCCGTTACAGCGGTCACTTCTCTATGTCCCAGGGCAGAATGTAAGGCGGTGCTTGGAGATGGGGCATTAGGGCGGGGAGGACTCATTCTAAACACTCTGCAACCCCAGGCTACATTTACTTAAAAAAAATAATTTTATTGATTTCAGAGAGGAAGGGAGAGGGGAGAGAGAGATGGAAACATCAGTGATGAGAATCATTGATCGGCTGCCTCCTGCATACTCCCTACTGGGAATGGAGCCTGCAACCTTGGGCATGTGCCCTTGACTGGAATCAAACTTGGGACCCTAAGTCTGCAGGCCGACACACTATCCACTGAGCCAAACCAGCTAGGGCTGCATTTTTTTAAAATTGAATTTATTGGGGTAACATTGATTAATAAAATCACATAGGTTTCAGGTGTGCAGATTAATACATAATCTGTATATTGTATTATGTGTTCACCACTTTAACTTAGGTTTCCTTCTATCACCATCTGTTCCCCTCAGACTCTCTTTTACCTCCTCCCACCCTTCCTTACCCTCTGGTAATCACCAGACTGTTGTCTGTGTACATTTACTTGTTAGAAGTTGCAAAGCTGCTACCTATTATGCAGGTTCTGTTCTGATAGAGTATTTTACCTGCTGTTATGTTCCGAGAGTAATGATGCTTTTGGCTTTCTTTATTTCTAAACTTGGGCTGAGCTGCATTTCCCCAGTACAGTGCCTGGGCGGAGTTGTGCTTCCCGTTAGTCCGGCAACTGCCACATATCCTGTCACCTTACTTCTCGTCTCAGGACCCCCATTAACTTCACAAAAATAAGAAAATGCACTGAGATTCTTGAATCATTTGAAAGAAAGTTGTTTCATGGGTCTGTGTGGGTTTGTGAAGTGTTTTTTAGTGATTTGCAAGATATAAGCATTCTTTCCCGTTTTCATTAAAGAACTTATTACCACTTACTAGTAGTATTGTTATATTTGTTAGTTATCTAGTTGTTGTTGTTGTTTTTTTTTAATTTTTAATTGGTTCTCAAATGTTCTGCTCCTCTTTTGGAAAAAATTGTGGTAAAATATATGTGACATGAAAAGTTTGGAATGGAACCCTCACTTAGTGCTGGTGGGAATGAAAAATGGTGCAGCTGCTCTATGGAAGACAGCACGCTTCAGCCACTTGTAAGCGCACAGTTCGGCGGCATTAATTGCATTCACATTGTTGTACAACCGTCACCATCATCCGTTCCCCAGAACTATTTTTATCTTGAAAACAGTTGCTAAGTTTTAACAGTCAGTACTGTGCATCCTTTCAATTCATCAGTACAACCTTCGAGATTTCCCCCTTGTTATACCCATTATTCCAAGTATTTCCTGCCTGTCCCTGGGTGCCTTTACCTGTTGCAACTCACACTCACTCTTGTATATACCTTCTGAAAATCTACCCCAAATAGTGCATATTGTAGCCAGCCTTAAATTTGCATGATTTTGGCCAGTGAACTCCTGGTTTCAAAATATCCTGCCCTTCTTCCTATAACTACTCAAAAAGTATGTTTAAGAATTTCACCTCATTTGTCAATCATACCTCAAAATAAAGGCGGGGGAAAAAAGAATTTTGCCCTATCTCTAAATGCAGTTGGAAAGATTTCACTGTTGATGTTCTGCCATTAGAAATTGGGAACACTCAAAAGCTTTGTAATCTATCTTCTTTCACAGAAGCATTTTAATGACTATTAGTTTACTAATACATGATCAAAGGTAAGGATAAAATCAGCCTTGTGTTCTGAATCTCCTGGGTTGGACCTGATATGGAGATGTGAAAAATGAATTCCTGCTTCACTTCGGAAGGTAAGGTGGGGGAGGTCGTGGGGGACATCATTTGGATAAATTACCTACTCTTGGCCTGTGCGTACTTGTTACATTCTTGTCTCATGCCTTGGCTGTGATGATTTTGTTGAGAAGGCTCATACATTTCCATCATCTGCTCTTACATTACGGAGGGGGCTCCCAAATTCTTCTTCTTCTTATTCTGATTTTAGATGGAACTTAGTGTGGGTGAGTAGACAAACTTATTATGAGGAATGGACTTAGTCCAAGTTAAAAATCAGATGATTAAATGTTTATTTCAGAGAAAATGCTAGTAATTTGAAATTTCTGCAATCAAGAATAATTAATAGAAGATCAAATTAAAGAAACACTGATGACATTGGTTTAATGAAGAGAAAAAACGTTTAATCACAAGAGAGAGGTACACTGTAAGGGAACCACTGGGGCATTCTGTACGTTTGGCTTAGGGCCGTGGTCGGCAAATTGCAGCTTGCGAGCCACATGTGGTGCGGCTCTTTGGCCCCTTGAGTGCGGCTCTTCCACAAACTACCACAGCCTGGTCGAGTCTATTTGAAGAAGTGGTGTTAGAAGAAGTTTAAGTTTAAAAAATTTGGCTCTCAAAAGAAATTTCAACCATTGTACTGTTGATATTTGGCTCTGTTGACTAATGAGTTTGCCAACCACTGACTTAGGGCAACAAGACTGATTCCAACCTATGTGGGTAGCTTTCCCACGGCTGGTTGTGTGGCTCTTATTCAATGGTAGATGTGGGCTCAGGAACTGGGTGGGACTGCACCGCTGTGGCAGGAGGAGCAAGCAGGGCTCTGACTACTGATGCCTCCTCTTTGCTAGTGGGGCGTCCGTTCCTTCCACTGAATGTCACCAGACTGGATGACTTTGTTTCCCCGTGATTTATCAGGGACCTTGAAGAGAAAGAGGAAAAGGGGATTCCTTTCTATCTATGGTTCTTCATAGGAAAGTTTTAATATTTTGCCGAGACCGGTTTGGCTCAATGGATAGAGTGTCGGTTTGGGGACTGAAGGGTCCCGGGTTCGATTTCGGTCAAGGGCATGTACCTTGGTTGCGGGCATATCCCCAATAGGGGGTGTGCAAGAGGCAGTTGATCGATGACTCTCTCATTGATGTTTCTAACTCTCTATCTCTCTCCCTTCCTCTCTGTACAAAATCAGTAAAATATATTAAAAAAAGAAAAAAAAGAAAAAAGAAAAGTTTTAATATTTTGGGTGCCAAAAATATTTAGCCTGTAGTCAACGTGATAGTTAATTCTTTGTGTCAATTTGACTGGGCCCAGGGGTGCCCAGGTTAACATTTGTGGGCACGTCTATGAGTATTTCCAGGTGAGGTTAGCATTTGAGTTGGTGGGTTTGGTATAGTGTTCCCTCCCCACTGTTGGTGCACATCATCCAATCTGTTGAAGGTCTGCATAGGACAGAAGGTGGATGAATTTGCCTCCATGGCTGTCTGTTTCAGCTGTGACATCGATCTTCTACCCCTTGACTGGGATTTAAATCATTGGCTCCCCTGATTCTCAGGACTTTGTACTAAAACCAGAATTATGCCACTGGCTTTCCTGGGTTTGCAGATGGCAGATGGCAGATCATGGGACTTCTCAGCTTCCCTAGCTGTATGAGCCAATTCTTCATATTCTCTCAGCACCCCCCCACCCCTGCCCTCTCTCCCCTGAATAATACAGTCAGTTTAAGAATTTGTAACAGCAGTCTGTTCATTAATCTGATATTGTTTATATCCTAAGCATTTTCTTAGAACCTTAACATCTACCTTAATATCTAACTTATTCTGGATAAAATAATCCTGAAACCATTAAAACACTACCCAATTTTTGTTTGGTCAGAAGAATTAATAGCTGTTAAAGAGTTCATTTATTTACTTTTTTCAGTTTTTGCCTTTTCTTTATTTATTCTACAGGCAGGTATTCTTTAAACACACATAAACACACACACACACGAGCTTGTTTTAGGCATAATTTTATGCTTTATTCCTGTACTAGTATGTGCATATTGTCTTTGATAAGCAGAACCAATGGATCTTGAGCGTTATATTGTCCACCATCAGATGTGTGGCTTCCTTCTTACTTGTAGGCAGTAGCAAAAACACTTAGTAAGATATAAAACTAGTTAGAAGTCAAGCACTGGGTATATTCTAAGAAGTTAGAGAGTACCAGAAAAATGGAAAAAGTCTTTTATTCTAAATTAAACCATAGCTGACTTATATCAAACCTTCGCTTGTAAGGTAGGCCTATCAAAATACAGGAAGGTAGACCGCGTGGAATCATCACTGCCAGCACCAGGGACCAGACCCAGGGACCTTATTCTGGACCACGGCTTTCCGAGAGAAGGTCAGCCCACACAAGGGCCAGCCCCAGATCTGTTGTGATACACGGACATTTTAATTTCCTGAGACTATCTAAACTCTGAGATATTTTCTCAGTTTACAGACAACAAAACCTATAAGAAACTAAAATGGACTATCTATCAAGACTGGATGTTGGGCTCCTGAATCACAGCAAAAGAGCCCCTGGAGAGAGTCAATCTGACTAGGGGTCTACAGAACCACACTCTTCCCCTCCTCCCCTCGGCCAGCCTGAGCTCGCCGATGTCTTTACACCTCTCCCACTGAGGCTCATTCTTTTGTTTTCCAGAAAACAAAACGATAAATGCTGTCATCAGCAGCCAAGTCCTCTCTGCCACAAGAGGGGCATCTGAAGGCAAAATCAGTTTTTAACTTTTTCATTCTTTCTATTCATTCATTCATTCAATAAATAAATAATTATTGAGTACTTGTTGATTGAAACTATAAAATACATATTAGTCCTGGCCAAAGCCTTGTATAAATTGAATTGTATGGTTGGAGCATCTTAAGCTCAGACAGCTGCAGTGCTTTGCGCGTGGTTACAGAGCATGTAAACGGAACTGCAAGCACCCGGCTCAGGTCTCCGGGGCCTTTGTGCACCTTTCACCTCCTCACAGGCTCAACCCTTTTTCCTTTCACTGCGAACTACGTAGACTGGCCTGGCCTGAGGTGCAGCCGCTTTACTCTAAACACAACAACCAACATCTTAAGAATCCTACGAACAATGAGGATCACATTCAGTATGAGAGCGATTTATCTTCAGGAACTCTTGAATTTCATCAAAGCAATGTTTCTGAGGAATAAAGATGTGCCTCTTCAGGACCAATGGAATTTCCCCCTGCATTCTTAAGCTTATAATTATTTTTTGAAAATTGTGCTTTTGTTAAGCTTGAGTTTGGCTGATTGTCCCAAGCAGAAGCCATAGCATCAGAAATTTTCTGCTCAACAGGGACATCTTGCCTTTAAGTCTAGCCGATTGGGTTACTTTTTGAGCCGGTCAGATGAAAATTTTGGAAAAAAGTCTGACTAAAACAGAATTTTTTCTTCTAGGCTACCAAAAGGGAGTTCTAAATGCTGGGTGTTTTTTAATTTGGTCATACCTCTTGCATTTGTTGTGTGCCATCCATGGGCTCAGCAGTGACAAGGAAACGCTGTGGGATTCAGAAGGTTCCTGGCCTCAAGAAATGTTTGGTTGCTCTGTGAAGAAGCATTTACGAAGGTCTTGGTTCATTGTCTTTCAAAAGCATGTGGCAGATGTAACAGTAATGTTGGGTGCACCTTGACATGTATATGTTATCTGTGGGTTGGCTTCTAACTGTCTGGGTGTGTTCTGTGCATATTTGTGATTCTGTGACCCACATTCTCTTCCTGTTGCTTTCTTCAGCTAATTCAGATGATCATGTAGCTTGGGATGACTATAGGTCAGGGAAACTTGAGTTATAAACTATCTTAGCCTCTAGCAATATTCTAAGGCCTACAATCTAGGCAGTCATCAGTCTTTCGCCTTAAGGATACCCTTCACAATACCCAGTGAAATGAAACATCGCCAATACATTCGGAGTAAGAGAGTGGACACTAGTGGGGTAAGTTTTCTCTTGCCCAGTTCTACTCCAAAATTTATAATGGAAATACTGAAAACCTTTTAAAATCTTGGCTCCAGGTGAAGAAATTAAAGCATAAGAAACACATAATTTAGCCAGCACGTTGTTTTCTGGTTATGACATAGAGGATTTGTTTTGCAATAAATGAGGCAGCAGCCTTCTACTTTGTGAAAGACCATCAGTTCTGATACAGGTTTTTTTTTTTTTTTTTTTTTTTTTTTCCCCATTTGCTACCCCTTTGCTTGTTTCTTGGCAATTCTGGAGTACAAAGGCCCCTGGAAAGAGATCTTAGATCTGTCTAACCAAAGGGATGATGACAGGCAGTGTGGACTCCAGGAGATCAGTTCTGGGTGTTGCAGATGACGCTACTGAGACAGGTGTGCTATGGTTTGGGGGCTCTGGCACCCAATTAGAGGAATGCTGTGAACCTTCAATGTTGACTTCCTTTTTTTAAATTAAAAAAATATTTTTATTGATTTCAGAGAGGAAGGGAAAAAGAGGGAGAGGTAGAGACATCAATAATGAGAATCATTGATAGGCTGCATGCCCCCTAGCTGGGATTGAGCCCGCAACCCAGGCATGTGCCCTTGGCCAAAATCGAACCCAGGAACCTTCAGTCTGCAGGCTGACACTCTATCCACTGAGCCACATCAATAGGGCAGCTTCTTAGCTTTTATCCAGACACATGATGAAAACATAACCTGGCTTAGGTCTTGACAAAGCTACTAATTTTTTGACAATCTTTGAAGCATTGGGGGTTGGGTTGGCATTCCTTGTTACCCAGTTTTACAGCCCTCCTGTGGCCTCTGTATAATTAAACTAGTTTTCATTTTTGAAACACGGATCTCTTTGTGGACATACTGACTTAGTAGAGGGGGTAAAGGGAGAGGAGACAGTATTTCTGGATTGCTGCTGGGAAGCTGTTGCTATGTAGATGAACTGTAGCTGATCTTAGGTGTTAGTGAACGTGTCTGTGTGTTTTATCTAAGTCAGCAGTTTGACTGATTATTTTATGGCTTCTGTTTCCCCTCTACCATCTCTGAACAGATACTGAAATTATTCAATTAAATTTAGATGCATGAACAGAACACCTACTCATCTATAAGTTATGCAAATATATGCAAATCACAAACAAATGAGCTGGCTGGACTAGAAGATTGTATTACACCAGCATTTGCCATCACAGAAGAAATATGGTATCATAGTATAGTTATCTTATGGTTCATTTTTGAATTAAATCATAACTTTAGGATACTTTTCCACTTAAAAAGTCTGACTGCATCACTAAGAAAGAAGTCTTGGATGAATGTCACCTTGGATGAATGTCACCTCTCTTTCTTTCTTCACATTGCATATGAATTTCAGGTGTCAGTATTAACTTCACTAGTCATTGTCAGTCTGCCAACATTCTTTGAAGCTACTTTTAAAATTTACCTTTAAACTTTATTTTTATTTTTTATATTGCACTTTACTTGGCTTTCAGTCCCAGAAAAGTGCTAGTGTACAGTCTGAGTTAGGCCTGTCTTCTTTAGGGCTCTCGGAGGAGTCAGGCTCACAGGTTTCTGTGGCAGGAGGAATCCTTCAGTACAAGCTCAGTGGTAGCTCTCTAAATTCAGGTGAAATTATTTCTGACGTCGAGATGACACATTTGTTCTAGTGGTTCTCCTGTTAACTGTGGCTACTTAAGTTTAATTCTATAAAGGAAACTGAAAGCCCTGGCTGATTTTGCTCAGTGGTTAGAGTGTTGGCCTGTGGACTGAAGGGTAGCAGGTTTGATTCTGGTCAAGGGCACATATCTCAGTTGCGGGCTTGATCCTCAGCCCCACTTGGGTGTGGGAGGCAACCAATGAATGTGTCTCTTTCACATCTCTCTCTCTCTCTCTCTCTCTCTCTCTCTCTCTCTCTCTCTCTCTCTCTCTCTCTTTTTCTTCCTCCCTCCCTCCCTCTCTCCCACTGTTTCTAAAAATCAATGGAAAAAATATCCTAGGGTGAGGATTAACAAAAAGGAAAAAGTAAGCCGAGAAATGTACATGTTAGGTGCTAGTTTCTATCAATGATAAAAGGGCTGATGATGGTCATGGTGACTGTTACTTTGAGGCTGTAGCCTGGAGGCACATCAGAAGGACCTGGCCAGAAATGGCTTAAATAAGAGATACTTATGAGAAATAATCTGTTCTTAAAAAGGCTTAGCTCATTCAATTTGAATATATAGCAAGAGCAATAGGAAATCAAGTTATACAATTTTCTTTAGAACGGAGAGGGACCAAAGCTATCATTTATATTAAAAAACCTCAACTACAAGTGAGGAAGTAGAGAGGTTAAGAGACTTGCGAAGGTGAGACCCTTAGTAAGTGGTGGAGGGAGCCTTGAAGTGAGAGCTCTGTAGCCTGGGCCCTTTAGACTTTGTCCCCCATGGGTGGATGTGGGTGAAGGACACTGGACCGCCTTTAGAAGATGGTAGTTTTATGGTTGTTAGGAAAATTCTGGTTGTGCACTTTTTATATCATAATTGATGTTAGGACATCCTTCCTTCTTGTTTGAATGATAATAGAATAGGAGAAAGTGTTTATCTTTTTAGTTTAGTCTTCCCTGGAATAGATAAGAGATTGTTAATAGAAGAACTGAGAAATTGTCTGTACTAACAATGGATAGAAAGGTGAATTCTGTCAGATTTGTTCATTAGTCCTTAGAAAATGCTCAAGAGGGTTAGTGACTGGTCACATTTTAGGAACATCTGTAAATATTTTGTAGTAGACAAGCACAATGAAAATCCAACATTTAATTTTTCGCTAACCCCTTCTTGCCCTGAAACAGAGCTGTTGTGGAAGCTTCGTTTGCAACTGAGGAATTAAACCAACAGTTTTCCTAAGGGAAGTTGCTTGAACAAAAGTATCAACAATAGCGAGGCCCCTGTTGGCATCTGGACTTAGTAGTAGCTCGAGATATTTACTCTCTTGCTTGGAATTCTCCCTCCTATAGGGGCCTTGCAGCAAGTGTAGCCTTGCATAATGTGCCCAGCATCTTGGAAAGCTGTGATGGACCTCATGCCTGGGGAGGCCTGATAGCTGATTCTTCTGTAGGATTCCTTCTGTAGAGTCATCCTCTACAAGTCATGCATGTGGAGGTCCTTGTGCCTGAGCCTGACCCAGGGAAAGCCAGTGGCTCCTGCCTTTGACGCCCGGACATTGCTCCGCATGTCAGCCTGTAGTTGTGATAGCACCCGGACCACGAGTCACATTGAACAGAGCTGCACATGTCCAAGCGGCTGGTGTGGAGCTTAAACCTATAGAGGAAGTAGAATGGATTGTAAGGGGTCAACTGGCACCTTGAGATGCTTGGTGTTGTCTCCTTAGTGAGTTAGGGGGATAGTGGTCTGGTGGCTTCCAAGTGGGAAGATAATCTTTATGTTGTTGTTTCGGGTCATACATGTTCTTTTTTTTTTTTTTTTTTTTTTTTAAATATATTTTATTGATTTTTTACAGAGAGGAAGGGAGAGAGATAGAGAGCTAGAAACGTCAATGAGAGAGAAACATTGACCAGCTGCCTCTTGCACACCCTCCATCTGGGATGTGCCCGCAACCAACGTACATGCCCTTGACTGGAATGGAACCTGGGACCTTTCAGTCCACAGACCGACGCTCTACCACTGAGCCAAACCGGCTTTGGTGTCATACATGTTCTTGAACAAATGGTGTAGCCCTGTTATTTCAGTATCCATAGTCCTGCCCTGGCTGGTTTGGCTCATATGGTTGGAGTGTCATCCCATATATTGAAAGGTTGTGGGTTCTATCCCCAGTCAGGAGGTGTATGGGAGACAACTGATCTATGTTTCTCCCTCTCTCTCTCTCTCTCTCTCTCTCTCTCTCTCTCCTTTCCCCTCCCTCCCTCTCTCTCCCTTCCTCTCTCTAAAATCAATAAAAAGCATATCCTTGGGTGAGAAAAAATATATATACATATTCCTATGAGGCTGTAAAACTTTTCCAAAAGAAGTAAACTATATTGTATATTTTGATATGTGTGCTTTTTTAAAAATATATATTTTATTGATTTTTTACAAAGAGGAAGGGAGAGAGATAGAGAGCTAGAAACGTCGATGAGAGAGTAACATCGACCAGCTGCCTCTTGCACACCCCCTACCGGGGATGTGCCCGCAACCAAGGTACATGCCCTTGACCAGAATCGAACCCGGGACCCTTCAGTCCGCAGACCAACGCTCTACCACTGAGCCAAACCGGTTTTGGCTGATATGTGTGCTTTTGATGATTGCACAAAAAGTTTTATTTGATGTTTATGTGAGAGATTGAGCACTGTACACGGACAGAGGCAGAAATAAAAAAAGTCAGAGTTTGGAACTCAAGTAACCATGGAGATCCCCAAGTCCTTCACTTGCTTTGTACAAGGAGGAAAACCCAAAGCCTGGAGAGGGTGAGTGACTGCAGGACTGATGGATTCATCAGCCAATCGTGGAGATGGGAGCAGAGCCCGCACTCCCGCGCTCCCCGTCTGCGCTCCTTGTGTTTTGTTAGGTTTTCCTTGCTGCCTCCCTTCAGGTCATTCCCAAGGGGCCTTCAGGCCATTCCCCCAGGGGCTGTGCGGCAGATTGCCAGGGTGAAAGGGGGCAGGGATGGAATGCAGTCAGAGGGAATCTCAAAATGGAACTTTGGGTTTCGGCTGTAAAGTAGGGAAAGGGAGCTCTGGAAAGGCTTCTTCCAGAAGGGAGCAGGATCAGCCACAGCCCCTCTAGCCACGTGGGGCCAGGGTCTTCGCCTTCCACGTGCCTCTCAGGGAATGAATGGCACTGATGACTGACAGGCCCCGTTTTGTTCTCTTAAGAAATTATAATAGAACTAATGGAAAGTACCCCTTCACTGATATTCATGCAGTTTTGATTTATGAACAGTATTTTATTATTTAGAAACAAAGGGCAAAAGTCACCCATGGCTCCATTATTTTCACACAACTATTTTATTTTCTGTGCCTTTTATTTCAGTCTCTTAATATTAAAAAAAATTAAATACGTGCTTTCTACAAGATCACTATCACAGAGTTATGAGAAAAGCACATGATCTTCGGAGGCAGACAGAGCCGGGTTTGGTTTTTGGGTTCACCATTTATGTGGCCTGGGCTAGTTCCTTTACTTCTCTGCACTTGTAAAACGAGATACTAACACAAGCTCACGCAGGATTTTTGTAGGTTTGAGGGAGATATTGTACATGACGTATATGGCCTTTTGGGGCCTTTAATGGCACATCATTCGCTGCTTAATTTTTCTCGTGGGCATTTGTTTTCCATTTTGCTGCATGGTCTGGAAGTGCTCTGTTACCACTGTCTTTGATAAGAGAAGTCTCCGTTCTCCTGTGGAGGGTGTGATGCGGGGGCTGCCTGTGCTGGCCAGTGTTGCTAGGGGAGATGCAACTGCATGTCCCAGGGGAAAAGCCTGGAGTCAACTCTGATTCTTTTTTGGGTGGCTATGTGGGAACTGGCCATGAGATGAAACCTCCAGTGACAGCCGGATGAGGGAATTTGGCATATTTATTTCTTCTTTATATTATCGACCACCTTAACCCAAGAATTCCTTGGTTGTATTAACACTGCACAGGATTGTCCACGTGGGCAAAGGGAACGGGCTGTCTTTTATTTTAACGAGAGATCTAGGCTGCTGGTGACTGCTCTGTGGAGACCGCTGTCTGACCTTACGTTTCTAAGGCTGAGCACCTCTTGTGCTCAGAGGTGGGATGTAGGAAGGAAGAAAGTGTGGTGAGCTGGGAGTTGGTGACCAGTTCATCTCTGAAACCAGTTGGTAACTAGCTGCCGGGCTTTGAGCAGCTCACCTCTCAGACTCTCAGGATCCTCAGCCGTGAGTGCCCGGAGAGACGTGTCTTTTCTGTTTTCACACCCTCAGCACCGGCGTGCTCCTGGCCGCAGTAGGTGCTCAGCAAATGTTTGCCCAACAGTTGGAGCAGGAGGTGGGCCCGGAGCCTGCCCCTGTGTGTGCTCAGAGGAATGCTGGTCTCTGGAGGGTGGGCTGAGGAGGGATTTTTCCAGCCGGCCGAGTCTGTAAATGCTGCCAGTGACAGCCCTTTCTTGAAAATACTTCATGTTCCTTTAAGCATATTAGAGGCCCTGAGAAGTTTGGCAGAAAGAAAGCCTCAGTGTTGTTAAACCCAGAATTTCCTGAACTTATTTGATCCAAGAACACTCTTTTCCTCCTGCTCTATTTAGCCTAGAGGAACTTTTGCTCGGCCAGATGGCTGTGAAGGAGATTTCCTGCTGGAACATTCTAGAATCTTGAGAGCTGGGGTGGGAGGGTGATAAGGTGATAGAAGGTTGAGGCTTAGCGTGTGTGTGTGTGTGTGAGTGTATGTGTGTGTTAGTCCTCAAGCAGGGCTCAAACGTCGAATTCTGAAGTTAGACCTTGTGGGCCAGGCTTTGCAGCCACAGCACAAACAGGAACCTCAGGTGAGATGTGTCTTTTGAGCTGAAGTCCCACATGCAGGGGGAGGCGCTCATCTTGTCCTTAGGAAGCCAAGGGCAGTGGCATAAAATGACCCCGTTTCTGTCGTGCTCGGGTGCCTTTTCCTGTTTTTCGCCCTAGCAGATGGTAGGTTTCCTGAAGTCAGGATTCTCAACTAAGCTCTGGAAAACTCCGTGGGCACTGTGGCTGGCCACCCCTCCCCGCTGGGTTAACTGAAGGTGCTAAGAGATACTGTGTAGGGGCTGGCTTCCTCTGTCACCTTCCTTTCTTCTCAGGGTCTGACCGGAGAGTCCCCGTCCACCAGCCACAGCCGGTGGACAGTCCCTGTGTGGTCAGCTATCCCCAGAGCTGCTGCCCCTGGGAACCCCCTCCCCTCCACCCCCCGTGTTTCTCTCCACCAGCTTTCCCTCCCAGATAAGCACCCCGAAACGTGATTCTGTTTAGAAGTCGAAGCATTTGAATAAATCAGATGCTTTTGCCCAACCCAGGAAGAAAGGCTGTAGTTATTTTAACAACAAAATCCTGCAGTCTTCAGCTATTTCTGGATGTAGACTGGTAATTAGCATGCCATGTGTAATTCATTGCTGTCTCTGGCTGTTTGTTTCCTTGTTCCAATGCAGCCCAGTTTGGGAGACTGGGCCGATTTCATTTTGGAAATGTGATTTTTGTGGAGACCTCTAAAATGCCACCGCGAGATGAATGGTTTTCTATACAGTCAGTTTGCCAAACCTGGTGTTTGCAGCTCAATTATTAGTTTTCAGCAGCTCTGTGGAGGAGAGTAACAGCTTGCTAGGGTGGTATTTCGTTTCCAAGAAAACTGTTAAAAGCAACTGCTTGAAGACGGATTGATGCTAGCCGAGGAGAGTGACGCTTCAGAACAGGTAATTCTGGGGTCGGTTAAGGAGGCTTTCGTGGTTTACCTGTGTTAGTGTTGCTCATGGGAGGCATTTCACATTTTCAGTTTATATACTCACTGGCGTACCCGGAGGCCAAATGCAGATGAGTACCTTTTGGGATTTATAGTGCTGGGATGAGAGGAAAGTGCCTGAATGGCTCTTGTGATGGGGCGCAGGGTGAGAAGGCTCCTGGAGGCCCCCTGAGGTCTCTGGCAGGACTTCCTGCTCCTCCCAGCTGCAGAGGAAAAGGGAAAATATGCAGCGACTGTTTCTGTTGGGGAGTGCTGGGACCTGCTGAGAGCTTGGCCAGGGTCCAAAAGGAAAGCCTTTGGTTCCTTCTTTTTTTAGGAAGATCTATCGGGGGCAGTCTTTAATAAATAGCCCGCTTCTCCAGATCTCTCCAGCACAGCGGGGCTGGCTCTCTCTGGCTGCTCAGCTGACTCTAGGCAGAAGGCAGGTCGGAGTGCAGCATGAGGAGAGCATGTGTTCGATTGTGCTGTGCAGGCTCTCGAAGCCTGGCTGGCCGTCTCGGGGTTACCCTGGTGTCTTCCCATGTCCACCGAGGGGAACGTAGATGCACTTTGCTCTCTGAAGACTTAGCTTTTGATGAACGAAAAGAGGAGTTATTTTATGCATGAGCTAAATCTTTCTAAACAAATCCTCTTGCCCCTCACCCTCCAAGGCACTAGCTACAAAAGAGGAAGGAAGCTGAAGGAAAAAAAATAGCCTAACAAAGTGAAACCCTTTTGTGAATGGGAAGTACTTGTGTTACTTGGATCTCTTAATAAAAGGGTTTAGATAGGTGAGCACAAGATTCTAAGGAAAATGATTAAAGTGGCCCTAATTGCTCCATTAGATGGTAAGAACTAGCTTCAACTGTTACAGGCCAAGGAGCCATACAGAAACTATGGCCTAGACCTGCCCTGTGTGGTTGGAGGGTCGGGACACGCACCAAAGAGTCGCATATGCCATTCCTGTCAAGGGCAGGTACCTGGCTTACAGGTTTGATCCCTGGCCCTGGCCGGGGCATGTGTGGGAGGCCCGATTGAAGTGTCTCTCTTGTATAGGAAAACCCCAAAACAATAAAAACAAACAAACAACAACACAAAAAACTAAAAAAAAAACCCAAAAAACTATGGCCTAAATAAACGGTTGTTAAACAGTGCAGTTTGTTAGGCAGTGCCAACCAGGGAAAGTCATTTCTGGCAATTTTTAGGTAAAGGTAAAGCTAGAAGGATTTGAGTGCAGTCCTGTACGGTGCAGGGTAGATCCAAGCACCCCAGCCAGCTGGGTCATCTTGGACCCAGCACAGAGGCTCTCCTACCAGGACCTGTGGTGGCTTTGAGGTTCCATGCTCAGCTCTAGTCTTGGGCACAGGACCTCAGGTATGCCTGGAGATCCGGCCCAGATCAGACCGCCTGGAAAAGTGCTGGGGGAGCGGCCAGGGAAGGTGGTTGTCTTTCAGATTACCCCCGTGTAAGGAGATCAGCCAGCTGTTCTCCTCTGATAAACTGAAGAGGTTTGAGCCCTTTTAAGTTTGCCTAGTGCAGGTTTAGGCAAGTGGATTCCATCTGTTTTTGTTTCAAATTAAGATATTTAGTAATAATTTTCTGAAACTCCTTGTCATAGAAACAGACTTGAGGATAAAGGATTGATTGATACACCAAGTACCGTGAGGGAGGGCATATTAAGAACATGGGGACACAAAAGAATCTTCTAAGGAAGGGGACTCAGTCTTCCTATGCTGATAGGGAGACGGTATGAAAGCCAGCTATCATGTCATGTTTAGAAAGCTGTTACAGTTATTTTTGATCAGGTGATATCACACGGTTCAAAAGGGAAACCTATTATCCAAGGTATTCCTTTAAAAGTCTACTTCTGCCTACTCGGTGCTCTTGTTCCCATAACCACAATTATTAGTTTCTTACTTATCTTTCTAGAATTTCCTTATGCATTTATAAACATATTTGGAAATATATGAACCATCACCACTCTCTCATTATCCAAAATAGATATCTCTCATATACCAATTTCCTGCACCGGGACAGCAGCATTGAAGACTGAAATGGTTGGTCCCATGCTTGCCATTCTGCAAAATGATTTGTTGAGCACTCAGCCTTTCTCTGCTGGAGCTGTCGCAGTAAGGCGATCTTACTGGACTCGTTGCTTGTCATGAGGCTTTGACTCTATGTCATTTAAGCAAATGCAGTGACAACAAATGAAGGCGATTTCTCAGTGTTAGGCCTTGGATTCCTCCCACAGGTCAGACAAAACTAAATTCTCACATTAACCACCAGCATTAACTGCTTCTTTCATCTGAGCTCCAAGAGAGGAGATGCTGGCAGGCCTGCTTGGGCTTGCAAGGGGAATGAAAGGAGTAGGACATTGTTTGCTCTAACAAGCAACAGAAAGCAGAGCCCTGCCCAGTGACATGGAGCACTTCAGTTCTTTTTGTGCTCTGACTTTATTCGATTTGCTTACAGAATCTACCATTCATTTGTTTGTTTGTTAATTCAACATTAATCCAACTAACATGTTTTGAACCCTTGTGATATTTACAGTGTGGAGATGGATGTCGCCTTACTGCGACAGCTCCAGCAGAGAAAGGCTGAGTGCTCAACAAATCATTTTGCAGAATGGCAAGCATGGGACCAACCATTTCAGTCTTCAGTACTGCTATCCCGGTGCAGGGGAATTGGTATGTGAGAGATAGCTAGGTAGAAGTCCTTGCCCTCAGAGATGTTATACTCTGAGGTGATCAGAGAGGCCGTTGGCACTGGTGTGGAGTGACCAGTAAGTGCTCCCTAAGGGCAGGTAGAGGAGTCAGGTTCCGTTGGTCATGCTCCTTCCACATCCCCTAGACCCCTCTTCTGAATTTGGTCCTGACCGTACCTCCTCCACACTGGGCCTGGGGTTTTGGTGCTTCATTTGCTGTTTCCATCTGGAGTAACAGTTTCCACATGGATTTTGGTCTTCAGCTCAGTTTTGTGTTTGGCCTGTTTTGGTTTACATTATTTAATAGTGAGCAGTCTAAGAAATATATATTTTTTAATCTTGAAATTAACATTTACTTTTGTTTATTCTTTTATATATATATATATATATATATATATATATATATATATATATATATATTTTAAATATATTTTATTGATTTTGTACAGAGAGGAAGGGAGAGAGATAGAGAGTTAGAAACATCGATGAGAAAGAGAGTCATCGATCAGCTGCCTCTTGCACACCCCCTACTGGGGATATGCCCGCAACCAAGGTACATGCCCTTGACCGGAATCGAACCCGGGTCCCTTCAGTCCCCAAGCCGACGCTCTATCTATTGAGCCAAACCGGTCTCGGCTTATTCTTTTATATTACTTGGGAAACTTTGCAGACTCAAACTTTAGTTAAGATGATATGGAAAGTTGGAAAGATACAGTTTTTGGAACCAGAAGGATGAAAGTTCACATTTCACCCCTTAGCATTATTGTGGCCTTAAATAAATTAATGCACTGGAACTCAGTTCTCTGCTCCATAAAAGGGGGAAAACAATACTGATCTGGCTCAGCTGGTGTGGCTCAGTGGTTGAGCATCGACCTCTGAACCAGGGGGTCATGGTTCGATTTCTGATCGGGGCACATGCTCAGGGTTGCAGGCTCGATCCCCAGCGGGGGGCATGCAGGAGACAGCTGATCAATTATTCTCTCTGATTATTGATGTTTCTATCTCTCTCTTCCTCTCTGAAATCAATAAAAATATATGGAAAAAAATGTTCTGGAGGGCTATTGTAAAGATAAGAACAAACTAAAAGCTATAACTATTGTTGGGGAAGGCTGAGGATTCTTATGACCTTTTCTATTTTATATTTCAGATTCATTCATTCATTCATCTATCCATTTTACTCTTGAGTCTATCAGAGTTTATTGGTTGCTTCTGTATGCCAGGACCTTTGATAGGTGGGACACAAGTAAGAACTACTAAGAGACGGGGTAATGGAGCCTGAGACTTCCTGTCTACAGGTCCATCCTTCATGTGAGAGAGTCCTCCTGTGTCTTGGTAGCAGCAGTGGGTGGGGCTGGGAAGTGAGGGTGGCAAGAAGCTCTGATGTCCATCAAGTTGGAGACTTGTTGGTTGTCTGATTTTGTTTCAAATCAATGAAATTATTTTCCTTAACCCAAGCAGTGAAGGTCCTCAGGCACTATTATCACTGTTACTCTCTCCTGCGGTCAGAGGCCCTGCTTTCAGTGCCCCGCTTGCATTCCCCAGTAGATGCCTCCCGTGCCTTCCTCAGGAATGCACACCACACCAGGTTTTCAATAGGTTATTGAATAGGGTGTTTTCAATAGGTTATTACAATATTCTCAGAGTAGATTTCAAAGTCACCTTTATGGAGGGAAATGTGCTGGGCACTGTGACAGTTGGCAACGCCTTTGGCCTGCCTTGTCATTCTCTTTCGGGAAGGTAGTGGGTTAACCTGCATGTGGAGGAAATGCTCACAGGTTTGACCAGGAGTCCTGTGTTTGCAGGTTGCTTTGGGGAAAATACCAAGTCATCCAGTCTGCCCATGGCTGGCCTGGAAAATAAAAATGTATAGGAATAGCTATATACTCAGAGAACTATGGGAAAGCATTAAACCATGAGTCCATGGTTGAAGATAATAGTGTATAATTTTCCTCTTACAATGACATGAATGAGATATTTTAATAGTTATAAGTATGAAACCATAGGGAAAAACTTCCTAAGCTTCAGTTGTATTATATGTGTTATAAGACATTTTTTGACTGTGTCGGCCTAGGAATGAAAAAGTAGGGTCATAAAATAATATAAAACAATACAAGGTTCTATTTGTGTGTGTGTGTGTGTGTGTGTGTTTTTCCATTGGTCCATTTTGCATTCAGTTGCGGGGCTTGATCTATGTATTGGGTCGGCAGCTAAGTAATTGCGGGTTTCACACATATATGGCTTCAGTTGAATTTTTAGTTTGCAGATGTAGTACAAATGTAAAACACATTTTGTTATTTGATAGTTGGCTATTCAGCTGTTAATCAATAAAAAAAGTTTTTTGATCTGTTTTGTAGTTTTCGTTTGGCGTTCGTTGAAAAATGGAAAATCAAAAGGAACATTTTCGTCATATTTTGCTTTTTTATTTCCGCAAAGGGAAAACGCATCGCAAGCTCATAAAAAGTTATGTGCTGTTTATGGTGACGAAGCCTTAAAAGAACGGCAGTGTCAAAATTGGTTTGCCAAATTTCGTTCTGGTGATTTTTCACTCAAAGATGAAAAACGCTCTGGTCGTCCAGTTGAAGTTGATGACGCCCTAATCAAAACAATAATCAATTCAGACTGTCACAGTACAACACGTGAGATTGCAGAGAAGCTTCATGTATCACATACATGCATTGAAAATCACTTAAAACAACTTAGCTATGTTCAAAAACTCGATACATGGGTTCCTCACGAACTGAAAGAATCACAGTTAACGCAACGCATTAGCAGCTGCAATTTGCTAAAGAAACGTAATGAAAATGATCCATTTTTAAAACGACTGATAACTGGCGATGAAAAATGGGTTGTTTACAACAATATCAAGTGGAAAAGATCGTGGAGCAGGCCAGGTGAACCAACTCAAACAACATCAAAAGCTGATATTCATCAAAAGAAGGTTTTGTTATCAGTTTGGTGGGATTACAAAGGAATTGTCTACTTTGAACTCTTACCACCCAACCGAACGATCAATTCTGATGTCTACATTGAACAATTAACGAAATTAAACAATGCAGTTGAAGAAAAGCGGCCCGAATTGACAAATCGAAAAGGTGTTGTATTCCATCATGACAATGCAAGGCCACACACATCTTTGATCACTCGGCAAAAATTAATGGAGCTTGGTTGGGATGTTTTGCCACATCCACCATATAGTCCTGACCTTGCACCATCTGATTACTTTTTGTTTCAATCTTTACAAAACTCCTTGAATGGTAAAAATTTCAATAATGATGATGATGTCAAATCGTACCTGATTCAGTTTTTTGCTAATAAAAACCAGAAGTTTTTTGAACGTGGGATTATGATGCTGCCTGAAAGATGGCAAAAGGTCATTGATCAAAATGGGCAATACATTACAGAATAAAGTTATTTAGTTCCATGAAAAAATTGTCTTTGATTTTCTTTTAAAAATCCGCAATTACTTAGTTGCCGACCCAATATATAAGGGTTTTTGATGATCAAAATTCTACTTGGCCCGGCTTCATAGAATTTTGGGGCACATAGAAGGGATTTGTTATTTTATCTGTTTCCTGCTCTCTCTGGTCTTTGGAAGAAAGGAAAAGCTTGTAAGACTCTTGTGTCCTTATTTGTGCTGAGACCTGAGCCAGTCATCATGTTCCTGTTAGGCTGTCAGCTTCTTTCTGGCCTCGAGGAGAGGCCGGAGCCAGTGATACCAGCTCTGACTGAGCCACGATAGCTTTCCTCCCCACAGCCGGCTAGCAGGCAGCATGCGCGGTCCTCCGTGCCTCAGTCATGCGGCGATAGGGAGCAGACGTGGCTGCCGGTGCCATCAGACGTGCCCTTGCACCGTTTTCTTCCTGTGGCAGAAGGGTGTGAGTTTGGGCTGTTTTTATCTCTGTGGGAGCCCGGTTTCTCTGTGGGGAGCAGTTGTCTGAAGGACCGCCTTCCACCCTAGTCTTCCTTGCAGTGGGAGCCCAGTTCCTCTCCTTGGCACTTGCGTGTGCATTTCATTTGAACAAGAACATTTTGCACCTGTTGATGTACTGCTTTTTAATTGTTCACAGCTGTTTTCTTTGTTGGGCTCCCCGCCCCCTTTTCTAAAGGGTACGGACTCTGTGGAGAGTGACAGTTTCTGCCTGTTTTTGCCTTTTCTCCCTTTACCTCGTGCCAATCCCCAGGGTCATGTTTGCTAACCTGAGGTGGCCTGGCCCGCTCCTCTCCTGCTTTGAGTGGTATTTTACTGCTTGGGTTAAGGAAAATATTTATTTTTGCAGTTTTTTTTTTTTAATGTTTTGGAAGTTAGAAAGGGAGGGAAGCAAGAGGAATCATTATTATTAATTAGGTGTGAGCAAAAAAAAAAATATATATGTTTTCACTCATCGCAGCTGCCCATGCTTTAGTAACATCTCCTGAAGAGATTCAGCACAAAGTCAGTGTATAAATGCCTGTTTTCAGATTGTCAGTGAAAAAGCAACATCTTCAAGCGATTTTGGAAATGAATATGGAAATCGGTGGGGCTTCACGGGAAATATCTTGGTACGATGATGATGATTTTGGCATATTTCCTAATGCCCTGGGATTTCTCAGTTGTCAAGTAGCAGGCCATAAGGGACCCGCAAGTAAAAAGAGACTATTTTGATCGAACTAAATAAAATGTTTTACAAATTAGAGATAGTGGGAGAGACCAAGACGGTAGAGAAGGTGGAATCTGCATTTACCTTTTCCCATGACCTCATCAAAGTAACAACTAAATCTTAGAGCAACCAACCTGAATAACCATCTGAAGACGAGCCGAACAGGC
This sequence comes from Pipistrellus hanaki, assembly GCF_964339955.1. Classification (NCBI taxonomy): domain Eukaryota; kingdom Metazoa; phylum Chordata; class Mammalia; order Chiroptera; family Vespertilionidae; genus Pipistrellus; species Pipistrellus hanaki. The sequence continues at coordinate 62,614,146 of NC_140508.1, forward strand.
ATCCTATAACTGAGGATATGAAGAAGAAGCCATGTTGAGAAGGACAGGAGGGGTGGAGACACAGAAAGGGCAGGGCACACACCCATGGTATGGTAGTTAAGAAATGAGGGATGTCTCAGCTACAGAGGTCCCCCTGAGGTTGCGAGGAGTCAACCCCCCAGCGGGCTCCCTAGCGCCGAGCATCAGTGCCCGGAAGAGGAGCCCACATAACCTGGCTGTTATACACATTGGGGGGGGTGTCCATTTGCCCAGGTGTAATGGAAGTCTGCTGGCAGCCCAGGCGCCCTAAAGGAGCAGGGCACAAAACCTTGCTCACAGGCACTCACACTAGGCTCCAGCAGAGGTGGCTCGGAGGAGGCTGGAGTCCTACAGGGAGAGACTGAATTGTGTGGTGTGGAGGAGAAGGCAGGCAGACAGCTGCTAGTGTCCTGTGTTGAATCCCTCAGATGCTGCCCACAGGTGCCATCTTTCCTGAGTGGAGCACTTCCCCCCCATAAGGCATTAGCCTGGGGAGTCACACAGCTCCATCCTGATGACTCTCAGAAGCCCTCCCCCGCCCAGCTCGCACACAACTGGAAGCTCTGCCAGTAGCCACCAGCCTGGGCCTGCATTGCAGTCTTTCTTAAAAAACGTGTGAGGAGTTCCTGGCAAGTTTCAGGTTTGCCAGAGACACACAGGGAGAGACTGAGTTGTGGGATGTTAGGACGAGGGCCCAGCCAGTGCCACTGTTCCTTCCCCCAGCGTGGCATCGGCTGAGCTGTGTGGCTTTCGTGTGAAGGCTGTCTTTTCTTTTGCCCAGCGGGTGCCACCATTCCTGGGCTCAGCCTTCTTTCCACACAAGCAAATCGTAACCTGCGTTAGCCTGATGAACTCCACTCGTTGTCTTTAACCTTTGGCATTTTGATTATCCTCTTGGGGTTCATCTTGTTTGGAACTCTTTGCACGTCTTGACTCGTGCCTTTTCCCTTCCCCAGGGATAATTAGATGCTGCGTATCTAGGCTTTTTAACTGTTTAAGTGCCCTTTAACGGCTTTTAGAGCAGCTTCTAACAGAAGACAGAAGATGTCTGGATAGGACAGAGCTCCAAAGATGAAAGCAAAAGTTCATTTGACCACAAAGGGTTTTCTGTTTGTAGTGAAAACGGAATAGCTTGTAGACCAAGTTTCCCTCAAAGTGCTAAAAAAAATTGGACAGAGTACAAAAACAGGTGGCCAAGACTTGGGGGACCAGGGTACTGAAGAAGAGAAGGAAAGGATACTGGTTAAGCCCAACATTCTGTGATGCTTTTCCCCTTGAAGTATTTTTCTGGTTCATAAGGGATCTGGGGGGTAGATATGCCAAGAAACCAAAGTGTTTTCCAAGAAGCTGGGACCAGTAATGGAGCTGTTGGCAGTCTTATGGTACTGTGGAGACAAAACTTGGAGCTAAAGCTGCAAGGGCAGCGAGGATTTAAAAGATCACGATTGCCCTAGCCCAGTGGTCGGCAACCACTGGGACAGGGGCTTAATCACAAGGAACAGCCTGTAATTATTGGAATCGAGAGTCTAGGTCAATGGTGGGCAAACTCATTAGTCAACAGAGCAGCAAACTGGTTCGTGAGTCGCAGTTTACCGACCACTGCCCTAGCCAGTTTGGCTCCGTGGTTAGAGTGTCAGCTTGCAGACCAAAGGGTTGGGGGTTCAATTGTCGGTAAGGACATTGTCAAGGGCATGCTCCTCAGTTGCAGGTTGGATCCCCAGCCCCAGTTGGGGCACATGCGGGAAGAAACCAATTGATGTGTCTTTCTCACATCAATGTTTCTCTCCCTCTCCCCTCTTTTCCCCTTCCCCCTCCTCTTCCCCTTTCTCTCTCCCCCCCCCCCCCCATTTCTTCTCTTCCACTCTCTCTAAAAATCAATGGGAAAAAAAGAAATCCTTGGATGAGGATTAAAAAAAAAAAGATCAGGGTCTTAGGGAAAAGGGGAATATAGTAACATGAGCCCAATAATCTGCACTGCTGTTCTTTTCAAGGCATTTGCTGATGTGCTAACATCTCAGAGACTAAGAAATGAAGCCAAAGCTATCCTTAAAGGTTGGGAGGCAAAGCTGGCAGTGTCAGGGATCTGGGGAAACAAAAATTGGAGCTCAGAATTTACCAAGGAGGAGAAGCCCTGGTAAGCACCCCAGACTTCCTGTTTGGGCTTGATCAGACCCTCAGAGTAAATGTAAACTTGAAATAGGATAGCCCTCACAAAAGTCTGAAACTCAGCTTTGAACCAGTTTAAGTCAGAGTGGATTATAGTGATCTTTCCCTAATCTAACTGCCTGCCAAATAAACCAAAAATAAACCCTCTCAGAAGGATGATAACATCAGCCAGAACCTCAGATTGTCTCATTAGTTTTTGATGCACAATATCTGGCATTCAATGAAAAATCAACAGGCATGCCAGGAAATGGGGCCAAATGATTAAAAAAAAAAAAAAAAAAGAGTAACACTGATGATGAAAACAGCAACAGGTGATACAGATATTGAAATAATTAGATACGTATTTTAAAAGAGCTGCCCTAGCCCTAGCTGGTGGCTTGGTGGATAAAATGTCAGCCTGTGGACTGAGGGGTCCCGGGTTTGATTCTAGTCAAGGGCACATGCTGGGTTTGCATGCAGGAGGCAGCCATCGGTGGTTCTCTCTCATCATTGATGTTTCTGTCTTTCTCTAGGAAATCAATAAAAATATATTTTAAAAAAGTGCTGCCATAAATATGTTCAAGGAAGTAGAGAACTTCACAAATAAAATGAAATATATTAAAAAAAAAAGACTCAAATGGAAATGCTTGGAATGAAAACTACAACAAATGAAGACTTACATAGATAAATTTTATAGCAGATTAGACATAGAAAATTAGTGAGCTCTGCAATATAGGCCAATAGAAAATATCTAGATGGAAGCATAGAGAGGAAAAGGATTGGAAAGAGAGAGAGCATAAGAACCACAAGACATAGTGAAATGACCCAGCAGGTGTGTAAGTACAGGCGAATTGATGAGGGGAGAGAAAGATTGGGGCAGAAACAATGTTTGAACTGATATTGGCTAAGAATTATTGAAAACTAGAGACGTTATGATGGAGACTCAGGAAGCTCTACAAACTCCAAATACAAAGAAAACCACACCCAACATATAATGAAACCAAAACATAAAGAAAGTGTTACAGAGCAGCCAGAGGACGAAAACCAGACACAGTGTCTTTAAGGGGTTAATATTAAGACTGACAGCTGACTTTTCAACAAAAATAATAGAGATCAGAAGACAATGAGTTGATTCATCTTTAAATTGATGAAGAAAGTAACTGTCAACCTATAACCAAAGGACATTTTAAAAAACAAAAGCAGGGAGAATTTGCTACCAGGTGACCAATAGGAAAAGAAAACACTAAAGAAAATTCTTTAGGAGGAAGGAAAAATGGTCCCAGAAGGAAGCATGGAAATATAAAAAGAATTGAAAAGCAACAAGAACAATAAATATGTGGATAATTCTAAATAAAAATTTGCTATGGAACAATGAGAACAATATTTTGTGGAGGTATAATATGTATATAGCAGGGGTCAGCAACCTTTAAGACATAAAGAGCCACTTGGACCTGTTTTCGAAGGAAAAAAAAACCTGGGAGCCGCAAAACCATTGCGACATTTAAAACAAATGTAACACTGCATATATTGTTTCTTACCTTAATGCTATATACTGGATCGTGCAGTTAGCTGTCAATCTGAAGAAAAAAACGATTTTTTCATTTTACAAAAAGAGCCGCATGCGGCTCCGGAGCCGCAGGTTGCCGACACCTGGTATATAGTATTAAATATAGGGTAATAGTATAAAAAGTGGGAGTGGAGTGAAGGAACTTATGTTGTTAAGAGAAGTTGTTGAAGTGCAGATACTCTTTGACTTACGATGGGGTTATGTCCCGATAAATACATTGTAGATTGAAAGTATCGTAAGTTGAACATGCCTTCAATACACACTCTGAACATCAGAGCTTAGCCCAGCCTACCTTAAACAAGCTTAGAACACCTACGTTGCTCACAGTTGGGCAGTTATTTTGAGATTCATCTCAAGAGTAGTTGCCTTCCTCCTCCTCTTTCCACCAGAAGCAGGAGACATAGGTGGGCACTCTGTAGACATGATGGGAGGTGAAAAACGTAGTATCCAAACAATGCTGGCAACACAGTTCACTGTAGAGTTCTGGTTGCTTACCCTTGTGATAGTGTGGCTCAATGGGAACTGTGGCTCACTGTGGCTGTCTAGCATCATGTGAGAGTATCATGCCACATATCACTAGCCTGGGAAAAGATCAAAGTTTAAAATTTGTGTATGAGTTTTTTTTTGAATGATATCGCTTTCACAGCATCATGAAGTAAAAAAAATTGTGAGTCGAACCATCATTAATTTGGGGGACTCTCTGTAGTAATTTATGTTAGACTGTAATAAAGTAAGAGTGTTATAATCTCGAGTAGAGAGGCCCGATGCATGAAACTTTGTGCAAGAGTAGGCCTTCCTTCCCCTGACTGCCAGTACCAGCTTCCCTCTGGTATCCGGGACCCAGGCTTCCCTCCTTGGTCCCTTGGCAGGTACCTGGGACTCTGGCCCTGGCTTCATCAGGAAGGATGTCCGAGGACATCCATCTGATTAGCATATTACCCTTTTATTATTATAGGTAGTAGTCACTAAAATAATCACGTATAATTAATGTGGTGATAGAAGGGAAATTGAAGTGATAAAAAATACTCGATGAATCTAAAAGAAAATAAGAGAGGAGAGTTCAAGAAACAAAACAGGTGGGAAAAACAGAAAGCAAATAGCATCCTGGACAATTTTCACTCAGATATCATAATTACATAAAATGCAACTGGACTGGATACTTTATTTAATTGACAAAGATGGTCAGTCTGGATATTAAAAAACACAATTTTTGCTTACAATAGACATATCTTAAGTAACGGGATAGAAGAATTGAAAGTGAAAGGATGGAAAAAGATGAACCAAATGGAAGCTGATGTAGCTATACACCAATCTGAGATGAAGTGGACTTTAAGGCCAGGCGCATTGCTAAAGATAAGCATTTCACAATGATAAAAGGTCAATTTCCAAGAAAGTTAATTTAATGTAGGATGCAGGCTTCACATGACCCCTAGTTATACCCAAAGCTCTTAGGGACAGTCAAGACTCCCAACTTGCTCAACCCCTAGGAATCACGCATACATCCCCTAAAAGCACCTTGTATGGAAGACCCTTGCTCTCAGCTATTGATGTGATTCTTTTATTATTATTTTTTTTTTTAAAGAAGAGTGTTTCATGCTTGTCTGAGTTAATTCTAATGAATTTGCAAACAGTATTGCTTCACTGGGAGGCATCTATCATTAAAAAGATAGTTGAGTATCTGCTCCTTTGAATGATTTGGTCCATTTGTACAGTGTACCTGGCCTTTCTTCATGTCCACTGTTAAGGTTATTGTTCTTTTAGTTATTGTTCTCTGACACAGGAGTTGAGGCCCTCAGAAATGAGGCAGGGATAGTACTTGAATTTTTCTCTTTGGTCTGATGATGGCTGGTATCTTACATATACCAAGCTACTTCTGTAACTCTGGTAGATCAAAGTTTTAGAGGTTGATGGAAGTGGGAATTGAAATTTCTCCTTGCATGGATCAAGTTCATTATTCATTTGAGGCACATGTCAATGTTTAGTTTAAATGTTTCTTCTTAACATTTACTACTGGATTATTTTCTCATTGTTAGTTTTAGCTTTGCTTTTAATTTATGACCAGTGATACTGGCTTTCTATTTATGGCAGTGAGAGAAATATATGTGTGTGTGTGTATGTGTGTGTGTGTGTGTGTGTGTGTGTGTGTGTGTGTGTATATATATATATATATATATTTATATTTATATTTATATTTATTTATTATTATTATTATTATTTTTGTATGGTAGCCAAGATCTTTAATAAAACAAAAAAATGAACCACCTCCCCAGTTGCTCACCTCTGGGATTAGTGGTTGAAGAGGATGGTTTGGTGCAGTTTTTAGCTAGAAGTCAAACCTAATGGCCAGTTCTCTGTTCCTAGTGCAGGAAATTTGGGGGATACACCTGGAAGAACTTGCCTTCATGTGTGGGCTCAAAGCTTTACTTTCCCAGGTGCTCAGGGTCAAAAGTCCTGTTCTTGAAGTCCTTCTCGATAACCGGTCCAGCTGCTTCCTGAAAGCGGTATTTTGGTCTCCAGGATACATCTGTGCCCACAGGACTGCAGTAGGTCACATGGGACTTGAACCTGAAGCCTGCTCAGCAGGCACCACGAGGTGTAGGACCAAGAAATCTCCTTTTAAAGAAATGTATTTTCAGTGAAAAAGTGATCTGGTTTATACAAAAATAATAAGTGTAGTTGATCTGGAAACAAAAAACAGAAGAGGGCACTCAGGTAACTGAAATTTTGGGCACTCCGAACGAAGTGACTTCCAAATGTGTGTATTTCAGGACATGATAGGCTTCTAACTCTAAAACTCCTGTATGTTTAATGCTCAGGTCAGGAAACATTCCATAGGCTCACTATGCCGACCTTTTATTATTTTAAAGTAATAATAATGTTATAAATAAACAAGTTCTGGACCTATGCCCCCAAATAAGAAGAGATGAAAAACCAGACCAAACCAAAAAACTATGTATGGCTGATTCACAGGCCATAAAAAGATTTTTGTTTTGACTTGGAAACAGTGTATCCACATGGTTGCAGAATGAAAGCTATTGGTTATGCTATCCTGAGATTTCAGCTTTCTGATGATGTTACCAAAGTCTGATGAGATCACTGAGCTCAATTTTCTGAGGAGTTTGATGCCCAAGGTGCCCAGAGAAGCCAGCATCCGAGGCAACAGGTTTTTGTAGAGAAAATACTTGTCCAGCTGCCAAATGAGACTGAGGACAAGGCTCAGATCAGTCTCCACTAATTAGGACTTAGAGAAAATGTAAAGGATAAGCCCCGGATGGTGTGGCTCAGTTGGTTGAGTATCATCTCAAGGTTGCAGGTTAGATTCTGGGCCAGGGGACGTGCCCAGATTGCTGGCTGGATCCCCATTTGGGGGCGTGCAGGAGGCAGCTGATGGATGTTTCTCTCTCACATCTGTGTTTTCCTCCTTCCCTCTCTCCCTCCTTTTTTTTTCTTCCTCTCGTCCTTCCTCTCTCTAAAATCAGTGAAGACATTTCTTCTTCTTCTTTTTCTTCTTCTTCTTCTTCTTTTTTTTTTTAAAGGATAATTATAAGAAAAAACTTTTTGTATATTTATTGTCTTGGTTAGACAATCTTGGCACTGAGTCATTGTAAGGAATGGGAAAGATTAGAGAAAGTATAAAGGAATTCCAAGTTGGCAGGGTCTGACTTAGTAAGATCTAGGTGCCCGGCCAAGCATAAATTACTAGATACCCCTGGCTTCCAAGAGCACTGGGCTAGGGTGGAATTTTAGTTCCAGCCACCTGCCAAGGTTAGTTGGAGTTCATTTGTTGGCTTCCTGCTTCTGCATACGTCTCTGGGACCAGTCTGATTCGGCGTGGTCTCCTGGTCTTCTGGGCACTGTGAGGAGGCCTGCTATACCTCCTAAAAGGCAAAACCAAAACCAAAGCAACAAACAACAAAACTAGGAACAACAACAACAACAACAACAACAACAAAAACCCATTAGAGTCTGGTTTCAGTGTTAGGGCCTGGTTTCAATGAGAGAGTGAATTTTATTACATATCTCATTAGAAACTCCTCAGTAGTTTTCAAGTTACTTATCTGCATCTCTGACTCTGCCCATCCTGATTTCAAGTTTGTATTAATTAGGAGGAATGTGCTGTGAAGTCCTATGTTGATAAAATTTGTTGTCTCTTCTTTATTTTTACTTTTATGCTACCTCTAGCCTAGGAGGGAGCCTTTTAAAATAAAACATTTAAAAACACATCCTCTAATTAGAGAAGAGAAATTTTTTTTTAAAAAGCCCTCATTTGAGTCTGCTGCTTTTCCCCCTAGGATTGCAGTGGGAACAGTACTCTCTCATTTTTGGGTAAGTTAGTTCCCTTTGATAAGCGGTTACTTGACTGTGCTTGAACTCTTCCAATACCAGAGAACTCACCAAAGAAGTTGGCATAATTCTACTTCTGGAAAGCTCTAATTTTGGAAACCCCTTCTTTAAATGGAGGTGAAAAATCTGTCTTTGTAATTCTCACCAGATAAGCTAGTGAAGGCTTGAAAAATACTGCTTCCTGCTGGTAGCATGGCATGGCGGTAGGGGTTACAAGTAGGATAATTCTTACTTGTTTGAAGGTGTCTCTTTTTTAAAATATAGTTTTATTGATTTTAGAGAGAAAGGTTGGGACAGGGATATATATAGAGAAATATTGACAAGAGAGACACATCAATCAGCTGCTTCCTGCATGGCCCCCACCGAGGATCCTAGTTGCATGGAAAGTGAATTTGGAAAATTCCACACAACTGTTTTTCATTGCCCTTTGGTTTGATATCCAGAGGAGAAGGAAAAAGTTCTGTTGTATCCATTATGATGGATAAGGAAAGTGGTTTCACAAAGGTTAAATAACTTGATTATTATCACTTAGCAATAAGCACAGTCAGGATTCAAAACCAAGTTCAAAAACGTGTCACTGTGCTTCTCTAGGTCTGGGTATATAGTCACAGCAGAGTAATCAGGTACTGAAAGGAACCTTGCTGTCTTTGGATATTTATTCCAGAGGTAGAGGCATCTAGGTATCAAATGATGATTTTGGAAAAAATTTTCCCGTTCATTTAGTGGATCACTAAGAACTTCATGATCTTCTGTAGTTTCAAGTTTCCTCCCTCTTCCCCTCCCTTCTTCTCTTCTCCCTTCCCCCTTTCTTTTTTTTCTTCCTTCTGTGACCCAGAAAGGAAACTATCAGCACATAAGGCTTTCTGTCCTCATCTGCTGTCTTTCTTGCAACTGTTCTGAATGCGATATTTTATATCATCTGCCATTTTTCTTTTCTATTCTCCCTTGATTTTTTTTTCTTTTTAGAACTAGATTCACTAAAAAAAAAAAAAAAAAAAAAAAAAAAAAATGTGTTCTCCCTTTGTTTTGTTTAAGGGAACCTCTAGTCAGACATTCTGTGGAAGTGAGGGATGAGAGGATAAAATTACATTCCTTTTCTGATCTTGTCTAGTTTCACAAGTGCAGAGCGGTGGAGCTTCCTGCAGCAGAGATCTAAAAACAGTAGCTGCTGCTGTTGACTGTGACAGGATCCTCAGCCCTGAACACTTCTGTGCCCTTCTCGAATACAGCGTTGGCGGGTTTGTTTGTGAATGTTTCTGAGAGTGTAAAGGTTGCTCTCACACATATGTTTACTCTGTAAAGATAAGGGTCTGGTGAAAATAGAATTGAACTGTGCCATGTTCTTCGTTTTTGCATTTCTGCGAAGAACAGTTTAGTTTTCAGAAACTATCGGTGGTTGCTACTCTGTGTGAAAAAGAAGGCTTAATTGCTAACACGTAAGATAATTGTTTGTATATGTGTCCTGTACACAAATTCTGGCTTGTGTGCTTTTTCTGTGTTTGTGTTAGCTGGGCAGATTTGTGGGAGAGTAGAGAGGGAGGATGATGGTGTTTCCAATGATACTTTCCATTGACTTTGTTTCCTCTGAAGAGGACATTGGCGAGGCGTGGAGATGTTGTGTGTGTGTGTTGTGTGTGTGTGTGTTGTGTGTGTTGTGTGTATCAGTTTTGGGGTTGGATGAGAGAAAAGACACATTCTTCTTGAAGAATTTGTAAGATAGTTTAAAATTTCGTTTATGCTTAACTTATGATACCTGTGACATATCAGCGTATTTTGGTATTTTGGAGGCATTTGATAGTTTTATTTCCTATTTTGACTTCTTTCCATTGCAGCTTGTCAATAACATTCACTCACTAAAATAATGGCTTTTTCAAAAATTAATGTGTTATATGGTGAACATGTCATCTGTTCATACATTTTCTTTTTATATGCCTATTTATTATGCTTTGTGCCCTTTTCACATCTAAAGGTAAAAATTTGCATAAAAATGTAAATAAAACTATAGATAGGCAGAATAGGTAGAGTAACAAAATGTGATGCTAATAGTTTTTCTTTTAAAATAATAAAACAAAAGTTTTATTATTGTCAAGATAGTAATAAAAGATTATGAAAACATTTAAAAATGGAGATAAACAATTTTAAAAAGGAAATAAAAATCATTCAATTTTACTTCCTAGAGGTAGGTGTTGTTAATATGTTTTTAACTGTTTTTGTAAATATTGTGATTAAATATACATAACAAGATTTACTATTTTCGCCATTTTTAATTGAACAGCTCCATGGCATTGAGTACATTTATTCAACCATCACTGCTATCCAGTTCCAGAACTTTGTCTTCTTCCAAAACTGAAACACTGTTTTCATTAAACATTCAGTCCCCATCCTTTCCCCAACAACCCCGCTTCCCTGGAAACCACCATTCTACCACCGTTGTCCTTATGCATTTGACTACTTTGTGTATTCACATGGTTGGAAGCTATAGCACTTCCATGACGGTGGATATTGGTGACACGAGATGGCACTGGGACACAAAGCCCACCCTAAATTACCGAAGACCTCGGTGAAGGCCTCCAGCGTATCTATCATTGTCTAACCACATGCACCTCTGCCTCCCAATGGGAGTAACTGTACACTAAAGAAGACTTTAGCAAAACCTCTGGAAGATGGTTCTGAAATGTATTTTACTAGTTTGCTTTAGATACATTAACAGATTCTGGGTTGAGAACACCAGCTGAATAGTCTGTGAATCACACTATCCAGAAGCCCCAGATGGTCATTTACCCATTCCCCTTCCTGAAGGAGGATGGTACCCAAGTCATCATAGTCCTAGTTCTGTTTGTTCTCTTATTTAGTGGAACTGCACAATCAGTTCAGACTGCCTCCAGTTCTCTCCATCTTTCCATCACACAAATAAATGTCATTTCTATAAATCACAGTACCCTATGTGAAAACTAAGGTGTGTGCACCTAATAGCAGTGAAAGCACATTCTTGACTTATGTTCATTCCATGCCATTTGCTACAAAATCAAACAGAAATTCATATCACTTCTAAGAGCAAATCCCCTCATTGTGAATAAGAAGAAGTGTGTTGCAGCAAAATCAGCACAATAAAAAGCTCAAGGTGAGAAATTTTGCTGTAAGAAAATGACAATTTCACATTGCGTTTTTCAAAGTAGTTAAGTAAACAAAACTTTGAATGTTTTTAGTCCTTTGAATTAAATCACTAATGTATTAATTGGGCAAAAAAAGAAATATTGTCTGGAGAAGTGATGTCAGCACGACAGCAGACTAAGAGGCTCCAGGCCCTTATTCATTCACAGAAACGTTAGAAAAACAACTCAGACTGGCTACATTAACTTTATGCTCCATCAAAAGGTGAAAATACCTTAATCTCATTGATTTCAAAGGCCAAAACCAGTTAGAAACAGAACTTACCAGTTTCCAGCTGTGCCTCAGTCATATGCCCATTGGTGGGAGGAAAATCTGTGAAACATACAAGCCAACCTCAAGAACAGTGTCATTGAGGGTGAAACACTTTGGAGGAATTGGTACCCTCCGCTGTTGTTATAGTTGGCCTAACCCAGGATGTGCTTAATGTAGCTCTCACCAGAAAGTTTAAGTCTTAGGGATAATGTTTCTGATGACGTACCAACATTCATATTTATAAAATCAAATTCAACTGGCACTGTCTCCTGACTAAATGTCCACAAGAGACAGCTCCCAGGGAATTAAATTCACAAAAATGAGTGCACAGTCATGTTTATCTGCCATAAAATTATTCAATCCCTTCCCTGTTATTACCAAGACTTGCTTATAATTATTATTAATTCTGTGTTATTTTAAACAAGTTTTGGCAAATAAGCCATATGTTGGAAAAAACACTGTAATTTCACCAACACAAAATAAATATTATATATATTGACAACTATCGTCTACATTATTTAAATCCAAGAGTCACCACTTGTAAACAGTGTTCAGGAATGATTAGCAGGTGGTCACACTACATCTCGAGAGGTAATTGATTTTGTTGCTGCGTGCGTGTGTGACTTTCTGCAGTAGGTTTAATGCCTGCCGGCCAGGCCCCAACTATGGGCATTTGTTGACTCTGGTGACTGGTAAATGCACACATTTACTAGATCTATTCAGTATAAATTTAGAGTTACATACAGAAAACTTTTCTGTGAAATTAAAATTTTCATTCATACTTAATTTTAATTACACAAATGTGTCTATATAAGTAAAAAAAGGTAAACTTGTAAGCATATATCCATGGCCAGTGGACACACTGGAGTGGTGAGAGCCTGGGGTGGAGGGATAGGGGCTGGCTGGAGGAGGTCAATGGGGGAAAAAGGGAGGCATATATAATACTTTCAACAATAAAGAATTACTAAAAATCAAGCAAACAAAAATAACAAAAACAACAACAAAAATAGGTAAACAAATTTGTCATTTTTAAAAACATACACATTCAGAAAACCCACTTTATTATATAATAGACTTTTAACTTTAATGGTCCATTGTATCAAGGTTGCATTGTAATACGTGAACTGTTTCCAATTAAAAACATAAGCCATCTGTCTTAGTAAATTCAGGCTGCTATAACAAAAATAGCATAAACTAGGTGGCTTATAAACAACGTTTATGTCTCACAATTCCGGAGGCTGAAAAATCTAAGATCATGGTGTTGGCATATTCGGTGTGTGGTATCTGGTGAGAGCCCACTTTCCCACAGATGGCATGTTCTCAATGTAATGGCACATAGTGGAAGGGGGAGCTATCTCTCTGGTGCCTCTTTTATTAAGGGCATTAATTCCATTCATGAGGGATCTGCCCTCATAACCTACCACCCTCCCAAAGGCCTCATTCCCTAATCCCATCACCTTGGAGTTAGAGTTTCAACATACTAATTTAAGGGGGATCCAAACAACTGCATAGGGTTCAGATTCCTCCAACGTGTCTAACATTTCAGCGATGCTGTTCTTGAGATTGGCTTGTATGTTTCAAATATTTTCATCCCACCAATGGGCATACGGCTGAGACACAGCTGGAAGTTGGTAAGTTCTGTTTCTGACTGGTTTGGGCCTTTGAAATCAATGAGACTAAGGAATTTTCAGCTCCTGATGGAGCATAGAGAATGAGAGCTGGAGGTAGACCATGGAGTGAAAAGGCTCCAACCTGTGGCGATCTTGGAGAATGGTCTCTCTCTTCATGAGGGATAGATGAAGCCTGACCATCCACGATCTCTGCCAATCTCTGTCCTACCCAGGACCCAGGCATTCAGCTTTCCTGCAGGTCATTTCTCTCATCAACGGAGGAAAAAAATTGCAGCTCTGAGCCACTTTGCAGACAGGTTTATTTTAGGTTCAGACTAAGTATAAAATATCCTGTACAGCTTCTCTTCCCAGAAAAATGTGTTCCTTGCTCTCAGTAGGTTTTAAGCGAATTGGGGGATATAGCAAGATAGGGATATATCAATATTATACTGTTCTCAGCAAGTAAGGGATATATCAATATTATACTGTTCTCAGCAAGGATAGTACCGATATTTATTAGTGACAATCCGGTTTAGTTTTTGGCCTCAGTGCTATCATCTGTTTTGTCTGTTTAGGCCGTCAGTCTCCATTGCTAAAATAAGTCGGTATGACAAAAGATTCCTGAATTTTTAAGACATGGATATCCCAGGTCATACATACAAAATGACCGTGGATATTTGTGAAAAGAGCTTAAATAAAATGTGGATTTTCCATGTTCTGCCCTAAATGCACTGGCTACTTTACTTACAAAATGATTTGATTCAAAAAAGAAATTGCTAGTATCATGATTCAGAAGGTTAAAAGGCCGTTGAGGCAGGGCAGTCAGACACCTTCTTGCACAAAGCCTCTCAGGAGGGGAACTGACTCAAAGAGGAAGACGGCAGGCGATGCTCTTCCACTGTGCGAGGAAGAAAGGGGATAGGAAGGTGTCCATTTCTGGCCTCAGGGAGGATGACAGCGAAAGTTGGGCCCCTTTGTCCTAGGGGGATGGGAGAGGAATACAACCACCTCACCAAATTTGCATTAAGAATTGCCATTAAGTTATGCACCAAATATCTGGCCGTTGAACGTGTATTGTAGATACTGAGTGATAACGGGAGGGAGTGGGGGTAGCTGCATATGTTTAAAGTTCTGAGCACCAAAGCAACCCACTGACAGGAGCCTGTTCCCCATGTGGCCACAGGGCTTCTCTCCCATGTGTGCCTCTGCATGTACGTTCCCATTTCTTCGGTCATCCCAATATACGCAGTGTGCCAACTCTTCTAATGATGATTTCTAAGGAAGGAGAGAGATTTGGGGTTGAAGAAGAGGGTATCCTATACTTCTTAAGTCCTACGTGCTTCCTGTTGCATTTCGCTTTGAATGGTGGTCCCTAGCTCTAAGTGCAGTGCTCTTCCCACCTCCCAGAAGACAGACTGGATCCTCTCAGCTACTAGACGTGTAGGACCTCACTTTTCTGGGCCTTCCCATGTGGGTTCTGGGCCTTCCCATGTGGGTTCTTTCATGGGCTCCAGGGCATGGAATCTGTGGGTTGTCTGGATGACATCATTGGCGCCCTCGTCTGTGTCAGGTGTTATTGCTGCAGTGAAGACTGCACTTACAGAACTGGGAAGGGCCTGTTGTAACAGTTGGATGAAAGAGAAACGAGTTGCATGTTTCCCAGTAAGGGCCTAGCATGATGTCAACCACGTTGTTCTTCACGGGGGTTTTGTCCCCGTTAGTCAGAGCAGGGTCATGGCATGTCGGGCGTGCCTGTTCTGATTCCTATCAGCAAGAGGCTTTGACATAGTTGGCAGGTCTTGACTGGTGGAGTAATGGGCGAGAGGAGCATAGACTTGCGATTGTTACCCGCCGAGGCAGGTGAATGAGCGAAGACGTGTTGGGAATACACTGCGAGCAGAGGTGGAAGAGCAGCGAGGCCATCTCTGGGGTTTGTTACCGTTACTTTGCCGTGCGCGCCAACATTTCTCTTAAGACTGGTTGTGTGTTTTCCCAGCTTATGTAGGAATGTCAGGCAGCAGCTCTTGTCTGATTTCCTCACAGCTTGCACTCAACATTTCTTGGTTTGTCAGCATGTGAGTCACAATTTTACTTTTATACATTTGTGTCAGTTTAGTGTTTTCGTGACCTTCTCGTTCGAAGTCCTTTGCAGTCCAAATAGACCTTACACATGGAGCTTTGGAATATATGTCAACGTCTGTAAGTGGAGGAAACGGATGCATAGAGGAGATCAAGGTGTGATTTGGAGCAGCCGTTTAGGAATGCCATAGAGCCAGCCTAGGGGGCTGTGCCTCCAGAACGATGGCCGGCCCGGGCAGGCTATATTTGGCTCTCGTCGGCTCGCTTCAGGTATGCATCCAGGCATTTCCAGCTGGAACTTAGAAGAAATATAAACACATCCTAGGAAACAGATTGGATAAAAACAATTAGAAAACTTCAAAAGGTGAAAGTAGCAGAAAACAGCTTGATAGAAATAATATTTTAGAAACCAATTCAATAGAAGTGGGAAGGGGAATGCAAAGATGATAAACATCTTTTCATACAATTATTATTGAAGGAGATTCAGTATATATTTGTGTTAAGAGTTGAAAAATTTCTTCTGACTCCCATTATGAAAATTACATGAGAAGTTGGTGGGTCACTGGATGTAAATTTGTTGGATACGTTTATTTATGCCTTCAGAGAACAGCTTAATTGGAACAATGCTTTTCTTTTCTTTTCTCTCCTTTGCTTAAATATGGAAGCTTGACTCATCTTTTGGGAAAATTCATGTTTCTAACCAGGTCTGTGTGTCATAGTTACCAGGTTAAAATGCCACCTGGCAGAAAGACCTACAGTAAGGAGAATGGGAGTGGGGCGGGTGGGTGGTCAGACTGCAGGTTACTTCTCTTAATGACAGCACCGGAATAAATGATAATAGAAATTAAAATACAGATTTCTCAAGTGTTCCTATGTGGTTAAGGATCCCAGCACTTAAAGAGGTTTGTCTAAACAGAACCAAATCTGTTATGCATCATATCAGAGGAGTCTAGGAGTCAGTTCTGAGGACAGTTTTGCATTTTTAACTTCGAGTTAGTGTTGTTATATAACCTTAGTTTTAGGAAGCCTGTTTGACAGCTGCAGTGATAATAGTAATTCTCATTTCCATGGTAAAATATATAGTCAGGAGTAGAATTTTAATAAAAATAAATATTAGTTGTGGTCTCATAGATACCTTATGTCTTTATATTTAAAATTTAGTCTCATTTAAAAAAATAGGAAATATTTTAATTGCCAAATTAATGCACTAGAGCACTCTGTTAGGCGAAATCATAGTACAACTTTTTGTGGTGCATGTTGGTTTTAAAGTCTCTAAATAATTTCATGTACTGCGCATATTCTTTGCTGCCATCTCTACTAGACTTGGTCTTGTTAAAAGCAAGGAATGAAGATGAGTTTTACTCTGAATTTTAGAAGAGTGTCCTCAACTATACTAAGGACATATAAATGTTCTGTTCCAAAGAATAAGCAACAGCGTGAATTTTAATATATGTTAAATGAAAACATTATAATAGGCTCTGTAATATGATACTATTAATCACACACATACATACATACATGTGTATATATGCATATATATTTGAAGGATACATGTCAAGATATTAGCACTGACTTGAAGGATACATGCCAAGGTATTAGCACTGATTAGCTTTGGTGATAGGATTATGAGTATTCTTAAATTTACTTATCTTTCCATTCTTTTCCAGAGTGAACATTATTGCTTTTTTTTTTTTTTTTTAAGTTCTTTAATGACAGGTATTTGATTTTTTTGTTTGTCTACAGGCACATGTTATTTAAGTAGCAAGTCATTTTAAAGTTCTCAGTGAAGGCACTTTGTTCTCTGCTTCCTGCCTACCTTAAACTGATGTTGCTTTCAATAGCACTACCTATGCAGGAGTCTCTCATAAATTTCTCATTGAGGAAAGGAAGAAAGCAAGCAACCCAGCAGGCAGGCGGTATTCCACTGCGCATTTGATAGAGTGCCAGCTGTGTGTGTGAAGCATGTGAGGTGCTCCGAGGGAGTGGGTGTGAGGAACATAGGACAGGGTCCTTGTCTGTAAGCAGCTTCCAGTCAGGTTGGGGAGACGAGGCACACGCCCAAAGCAGCTGGTGGCTGGCACAGTATGCTGAGGGCTGTGAGCTGTACCGTACGAGTTAGAACAGCCACTCGTGGTGCGATGCAGACAGTGAATGCAGCTAGGTTCCCTAGCTGGCTTTCATAGGAAGGAAGATGGATGTCGATAGGAATCGGTAGGGAAACACTTTGCTATTGTCCTGTCTGTGCTTTCCTCTGGAAGAACAGGTGTTCGTTCTTGGAAACGTCTCTTGGTGCTTCCGGGTCAGTCATTGCTTTCACCTTGAGTGTTGGGTCTATGAGTTACTAACCTAGAAAGCTCTGTTAACTTAAACCTCTTGTCGATTCATGGACACCTGTGTTCCTCTCACACGTCTTCATTAGTGCCACCTGAGAATGGACCTTGACTGTGGGAGACCGATAATTCTAGCACCAAGTCAAGCTGCTTTTACTTCTATAGTCACTAATGCGGAAATGATAATTGATAACACTTATAGGGCTCTGTAGAGAACGGTGAACTTCGTTATAAAGAACTTTTTTTGGTTAATCCTCACTGGAAGATATTTTTTCCATTGATTTTAGAGAGAGGAAAGAGAGAGGAACATCAGTGTGCGAGAGCCACGTCAATTGGTTGTTTCACACACGGGCCCCAACCTGGATAGGTAGCCTGCAGCCCAGGTATGTGCCCTTGACTGAAATTGAACCCAGGACCATTCGGTTTTTAGACCTACGCTCTAACCACCTAGCAACACCAGCCATAAGAAAAAAAAATCAACATTGTCTGTCAGGTATGCACACGAATCCTCTCCATTGACGGTTTCCTTTTTCTAACAGCACCCAGTTTGTATCTAGACATAAGGAATTGCCACAAGACAACTGATTTGAAACTGAAATATACTTTCTGTAGAAACCAATTAGACCGAAGTTGTCAGTTCAAATCAGTTGTCATTTTGTTTAAAGTATTGTCTGTCTCAAAGTTACAGAGGTTCCCTAGCTGGCTTTCATTATGTTTTTTGACCGTAAGGATGTACCGATTATTTGAAATTCAGAGTAAATATCGGTTCGCAGTAAGTTATGTGTGTATCTCAGAGTCACTACGTGCTTTGTAAGAGGCCCTGGTAACCGTGACCTTTCCGTGGGAGGAGAGGGCAGACCATTGTCTCTTTCTCACATCGTCCCCCTAGGACAGACATAGAATGATCTCCAGGTCCTTTGGTGGAAAAATCAGGATTGTTGGATGTTCAGTTACAATTAAATGTGATTTTTGAAGATCAATGTTTCTTCACTCCTGGACTGAACATTTTATAATCATAATAAATATATTACGGAGATCATGGCCTATAATATATTTATTTGATACACGAGGAAAAAATTCTTCTAGGTAAAAATGAGGGTTGTTTGATTTTTAATATCTGAGTTCTGTCTTTTAGTCTAATTTCTCTCAAATAAAAGAACACACACAGCTTCATAGTGCGTCTGAAGTAAGAATACTTGAGCTTCAAGTTCCATTTTTAAGGCATCGTTAATGAGCACTGGCCGTGGCTCCTGACCCTTTGTCTGTCAACGGCTTCTGTGGGAATCTGGGTCGTGGCGGGCCTTTATGGCTGGTGTTCGGCAGAACCATTCATCCTTTCAGGGTGTGTCCCTGAGATCACTGTTGAGAACAGGGCTCTGAGCCAGATTCAACAAGGGTTAACCCCTACACGGTTACTATGACTGTAAAACCGTTCAGCGGCGGAGGGCATTTCTTGGCCGTCCGATGCAGACCTGTGTGATGGTCAGCTCCCCCTTCAGTACCCTCCACACGCGGTTATGCTGCCCTGCTCCACCTGCAGCGATGGGAGCCCCCTGCTTCACGAGGCAGCCTGTTTCTGTTCGGCGTGGTTCCTCATTACTAAAACCCACTTCCCGCCAATGAGGAGAAGCCATGTTTTTCACTCAGTGGGTGTCATTCTGAGCTATGTGGAGCCGTCCCATTTGCTGTCTGCATGAAAGCCCTTTGGAGATGTGAAGGAAGGTGTTATAACCTGCCCAAGCCACACCAAATCACAGCCTGTGAAGATGGAGCTTGGAATCTTAGTTTCAAGTAAAATCCCCAGATGCTTTTCATTGAGAACCATTGCTTGGGGTTGGGGGTGCGGGCAGGGGAGATCAGTGCGTGGACTACGGCAACCTGAGAGGGCAGTGTATCAGTGGTGCTGACAGTGGGGGGATATCGTGCAGAGGAGGCACATGGAGTTTAAGAAAGACTTTCCGGATACACAGGGACTAGCTGGCAGGGAAGGAGTGAGAGGGCTCTCAGACCTGAATAGGTCATTCCTTGGGACAGGAAGGGGCCTGGTGGGTTAGGGGCAGCAGCAGGCCCGTTGCTGTTGATTACAGGGATCGGGGTGGAGGACAGGCCAATAGTCTGAAAAAGTCAGACTGTAGAAGGCTCAGTCAGTCACACGCAGGAATTACATGTTACATCACAGGCGCTGTGGACCACAGTCAGTTTCCACCCAGGAAAGCCTGGACAGGAGATTGTTCTGGAAATGTAGCTGTGGTCATGTGAGCAGAGTGGACTGAAGAGGGCCGATGGGCACGTAGTGGCTGGCAGTGCCAGTAAGGAACACGGAGGGTCTGGGATGACTGCGTCTTCTCGCTTGCGTCTGGGTGTGTAAAGGGTAAAGGAACAGGTTTGGGAGGAACAGTTTATTTTTTGACATCTTAACATTGGGTCTGTTTCTGTATATGCAAGTGGGACTGTCCCGGAATTGGATGTGAAGCTCAGGAAAAGTTAACCCATAGCTGGTTGTGAAGGTGAGTCTCTAGAAGGAAAAGATGAGACGCCTGATAATGGGGCTTTGGAGACACCAACACTTAGGGGATGAGCCGAGGAGGAAGAAGCAACAAAGAAAAGGAAGAAAAACAGACACACAGGAGGGGACCTGGAGAGAGCGAGGGCCTTGAGGGCAGGTGCTGCGGCAGGTGGGAAGGATGCGTCCAGCTCTCTGGCCATGTGAGGGGTGCTGCCCTGGCCTGGACAACCTCTAGCTGTGGCTACTTTCTGTGTAAGGAGCTGCAGTTACTAATAGTCCAGTCTATGCCAGAACTGAACTTGAACCATCAGATATAAATGGGACAAATATTGAAAACCTAGATGTAGAGCAGTTGTTCCCCATAAAGCAACTCTGATTGCACCCACCTGCTGTCAGTCTGTCCAGGGAGATGCAGCTTCCTGTGTGCCCAGCGGTTTTCTAGGTGCTTTCATGGCACTTACCTGAGTGGCTTCATTTACATTATTCCTCTAGGCTAGGGGTGTCGAACTCAATCAGAGAAGGGGCCAAAATCTAAAATCCAGCCTAAATCGCGGGCCTAATGGTTTACTGAACAGTCATAAACTGACAATGTCATAAACTGACAGCGGAGTGCAGTGATGACAGCGCGGTGCGGGCCACATTGCAAGGCCTGGCGGGCTGGATTTGGCCCGCGGGCCTTGTGTTTGACACATGTGCTCTAGGCACTTCCTCCCAGGTGTTTTGGGACCAGGCTGTTTAGGAATATCTGACATTTTAGAAGGTGCTGCTTGCCAAGGGCCCATTTGTAGAAACTACCGATAAGCAGCTTAATTTGTGCTAGTCACCAATTTCCTGTTTCTTACATTTTGGGGTGGAAAGGAACCTGAAGGGCCTCTAGCTCTCTCTCTCTTCCCCTGTGAGGAAACTTGAGACCCGAGCAGTTGGGTTGGTTGTCCCAGGTCACGGGGAGGGTGGCAGGAGCCAGGCCTCAGTGGACTGAGCTGTCCTTGCTCCGAACCAGCCAAGTATCATCTCCTTCTCACATGCCCCTTTTATTTTATTTAAAAAATATATTTTATTGATTTTTTACAGAGAGGAAGAGAGAGTTAGAAACATCAATGAGAGAGAATCATTGATTAGCTGCCTCCTGCACACTACTCACTGGGAATGTGCCTGCAACCAAGGTACACACCCTTGACTGGAATCGAACCTGGGACCTTTCAGTCTGCAGGCCGAAGTTCTATCCACTGAGCCAAACTGGTTTCGGCTCACGTGCCCCTTTTAAACCCGAATTAGCTCATCCAGCAAAGTGCTAGGAGTTGCTTTTATGGTTCTTTTTGCCCTCTTTATGCTTTCACCCTTTCTGAACTCTTTTCTTTGGGAGAGTAGGAGAACAAACTGTTTGGCGTTCTTTGTTTTGTTGTGACTGGTTTATTTTTTGTTGTTGTTGGTACTAGTCTGGCTACACAGCTTCTGGTAGCCATAATCCCATGGCGCTCCTCCTTGGGGCTGGAGGCCCGCAGGCAGGGGAAGGGGCACATAATCTTTTGTGGAGGAGGAGGTCACGAGGGTGCTGTGGCTGGGGCCCTGCTCCTGTGGAGAAGCCAAGTTGGTATAGTCCAGTGGTCGGCAAACTCATTAGTCAGCAGAGCCAAATATCAACAGTACAACGATTGAAATTTCTTTTTGAGAGCCAAATTTTTTAAACTTAAACTTCTTCTAACACCACTTCTTCAAAATAGACTCTCCCAGGCCGTGGTATTTTGTGGAAGAGCCACACTCAAGAGGCCAAAGAGCCTCATGTGGCTCTTGAGCCGCGGTTTGCCGACCACGGGTGTAGTCCAAAGAGGCTCTTTCCAGTGGGAAGAGCTCCTGTAAGTCAGATTGTGTTGCAGTCTAACCTCGCAGCCTTCAGCGAAGCCGTTCGCCTTTCTGACTCATCTTTCTTCTCTATAAAGGAGAAAGGGACAAAGCTGCTTGACCGGGGCAAAGAGACCAGCCTCCTAATCGATGTGAATCAGTAATGAATTACGAAGAACTATATACAGTACCCATTTCAATGATCACTTTTAAATTCCCATCAGAATTGAAAAATGACCCCAGGTTCTTCTTTAGGATGAAATGTTTGGCAGCGTGAGGTTCTGTGACTCGGGGGGGCCCATGGAGGGCGGCGTCTGGGGGTGGACGGCAGGACCTCGTCCCCAGGGAGGCAGGACTGGAAGGGGTTAGAGCCTCTCCTGAGCACCGCAGGACGAGAGTCCTCCCAGTGTGCCCCTGCTCGGGGAGCAGAGAGGCACTGAGACAGCTAACGTGGCGGGCACGTTAGTCCTGCTGATCATGCTGCTGGTGGTGTGTGAAAGGTGTAGGTAGCCATGTCCCATCCTTAACAAACCCCTCTTTCTTTTGCCGGAATTACTCTGATGTGTGAAAGCTGGGGGTGGGGTGGAGTGAAGGGGGTAAGATGATTCCCTAAGGGCTCTGAATCTCTGAGGGCAAACCTGCTACCCAGTGAGCATTGTTTCCAGGCTCTAACAAGTGTACACATTGGATTGGAAACACTCATGAGCTCTTACCTGTGCCAGGGGCTTGTCAGTACCACCTACTGGGGAAGCTCCCATTTCTTCTTGTCCCCTTGGATGGGGAAGTACTATCCCCTTTGTCCACGGGAAAACACAGGCAGGGTTTCTCCTGTGGGTGTGGATGGGGCCAGAAGGGTGGGCTTGCCCCACCACGGGCTGAGAAGATGAGATTTACTCTCTTGTTCGGAAGTTCTCCAATTTCAGAGGCAGGGACCAGGAGCCAGGCTCCCCTGTCCTGTAACCCCTCTGAACGCCTTCAAAAACAGGCCCACCTCACCTTCTCGCCAGTGGCCCATGCAGGTGAGGAAACAGCATTGCTGAGTAGGTGATGAGTCTCTGTGACCCTGGGAACGCGGCACGAGCAGGCTCAGGATGGCAGATAAAGCTGTTGGGTGCATAGTGATGGGGTGGAGTCACATTGCATGGTCACCAGGAGCTTACCCGACACACATTTTGTTTGCTTGATTTTACAGTGCTTACCATCTCCAGTTCTTATCTCTGAGCTGTCTATCCACCGTAGGATATGTCTGTTCTCTTTTCTGCTCACCCTGCTGGTTAGTGTTGGGACTTTCTGAGCAGGTGAGATGAAGGGTCAGTGGAGAAAGAGGAAAATGTTACAGACCATAATTCTTTTTGCTGCAGGAAGCCCAGCCAGTGTGAACATGTCCCTCACACACTTGGCCTTTGTAGACAGACCTGTAGATTGTCCTCCTGCCACAGTTGCATTGGGTTTAATATAAAAGATGGGGGCCCGGTTGGCATGGCTCAGTGGTTGAGCGTTGATCTATGAACCAGGAGGTCACAGTTGGATTCCAGGTCGGGGCACATGCCCAGGTTGTGGGCTCCATCCTTGTGTGGGGCATGTAGGAGGCAACCAATCAATGATTCTCTCTCATCATTCATGTTTCTATCTCTCTGACCCTCTCCCTTCCTCTCAGAAATCATATATGCATATACCGTGTTTCCCCCAAAATAAGACATCCTCCGAAAATAAGACCTAGCGCATGGAAAGATAAGACATTCCCTGAAAATAAGACCTAGCGCAACTTTGGAAGAAAAAATTAATATAAGACACTGTCCTATTTTTGGGGAAACAGGGTATGTATAAAGATGGGGGTGTTTTGTTCTTTTTTCTGTTTAGCTATATATTTTCCACCTTTTTAAAGGAAGGGAGGATTTTGTCAGCAGCATCTTTTGCTGAACCTTAAACTAAACTCCGAGGGAAAATGCAAATAAAAAAGTCTCCCCCTTAGGAGTATTAGAATCCAGTGAAGGAGACAAGATAAATGTAAGAAAAATACAAACAGCATACAACAACCAATTATTGTATGTTAATTAGTAGCAGCTGTATAGAGCTGGTATATTGCTGGAAAACACTAGAACATTTTAGGTATTGCTAATCCAGAGCTTCCTCAGGGATGACTGAAGAATCGATCTGAGACAGATTCTGCAGCTTTCCCCGCTCCCTTTCCTGAAACTGTGGGGAGGGAGTTCAATAAGATATTCCACCCCAAATAAGCTGTGTATAGTCTAGTCCGGTGGTTGGTAGATTATGGCTCAGAGGCCATATCCTAGTTAGCACTGGTTTGTATAAAGTTTTGTTGGAACACGTCACTCTCATTCCTTTATATGCTGCTCCTGGTGGTGGTTTTCATGCTGTAATGACAGAATCGAGGAGGAGGGACAGGGTGTTCATGCCCTGAAGAGCCGTTTACCATCTGGCCTTTTGCAGGAAGTTTGTGGACCCTGCTCCAGTTGCTTCTTCATATCAACACAGAGTAAATGCACGCACACAAACACCCACAACGGGTTCTCAGCCGGGGTCTCACACGCTAACCGAGTTCAGGGGAGCTGGGTGTAAGCACATCTCGGCTTTTGTTCCCAATTATTTTTATCTTTTTAAAAAAAATGTGTTTTATTGATTTTTTTACAGAGAGGAAGGGAGAGAGATAGAGAGTTGGAAACATTGATGAGAGAGAAACATCAATCAGCTGCCTCCTGCACACCTCCTGGGGATGTACCTGCAACCAAGGTACATGTCCTTAACCGGAATCGAACCTGGGACCTTTTAGTCCGCAGGCCGGCGCTCTAGCCACTGAGCCAAACCGATTTCGGCATTTTTTATCTTTTTTAATGGAGCACTTAATAGCTCACACCCCTTTGCATCCTTTACTATAGCAGTTCAGCCTGTCACTTGTGTGCGTATTTGTTGTCTTTTAAGCAAATGCAGAAATCGCTTATTTTGACTTCATTTTGTCATCACAGCAGTTCTTCCACTCCTGGCTTCATGTGCTTTGGGAACCTAAAAAAGCAACTGAGTCTCAAAACTGGCTCATTTTTTAAAAAGTTTGCGTGTGACATTATACATGCATGTATAAATAAATATTACATGTACTTTTGCCTCATTGGAATGAAGATGTGTGTCATAGACTGTGACCATGAAGTCTTTGGCTGCCTGCAGCGACGGGACTGGGCACAATGCTGAGCTCGCTTTGTTGCTGGTGTGCTGGCCAATCAAAGAATTGGTCCCCCTCTCCCCCTTTTACATTTTTCGAATTAGGAGATTATTTCTCACGTTGAATTCTTTGGTCATATTTTAATTTTCAAAGATCGATATATGTTACTCTTTTCCAAGAAGGTACAAAATGTATTTAGTGAGAAACAGAAAGGCCTCCCTCTTTTTTATATATATAAGCAAGATGGAGATTTCTTAAAGCAGAAAATCAGTGACTTGCCTTTGAATAACACACTGGCATTTTATGTAGTTTAAAATTGCTTTGTGGTTCAGTATAGAAATAAACATTACTTTTTTATTACTTTGCATACTTTTAGCTGAAATGTGGATTCCATTTTTACTCTGTACATTTTCTTTTAGACTAGAGATTTTAAGGCCAGCTGAGAAATGTCCTTATAATAATTGTAGAGTTTTTAAAAATTCTGATCTCTTTTAAGAAGACATATGGCCCAGCAGGCATGGCTCAGTGGTTGAGGATCAACCTATGAACCAGGAGGTCATGGTTCAGTTTCCGCTCAGGGCATATGCCTGGGTTGCGGGCTCAAACTCCAGTGTGGGGTGTGCAAGAGGCATCTGATCAATGATTCGCTCTCATCATTGATGTTTTCATCTTTCTCTCCCTCTCTTTTCCTCTCAGAAATCAATACAAATGTATATTTTAAAAATGACATATGGACAGCTCCATTCTTTTTTGATAACACATCTATGTTTATAAATATTCTAAATATTTTCCACATTTTTCCACATATAATCCTCAACAATGCAGAATTTGCTTTTACTTTTCTTAGAGAAACCAGATTTGGCAGAGCCTTTCATGTTTCATTTCCCTGATGATCAAACATAATTTTTGACTATTTTGTTACCTTCTTATCCATGCAGATGATCTCTGGAGGCAGAGTAAACAGGTAGAGGGAGGGTAATAGGAAGCATGATTATTCAGGCCCTCCTGTCAGGGGAGTCTGACATAAAGGTCTGGCCTGGGTGGGGACTGATGGCTGCAAGTGGGAGTAAATTGCTACTGTGGGAACGGCTGTATCCATCTTTGATCTGTGGAAAAGGTTCATTGGAGTCTATATACTCGCCACTCAGATGTGGTTCAAGGCCCCACAGCGTCAGCATCCCCTGGGAGTTGGGTTAGAAATGCAGGATCTCAGGCCCTGCTCCAGACCGGCTGAGCTGGAATCTGCACTTCACTAGGGTCCCCACAGGATCCAGCCGTAAACTTTGGGAAACTGGTCTAGGGCAGTGGTCTGCAAACTCATTAGTCAACAGAGCCAAATATCAACAGTGCAATGATTGGAATTTCTTCTGAGAGCCAAGTTTTTTAAATTTAAACTTCTTCTAACGCCACTTCTTCAAAATAGACTCGCCCAGGCTGTGGTATTTTGTGGAAGAGCCACACTCAAGGGGCCAAAGAGCCGCATGTGGCTCGCGAGCCACAGTTTGCCGACCTTGGGTCTAGGGCATTGGTTTTCCAGAATGACCAAGCATCAGAATCACATTTGGAGCTGATTAAAGGGTACAGAATCCTGGTCACAGCCCCTGGATATGCTGACTCACTAGGTCTGTGATCATCCTGATGCCCAGCCCGATGAGGGAACCCTGGTTTGAGAAGGGTCGCCTCTGGTTGGTGAAGGGACGTTTGCGAAGGCGAATCATCTGCTGAGTGAGTGTGTGTCCGGAGGTCCACAGCTGGCCTTAGCCCCACAGCCTGGCCTGCTGTGAGCTTCCCTTTCTCGGAAACTCTATCCAAGAGTGGACCTGTCATTCCTGAAGAGCCCATGAAGGTCTGCAGGCCACTGGCCCAGCGTGCCAGCCCTGTCTGCGCCTCCAGCTGAGGGGGATGCAGACTTTCAGCCAGTCTAGCTACCCAGCCTCCATTCCCTTCTCTTCCAGTTCCCATGGAAACAGATTGCAGGAAAACTGGGCATGGTACTATCTTTACCCTGTTTTTGGCGATCTGAGGTCTGTTTCCATGGGAACCAGAAGGGAAAGGGAATGGTAGTAGAGTAGCTAGACGGCTTTTAAATTTCAATGTCAGCATTCCTCCTCACTATAAAACCCCTTTAGCCCAAGTTTATCTCTAGGCCAGGGGCCAGTGTGGCTGTGAATGTGGCTGTGACTCATCTCTAGAAGGAGGTGGGTGGAGAAGAAGGAGAGAAATGAAGCTCTTAAAATATTCTGGAAAACGCCAATTATTTTCTTTGCTTCCAGGAAGCCATTTTTAGGTGTTGGTATAAGTTATTTAAATGCCATATTTAGCTATTATTTCTTGCATGGCTTTATTGAATATAATAACATGTTTTTATTCACAGGAAGTGGAGTGATTTCAATAGGAGTGATTTCTCTGATGTGGGGAATCCCTACAATTAGTGGGTGTGCAGTCAATATTGACCCTGTGTGTTGGTGGGGACAAGGGCCTAGAGGAGTGAAAGAGAGGCTCTCTGAGCGGGCAGGGTGGATGCTCTCGTTAGATGGGCGAGTTCTGGCCTCTGGAAAGGAAAAAGTGAGACACAGCCGATGCTGACCTACTTAAGTAATTATTTGAAGATGAAAATATTTAATCCTAATCTAACAAGGCCTTAGATTTTAACTCTCTTAAAATATATTTTTATTGATTTCAGAAAGGAAGGGAAGGGAGAGAGAGATAGAAACATCAATGATGAGAGAGACTCATGGTTGGCTGCCTCCTGCATGCCCCTCACTGGGGATGGATCCCAAACCTGGGCATGTGCCCTGACCGGGAATCGAACTGTTACCTCCATGCCAGCCAGAGTGGAGTCCACTGGGTCCCATTGAGATGCTGTGTTTTTGCTTTCCTCCCCTTACCCTTTCTCCCACCTTTCTTAAGAGACCGTTGAAAGACCACATCTTCCTCACATCTCCTAGGGGTCTGGCGACCACGTCGTCCCTGCGTTTCTTTCCTGCTCCTCATGACCGCCTTTCCATTGGTGGAGGGCCTGCTAATGTGCTGCTGCCGTGTACATCTCCTTCGTGTGTTTTCTCATTTAGTCATTAGCCCTGTCTTACAGTTACGTCAATGCCTCATTTGACAGATGAGGAGGCCGAGGCTCAGAGAGGTTGTGTAATCTGGCTGAGCGGGGTGTGGGATGCTCAGCAGAATTGCCAGCCCTGTTTGATCCCGGAGCCGTGCCGGCTCCTCTGAGCACAGCTCTGCGTGGACTGGGCGTCTGTGTCAGCACCAAGGGGACGGCAGAGTCCCTGGCTACAGGCCTTTGTCACCTCGAGGGAGCTGCTCTGTCATGTTCTCCCAACACACGGGCAGCTCCTTGCTCTTTGACGCTGGTCTTGTGAATTGATGTGTGGGCATGTTCCTATTTTAAATGTACTTGTTAATATGTTTATTTTTAGGTGAAAATGGGCAAACTTGGCTGGCCAGCCAGCGTGGCTCAGAGGCTAAGCATCAACCTATGAACCTGGAGGTCATGGTTCAATTCTCGGTCAGGGCGCATGGCTAGGTTGTGAGCTCGATCCCCAATGTGGGGCATGCAGAAGGCAGCCAATCAAGGATTCGCTCTCATCATTGATGTTTCTATCTCTCCCCCCCTCTCCCTTTCTCTCTGAAATCAGTAAAAATACATATATTTTTAAAATGAAAAAAAAAATCTAGTTTTGATGATTGCATGCTTCCTCTGGGGATATTTGGGGAACACTGACCTGGAGAGAGTGTTCTGCTCTCCTGCTCTTGCTGTCTGAGGGAACCGATGCATGAGACTGTGGGCGGGGGCGGAGTGGGGAGGAGTGGCTATTCACTGTGGTAAAGCCTCCTCCTGCCTTCCCTGCCCTCCCACCACCTGGGCCTTCCTCCGGGCCTCCCAGGGCCTCCGTCTGTAGAAGCTTGCTGAGGGCCCACTGCTCACCCTAGCCAGAAGGAGGCAATTCCTACTTGTCGGCTCCGGAGGGGTAGGGAGTAAATAAGGGCTAGACTTTGAGAGGGAAAAGGAAGAACGGAAAGAAGATGCTATCTTAAATGCAGGGAAAGTTGCCTGTCAGGCCGATGAGGTCTGTGGCGTACTTAGATCGTGAAAGGCTTGGCAGATGCTGTGAAGTGAACTTCGGCAGCTGACGGGAGCATGAACTGTGACCTCGGGGTCCACCTTTGGTGGTTACCCCCGCCTCTTGCTGCCAGAGCCCGTGGTTTCCCTCGGTGGTACCCAGGTGTCCTCCTGTCCAGAGCTGATGGCGGACATGCAGTCAGACTCAGCATTCAGGACACGGATGCTGGGCTGAGCACACTGCTCGGTTTCCGTAGCCACTGGTAAGTGCTTCTAAAGCTGGGCAGACGCAGCAGACTCACCAGCACGTGGCTTCAGGTGCTGCAGGAGACTGTTTCTCACGAGCCCTCTGACTCCCGGAGGGGGCAGGGCCGTCCCCCAGGCCGGCAGGCTCCCACCACCGTCCGGGCTGCGTGGCGGGACACGCAGTGCCCGTCTGCAGTGCTTTCCCCCGTGAGTAACACGCGTTGGCTTTCCTGCGTAAGAGCACACGCATAGCCCTTGTTACCAAGGCAGCGGAAATTGGTCTAATGAACTCTTTCTGCCTGGCTGGAGGCCGCCGGCACACACAGGGACAGGGCCTGTGTGGGCCCATTAGTCACTGCCAGGCAGCTTTGCCCCTGGTTCTCCGCCCCCTTCCACAGCTGCTTGTCAGGACAGATGCACTGGTGTGGCCCTGCCTCATCCAGCCCTCCAGGAAGGCGGGAAGCTCTATCAGCGTTTCCCTAATATATGTGGAGTCAGGCACTGCCCCTCCAGCGGCGTGGTGTGCTGGGGCCTCTCGCAGATGTAACGTTCGTTACTGTGTGTAGCTGTGCCACCGAGGGCTCGTTTATCACTCGCTCAGACTGGTTGCTGCTGGCGATAGCGGCTCCGGGGGCCAGCCGCAGACAGTACCACGTGGCGTTACATTTTTTCAGACATCTGCTGAAATGTTCATCTTAGATTTCTGTGATCGGATTAAATTGTTCCACCAGTGCTTACACACGGAGCTAAATGAGTTCTGTTTCCGCAGTTGGGTATGTCTCAAATGATGTCTTTAGCTCTCATATAAGAACCCATGGCTTCTCTAAGGCAGTCAGAATCTGTGATCTTCCTAGGACAGAGTGTGCTGCGTCGCTGCTGCTTCTGGTCCCCTTACTTGAGAGAACGAGCGCAGTGGTGGAGTGGAAGTTTAAGTTCTCAGAGGATACGGGATGAGTCTATCTGT
This sequence comes from Pipistrellus hanaki, assembly GCF_964339955.1. Classification (NCBI taxonomy): domain Eukaryota; kingdom Metazoa; phylum Chordata; class Mammalia; order Chiroptera; family Vespertilionidae; genus Pipistrellus; species Pipistrellus hanaki. The sequence continues at coordinate 62,644,467 of NC_140508.1, forward strand.
ATCTGTATCTGTATCTGTATCTGTATCTGCAGACAAAGGGGACTTCCTTCTCTCTTCGGCGGTAAGCAGGGCTTCTAAGTTTTGTTGCAATGGGTGTATTTGGGCATAGTGAGTCTTTCCGCCAGGACACTAATGGCTAAACAACCGTGTGTGTGTGTGTGTGTGTGTGTGCGCGCGCGTGTGTGTGTGAGAGACTCACAGTTGTACCTAAATTAACTGAGCGCTGGTTTCTATTGGCTTTGCAGGCCAGAGCTTTGCAGGCCGCAGGTGTTAGTGAGATACCTTTCAGGCACCCTCTGCATGTCACCCTCCTCCCGTGTCTGTCCCAGACAACACAGACTTTTCTGTGGAAATATCTAAGAAAAATATTATCGGAGTATCTTTGGTCACCACTATCTACCCCAAACCGGAGATTGAGTTGTAAAATACTGTAGAGTGGCAAGTTCTCTTTTTCCTGAAAGATTATGCCTTTTCAGAAAATGAATATGAGTAAACAAGACAAAACTACCTAATGACGATGTAGGCGTTCCCTATGTGTTTGACGTAAGAGGCGCAGATGTGGAGCTGGCCTGGAGCTTTGCAAACCAGAGGCATTGAGGAAACCTGTGCTAACGCGAGCGATGAACTTACGCAGGTCATTCATTTCTGTAGAGAGCTCCGGCTGTTTTCCTGCTGATCTGTTTTTAGATTTCAGAGTGCTGGTGCCTCTGTCCACATCCTCTGTCATGCAGAGGAGCCCAGGGCTGGGGGGTGTCCCCTCGGTGCAGTGTCATTCTTGGGCCTGTGAAAGCTTGAGGAGTGTATGTAAAGGGTTTAAGAAGTTAACACTTGACAAACAGAACAAATCAAAAGGAAGACCCTGGCAAGAGGAGATAGAACCTGGGTTAAATTTACTTGTTACTGTCTGTTGTTGTTTTGCAAATTTGGTATTTCAATATGAAAACATGAAAAAACAAAACAAAACACCCAAATCTGAATATCAAGAGGCTTCTTTTCCTTTTAAGGTTTCTTCTTTGTAATTTCTTTTTCTTCTACCACATTTCATACCAGATACCACACCCACGCATTTTCTAAAATCTTGTATCCTTTCCTCTGTTTCTCTCTGTTATTAATTTGACTGACATAGAATGCTTTGGAGCTTAGATTTTTATCTGTTGAGAATGTAAAAAAACAACAACAAAACAAATCAACTGAGGAACTACGAGATAATTAGACATGGTCAGATAAGCACTGAGAGAGGGCGGGTGGGGTATAGTCTCAAAGACATAATTTATCAGTCATCTGCTCAGGTGAGCTGTAATCATTGTAGCTATTATTACTTCTTTAGCATTTACTAGACTAATTTTTTTTGTATATGTTTCCTCATTAAATACATCACAATTCTATGAAGCAGATGCCCTGTTACTTCCGTTTTATAGATGATGAAACTGAGGCTCACGCTGGGGGTGTTAAGTAACTGCCAAAATCACAGGCAGCCCAGAATGAGGTTATCGCGGGGTGGTCTGAGTGAGAGCCTGGCCTTCTGTCCTCTGACCTGTGTGTGTGTGAGGCTCTCCTTGGAGCGTGCTTTATCTCCGTAGATGGTGGAGGGGTCATCCCTCCCTGTGCTGCAGAGGCCCAGCTGGCACTGCCCACCCAGAGTGCCCTCCAGGGTCTGCGTGCTGTGGCCAACCACCTCCTTGTGTACGGTGCCCTTGGTGCTCTGGGCATCTGAGGCGGGACAGAGGCAGCAGAGTGACAAGGGGACCCAACTGAAGCTCAGATGCGATTCAGTGCAGCATGACAAGCATTTACTGAAGAGCTGCTGTATTCTGGTCTCCATCATCGATGCCAAGGATACAAGGATTAACAAGAAAAGGTTTTGCTAGGAAACACCTCTGCAGACAGAGATGAGATAGGCACTGTGGGCACTGCTCACTGCTGACTTCTGGCATCCAAAAGAACTTCTGGTGGCAGTAATGACCTCACAAATGGTTGCAATACTGAATGAGAAGGTGCAGCCAGAGAGCGGAGAGAGTCCTGGTCAAGGCCCAGGTATCTGATGGTAGCCTGCCATTGGCGGAGGCCTGGAGTAACTTGGCACAGGGAGCTGTGAGCGCAGTATTGGCAGAGCAGGCATTGATGGGTGATGAGGGCATTGGAGGGTGTTTGCAAGGAGGGCAAAAATCATTTCATATAAATAGCTCGTCAACCCATATTCTCTTCGGCTCTCTCCAAAGAACGAGATGACAGCTCCCCTTCTTCTCTGCTCACACTGTTAGCTCCCTGCATGACACCCCTTTTCTTTGTCTGTCATGCCCATTGGAAGCTGCCTTTATCTTAAGAAAATTGAGGTGGGGGAGAGCACCTCAGAGCCCAACTCCTGGTGTGGCCAGCCTGTGCTACCAGGCTGGGAGAGGTCATCATTTCTTACTCAGCTCCCTCTGCTTAGCTGGCGTCCTCAGGTGACCGTGAAATGCTCAGACGAGGTCAGGCACACTGCAGTGCACGCTCTCGCGAGGACTGTGTGGCTCTGGGCCACGCCTCTGGCGCTTCCTTGCCTTTTCCTTTGGGCATGTTGGTGGTGTGGGCATGGTCCAATCTGGGCTCGGGAAAGTGGAAATAGTGGCAGCTGGTACTGTACCGCTTTCTCAGCTTCTTCCTTTGCCGACTGGTGTGTAGGGAAGAACTTTGAGCTTGGGCCTAGACTGACCCCTGGATCTGGTCCCAGTTCTGCCTTCATCACTACAGTCACCTTCAGCAGGTTCTCTCTCCTCCCTGAGCCTCATTCTTCTTCTCCGCCAAATGAAAGGGTGGGACGCACGGTCCCCTGTTGCTTCCTTTGCTCCTAGGTAGTATAAGGAGACAGATAGAGACTTTATGATGCATTAGGGACAATGATCCTACTATATATTATTTTTGGGGGACTCTTTCTCCAACTTGGTATGAGTAGGGCCTCAGACTGTGTAGATTCTTCAGGATTTATCAAGTGTCATATTTGACAAGGGGGACATTTTAAAGGATGTCCTAATATAATTGCCACTTTTCCCTGATTGTGGCATTTTAAAAGCTACATTTGTTTTATAGCCTGAACCACAGAAATGAAAAGCTTCCTGAAGAATCAGTAGCACCCTTAACTCAACCTCCCCCAGCTGCAGGCGGCCCATTTCTCTGACTTGTTCCTGGACTTGTGTTCATGGGCAGATTTCCGGGCCTTGTTCGCCGTGTCCTTTTCATGCACACGTGTCCTGTCTGCCTCGATCAGAGGCACTGCCCCAGGGGCACGCTCAGATCCAAAGGGACCTTCGGTTCCCCTTCTCACTCTGCACACGAGGAAACGGGAGCCTGGCAGGCTGCAGGCCGTGTCCACGTCCTGTACGTGGGCCCAGAACCCGGAGGGATGCCCTGCCTTGTGCTCTGCCCCACCGCTGCCCTGCAGGCAGGCCACGGTGTTCCTAAGGTCCCACTGCTTTTCCATTAGGACATCTCGACTGACTGGCACTTGCTGAGATCTTAAAACCGCCTGTTTTTGAGGCAGAGAAACTCGTGGAAAAGTGTGATGTCTTTCTCCCAGGATGACACAGTCTAGCTCTGGCCGGAAATAGATCCTTGGGTTTCTTTTTCCACTTATTCTCACATCTGGTCATTGCTACGGTGAACTTAAATGAACCAGCTCATAGTTGAGATTTCTTTCTTTTCTTTTTTGTAAGCAGTGCAGTACAAGTCTTAATACGTTAATTTTCCTGTTTTGAATTTTACAACAGTGCTTCCATTTGTCAAGGTCAGGACTGTCTGTCTCTCAGTGTTTCTTTCTCCCCGGGCCTTGTCTGGTGGGTAGAGCAGGGATGGGTCCAGCAGACACCCAGGTCTCTGTGCCTGGAGCCCTTCAGGCTGCTCCGTCTAACTGTCGCCTAGGTAACCGACATGCAGCCCGCAAAGCAGTCTGTCCGCAGTGAGAGGAAATAAAAAATGAAACGGCAGTGTTTATTATTGATGCTCTACACATTTTTTGAATGTGACCGGATTTCGAAAAGGGGTGGCTTCACTGCTCTGCTGGGTGTCGGCCTCTGTGCCCAGAGTGTGGCCCGAATGTTTCCGGAATTGCATGTGTCTGTTTTCACAGCGGGCACTTCCACGAGACCTCGGGTCTGTCGAATGCAGCTGAGTTTTCACTCCCCGGCGATTCCCAGGAGCACCGCAGTTCATAAAAGTTTTATGCACAAGCGGGAAAGCAAACATATCCCACAGCTTATTTGGTTGGGTTTTGTGGGTGTTCGTGTTTTTAAAAAAATGTCCCTTCCTGTGGGGGTGTTTTTCCGTTTGGTGCGCTCTATTTCCTTAGTAACTGTTACTCTGTTATGGGAGGGGCTTAATGACATTTTCAAGCGCAATATTGAATTAATTATTTCCTGGTTAGTCCTGCCCATCTTCCCAGGATAAATAGAACGCCTGTGTGTGAGTTTATGAGTGTGTGCGTGTGCGTGCGTGCGCGCATGTGTGTGTGTGTGTGTGTGTGTGTGTGTGTGTGTGGCGACAGGATGACGGTAGCGTGCTTGGGTAGAGGAGGGCCTTTGAATGTGTGGCTGTGGCTCAGGATTAGTCTGTGACCTTGTGTCCTGGGTAAGTTGCCTCCTTTATGCTTGATTTTCTACACGTGGGCATTATTAGGCGTACAGGTACGTGGGTTTAGGGAACTACCTGAGCTTCAGCACTAGCATGGGAAGAACAGTGGTTGTCGGGGCAGGATGTTCAAGGATTAGTGCCGATGCTCCTGCACACTGTGCCTTTTGTGGCTGTTACTTCACCTCTGTGGGGCTGGAGTTTTCTCCCTGAGGGTGGAAAGAATTTCAAGCCGTGACCTCTCCGGCCTTTCCTGGGTAGGACCTTCTGTGACGTGTCAGTGCCGTGGAGTCACAGCTAGTAAGCATCGTCTGCACTTGACCTAGATGGGCTGCAGGAGAAGCGCCTGCCAGTTCAGAGGCCGGAGTCAGCGCCACAGAGCAGCCTCTCAGCCCAGGAAACGCTGCTAGTCAGCTCATGGCTGGGGGTGGGGGTGGGATGTTCTGTAGATGTTTGCTGAGCCCTTCTGTACGTACCCCTCTCTGTATCCACTCATCCATCCATTCAGTAAACGCGTATTGCCCGAGTGCCTGTCAGGTGTGTGACATGTCCTCGGTGCTGAGGGGAGATGGAGAGCCATCCCATCACTGTCCTTGTCCTCGTGGTGCTTAAGGTCTAGTGGGAGGATGGGCGCTAAGCAGTCACCTCCCCTACAGGCAGCCACAACTATGGCAAGTGCTGGTGACCGGCTCCGCATTGAGCCTGGGGACCACCTAGGAGGCATCTCTGCGGAGGGTCGTTGGAGCTGAGATGAGAAAGTGAGCGGCGGTTTGTGTCTTGCCCTCCGCCCTCTCATGTCACTCCGGACAAGGCCTGCAGCTGCCTCTTCCCAGAGCAGGAGCCACCTGAGAGTAGACGATGGGATGGGCAAGAGATGGAGGGACATGCGGATGGGGCATGCTTTGTCAGCTTCTCAGCCTTCTCTGCTGACTCTCGGTTGCCCAGACGGTTGGTCGTCTGAAACTTTGTTCCTGAGCGTGGCCGGTTCCTGGCCCTGTTCGGGCTGGTTGGATCCCTCACTGAATAGAACGATGGCTCCAGGTTCTGGAGACCCTTGAACTATATTTCTTCCCAGAGCTCTCCCGAGCCTTCCCTGTGGTCCTGAGCACGACACTGGGTGGCTTTTTATGTTTTGGCCCCTGTGGTGGGTCTAGTAAATTCAATGCTCTTACAGATCCTCAGGAAAGTGACCTATTTCTTTTTAATTTCAGAAAGAGGAGAGAGGCAAAGCACGGAGAGCAGCAGATCAGACCACACCGAACTCCACTGGAGCGTCTGAGCCTGAGCCGTGGATGATGCTGGCTGCCGAGCTGCAGAGGAGGCCCCGGCTCTGAGGGGGAGAGCAGGTCTCACACACACAGCTTCCGCCCCTCCCGGGCTCACCATGGCCTGCACTCTCTGGCTGGCCGGCTGACGTGACTGTGCCCCGAGTGTGCGCGTGCTGGACTGGGTGCTGTCCCAGGTACCGCCTGCTCTCTGGGAGCAGGGCAAGTGGGCATCAGATGCTACCCAAAGCTGGGCCGGGCAAAGCAATGGACTCCGACAACCGAAGATGGAAGTGACCTGAGGCCTCGCCCAGGCGGTTTCCTCTTGCCAGGACAGCTCAATAGTTGGAGCACAGGCTTGTCTGGGGAGCAGTATGCAGGAAGCTGGTTTTCAGGCCACAAATGCTTTCACAGGTGAGAATTCTCCACAGTTAAATGAAAATGCTATTTCAACTCTTCGTTGATAGGCAGTGCAATACCAAACAACTGTACAAAATGAACGTACATTTGCTTTGATGATCTAAAAGGCCATGCAGAGTCAAGGGGCTCAGGCTGCTCAGGTGAACGATTTTGACAAAATAATAGCATATTTCCCTTCTCTCTAAGGAGGAGTTTAGAAAAAGCATTTTACATTTTACGAGTCTGCTCTTGTTGAGTAATAGAGCGCACACAGTACCTTGCAAGTCACATTTCTCTAAAGGACATCTGGCCGTTGCAGAGGAATGTGTAGGGACCTGGTTTTCTTCGTGTTAGTTCTCAGAACTGGACACAGCACCAATAGGCTGTGGGACAATGGTTTTAGTTTCTGAATATCTCAGTGGCTTTATCTTCCCAATATGCTATTTCAACTCTTCGTTGATAGGCAAATGCAATACCAAACAACAGTACAAAATGAATGTACATTCTTGACTCTCTATGGCCTTTAGGTCATCAAATAGCATATTGGGAAATAACCAGGAGTAAAAGAAGGGAGTTGTAAGTACCCGGCCTTCTCTGGAGGTGGGTCCCGGTGGACTCAGCTCATCATTTTTATTCGTTGCCTGCTCTTCTCATCTTTCTTTGCCCACACAGTCGGCAAAAGTTACCTAAGGAGTAGGATGCAAGAGCTGTCCCTCTGTCGCTGCCCAAGCAGCTAGCTTTGTAAAACTGTGGGCTTACGGTAGATGGAGGTCAGTAGGAGGCTGGTGCCCACCCTCTTAGTTGGTGTGCTTTTCACATGTTCGTGGAGTATAGTCTTTTCTTATCCCAGGGCAACTCACGATGCTAACTTCTTAGTTTTTGGAGTTGAAGACAGACTGAGTTTGCTGATTCTCTAGGCTCATGGAAAGGAGCCCTGCTTTAGATATCTTCAATGGTGAAGGGGTTAAGGCATTTTTTTCTTGGCTTTTGTTTTAGGGCAAAACAAAAGTTACTGTACCGTTAACCATACCTCCCCTTGAAAAATGTGTCAATTTGTGTTTTGTTCCTGGAGGGTGTTCAAAATTCCTCTTTAATAAGGACTTGGGGGCTGCAGCCGGGCTGGGAGGGGAGGCTGGGAGACCTGGGTGCAGCTGTGCTTGCCTGGCAAGCCCGGTGCCTCTTTGCAGTGCATGGCATTCCCATGGCGGGGGTGGGAGCTTGCAAGGCCCCCCTCCCCATGACACCGCTGGCCCACCCGTGTGGTTCGAAGTCTCCTCTTAAGTCTTGCTTCCTGTGTGAATGTAGACATATCCACATGGATACATATTTCAAATTCAACTTCCCAATTACGATTTTCATAGGCTAAATGTTGCGTAAAGAAATTTATATGTTGTTTTACATTTTCTCAGTGCATGTAATTTAGAAATGACCTGAACCATGTAGATACTATTTTGTAACAAAATTTAAATTTCCCCCCCTTTATAAGTAAGACCTGCTTATTGTAAGAAAAATTGGGAAGCACATAAAAGCCTAAAAAAGAAAAATAATTACTCATGCAGAATATTGCCATTTTCATTAACACATTGGCTTGCGTCCTTTCAGTGTTTTTCCCTGTGCAACATTTTTCTCACAGGACTGTGTTCATAATACATATTCAATTTTATAACCGGATTATTCTCTTTTTAACATTACACGATGAGCATTTTCTTTTAAATATAATTTAAAATTGCCTTACGATATTCTTTTATGCGTGTGTGCTTGAATTTTAAAATTGTGCTTTTATTGTTGGACATTGGAGTTTTTGACAGCTTTTCCCCTTACAAATAATGCTCTGATGAATACATTGTACAAAAAACTCTTCTGACTATTGGGTTATTTCCTTAGGATAAACTACTAGACACATAATTATTAAGTCTAAAGGTGTGAACTTTTTTTTAAAAAATATATTTTATTGATTTTTCACAGAGAGGAAGAGAGAGGGATAGAGAGTTAGAAACATCGATGAGAGAGAGTCATCGATCAGCTGCCTCTTGCACACCCCCCACTGGGGATGTGCCCGCAACCAAGGTACATGCCCTTGCCCGGAATCGAACCTGGGGCCTTTCAGTCCGCAGGCCGACTCTCCATCCACTGAGCCAAACCGGTCCCGGCTAAAGGTGTGAACTTTATCAAGGTTTATAGTTGAGTTTCCAAAGGGATGGTTGGTCCCAGCTTCTGGGACTGTGCTGGGCTCAGTTTCTCCCGGTCGCCGGTTCGCCGCCCCTGCCCTGCCATTCCGCTGTGAGGGGGCTGCCTGCTGCCCTGCGGGGTGAGCTCATTCACGCTCGGGGAGCCCTGCAGCACGCCGCTGTGGGCCACCCGGGACCCACCGTTAGGACCACGATGCCGGCATTTCATCGGGGGAAGGAACGCTCCAGCAGCCTCGGTTTACTGTGTTTGCTCATCCAGGCGGTTTCTCTGCGTGGCTGTAGTTCCTGGAGGCAATGATGGATAGACAGACTCCGGCGTGATCAGACTCTGGTAGAAACAACCCCCCAGTTGCCTCTGGGCGAATAGAAATGGGCATTCTTCCAGGACGTGCCAGTCAGGTCTCTCCGCAGAGGCGTCCTGATGGGGATGGAGGTTTCGTATGAGGTTTGCTGTGCTCTGGGTGGCGCGGAGAGCACCCTGCCAGGTTATCGCTCTGCACATCCTGAAGCAGGTGCTGGGCTGAGCTCCTGCCTCCTCCCCTGCCCCAGTGTCGCTCTTAGATACTGTGAAGGTTTTGCAGTATTTTCTCAGGTTCTCTGAATCATTCCATCGGATTGCTTGAAACAGCATTTTAAACTTGGATAGCTAGGTAAATGAGTTACATTCCTATAGGACTTGCAAGTCTTTCTTGATAAAAGAATAACCAGACCTAGTTGTTTAGTTAAATGAACTCCTACCCTTCACTCATAAAGGAGAAGGGTAGGAGCTGATTTAACCGTTTTTAGGTATCTGAAAGAGAGCTAGTTTATAGGCGATGGTGACCAGGTCTATTTAGCTATTGGTGAGCAGAAAGGAAGCACTGCTTCCATTGCATTGTTGGGATGCCTGTTTTTCTCCCGGGATTCGTTCACGCTGGCAGGAGCGCTGGGACCCTTTCGGGGGGGGATGTGGCCTTCACCAGAGGCGTGGCTGGAGCCGCACTGTTCCCAGGGCTCTGAAAGGCCCGGAGGATCCTGGGTCACCCCCTTCCCACCACCCGGACCTTCAGCTTATTACTCATCCCTTCAAGGCCGCGCCCATGTGCTGATCCGTGGATGACCTCCGCCCACACTCCGCAGAGCTGCCAGGAGGAGACAGTGAACGCTGTTTCTCGCTAAAAGGGATGGGGGTGAGGGGTGGGGGGCGAGGAAAGGGGGGTTATGGCCAAATTCGGGAAGAAGACATTGAAGTCAGTTCTTTACTGCAGAGCCTCACAGAGGTTAGCATGAGACTGCCACGAAATAGTTGGCAGATAGGCAGATAGTTGGCAGCATTTCTCCAGTTACAAGACCTTGAAGGCTTTTTAGAAAGAAAACCGCGGAGGGACAGCTCCCCGTAGCACGTGCTGCTGGTCTGTGGTGCTGCCGCCTCCAGTCCGCGGCGCAGGTGTCCCTGTGCTGCCCGGCGGGAGCCGAGTCTCCTCCCAGGGCTGCGTCTCCTGAGCACGTGGACGGGGCTCCTGCCGGACAGATGTGAAGCGCCACAGCTGGGAAGAATGCAATTCCCGCCTTCCTTCTCTCCCCTCGCCAGGTCAGCTGTAAATACGTTATCATGCCCCCAAACTTTCTGGGGTTTCTTCTCGCTTCCTAGGAAGAGTCTGGTCTCCTCATCCTGGACTGAGAGCAGATGCCTCTCCCTGGTCCTGGCAGTCTAGATGCCGCCATGAGCTCCGCTGTTCGCTGGTGCAGAGCAGGTGACCACGAGCGGGCGTGGAGTGGGGAGCGTGGTCCAGGGAGGCTGAGGACCTCTGCACAGCCCCCTGTCTGACTGCTCAGGGACAGCTCCGTCCATTTATAGTCCATCGACAGGGTTTCTGCCTCCTCATTCCATCCCTCTACCTGCCTGTCCTCGGAGACGGCCCCGGGGGATGGCTTCTTCCCCAGGGGCCCCGAGGGCGGTGCGCGGGGCCGTCACCAGGTCGTGGGTGTTCGCCTGCGGGAGCCCGCGGTGGAGTCCCAGGGCTGCAGCTGCTTATCTCAGGACGCCGTGCAGATACGAAACCCAAGAAAGGGGATGCCAAGTGACCACACGGGACCTCTGGGTGGATGCTGCACGGCTCATTATGAAAACTTCACCAGCAGCAGTGAACGTGGTAATTCGGGCACTCCCCCCTTTCCGCCGGCTGTGGCATTTTCGGCTGTTTCCAGGGCTGGACTGCAGCTTCCCTTTGGCCCCAGAAGCAGGATGACCGTGCGTGGTCCACACACGTGCAGGCAGTTCCATCAGAAGTGAGAGGAGAAATCAGGCCGGTCATACCCTCTATAACAGTGTTTCCCAAACTTCTCTCATGATGAGAATCACCTGGTGGAGTTGTTAAAACACAGATTCCTGAATCCCAACTAAGAAGTGCTAAACTAGGATTTTTGGGAACATATAGGTAAAATTGAATACTTAACTAGTGCGCTAAGACAGATTTTATATACAGAGCACTAAGTTAGGTATGCAATTTTACCTATATGTTCTCAAAAATTCTAGTTTAGCACTTCTTAGTTGGGATTCAGGAATCTGTGTTTTAACAACTCCACCAGGTGATTCTCATCATGAGAGAAGTTTGGGAAACACTGCTCTATAAGCTTTTTTTCTTTTTTCTTTTGTGATAACATTTCAGAAAATGAAGGGTGCTTTCCTTGCCCTTTTGGAATTATGCTAACACTGATTTCAGATTTGATATTTCACACAGCTGACATGAGGAATAAAGAGGAATTGTTTTCTATGCCAGGACTTTGCACATACGCGGTCTCATTCGGTTCTTGCGACGGTGTCGGGAGCTGTGCGCGTTCTCCCAGATGTACCGGGGAGGGACAGCTCAGGCCTGGAGAGGGCCTGCCTGAGGCCACAGCGACGAGTGGCCTCTACGCCAGCGTGGAGACCCAGGTCTGTCTGTGATGGAGCTGCATCCCGCCGTCTCCCTCTGTGCTGCCTCCGCTTCCTTCAAGCACGTGGGGGAGCAGAGAATAACGGGCTACTTCCTTCAGAATCCAGTGCTGGGCGAGAGGGACATGGGAGGGGGGCATGGCATGGGGAGGAGAGAGACGGGAAATTGAAACTCTAAACTAAACTTGCATATTAAGCATTTGTCAGAGCGTGATGTCTGTGCTCGGACTTGGTAAATGAAGATTTTACATGCCTGTCTTTTCACAACCTCCCCAGTGGCTAGGCCATTCTGCTTTTAGAATTATTTCCTTGCCCTTTCGGAAGTGTGCCATCATCATTCCTAGACCACACGTGATTTTCTTGCATCTCCTTGTGTCATATTATTTGAGTTTCTTCTTTCCTCACCGCTGCCTCCCGCCGGCGTCTGGCACCTGAGTCTCCTGGGACTCCGTCTCCATGTCCTCGCTTGTGCTTTGACTTCTAGCTGCTCTGCGGACCTGGCTCCAGGTGTGGCCTGCATCGTCCTGCCCTGGATCACTCGTGGACACGGCCCTCGGATAGCCTGTCCCTGGGCGGATGCCTGTGCCGGGGAGTGCCATTTCCAAGGCAGAAGGGCGTGGATGGCCCTGGCCCTGCCCACCCTGTCCACCACTCCTCCTGTGAGCTGTCTTTGCCACTGAAGCTGTCAGCTCCTTTTTCTTTTATTAAACATCCAGCTGATCTTCACTGATTACTTCCCACTGTTGTCTAGTCTTTACTAAGTATCCTGAGTCGGAGGCATATGGTGTGCCTTATTCCTGCCTTCTCAGGGCGAGGGCCGGGAGGGAGAGAGGACGTGATGGTTAGCGAGTCTCACTCTGTGCCAAGCAATGCTCTAAGCCAGCGGTCGCCGACCTTTCGGACCTCTCAGACCACCGGTTGGCGACCACTGTTCTAAGCAACTTTCGACATAGAAGCACTTGTCATCTCACATAAACCCCAAAGCAATTCTATAGAATAGGTGCTGTGATAAAGCCCCTTTGACAGATGAGGAAACTGAGGCATGAAGTTAAGTCAAGGTTATGCCCCTGGTAAGGTGAGTAGCTGGGATTAGAACCTGCGGCCTCCGGAGTCAGCACAAATGAGTGGACTTCCCAGCCTTTGTGAGGAGGCATTTCCCTTCCAGCTTCCCAGTGGCCACGGAGACCTCTGATCCCAATGCTGCGCTCGGAGAGGCGGCCTCGTTCACGGGGA